>NC_060173.1:42885280-43552780 GCF_021184085.1 Oncorhynchus gorbuscha | reverse complement strand
TTCACAGAAATGTAAATCGAGTGGGCGGTACAATACAGGCTACACAGAGTATGTTGGGAAATCTGTGGTAGAGGTTTGAAACCATGGTGTCTCTATGGGCTGGAGAAGTCATGTTGACATGATGGAGATCTGTATGCATGGCTTGGAGTTCATTAAGAAATTCATCAAAGCCACAAGATGTTTTTAAGCATTTCTCCGTAACGTCCACTTGAAACCCACACATCTAATTATGGACATATGCTATACAAATCAGCCATCCCAACATGGGACAAGGACATGTGGCTCTCTCCTCAAACAGCAAATGAGGTCCCTCTGTTCCCATGGTTGGAGTTAACTCACATGAAAAACACATCCAATTCAAGCACCGTTTCAAATGCTAAATTATTATTGCCATTTGTCTGATCTTTGGCATAGATTTATTTTGAAAGTGAAACATTAAAGTCTAGCAGTATTTTGCTGTTTTTATTTTATTTAGCAACGGGGTGTGTCAGAAGGTTTCCAGGCCAGCTGTACGATAGATAGACAACCCCATGAAATATGTAGGACAGACATAGCTACTGTATGAGACAGCATAATGAATATAGTTGTATTCGTTTAGTACAGTCCCTGGGCCACCATATCAACGGCATTATTAGGCACTTAGTCGACAATAAATGTATCAAATGGCAAATTACAATGAAATGATTTGTGAACCATTAGTGTAATGCCAGACTCTGCAGTTGAACTGAAAGGGGATATGGGGAGCCAAGTCTCTCTCTCTCTGATGTACAGATGTAGGACCTCTTTTGCAAACTTGTAGTGTATTCAAGGCTTAAAAGGGCTTCTACATTTAGTCATTTCCACTTTAAAATGTCAGACTTGATTTGGCCAAATGAAAAATGCACCAATCCCTACAAAAACTGTCCATTAATTATAATCTAAATAATAATTCACATTTCCTGTTGTAGGAAACTGGCTCAAATTACGATACTACATCTGTACTTGACACTTGGAAGCTCATAGGCAATTTTTTGTTGTTGTTGCTATTAACCAAACACTATGCCCTTTGGGGGCTTGCTGGGTAGTTCATATTGCTCTATTGTGTTATACTCAGATAGAGAAGGTATTGTGTCATTTAGGAAGCAGCTTGTGCTCACAGATGCATCAGATACTTCCTTCCTTTCATTAGCCGTAGCATTAGTGCCAGAAAGGTGTAATTAACATTCCCACATTTCCATTGCACATATCAGTCTTTAAACGAGCCAACATGAGAAAAGGAAGAGTGGTTTAATTACATGACATATCCTCATGCCAAACAGTTTGACATTTTGAGGAGGGTGAGAGCAGAGTCAGCAATTGAAATGGTCAATGTTGCCTCCACAATGCAAACAGGGGAAGAATTGATTTTCCTTCCCAAGCAAACAGCCAGGACTCTATGCATGCTGGACATGTAAACCTTTTCTTCTGCACTCTGAATTATTGAACAGCTATCCCCTGCACACTATGTACCACTCATTTTGACAGGTTGGTCTGTCTTCTTAGCGCAATATATGGTGTTTCTCAGGGGGTATGGATCCAGAAACGCACACAAACACAATGCACACAAACACACACGCACACACCCTTCCAAGCCATGAAACTTCCGTGTCATGGCTTTAGACAGTCTCCTCCCATGAGTCACAGAGCTACTGCGGGCCCAGCACCCAGCTCTCCAGCTCTCCTCTCTACACTGTCTCATTGCACATGCGGCGCACGGAGCAGGCATTCCACTTATCTGCTCTGACATGGTTCCTACAGGGGAGGAGAAAAGGATATTGGATGGAAGAAAAGCATGGCCTAAACACAGGATTAAAGAGGAGGAGAGTCATCTGGAAAATTGCTACACTATTTGTTTTGCCATTATGGCGATTGTGGATGGAAACATCACACCTGCTCTAAAGAGACTGCATGCGGAGCAGAGCATGTGATTCTGAAGTCTCATTGAGTACTATGCTGGAGCGGGGTGACATATAGGCCAAATGGATACATGGCTGTAGCAGGGTGAGAGTCACTTGTGAGGATCACAAGGCTGCTGAAAAACACGTCATCATCATGTCATGTGTCACCCGTATTTACTCTTATATTTGCATAGCCACGTCCTTTTGTAAAGCATGCCACGTTTCATCAGTTTGGTGACAGCCAAAAGAGAAACAAACAGCCCGGTTGGATGACACCCTCTGGGGATCTGCTACTGGTGGTCTTCTCCTAACCCTTTGAGGAGTAGCTTCTCATGTGCATGTGCTAATAACACGGTTGAGTAAGCAGGTGCAGTTGCCTGTAGAGCAATTATCCGCAATCATTATAACATTATGAGATTCCCAGGCAAAACCTACAAAAGCTAATGTCCTGAAGGTGCAAGTTCTATGTATTCAGAGCTGATAGGCTAATGAGCAGATCACAGATCACAGCTATTTCTCCATGACAGTCGCTACTTTGATATGAATACAATTATCCAGAGAGGCTTTTTATACAGCACATTCAGTGGTTATGGACTGTAGGCTAAATACTCCAATGGCCCCACTCAGAAGTATTACAATTTAGTTACCAGGCTAATGTATAGCTGAAGCAATCCTACTTGTCCAGAAAATAGTAGTTTGTTTACATACAAGCTTTTCTAAAGACGTCATATCATATCCTGATGTTATTGTGTTTTAAATGGACCGTGTCTGTGTTGTCTTGTTTGTTCTAGGGCATGCAGACTGGCACGGGGGAATTGGAGGAAATGGGGGTGAAGTTCTGTCAGTCGCTGCTCTCCCTGAGGAGGAACACCATGCTGTACAACAGAAGAGTCATCAGCCAGCCAACCCTGCTCAACCTGGATGACAACCTCCTAGACCACAAGTCCCGCAAGTAAGTCCTTTTTCTAATGGTCCATAGGTCCCTCTGTCCCCTGTCTCTAGCCAACACACACACTACATACACACACACTACACACACACACACTGCACACACACACACACACACACACTGCACACACACAGCCCAGTTGGCAGGGTGAGCCCCTGAGAGTAGACCCTGAGAAACACAATCAAACAAGCTTAGATTGGATCAATGAAAACATGTTTTGTGGTGGGATAGGCAGCAGTGCTTTTTAGAGTTCATTGATTACATACTACTGTATGATGAAGCACTTAAAAAGCATTTAATAGTGGATACACTTTTAAAGACAGTCCAAGTACAGTTAAATAATATTAAGAGGTACTAGGGCTATCTTTAAAAGTGTATGGAAGCCAAGCCATTGCCTAGAAAGGATCCATCTTGGCCACTTACTCAACCACATTTGACCTATACACCAATTAAATATTGGCTTGACTGTCTTGCCATAATAGTTTCTATCTGAGTTGCTGGCTTTCCAGTAATTACAATTTGAGACACTCCGCCATTTCCTGGTTGCAAAAATGTGAATAGTTTGCCTAATATCAGTTTGTGACCAAACAAGCAATGTCAATGTATAGTGTAGAGAATCATTGTACCATCTAAATCGCTGTGGTATATCTGTTCAATAACCCCAAATATTGTATATTCAGCTGGTTCACAAAACCAAAAGTAAAAGACGCAAAAACAAAACTTTAGAATGCATAGAAATATCGCACATAGAAACAATCTACCACTTCTTAGACTTGCTTTCAACGAGAATGAGAGATCTATAACTCATCATTTCTATGTGAATTTGGTCGGGTCGCCCCAAAAAGTAGCATAGTGCTACGCTTCCTTTTTTCACTCTGTTTTTTTTCCAGACATCCACAAGTCTTAGAATCACTTACTGTCTGGATTTATGGAATGGAATATTATAACCTGCACTATAGATTTATAGATTTTTTAACTTCAATTCAATTCTGTTTTGTGAACATTTTGTATTATTACTGTACGTCTTGTCCTCATCGACAACTTGGTCGGGATTAATGCATTTCTTACTCTTTCTTTCTCTTGAGGGGTTATATAAAATGTTTTTACACTCATAAAACCCATCACTACTTAAAAAAGTAGGATCTAGTTCTGATAAGTTCCTTCCCTGGAGCATTATGCAAGTGTGGTAGTAGAGAGAGGACACCATGTGTTAGCCTTTTACTCAACATATCTTACAATAACATTAGAGCAGTTGAAAGTACAGTATGAAAAGGTGGCCTTAATATTTGCTCCCATTCTTGAATATGTGACTCTGGCCGTGACCCCACTCTTCGATGGTGTCTCAGGGGGAGTTGGGATATGCAAAAAACATTCACAATTCACACATGCATATAATACACACTTGTTCATGTGTAAAACAGGATAAATATAAGTACCCACCAAATTATTATAATTACGATTATTATGATTATATTTACATCACCTGACACTGCGTAAAATGGCCTGTTTCAGGGTGATTAGATGTGTGTCCAGATGTCTTTAATCTAATCATGACAAGTAGAAGTTACGATAAACACAGATCTCAACAGTCATAAGTTTGAAATTTCTGTGAATTTCTCCTGTCTGAGTCATCAGCTCTGGAAGGACATGGATCTTCACACATGCTAATAGCTCTTAACACCTTGGCCATTGTCCTCATTCATCCCGATCAGTTCAGCAGCAATCTTCTCCAAACCTGTGCATGGTAGCCTTTAAAATTGGTTCACATATTTGAAAATCATCTTAATAAGAATGATATACTATTAAGTTATTGAAATCTATATTCATATGACTATTATTGTCATTTCATTATTTCAAGATTTAACATCTTATTCAACTGTATTTTTATTTTCACATTTTATTTTCACACTTTAGAGTAAAATTATAAAATGAAAGATAAACTAACAAAAGGCAGTAAAAGACATGAATCAATGAAGATAAAACAAAGGATGTCAAAAATATCACCAAAGTTGTCTTAAAGTAGGCCAAGCTAAAAAGGCAGACTGTCAAATGATATTTAAACACATCAAGCATTTTCACTGTACATTGCAAAGTTCCATATCAAAAATACTTTATAAAATATACCGTGTACATAGTGTAAATACTGCATGTCGATTTGAGTAAACTCTGCTTCTGCATATGTTGTCTGTCTGTATATCCTGTTTATCGTCTGTTTTTATATCCCATTTATCACCTGTCTGTATATCCTGTTTATCATCTGACTGTATATCCTGCTTATTGTCTGACTGTATATCCTGTTTATCATCTGACTGTATATCCTGTTTATCATCTGACTGTATATCCTGTTTATCGTCTGTCTGTATATCCTGTTTACCGTCTGTCTGTATATCCTGTTTATTGTCTGTCTGTATATCCTGTTTATCGTCTGACTGTATATCCTGTTTATCATCTGACTGTATATCCTGTTTACGTCTGTCTGTATATCCTGTTTATTGTCTGTCTGTATATCCTGTTTATCGTCTGACTGTATATCCTGTTTATCATCTGACTGTATATCCTGTTTACGTCTGTCTGTATATCCTGTTTATTGTCTGTCTGTATATCCTGTTTATCGTCTGACTGTATATCCTGTTTATCATCTGACTGTATATCCTGTTTACCGTCTGTCTGTATATCCTGTTTATTGTCTGTCTGTATATCCTGTTTACCGTCTGTCTGTATTTCCTGTTTACCGTCTCTCTGTATATCCTGTTTACCATCTGTCTGTATATCCTGTTTATTGTCTGTTTTTATAATCCTGTTTATCATCTGTCTGTATATGCTGTTTATTGTGGCAGCATCATTTACACCAATTCAAATTCCTGCGAATGAAGGTGATTTTGAATATATTCTCTTGCTTGTATGCCCATGCTTTCCACTGCTTTTACGAATTCTTCCTAAACCTACACACACCTGGGAGTGCTTCTTGCACTTGGAAGTGAAATATAATTGAGTTTCAGTCCCTCCTTCCAATGTCTAACATGAAACTTCTTGCGATGGGAATGAAAGGTTTAAAAGTTCAGATCGTGACGTTCATGATTCATCTACAATGTCATACTCCTCTTATTTTCCTCAAATCAATCTAAGTCTTCATGTTTGAAAAGGTTTTCATTACCCGTTGCTGGTGTGTCTGTGTATGTGTGTGCATATTCTTTTGTGTATGTGTATAGTTGTCTGTTTTTGTTCTGTATAAAGAAAGACATGTCTTCTCCAGCTATTGTTTTGGAGTTTAGATCTGATTCCTCCTCTGACAGCCAACACAGCTGCTGTCTACAGATGGGTTTCACCTTGCTGTGAAATAAGCCTTTCTCTCTGCCACCCTCCCTCATCAACCAGTCACATTATGCAGGCCCAGAGCAGCCACACCACACTTACAGTATTTACCTTGCTTCCTCCTATTGTCCAGAATACTGAGTAAATTGCAGACAACTTTGTGAGCTGCCCATGGATAGGTCTATAGATGAATTAGCAAACTCAAAGTGATTTATTTGGTGGAGTAATGAGGAGGAAAGTGTTCAATGAGAATAGAAAATAAACAGTCGTTTTATTTGGCATTTGTTAAGAAGTCTGACTTTTTCATTTCTGGAAAACATATATACATAAAGTAGCAGTGATGGTGATTTCTATGAAATACATGTCCCTTGAGATTATATTGACCTCAAACATAATTCACGCAATAACAGTTTACCATGATTTACTTACTGCGATCCTGAGGTTTAGCTTATATTTCCAGATCCAGCCCTGAAAAATGTATCCTAATTGAATATTTAATCAATTAAGTGAATTGTTCAGTGCAGTTGTTAGTTTCACCCCGCTGGTCAATGATGCAACTACTGAAACTGATCTCTCATCTTCAGATTAGAAGCGGTTTCTGTAATGTTCTGTTTCTCAACCGTTATCCTTCTTGTGCTCCATCACCCATTCCTTGGTCCGAAAAAAAAACAGCCGATATTGTATCAGTCTAATATACTAGCTATAAGAAGCACTGTATTACACTCACTATCTCTGTTATTGTATCAAATTTAGGCTAACTCTCTTTTCCGTATCAAAGCGAGCTCAAGAAATGTTGATACAGTGCACTTGGCAGATTGATTACATTTCTGTCAGTTGCTTAGTTTCATAGATTCTTACAGCTTGTGTTCACTTCATACAATCCAAAACAAAGCAACAAGGAGAAAAACATGTATTCTGGCAGTTTGAAATTCATTCCATTAGAGGTTACCATGATCTGCATTAACTGGTTTGTCCAGTCTGAATTGAGCATCGGCCTTCAGGAATCACAGTAAGCCTCTTCATTTAGGTTCCCTTCTCCTAGATCTACAGATAACTGCCAAAATAAAGGAAACACTTGAGTAAATAACAGATGCAAAGTTTATTGAATGCAGGTGCTTCCACACAGGTGTGGTTCCTGAGTTAATAAAGCAATTAACATCCCATCATACATAGGGTCTTGATTAAAAATGCCCAGTTGCTCATTATTTTGGCTACCATGGCTAGAAGAAGAGATCTCAGTGACTTTGACTTTGAAAGAGGCGTCTCAAAGGAACATAGGGGGTTTTAAAGGTGTCTGTGTCTGTCACTAAATCTCAACCCAAATGAACACTTCTAAGGAGATTCATGGAACGGCACCCGAGACAGCGTTTTCCACCACCATTTGCATTAGTAATTTATTGTGGAAGAATGGTGTTGCATCTCTCCGAAAGGTTCTGGTTGGAACCAAAAAGGGTTCTATGCTTGCTTCACATATCTGCCACCCCTGGTTCCATGTAGAACCCTAAATGGAACTCAAGGTTTCTATATGGAACCAAGTTTGGTTCAGTGAAGAAGAACAGTTCTAAGGTATATAGAACATTTAGGAATGCAATATACAATATGAAGCAAGTGATAGAACCCTTTTTGGGTCCAAAACCTTTTTTTCCAGACGCTGGTTAGAATCTCGTGGCTGCCAAACACTTTATGTTGGCATTTCCTTTATTTTGGTAGTTCTGAATCTGTAGATTCACATGGGTTCTCCTATAGAAGATGTCATGGAAAAGTAGCCTTGGATGATAAAGAGAACCATTGTATCAGACAGCCTAGTTGTATTTGCCCTCCATGAAGCTGTATAAACTTCAATGTGCCTACAGTTTCATGATTGTTTTATCATTATGTTAGGGAACATAGCACTGCTTTCATCTTTGCTCACGCATACGATAGAGTTCATCTCAAATACCACCAGGATGACAGGCTAGCTATTGTATGCTGCATGCACTGGGTAGTCTTACCTGATGGAGGATGTGTTTGGCATGGCAATGATGGTGAGAAGAGTCAACTAAAGCATACTAGATCAGGGCCCAGGTTAGTGGGAATTAGAGGTCTTCACAGGTCAAAAAAGTTGGACCAGTTCCGAAGTGGATCTGTGGTTTTTCCACCTTACCCGATATGCATAAATTAATTTGAAAAGAAAACGGAGACCCGTTCCGAATGGACTCAAGGACAGTCAGACCCGTTCCGAAAAGGACAGTGGAAAACAGACACAAACAGACCCGTGCTGGCTCGGATCCGAGAGACACATTTTTTGTTGCGCTAAATGCATCAGGCCATTGCATGCATAGACCCTTTCCTATAGGCTTAGTGGTCCACTGTATGATATTAATATAAAATAGATATATATTAACAGAAACAAGCTTAGGCCTATAGGCTTAGTGGTCCACTGTATGATATTAATATAAAATAGATATATATTTATATTAAGAGAAACAAGCTTAGGCATAGCCCTAGAGAGACTGAGAGAAAGATAGAGATATGCTGGTGCCGTGTTACCGACATCGACATGGATTTATTTGTATACTATATAGATAGGCTACTACTGCTGTACAGATACGGGGGTACAAAAGGAGGTTAATTCTTACATTTTCCATTATAATATATTTATAAAGATAAGCATTGTATTGTTTCACCCAACAAGTAACAGCAATAGGCTAATGCAATTTATTTTTTACAACAAGCACATAATAATAAGAATGATTATTATTAATGACTAAACAATTGATAATAAATCAAGGAAAGGGAGAAAATGACATTAAACCTGAATAGCGAGTTGCACACAGTCCATTTGGCCGCGCCAACGTTCTTCTCCTCTTTGTCTTCTACAATATTAACACTCCTCCCAGCAGATCTATAGTGGTCATTTCAATTGCATTCCGACTTATGTTCTTCCTATGTTCTTCCCACTGTCTTCTGCAGTCTTAGCCTGCATTTGATGTGTGAATAAGCATGCTTTCCTAAAAACAATGTCCAGCACAGACCCCTAATATTCATGAGCGTTAATTCATTTGAACAAGTTTCATAACTCCTGAGATGTGCTTTACAAACTGCTTGTTTTGAAATCAGGTTCATTAGTAGGGCTTGTTGCAAGACTAGCACCTTCTGCTCTGCCTTTGGAAAGAACAAAGACCGAGGCCCAAGGGTCCTGAGCATTGGCAAGCCTAGTTTCAAACAGATGGAACAAGTCAAGTGAATATATTTAGGCAACATTGATTGTGCATTCAGATTGTGCAATGAGATACACAACATGACCAAAAGTATGTGGACACCTGCTCGTTGAATATCTCATTGCAAAATCATGGGTATTTATATGGAGTTGGTCACCCCTTTGCTGCTATAACTGCCTCCACTCTTCTGGTTAGGCTTTCCACTAGATGTTGGAACATTGCTGTAGGGTCTTGCTTCCATTCAGCCACGAGCCACCAACTGATGTTGGGCAATTAGGCATGGCTCGCAGTCTGCATTCCAAATCATCCCAAAGGTGTTCGATGGGGTTGAGGTCAGGGCTCTGTGCAGGCCAGTCAAGTTATTCCACACCAATCCCGACAAACCTTTGCTGTATGGACCTTGATTTGAGCATGGGGGAATTGTCAAGCCAAAACAGGAAAGGGCCTTCCACAAACTGTTGCCACAAAGTTGGAAGCACAGAATTGTCTAGAATGCCATTGTATGCTGTAATCTTTGACCCTGCTGGTCATCTATGAAAGTTTGAACATCTTGAAGAACAATTTGGGCTTAAATGGCCATGTAATATTATAATCTCCACCGAGCAGAGCCAAAAGAAGACTGGCCACACCTCAGAGCCTGGTTCCTTTCTAGGTTTCTTCCTAGGTTCCTGACTTTCTTGGGAGGTCTTCCTAGCCACGTGCTTCTACATCTGCATTGCTTGCTGTTTGGGATTTTAGGCTGGGTTTCTGTATAAGCACTTTGTGACATCTGCTAATCTAAAAAGGGCTTTATAAATACATTTCATTGATTTGATTGTAGCATTAAGATTTCCCTTCACTGGAACTAAGGGGCCCGAACCATGGAAAAACAGCCCCGGACCATAAAAAAGAGAGATTGCATGGCTGGGTGTTCGATTTTATACACCTGTCAGCAACGGGTGTGGCTGAAATAGCAGAATCCCTCATTTGAAGTGGTGTCTACATACTTTTGTCTATGTAGTGTACATGTTTCCTGTCTCGTCATTGAATGAATTCATTGATGCTACTTCAACTATGACGTTGCATTGCAACACTCATCCATTTATATTATTTCGCTCTCTCTGTCTCTCACTCTCGGCCCCTCCCTCTGCCAGCCTCTCTCCCTCTGCCTCTCTCACTCTCCCTCTCCCTCTGGTGACCTCTCGCTCTCTCAGCAGCAAAACAAAATAAAAACCTTCTCTCCTAAAAAAAGGGTAAATTTGCATGAATTATGTAACTGTGAAATACGTAATAATGACTGGTCTAGTAGCTACCTATTTCTCTTGCTCCTTCCTGTTAAAATATTTCCACTGTAGCAGAGTTATTTTATCAATAATCTGAGGTCCTTTGCAGATAACCAATTAACTGGTGCTCTGTAAGGGATCAAACGCAGACTGGGCTAACATGAAGGATTAACTCACCAAGTTTATTCAACTGTAGAATTATTCAAATGCACATTGCAATATTTATAAGTGTTTGTCAGACTTTCATAACATCACAAAAATTTGTCTGAAAAACATGTGGACCTCCCATTAAAACTTTGCTTTCCGGCGTGATGCTTAACAGTGCATTTCTCTCATGTTTCAAGAGGATTGTAGATGCAAAAAGTAGAAAAGATACATCTGTGGAGTGGTGTTGTGAGAGAGAGAGAGAGAGAGAGAGAGAGAGAGAGAGAGAGAGAGAGAGAGAGAGAGAGAGAGAGAGAGAGAGAGAGAGAGATTGAGAGAGAGAGAGAGAGAGAGAGAGAGAGAGAGAGAGAGAGAGAGAGAGCTGTGAGACCTGTGAAGGCTGGCTGTGAGGCGTAGCGCTGGTTCTCTCCCCTCCCAGGGGGTATCTGATTAAATCTCTGTCCCCCGCAGTCACACTGACTACCACACTCTGCTGACATGCCACACACTGCGCACACCTTTTAATCTGCATATTAAATTATTAGCGGGACTTCAACTCTCCTTCTTTCCCCCACTGTGTGAGAGCTATTTGTGTTAGACTTAAGCCTCTTAGTCATGGATCTGAATTGAACCTGAAAAGGGACAACCTTTAAATGTTTATATCTTGGGTGATTTGAAGCAACAAATGCATTGTGTTGTTCATTCATACGTGCCATGCGCCAGTGCTATCATAGCCATCTCTGATACAGTTCATCTATTACAAACAGCCTATGTGACTGCAGCCGTACACACATCTGTACACACCAAATGAATGCAAACTAAATGCTGAAAGTAGTAGGCTAGTTATTCATGCATGCAAACAAAAATACTGAATAGCAGTTTGGCTTAGAATTCCCGACCCAATTGCAAATGCAAACGAACGAATGTGAACGGAATCTAACTGCATTAGTCCAGTAGTAGTCCTAGGAAACAACATATCCGATTGATAAAGATATGACACAATCTACATTATATTTAGGCTTGTTACATTAACAGTAAACAAATGCAGCAAACAAAAGGCAAATAACCAAAACATAGAATACAGCCTGCAACAGTGAGATGCAGCCATGCACAGCAGTCTTGCCAAATACGTCAACAGGCCCACTTCAAACATGGATAACCCTGCAACTCATGGGTTCAGCAACATATTGTGATATGGCACAATACACTTCTCTGGATCAAATTCGACCCACGTAATCAATTAAGCAATGCCAGCCCACCATAAACACGTTTCCAACACGTACAGTTCCATTTACAGCCACGACAACCAGCTACCGAGAAAACCATAATAGGATGTATCTACTGTATATGACGAAACATACCGATATGTAGCTATACCCAGGGGCGTCATTTGGATTCTTGCTTTGGAATTATATTGAATCCTGCTTATATCACGCTATACCACAATAAACATACAAGTTCAAATGCTTTTGACCAAGAAGTGACAGGTTCAATGGCACAAAATCTCAGCTGTGCTCTAACGGCAACATGGACAGTGCCCTATACACTAAAGCATTTTTTTAAACAGCCTCCTTGATGCTCTGTGGAACTTCCCGAGTAATCGATCATTCCGTTCTCCCTGAAAACTTCTTGTAAGATCCCCCTCAAATGCCAGTTGGATTAGTTGAGCTTTCCTCGGGTGTAGGATGCTTCTTCTGCGCTGACTGAAAATTTGTTCTCGCATGTAGCTGTGAACGCCCCAAAAGTCAGTCCATGTTTCAGTGCAGTAAGCACAGTCAACATTTTTTTTAAGTGTTTTATTTCACCTTTATTAAACCAGGTAGGCTAGTGGAGAACAAGTTCTTATTTACAACTGCAACCTGGCCAAGATAAAGCAAATCCGTGTGACACAAATAACAACACAGAGTTACACATGGAACAAACAAGCATACAGTCAATAACACAATAGGAAAATTCTATATACAGTGTGTGCAAATGAGGTAAGAGTAGGGAGGTAAGGCAATACATAGGCCATAGTGGTGAAATAATTACAATTTAGCAATTAAACACTGGAGTGATAGATGTGCAGAAGATGAATGTGCAAGTAGAGATACTGGGGTGCAACGGAGCAAAAAAATAAAAGATAATTACAAAATAACAGTATGGGGATGAGGGAGTTGGATGGGCTATTTACAGATGGGCTATGTACAGGTGCATTGACCTGTGAGCTGCTCCAACAGCTGGTGCTTAAAGTTAGTGAGGGAGATATGAGTCTCCAGCTTCAGTGATTTTTGCAATTCATTCCTGTCATTGGCAGCAGAGAGCTGGAAAGAAAGGCGGCCAAAGGAGGAATTGGCTTTGGGGGTGACTAGTGAAATATACCTGCTGGAGAGCATGCTACGGGTGGGTGCTGCTATGGTGACCATTGAGCTGAGATAAGGCGGGGCTTTACCTAGCAAAGACTTATAGATGACCTGGAGCCAGTGGCTTTGGCGACGAATATGAAGCGAGGGCCTGCCAACGAGAGCATACAGGTCACAGTGGTGGGTAGTATATGGGCTTTTGCTCACAAAACAGATGGCACTGTGATAGACTACATCCAATTTGCTGAGTAGAGTGTTGGAGGCTATTTTGTAAATGACAATGCCGAAGTCAAGGATCGGTAGGATAGTCAGTTTTACAAGGGTATGTTTGGCAGCATGAATGAAGGATGCTTAGTTGCAAAATAGGAAGCAGGGTCTAGATTTAATTTTGGATTGGAGATGGTTAATGTGAGTCTGGAAGGAGAGTTTACAGTCTAACCAGACATCTAGGTCAAATCAAATCTAATTTTATTTGTCACACACACATGGTTAGCAGATGTTAATGCGAGAGTAGTGAAATGCTTGTGCTTCTAGTTTCGAACATGCAGTAATATCTAACACGTAATCTAACCTAAAAATTTCACGACAACTACCTTATACACACAAGTGTAAAGGAATGAATGAGAATATGTACATAAAAATATATGAATGAGCGATGGCCGAACGGCATAGGCAAGATGCAGTAGATGTTATAGAGTATATACACTGCTCAAAAAAATAAAGGGAACACTAAAATAACACACCCTATATCTGAATGAATGGAATATTCTTATTAAATACTTGTTTCTTTACATAGTTGAATGTGCTGACAACAAAATCACACAAAAATTATCAATGGAAATCAAATTTATCAACCCATGGAGGTCTGGATTTGGAGTCACACTCAAATTAAAGTGAAAAACCACACTACAGGCTGATCCAACTTTGATGTAATGTCCTTAAAACAAGTCAAAATGAGGCTCAGTAGTGTGTGTGGCCTCCACGTGCCTGTATGACCTCCCTACAATGCCTGGGCATGCTCCTGATGAGGTGGCGGATGGTCTCCTGAGGGATCTCCTCCCAGACCTGGACTAAAGCATCCGCCAACTCCTGGACAGTCTGTGGTGCAACGTGGTGTTGGTGGATGGAGCGACACATGATGTCCCAGATGTGCTAAATTGGATTCAGGTCTGGGGAACGGGCGGGCTAGTCCATAGCATCAATGCCTTCCTCTTGCAGGAACTGCTGACACACTCCAGCCACATGAGGTCTAGCATTGTCTAGCATTAGGAGGAACCCAGGACCAACCGCACCAGCATATGGTCTCACAAGGGGTCTGAGGATCTCATCTCGGTACCTAATGGCAGTCAGGCTACCTCTGGCGAGCACATGGAGGGCTGTGCGGCCCCCCAAAGAAATGCCACCCCACACCATGACTGACCCACCGCCAAACCGGTTATGCTGGAGGATGTTGCAGGCAGCAGAACGTTCTCCACGGCGTCTCCAGACTGTCACGTCTGTCACATGTGCTCAGTGTGAACCTGCTTTCATCTGTGAAGAGCACAGGGCGCCAGTGGCGAATTTGCCAATCTTGGTGTTCTCTGGCAAATGCCAAATGTCCTGCACGGTGTTGGGCTGTAAGCACAACCCCCTCCTGTGGACGTCGAGCCCTCATACCATCCTCATGGAGTCTGTTTCTGACCGTTTGAGCAGACACATGCACATTTGTGGCCTGCTGGAGGTCATTTTGCAGGGCTCTGGCAAGGCTCCTCCTGCTCCTCCTTGCACAAAGGCGGAGGTAGCGGTCCTCCTGCTGGGTTGTTGCCCTCCTACGGCCTCCTCCACGTCTCTGGCCTGTCTCCTGGCAGCGCCTTCATGCTCTGGACACTACACTGACAGACACAGAAAACCTTCTTGCCACAGCTCGCTTTGATGTGCCATCTTGGATGAGCTGCACTACCTGAGCCACTTGTGTGGGTTGTAGACTCATGCTACCACTAGAGTGAAAGCACCGCCAGCATTTAAAAATGACCAAAACATCAGCCAGGAAGCATAGGAACTGAGAAGTGGTCTGTGATAATCACCTGCAGAACCACTCCTTTATTGGGGGTGTCTTGCTAATTGCCTATAATTTTCACCTGTTGTCTATTCCATTTGCACAACAGCATGTGAAATTTATTGTCAATCAGTGTTGCTTCCTAAGTGGACAGTTTGATTTCACAGAGGTGTGATTGACTTGGAGTTACATTGTGTTGTTTAAGTGTTCCCTTTATTTTTTTGAGCAGTGTACATATGAGATGAGTAATGTAGGATATGTAAACATTATATAAAGTGGCATTGTTTAATAAAGTGGCTAGTGATACATTTATTACATAAATTATTCCTTTATTAAAGTGGCTAGAGTTGAGTCAGTATGTTGGCAGCAGCCCCTCAATGTTAGTGATGGCTGTTTAACAGTCTGATGGCCTTGAGATAGAAGCTGTTTTTCAGTCTCTCGTTCCCCGCTTTGATGCACCTGTACTGACCTCGCCTTCTGGATGATAGTGGGGTGAACAGGCAGTGGCTCAGGTGGTTGTTGTCCTTGATGATTTTTTTTTGGGCTTCATGTGACATCGGCTGGTGTAGGTGTCCTGGAGGGCAAGTAGTTTGAGAGCCTTGTGGTTGTGGGCGGAGCAGTTGCCGTACCAGGCGTTGATACAGCCCAACAGGATGCTCTTGATTGTGCATCTGTAAAAGATTGTGAGTGTTTTTGGTGACAAGCCACATTTCTTCAGCCTCCTGAGGTTGAAGAGGCGATGCTGGCCCTCACCTCCTCCCTGTAGGCCGTCTCGTCGTTGTTGGTAATCAAGCCTACCACTGTAATGTCTTCTGCAAACTTGATGATTGAGTTGGAAGCGTGCATGGCCACGCAGTCATGGGTGAACATGGAGTACAGGAGAGGGCTGAGAATGCACCCTTGTGGGGCCCCAGTGTTGAGGATCAACGGGGTGGAGATGTTGTTCCCTACCCTCACCACCTGGGGGCAGCCTGTCAGGAAGTCCAGGACCCAGTTGCACAGGGCGGGGTCAAGACCCAGGGTCTCGAGCTTAATGACGAGTTTGGAGGGTATTATGGTGTTAAATGCTGAGCTGTAGTCGATGAACAGCATTCTTACATTGGTATTCCTGTTATCCAGATGGGTTAGGGCAGTGTGCAGTGTTATTGCGATTGCGTCATCTGTGGACCTATTGGGGCGGTAAGCAAATTGGAGTGAGTCTAGGGTGTCAGGTAGGGTGGAGGTGATATGGTCCTTGACTAGTCTCTCAAAGCACTTCATGATATCGGAAGTGAGTGCTACCGGTCAATAGTCATTTAGCTCAGTTACCTTAGCTTTCTTGGGATCAAGAACAATGGTTGCCCTCTTGAAGCATGTGGGAACAGCAGACTGGGATAAAGATTGATTGAACATGTTCGTAAACACACCAGCCAGCTGGTCTGCGCATGCTCTGAGGACGCAGCTGGGGATGCCGTCTGGGCCTGCAGCCCTTCGAGAGTTAACACGTTGAAATGTTTTACTCACATTGGCTGCAGTGAAGGAGAGCCCACAGGTTTTGGTAGCGGGCTGTGTCAGTAGCACTGTATTGTCCTCAAAGCGAGCAAAGAAGTTGTTTAATTTGTCTGGGAGCTAGACATCGTGGTCCGTGACTGAGCTGGTTTTTCTTTTGTAGTCCGTGATTGATTGTAGACCCTGCCACACACCTCTCATGACAGAGCCATTCAATTGTGACTCTACTTTGTCTCTATACTGACGCTTAGCTTGTTTGATTGTCTTGCGGAGGGAATATCTACACTGTTTGTATTCGGTCATGTTTCCGGTCCCTTGCCCTGATTGGTTCACGCTTTCAGTTTTCGAGCGAATCCTGCCATCAATCCACGGTTTCTGGTCGGGGAATGTTTTAATAGATGCTGTGGGTACAACATCACTGATGCACTTTCTACTAAACTCGCTCCCCGAATCAGTGTATTCATCAATGTTGTTGTTCGACGCTATGTGGAACATATCCCAGTCGTGATCGAAGCAATATTGAAGCGTTTAATCCGATTGGTCGGACCAGTGTTGAACAGACCTAAGCACGGGTGCTTCCTGTTTAAGTTTCTGTCTATAGGCTGGGAGCAACAAAATGGAGTCGTGGTCAGCTTTTCCGAAAGGGGGGCGGGGGAGGGCTTTATAAGTTAGAAGAACAATGATCCAGGGTTTTTCCAGCCCAGGTTGATATGTTGATAACATTTAGGGAGCCTTGTTTTCAGATTAGCCTTGTTAAAATCCCCAGCTACAATAAATGCAGCCTCAGGATATGTGGTTTCCAGGTTACATAGAGTCAAATGAAGTTCTTTCAAGGCCGTCGATGTGTCTGCTTGGGGGTGAATATACACGACTGTGATTATGATTGAAGAGAATTCTCTTGGTAGATAATGCGGTCGGCATTTGATTGTAAGGACTTCTAGGTCAGGTGAACAAAAGGACTTGAGTTCCTGTATGTTGTTATGATCACACCACGTCTCGTTAATCATAAGGCATACACCCTTCGCCCTTCTTCTTACCGGAGAAGAGCTTGTTTCTGTTGGCACGATGCGTGAAGAAACCAGGGGGCTGTACCGACTCCGAATGCGTGTCTCGAGTGGGCCATGTTTCTGTGAAACAAACAACGTCACAGTCTCTGATGTCTCTCTGGAAGGCAACCCTTGCTCGGATTTCGTCTACCTTGTTGTCAAGAGACTGGACATTGGCGAGTAGTATGCTCGGGAGCAGTGCGAGATGTGCCCGTCTACGGAGCCTGAGCAGAAGACCGCTCCTTCTGTCCCTTCTGTGGCGCCGTTGTTTTGGATCGACGGCTGGGATCCAATCCATTGTCCTGGGTGGTGGACCAAACAGAGGATCTGCTTCGGAAAAGTCGTATTCCTGGTCGTAATGTTGGTGAGTTGACTTTGCTCTTATATCCAATAGTTCCTCCAGACTGTATGTAATAAAACCTAAGATTTCCTCGGGTAACAGTGTAAGAAATAACACATAAAAAAACAATATACTGCATCGTTTCCTAGGCAATCTCTGTAGGCGCCGGAAATAATAATAATATTCTAATATTCTAAGTCAGAACTGTCCAGAGTAGTGATGCTGCATGGGCGGGCAGGTGTGGGCAGCGATCGGTTGAAGAGCATGCATTTAGTTTTACTTGCATTTTAAGAGCAGTTGGAGACCACGGAAGTAGAGTTGTATGGCATTGAAGCTCGTTTGGAGGTTAGTTAACACAGTTTCCAAAGAAGGGCCAGATATATACAGAATGGTGTCGTCTGAGTAGAGTTGGATCAGAGAATCACCAGCAACAAGAGCGACATCATTGATGTATACAGAGAAAAGATTGGCCAAGAATTTAACCCTGTGGCATCCCCCATAGACTGCCAGAGGTCAGGCCCTCCGATTTGACACACTGAACTCTGTCTGAGAAGTAGTTGGTGAACCAGGCAAGGCAGTCATTTGACAATACAAGGCTGTTGAGTCTGCCGATAAGAATGTGGTGATTGGCAGAGTCGAAAGTCTTGGCCAGGTCGCATAGGTTGCATAGCGGAGAGATGGCCAAAACATTGTAGCAGGATATCAAGTGTAGTCCATTTGTCTTCATTGGAGCCAGAGCAGGTGATTTCAGTCTGTAAAAACTGGCCAGCGACACTAAACTCTGTTTTGCTTAGATCCAGCATTGATTTCACCTTCTTCACATCTAGAAAGTCTTGGCTCAAGGTCAAGGGCACACTGGACATCCACCAGTTGGCTGTTGCGTTCGCTGAATCATACCTGACATTACATCATCCAATTGTAAGTAAGATTATAGCCTACTGCTCAAAGAGAGGGCAAAGAGGGCCAAAGAGTGGTCGGCTATCAGCTAGAATCAGCTAGTTATCTAGCTAGTTAACTATTCTGTTGAAACAATCTAACTAGGTTTACCCGTGATTGGAGTTTGTTCTGCTGCTGACATCTGCCTCTTAGGCCTACTAACAGTCTAATTGAAGCCTTCCATGTTCCTTACCGTGAGATGACACATGCAACTCAAAGATAGCCACTACTACACTACCGTTCCCGCGCCGGCAGTGTCTGCCTGCATGATGAGTGAAAGGGATTGGGAGGGGGAATTTTCCAAGATTCGAACAATTGAAATTAGCTAGTTTGATGGGCAATTTATTTAAACTAGAAGTTAAATAAAAAATTGTTCATAAAAAACGCCACCAATCTGAAAAGGCAACGTATCTCATAGGAGGGCAAAAGGGCAGGTGCTCATGCACCCTGATACCTCTTTCTGTGCACGAGCCTGGGCCTGGTAGTGAGAGGCATTTTCATCAATAGATTTGAGCATATTTTCGCCAAATGCCATTTTAATTATCAATACAGCAGATTATCATTTTACATGTTGTGGAGCATTTTGAACATTTCTGGAACAGCTGCCACTCAGTTGATTGTCCAAACTGGACTGATGTAACATATCAGATTTGTGTGATTCGCCACTGAAAACTATTGTGTGTTATCAGCCGATTTATATGAAGAACTTGTGACACTGGTGTCTAAGAAGGGATTTGAAAAGTAATTATGGATGTTGCTGTTTGTTAATCTCTCTAACAGTTTAACTGAACTTATTTGGTATTCAACATAATGAAGAAATGCACATGCATATAAATCACAATATTACTGTTGTAGAGTAATTAGAGATAAAGAATACTGCAGACACATTGATACAGACAATTTAAGTAGAATTAGAAGAAAATAGTTAAAATAAAAAATTTGTGCTGTACAAACAAAGTAACTTTAAAACCATTTTTGGCGACCCAGGTAAACACTTTTCGACAACCTACGTGTCCAACTGCCTGCTTACTCAGAAACATCCCTGTCATTTTGTTAAACCTCTCTTTTACCATAATCACATTTTTGGGATTTTGACAGTGGTGGGTTAATAAAAACGGCAATGACAAAACTGAACTAACTCTGTGCCATATTGAGTTTACCTTTCTATTGGCAGCTAATAAGTCATTTAGAATGAATTAAGTTGATGGGTGAGTGGCGCAGCACAAATCAATAAGCTCTCATAATCACCATGCATGACTTGAGTGTGTCTGATTTAATAGGAGATCAGTGAGTAATTACTCTCACACCAACAGCAGAAAATACATTTTTGACAGTTTGGGAAGAGAAGAGACGAGCTGTGACACACTTCCTACTCCCCTGCTGTCAGAGCATTATTACTGATGAAGATATGGGTGGTGCTTCTCTAGTCTTAAACAGATTGTGTTAATCAAATTCAATCAAATTTGATTTGTCACATGTGATGAATACAACAGCCCTTAACCAACAATACAGGTAAAGAAACAGAGATAAGAATATATTTACTAGATAAACTAAAGTGAAAAAGTAAATAAAAAGGAACACGATAAAATAACAATACATAGGCTACATACAGGGGGTACCGGTACCGAGTCAATGTGCGGGGGGAAAGGTTAGTCGAGGTCATTTGTACATGTAGGTAGGGGTAAAGTGACTATGCATAGAAAAAAACAGCGAGTAGCAGCAGTGTAAAAACACTGGGGGGGGGGTCAATGTGTGTAGTTACACTAGTACTGTATGTTTAGCCATTACAGTAAATGGTGATATACTGAACCATTGGGCTGAGTTAAGTTAGAGTTGATTATAATGATTTTGTTTTGGCCTTCTTTGAAAATCAGAACATTGCTTATTCTGAATATGTTGACATGAAAGAAAAACTTACAGACACCGTGAAAAATACATTTTCAAATCAATATTCAACTCCAACAGCCAGTTGTACTCACTTTTTTCCCCATTGGATATACTTCCTGATTGCGATGTAGTGCATTATGTGCTCCCTGACCCACTGCTCTGTGAAGAGCCTTACACTGAAAATGAAATGACTGGCTTGTTTGGTTTCCATCCTGACCCGCAGGCTTTTGATTAAAATACATCAGAAACAACATATTTTCTTTCCACAGACCATGGTAAGTTCAAATCCTTTTCCTAATAGAGAAACGAGGTTGTTAACAGCCTAGAATGCTAACTTTCATTATCAGGGAAATAGAGAGAAACAGAAGGAAAATGGTAATAACCTTGGATTAGTTATTCTTGGGGTCAGGGGAGGCAATGTTGGGAGGAGATGTCTGTTTCTCTCTCAGCCCATTGTGTGTACAGTAATGAAGGTTGCACTATCTCTCCAGATCACTGTGTTTGATTGCAATGCGGCTGGCTGAATGGATGACATGAATAATCCGATTAAGATTGCATTTGCACATAATTATAAAACCCATGAAAGGATTTTCACTGTGTGTCCATTGTCTGCTTGGTCTCATGTGTGTTCTCCTTGCGCTGAGAGATTGTGTGCAAATCATGTTTTACCAACGTATACTGCTCACAGACATACTACCATTTTGAACCTTTTCTTATGCCATTGGAGTTGGTATCTGTTGATCTAATGGCATGAAACAGACCACGATAGCATGACATAGGTAGAGCATTCACTTTACTATGATTAATTCATGTGTGAGGATACACTATGGTAATGGTCTCATGTAGATGGGCATACCACTTTCGACATACTGTTCATACAAGCTGCCCTCCGAGCAAACTTCTCCCCAACACAGCCAGTAGCAGAACTATTAATGATAAATCTGTTGGCCTGTTATGTTTTGTTTTGTTTTGTTTCCCCACTCTCTTTTTTTGTACCTTTGTGTTAATGATGATTTCACGGTCGATTGGTCACTCCTGACAACATGGCTAATAGGATTTGAATTGTAAACATTGGACTAGCTACTGTGTTACTTACTCACTGCACCAGCCAGGCAGCTTCTGGGCAACAAGAACCTGAGGGGTAGCAGGGAAGAAACGAGAAAATGAGGAAAGGCGTAACACTTTGGCTAAAGGGACTTTCAGAGGCTACAACAGCAACAGAGTTAACGAACTACTATCACTGATCACTTTTAGGAATCAGATCCTGCTGTTCATGCTTAATCTATAGCCAAATTAATGTTGTCAATGTTTGCAATGACATTTTTCTTCTGGATTTGTACTGCACAAAAGGCAGGGAGGGTATGCTATTCTACATGCTGTGTATTTCACATGACTTGAGTATACCATAAACCAGTATATAGTCGTAGCGCTGAATTTGAAGCCGCCATATTGCTGAATGGGACTGAATGGCACCAACAAATCGCTAAGGATCATGGTCGATGTATGGGTGATCCCCGGGACCACCCATACGTAGAATGTATGCACACATGACTGTAAGTCGCTTTGGATAAAAGCGTCTGCTAAATGGCATATATATCATCATGCCTGAGAGAGTTTAATGGAGCCTCCGCGTAGCCTGCCGGCCGGTGATTGGTCTGTGTCAGCACGTGGTCCTGTGATTTGACAAATATATTAATAAGAATGGATCACTATTTAATTAAATATCTAAATTTGAAGCAAACTTTAAAATAATTCACAGTGGGGATCAAACTTGATCATAAGGCAGACCAGGACATTTGGCACCGCTACTATAGGTTGCCAGGTCGTAGCCGACCAGCAGAGCTTATGACTTCACGCTCCAGACCAGACACTGGGGGCCTGGTGTATACAAAATACTTTCTTTTGTTGATGCAATGTAGTCAGAACCAAAGTGGTTTTTATGGGATAATCTGGAAAATTGTGGGGCAACAGCTTCAAGGGTTAGCTTCGTTTGTTAATTCTTAACACAATAGTAAGGGTGATCTCGCCATGTTGCCCCTAACTTCACATCTAATCAACTCACAAGATGAACAGATGAGATGCAGAAACAAAGAATGGGATGAAGACAGAAATAAGAAAGAAGTAATGAAAAATCAGCGAGGAAAAATCCATGCAAAAGTATATCTTATCAGTTTTGAAATCTGCTTAAGTGAGATGGCACCGGAGGGGATGACTGGCGTCTTATCGACTCTTAAGCAACCATGCTAATTTGTTTGTTGTTTTGCTTTGTTCGTAACTTGTTGTGTACATAATGTTGCTCCTACCGTATGACAGAAAAGAGATTCTGGACATCAGATTAGACAAATAGTTTTTCTTGGACGGGAGGGATATACTACAGACACCCGACTGGAGAAGGAAACCTGAGATTTCACGGGAAAAGATCAGGGTGCCTTGTGAGGATCAGACGATGAGTGGCTAATCTGCCTTTGCCTTCCGTCCTGCTAGGTAACGTTCAATCGCTGGAAAATAAATGGGACGAACTGAAAGCATGTACTGTATATCCTACCAACGGGACATTAAAAACTCTAATATCTTACACTATCGTTCAAAAGTTCGGGGTCACTTAGAAATGTCTTTGTTGTTGAAAGAAAAGCACATTTTATCATCCATTAAAATAACTTCAAATCGATCAGAAATACAGTGTAGACATTGCAGTGGGTGGTCTGGTGTAGACAGTCGAGCAGGGCCAGGCGGCTAGGGATGGTCTCATGGTCCGGGTCCTTGTTATGCCAGTCCTCATACCGCTTCAACAGGGCAGACACGTAACCCTCAGCCACAGCGGCCCTGACATTGGCCCCTGAAAGAAAGATATGAAAATGGTTTAACAGTCTGAAGGCCTGGAGATAGAAGCTGTTTCTCAGTCTCTCTGTCCCAGCGTTGATGCACCTGTACTGACCTCGCCTTCTTGATGGTAGCGGGTTGAACAGGCTGTGGCTCGACCTACCTTTCCTTAGAGATCACTACTGTGGCCAAGGGTTACGTCTCTGCCCTGCTATATGACTACTGCTTTGTGGACATTGAAATGGTCATCACCAATAGGTACTCTACCCAGGGCCGTTTTAATGTGGGAGCTTATCGGGGCTAAAGGTCCTGAGCCCAGGCCAGTGGGGAGCCCAAAAGAAAGCAAAAAAAAGTATACACTACAGTTCAAAAGTTTGGGATCACTTAGAAATGTCCTTGTTTTTGAAAGAAAAGCAACATTTTTTGTCCTTTAAAATAACATCAAATTGATCAGAAATACAGTGTAGGATGCCTCCCAGGTGGCGCAGTGGTCTAGGGCTGTGCCACCAGAGACTCTGGGTTCGAGCCCAGGCTCTGTTGCAGCCGGCCGTGACCGGGAGGTCCATGAGGCGATGCACAATTGTAGTCCGGGTTAGGGAGAGTTTGGCCGGTAGGGATATCCATGTCTCATCACGCACTAGCGACTCATGTGGCGGTCCGGGCGCAGTGCACGCTAACCAGGTCGCCAGGTGCACGGTGTTTCCTCCGACACATTGGTGCGGCTGGCTTCCGGGTTTTGATGCGCGTTGTGTTAAGAAGCAGTGCGGCTTGGTTGGGTTGTGTTTCGGAGGACGCATGGCTTTCCACCTTCGTCTCTCCCGAGCCCGTAAGGGAGTTGTAGCGATGAGACAAGATAGTAACTACTAACAATTGGATTCCACGAAGTTGAGGAGAAAAAGGGGTAAAGAAAATGTAAAAAGAGGAAAAAAAAGAAATACAGTGTAGACATTGTTAATGTTGTAAATGACTATTGTAGCTGAAAATATCTACATAGGCATACAGAGGCCCATTATCAGCAACCATCACTCGAAGTGCAAAAGAACACAAACACTGGACAGAGGAAGATTTGAAGAAAGTGTTATGGACAGACAAATCTAAGTTTAAGATGTTCGGATCACAAAGAAGAACATTCGTGAAACGCAGAAAAATTAAAAGATGCTGGAGGAGTGCTTGATGCCATCTGTCAAACATGGTGGAGACAATGTGATGGTCTGGGGGTGCTTTGGTGGTGGTAATGTGGAAGATTTATACAGGGTCAAAGGGATCTTGAAGAAGGAAGGCTATCACTCAATTTTGCAATGCCATGCCATACCCTGTGGACGGCGCATAATTGGAGCCAATTTCCTCCTACAACAGGACAATTACCCAAAGCACAACTACAAACTATGCAAGAAGTATTTAGGGAAGAAGCAGTCAGCTGGTATTCGGTCTATAACAGAGTGGCCAGCGCAGTCACCGGATCTCAATTGTATTGAACTGTTGTGGGAGCAGCTTGACCGTATGGTACGTGAGAAGTGCCCATCAAGCCAAGCCAACTTGCCGGAGGTGCTTCAGGAAGCATGGGGTGAAATCTCTTCAGATTACCTCAACAAATTTGACAACTAGAATGCCAAAGGTCTGCAAGGCTGTAATTGCTGCAAATGGAGGTTTCTTTAATGAAAGCAAAGTTTGAAGGACACAATTATTATTTCAATTACAAATCATTATTTACAACCTTGTCAATGCCTTGAATATATGTCCTATTCATTTTGCAACTCGTTTCATGTATGTTTTCATGGAAAACAAGGACATTTCTAAGTGACCCAAACTTTTGAACATTACTATATGTTTCACTGAGTCGTGGCTGAACGACAACATTAAGAACATACAGCTGGCAGGATAGAACATCAGCCTCTGGTAATACACGAGGCGGGGGCCTCTGCATATATGTAAACAACAGCTGGTGCACGATATCTAAGGAATTCTTGAGGTTTTGCTTGCCTGAGGTAGAGTATCTCATAAAAAGCTGTAGACCACACTATTTACCTAAAAAGAATTCATCTGCATTTTTTGTTGCTGTCGACATACCACCACAGACCGATGCTGGCACTAAAACCGCACTCAATGAGCTGGATACAGAAAAACGCACATCCAGAGGCAGTGTTCCTTGTGCAGGGAAACTTAAATCCGTTTTACCTCATTTCTATCAGCATGTTAAATGTGCAACCAGAAGGAAAATAATTCTAGACCATCTTTACTCCACACACAGATACACGTACAAAGCTCTCCCTCGCTCTCCATTTGGCAAATCTGGCAAATCTGACCTCCTGATTCCTGCTTACTATCAACAATTTAAGCAAGAGGCACCAGTGACTCGGTCTATAAAAAATGGCCAGATGAAGCAGATGCTATGCTACAGGACTGTTTTGTTAGCACAGACTGGAATATGTTCCATGATTCTTCCAATGGCATTGAGGAGTACACCACATCAGTCACTGGCTTTATCAATAAGTGCATCGAGGACGTCAGTGACTGTACGTACATACCCCAACCAGAAGTCATCATTCACACTGAGCTAATGGGTAGAGCTGCAGCTTTCAAGGAGCGGGACTCTAACCGGGAAGCTTATAAGAAATCCCACTATGCCCTCCGACGAATCATCAAACAGGCAAAGCGTCAATACAGGACTAATACCGAATTGTATTACACCGGCTCAAACGCTCGTCGGATGTGTCAGGGCTTGCAAACTATTACAGGCTACAAAGGGAAGCACAGCCGAGAACTGCCCAGTGACACGAGCCTACCAGACGAGCTAAATAACTTCTATGCAATAAGGAACCACATGGCTTGATCAAACCTCCTGACCGATGAAATCGCAAATGCTAGCTCACCATGCATTATAGTCCTCCTCATTGTAGTAGAACCCCCCCGCCCAAAATAGGTTGGTGTATTAGAATCAAAATTCACTAGATAGCTAGCTTGATAGCATCGATAGCTAGCTATCTTGAGAAAGCTGATTTGCCATTTATTCTCAGGAATTAAACAAATAGATGCAATCCAGACCAGATCTATACACACTTGGCTATCTATAAAATATACAGGAGGTCTCTGCCAAGGCGACCTCACGGTGCCATGGCAACAACGGAACTCCAAAATTGTAGTGTTACTTTTCAAAGCGGCAGGTTTTAAAAGCATAGGTCCCCTGCCACTCTTGATGCCCTCCTGGAAAATAGAAATGACCCCCCCCCCCCCCCACACACACACCAAAAATCATCCTGCTTTCTGTTAGGAGAAGCAGACAGCCCCTCTCATCACAGTACCATATGTTATCTTCTATTTAATTCTCATTCAGAGCAGAACTAGACAAGCACTCAGACAGACAAACACACACACTCACATGCACGCACATAAAGAGATGAGTGTGTGGAGAAGGTGTAAATCAGTGTGCCTGTCACATCCTCGTCCCCAGTGGATCCCAGTGTGTTCTAATCTGATTAGTGTAGAAGGGCTTTATGTTTGCTGTCAATCAAGGGTTGGGCTATCTGAAGGTCACAGCATCCTTCACACATCTGAACTGCTGGTGGAGTCAATTGGCACCTTTACAACCGGCACAGAAATGACAATTTGCCTGCACACACACTTTTGCCAACACAATTTGCCTATGCATTAGCGATTACCATGGGCTTCTGCATTTCAAAATGGGAATAACTTGACAGGTAGTGTTGTTTACATTCACAGCAGTAGCAGGTTGTTCCATTCAAGATAAGGGAGGATATTTTTTAAATTTAATTTAATTTCTATTACAGCATATTGGATGACTGTCATTCATATTCCATTCACCCAGTTCAATGTAACATTGATAGGTTTAGGCTACTACATGATACTCAAATTTGCCCTATACCCATCATGAGGTTGCTACAACCTAGCCTATGAATGAAAGTTTATAATGTAGGTGCACAGGTCGAGAGACATATTGGAGTAATGAAGGTGACTCTTGCCTGCATCTAGCTGATCTGAGGTGTAGCAACATCTGTGACAGTCACATCTGTAGTCGTGAAATGCTTTGAAAAGCTGGTCATGGCCATATCAACAGCAACATCCCAGACATCCTGGACCCACTCTAATTTGCATACTGCCTCAATAGATCCACAGGTGACGCTATTGCACTTCCCACTGCACTCTCCCACCTGGACAAAAGGAACAACTATGTGAGAGTGCTGTTCATTGAGTACAGCATAGCTTTCAACACCATAGTGCCCATCCTAAACTCAGGACTAAACACCTCCCTCTGCAACTGGAGTGTGTGCTTTGTTCCCTCCTGTACTCCCTGTTCACCCACGACTGCGTGGCCGCACACAACTCCAACACCATCATTAATATATCTGCCGATGACACGACGGTGGTAGGCCTGATCACCGACGACGAGGCTGACACAACCTATCGGGAGGAGGTCAGTGACCTGGCAGTGTGGTGCCAAGACAAAAATCTCTCCCACAACGTCAGCAAGACAAAGGAGCTGGTTGTGGATTACAGGAAAAGAATGGCCAAGCCCGCCCCCATCCATATCGACAGGGTTGTGGAGCGGGTTGAGAGCTTCACGTTCATCGGTTTCCACATTACTAAGGAATTAACATGGTCCAAACACACCAACTTAGTTGTGAGTGAGATACGACAACACCTCTTTCCCCCTCAGGAGGCTGAAAATGTTTGGCATGGGCCTTCATATCCTCAAAAGGTTATACAGCTGTACCATTGAAAGCATATTGACTTGCTGCATCACCGCTTGGTATGGCAACTACTTGGCATCAGACTGCAAGGCGCTACAGAGGGTGATGTGGGAGGCCCAGTACATCACTGGGGCGGGGCTCCCTGCCATCCAGAACTCTATACCAGTAGGTGTCAGAGGAAGGCCCTGAAAATGGTCATAGACCCAACCCCCTAAGCCATAGACAGTTCACTCTGCTACCACACAACAAGCGGTACAGCAATGGAAAGTCTGGGACTAAAAGGCTCCTGAACAGCTTCTACCCATAATCAAATGGCTACACGGACTATTTGCATTTATTCTTTTTTTGCACTGACTCTCTACGGTACTCCTTGTATATAGCCTCGTTATTGGTATTTATTGTGATACTATTTTCTATATTTATTTGCAAATGTTCTTACTTTTTAAATCTGCATTGTTGGGAAAGAGCTCATAAGTAAGCATTTCATGGTAAAGTCTACGCCTGTTGTATTTGGCGCATGTGATGAATACAATTTGATTCGATCAAATAAAATATGATTTTGTTTGGTTTAATTTGATTAATCATTATTTTATATTGGACAAATTCAGGTAGGTTCCTCCCTGTTTCGTTCTGTTTGCTTCCGCTTAAGAAACATTTTGCAACAGAATTAGCTAAATTAATACACCCCTGATCACCGGCACACACAGTTTACTTTCAGCAGCCACACACTGAATCATCCCTTCGCTCATTGTAAAATTCTATGTGCTCTCCTCCTCTAACCAACAGCTGTCTGCGACCAGGCGCCAACCTCTCCAAGCCAAACCTTCATACCATAACCGCTAACCGCTACACAGCCGACATTGTTGTCACCATATTAACATTATAGCCAACAAACTATAACTAGCACATTAGTAATCCCACAATCCAATCCATGTGTGCAATCACGCAGTACAGTTTACAGTAAACAGTTTAGCTGTTACACCGGTGATCCACGGTGGCAATAAATGTATAAATTCGAAAGATTACCTTGATTTGAAAGAGTTGTAGTGTTGGATAGCCTTAGCAAGCTAAATAACATCAATAGCATTCCTTTCTATTTGGGTCAGGTTATTGAGTAGGCTAAATTAGCTGCATTAGCTAAGTAAGTGAAAGGTAAATTAAGAAGAAAAAAATACAACAAACACTGCGAAAAAGGTCAACATCAGGGAATATATTTATCGATATGTTTCCAGATATCTGACACTAATATGGAGTTAGTCCCCTCTTTACTGCTATAGCAAGTCCCCACAGCAATGCTCCAACATCTAGTGGAAAGCCTTCCCAGAAGAGTGGAGGCTGTTAAAGTAGCAAAGGGGGACCAACTCCATATTAATGCCCATGATTTTGGAATGAGATATTCAACGAGCAGGTGTAGTGCATCTATTATCTAAGCCTTTATACTTAGGCATATATTCAGAAATGCATCATATCTGTAGTCATCACCTGATCATATATATATAAAAAAGATATACTTTCAATAGATATCCTTACATGATATGTAATATTAATCCTGGTAATTCTGATAAAAATGGGCTGAATCCAAATCATGAAGTGTCCAGCTCCCAAATTATTTTACCTGTGGAGATCGCAAGACTGTGTGCTCAATTGTGTACATCTGTCAGCAACACGTGTGGCTGAAAAACCCACAAATTCTAAGGGGTGTCCATACACTTTTGTATATATAGTGTAGCTACTCTACCTGCTTCATTCACGATAAGAAAACTAACTAGAATAAGCTAGCTAGCCAAGCTATAAAGGAGTTAGCTTATATTAATCAGGAATACAAAATATGCCTAGACATGTTTAAAGGTCTCCTTGGGGGTAAAAAAAAATCCTGAAGGGAAGGCAATTTCATTATTTATTAGCTAGCTAGGCTACCCCCCCTATTAAGGTTAGCTAGTTAGCTAATTAACTAGCCTTACTGGATTTAGCTAACATTCTTCAATCTAGTTACTACAATAAATCAAATGAGTTACTCACTTTAGAGGTAAATTATTTGAGATAATTTCTGAACAGCTTCTCACTTCTTTGTTTCTCCAGTTGTCAATTTCAGCAAACACCGTTTGCACACTCATTTGTGGTGCCCAAATTCAAAACAGAAAATGTGTGATTCTTATTGCAATTCTATCAGTTACAGTGCTTTTAGCTTTTGGTTTGTGTGTAACTTTATCCGGAGGGAATACTGAAAGTATAGCTAGTGTCTGAAAGAATGATATGGATTAAATATTTGTCAAATTATTTAGCTAGCCTCAAAACTCAAAAAAGCATCAGGATTTGTCCTTATTTAGAATATCAAAATGTATATCAAGATCCTGATATGGACCTTAGTCAAGAGCATATGCATTGTATGTGCTGAGAAGATTTACTAAACTCAGCAAAAAAATAAACGTCCTCTCACTGTCAACTGCGTTTATTTTCAGAAAACTTAACATGTGTAAATATTTGTATGAACATAACAAGATTCAACAACTGAGACATAAACTGAAGAAGTTCCACAGACATGTGACTAACAGAAATTGAATAATATGTCCCTGAACAAAGGGGGGGGGGGGGGGGTAAAAATCAAAAGCAACAGTCAGTATCTGGTGTGGCCACCAGCTGCATTAAGTACCGCAGTGCATCTTCTCCTCATGGACTGCACCAGATTTGCCCGTCCTTGCTATGAGATGTTACCCCACTCTTCCACCAAGGCACATGCAAGTTCCCGGACATTTCTGGGGGGGAATGGCCCTGGCCCTAGCCCTCACCCTTCGATCCAACAGGTCCCAGACGTGCTCAATGGGATTGAGATCCGGGCTCTTCGCTGGCCATGGCAGAACACTGACATTCCTGTCTTGCAGGAAATCACATACAGAACGAGCAGTATGGCTGGTGGCATTGTCATGCTGGAGGGTCAGGATAAACCTGCAGAATGGGTACCACATGAGGGAGAAGGATGTTGACCCTGTAAAGCACAGCATTGAGATTGCCTGCAATGACAACAAGCTCAGTCCAATGATGCTGTGACACACCGCCCCAAACCATGACGAACCCTCCACCTCCAAAATACAGGCCTCAGTGTAATGCTCATTCCTTCGACGATAAACTAGATTCCGACGATCACCCCTGGTGAGACAAAACTGCGACTCGTCAGTAAAGAGCACTTTTTGCGAGTCCTGTCTGGTCCAGCAACAGTGGGTTTGTGCCCATAGGCGACGTTGTTGCCGATGATGTCTGGTGAGGACCTGCCTTACAATAGGCCTACAGGCCCTCAGTCCAGCCTCTGTCAGCCTATTGCGGACAGTCTGAGCACTGATGGAGGGATTGTGCATTCCTGGTGTAACTTGGGCAGTTGTTGTTGCCATCCTATACCTGTCCCGCAGGTGTGATGTTCGGATGTACCGATCCTGTGCAGGTGTTGTTACACATGGTCTGCCACTACGAGGACGATCAGCTGTCTGTCCTGTCTCCCTGTAGCGCTGTTTTAGGCATCTCACAGTACGGACATTGCAATTTATTGCCCTGGCCACATCTGCAGTCCTCATGCCTCCTTGCAGCATGCCTAAGGCACGTTCATGCAGATGAGCAACTGGGCATCTTTCTTTTAGTATTTTCCAGAGTCAGTAGAAAGGCCTCTTTAGTGTCCTAAGTTTTCATAACTGTGACCTTAATTACCTACCGTCTGTAAGCTGTTAGTGTCTTAACAATTGTTCCACAGGTGCATGTCAATTTATTATTTATGGTTCATTGAACAGGCATGGGAAACGGTGTTAAACCCAATGAAGATCTGTGAAGTTATTTGGATTTTACTAATTATCTTTGAAAGACAGGGTCCTGAAAAGGGGACGTTTATTTTTTTGCTGAGTTTATGTAGGCCAACTGTCAGTACTTGTAATCTTATAAAGAAAATAAGATGTCCACATAGGCCTATCTCAGGATATCTAAGGAGTCTATATCCAGCCATACCATGTTTGATAGCCAGAGGGAATCGAGAATTTATTTGTGCATGAAAGAAAAATATGGATTTCATGTTTGTCAAATTATTGATAATGTGCTGAAAACTCAGAACTCCATCAGAAATAGTCCTTATTTTCAGCACATCAAAAAGCATATCAAGATCAGGATATGGACCTCAGCCAAGAGAAGCATATCTGGAAACAATATCGCTTCATATCTTGAATGTGTTGAGAAAACACAGATATGCGACCTATACAGTCAGTATTTGTCAACATGATGAGAGAAAATAGGATGTCATATATCTCAGGATATTGAATGAGTCCTAATCCGGACACAGGAAATGTCCATAGGTGATATTCGAAGTTATTCCAATATCACATACTGTATGTCCACAAGATGCAATTGGATTCAGAATTTGTCACGATATGGTGCATATCCACAAAGCTCTAAATATTTTGTAGAATATTAAAAACGTATCCCCTGATATGGATTTCTCTCCCTATGTCTCTATATCTCTATGTCTCTATGTCTCTATGTCTCTCTCTCTCTCTCTCTCTCTCTCTCTCTCTCTCTCTCTCTCTCTCTCTCTCTCTCTCTCTCTCTCTCTCTCTCTCTCTCTCTCTCTCTCTCTCTCTCTCTCTCTCTCTCTCTCTCTCTCTCTCTCTCTCTCTCTCTCTCTCAATTCAATTCAATTGACTTTATTGACATGGCAAGTTCATTATTACTTACATTGTCAAATTATACATATAGAAAATATACTGTATATTTATATATATATAAATGGTGGGGCCAACAGCAATAATAATAATAATAGTGGACATGGGATTACCATTAACAACAACAATATTAATCAGAACAACAATACATTAAAGCAATGGTAGTAGACCAGTGTCAATATGACTGAGAAGACACATGACAGAGTATGAAAGACAAAACACAACAGGAAATATTATCGACATTACTTTGCACTTCTCACTGGCTGTCCCTCAGGTTGTGGCAGGAGGACACATATTTGGCTGCCAAAACTGCACATTTTGGCTTTTCACCCAATAAATATTTAGCTTTTTTCTTAATCTTTTATAGTTTCAAATTATTCTCTCTCTCTCTCTCTCTCTGAATGTACCCAGAGGAGACGGCTACATCATGGTGCTGCCCTGGAGGGTGCTGTTGTGGCTACTCTAGACCTTCATTGCAAAAAATGTGTTTTAATCAGTTATTTGGCAGTATGTGAAGATAGTAAATCAAATCAAAATCAAATCAAATGTATTTATATAGCCCTTCGTACATCAGCTGATATCTCAAAGTGCTGTACAGAAACCCAGCCTAAAACCCCAAACAGCAAGCAATGCAGGTGTAGAAGCACGGTGGCGAGGAAAAACTCCCTAGAAAGGCCAAAACCTAGGAAGAAACCTAGAGAGGAACCAGGCTATGAGGGATGGCCAGTCCTCTTCTGGCTGTGCCGGGTTGAGATTATAACAGAACATGGCCAAGATGTTCAAATGTTCATAAATGACCAGCATGGTCGAATAATAATAAGGCAGAACAGTTGAAACTGGAGCAGCAGCACGGCCAGGTTGACTGGGGACAGCAAGGAGTCATCATGTCAGGTAGTCCTGAGGCATGGTCCTAGGGCTCAGGTCCTCCGAGAGAGAGAAAGAAAGAGAGAAAGAAATAATTAGAGAGGGCACACTTAAATTCACACATGACACCGAATAGGACAGGAGAAGTACTCCAGATATAACAAACTGACCCTAGCCCCCCGACACCTAAACTACTGCAGTATAAATACTGGAGGCTGAGACAGGAGGGGTCAGGAGACACTGTGGCCCCATCTGAGGATACCCCCGGACAGGGGCAAACAGGAAGGATATAACCCCACCCACTTTGCCAAAGCACAGCCCCCACACCACTAGAGGGTGGTCAACCACCAACTTACCATCCTGAGACAAAGCCGAGTATAGCCCACAAAGATCTCCGCCACCGCACAACCCAAGGGGGGGGGGGGCAACCCAGACAGGAAGATCACATCAGTGACTCAACCCACTCAAGTGACGCACCCCTCCCAGGGACGGTATGAAAGAGCCCCAGTAAGCCAGTGACTCAGCCCCTGTAATAGGGTTAGAGCCAGAGAATCCCAGTGGAAAGAGGCGAACCGGCCAGGCAGAGACAGCAAGGGCGTTTCGTTGCTCCAGAGCCTTTCCATTCACCTTCCCACTCCTGGGCCAGACTACACTCTATCATATGACCCACTGAAGAGGTGAGTCTTCAGTAAAGACTTAAAGGTTGAGACCAAGTTTGCGTCTCTTACATGGGTACATGACCATTCCATAAAAATGGAGCTCTATAGGAGAAAGCCCTGCCTCCAGCTGTTTGCTTAGAAATTCTTGGGACAATTAGGAGGCCTGCGTCTTGTGACCGTAGTGTACGTGTAGGTATGTACGGCAGGACCAAATCAGAGAGATAGGTAGGAGCAAGCCCATGTAATGCTTTGTAGGTTAGCAGTAAATCAGCCCTTGCTTTGACAGGAAGCCAGTGTAGAGAGGCTAGCACTGGAGTAATATGATCAAATTTTTTGGTTCTACTCAGGATTCTAGCAGCCGTATTTAGCACTAACTGAAGTTTATTTAGTGCTTTATCCGGGTAGCCGGAAAGTAAAGCATTGCAGTAGTCTAACCTAGAAGTGACAAAAGCATGGATTAATTTTTTTGCATCATTTTTGGACAGAACGTTTCTGTAGATGGAAAAAAAGCTGTCCTTGAAATGGTCTTGATATCTTCTTCAAAAGAGAGATCAGGGTCCAGAGTAACGCCAAGGTCCTTCACAGTTTTATTTGAGACGACTGTACAACCATTCAGATTAATTGTCAGATTCAACAGAAGATCTCTTTGTTTCTTGGGACCCCGAACAAGCATCTCTGTTTTGTCCGAGTTTAAAAGTAGAACGTTTGCAGCCATCCACTTCCTTATGTCTGAAACACATGCTTCTAGCGAGGGCAATTTTGGGGCTTCACCATGTTTCATTGAAATGTATAGCTGTGTGTCATCCACATAGCAGTGAAAGTTAACATTGTGTTTTCAAATGACATCCCCAAGAGGTAAAATATATAGTGAAAACAATAGTGGTCCTAAAACGGAACCTTGAGGAACACCGGAATTTACAGTTGATTTGTCAGAGGATAAACCATTCACAGAGACAAACTGATATTTCTCTGACAGATAAGATCTAAACCAGGCCAGAACTTGTCCGTGTAGACCAATTTGGGTTTCCAATCTCTCCAAAAGAATGTGGTGATCGATGGTATCAAAAGCAGCACTAAGGTCTAGGAGCACGAGGACATATGCAGAGCCTCGGTCTGATGCCATTAAAAGGTCATTTTACCACCTTCACAAGTGCAGTCTCAGTGCTATGATGGCGTCTAAAACCAGACTGAAGCATTTCGTATACATTGTTTTTTTCTTCAGGAAGGTAGTGAGTTGCTGCACAACAGCCTTTTCTAAAAAAAAATTGAGAGGACTGGAAGATTTGATATAGGCCGATAGTTTTTTATATTTTCTGGGTCAAGGTTTGGCTTTTTCAAGAGAGGCTTTATTACTGCCACTTTTAGTGAGTTTGGTACACATCCGGTGGATAGAGAGACGTTTATTATGTTCAACATAGGAGGGCCAAGCACAGGAAGCAGCTCTTTCAGTAGTTTAGTTGGAATAGGATCCAGTATGCAGCTTGAAAGTTTAGAGGCCATGATTATTTTCATCATTGTGTCAAGAGACATAGTACTAAAAACACTTGAGCGTCTCTCTTGATCCTAGGTCCTGGCAGAGTTGTGCAGACTCAGGACAACTGAGCTTTGAAGGAATACGCAGATTTAAAGAGGAGTCCGTAATTTGCTTTCTAATAATCATGATCTTTTCATCAAAGAAGTTCATGAATTTATCACTGCTGAAGTGAAAGCCATCCTCTCTTGGGGAATGTTGCTTTTTAGTTAGCTTTGCGACAGTATCAAAAAGGACTTTCGGATTGTTCTTATTTTCCTCAATTAAGTTAGAAAAATAGGATGATTGAGTAGCAGTAAGGTTTCTTCGGTACTGCACGGTACTGCCTTTCCAAGCTAGTCGGAAGACTTCCAGTTTGGTGTGGTGCCATTTCCGTTCCAATTTTCTGGAAGCTTGCTTCAGAGCTCGGGTATTTTCTGTGTACCAGGGAGCTAGTTTCTTATGAGAAATGTTTTTAGTTTTTAGGGGTGCAACTGCATCTTGGGTATTGCGCAAGGTTAAATTGAGTTCCTCAGTTAGTTAACTGATTTTTGTCCTATGGCGTCCTTGGGTAGACAGAGGGAATCTGGAAGGACATCAAGGAATCTTGGTGTTGTCTGTCAATTTATAGCACAACTTTTGATGTTCCTTGGTTGGGGTCTGAGCAGATTATTTGTTGCAATTGCAAACGTAATAAAATGGTGGTCCGATAGTCCAGGATTATGAGGAAAAACATTAAGATCCACAACATTTATTCCATGGGACAAAACTAGGTCCAGAGTATGACTGTGACAGTGAGTGGGTCCAGAGACATGTTGGACAAAACCCACTGAGTCGATGATGGCTCCGAAAGCCTTTTGGAGTGGGTCTGTGGACTTTTCCATGTGAATATTAAAGTCACCAAAGATTAGAATATTATCTGCTATGACCACAAGGTCCGATAGGAATTCAGGGAACTCAATGAGGAACGCTGTATATGGCCCAGGAGGCCTGTAAACAGTAGCTATAAAAAGTGATTGAGTATAGTATAGTTTTATCTATGTTTCACTATTTTATTTTTCAGAAAATCACTGAGTAGGATGGTCCTCCCCTTCCTCCGCTGAGGAACTTCCACTGACACACAGACACCAATCCAGCAGCATGACCTCAGCTTGCATTGCAACTAGCATAATCTCAAACAGCATTACACTAATGTGGTTTTTGGACACAACGTTTGTGATATTGAGGAAGTAGTGGCGTTTTTCCCGACACTACATATTGTGATTTCTAATCAGACATCTCAATGATAACACATCCAATCCAAACCCAGCATTTACTACAGTGTATGCTCGGTTTGCAGTACTCAGATCCTGCTTCTGTCTGTAATAACCCCTCTAAGGATATGAATGAGTTACAGCCTGAGTCTGTGGCTCATGCCAAGGATGTCAATGAGCTCAGGCTCACTGGAAATGACTGGGGAACTATGACTGTGCTGTGAAGCAAGGTGGTACAACTGACATGTCACAGTGTGTAAGAGGAGATGGAAATGTATGGAAGCTTTTGGTGGTGTTAATCACCAAAACGGTAGTTATTGATTTACTGTACTCTGCTCTACTCCCTTCATTAAGCCATCCATTTCCTTGGTTAACTGACTGTCTCCTCTCTCTCCTCTCCTCTCCTCCCCTCTCCTCTCCTCTCCTCTCCTCTCCTCTCCTCTCCTCTCCTCTCCTCTCCTCTCCTCTCCTCTCCTCTCCTCTCCTCTCCTCTCCTCTCCTCTCCTCTCCTCTCCTCTCCTCTCCTCTCCTCTCCTCCTCTCCTCTCCTCTCCTCTCCTCTCCTCTCCCCTCCCCTCCCCTCCTCTCCTCTCCTCTCCTCTCCTCTCGACTCCCCTCCTCTCTCCTCCCCTGCCCTCCCCTCCTCTCCTCTGCTCTGCTCTGCTCTGCTCTCCTCTGTTTTCCTCTGCTCACCTTTCATCTGCTCTCCTCTCCTATGCTCTTCTCTCTCCAGCTGCTTCGAGGATGATGAGCCACCTTGTGTAGAGGAAATTGAGTACCTGAATGACAGCTTCCCCGAGCCCAACAGAAATGATCTGGACTCTGAGGTCAATGGCAACACATCCAGCGCTGAGGAGGAGGAAGATGATGAGGAAGAGCACCAGACAACCGGGAACAGTCGACGATGCTCAATGAAGTCCCGCCTCTATCCTCACTTGATAGGCCAAGAGACTCTGAACATCAAGAGGAGCCCATGCAATGGGATGAACATTTCAAATGGACAATATCTGAGCTAAGGTCTCACAAGGACATTCCCCCAAAGCACTTATTTCCTTTTTTTAATAATGCATTTGATTATGGAAATTCTAATGTATATGGTTGCTAAGTTAGTGGCTATTTCCCTTAGGCTTTCAGAACAGTGGATATATAAACTATAGCAGTAGAATAGTGGACAATGGCTTTGTATGATTTGTATTTGCCTTTGTATGAGATGCATGTGGACAGTCCGGCATGACGTGGGCTTGTTGAGGCTATATTCTCCACAGAGAGCCTACTGTAAATGGGTATATGGGTGAAGTAGGGTACTAGACAGTATTATATTATATGAGATTATATTTATATTATTTGTGTATAGTAAATGTATCAAATACATCAGAAATAGGGTGGGGCTGTCTCAATGTTTACCTATTATTTACATGCAGTATGATCTAAGTTCCAAAATAACAGGCCACCATAAGCATTGTTATATTTTTAACATTCATAACCTGCAATACATTTACATAGTGCTAACCAGCAAACTGTAGTTACTTTGGGGGAAAATATATTTATATTTTTTGAAATTATATAAATATGAATTATTTGTATAACTAAACAGATTTTGCTAGTTGACCGTTTTCATAATGTCTAAAGACGATAGTATTGAGTAGTAACTGTTCGTTATACATGTTCCATTCTCCTTCGTCTTAAATATGTTGGAAGCTGAAGAGCACTACAATAAAATAGACTTTTATTGAATCAGTCGTTCCTTGTGTATTACTTGATATTGTACTGTACACGCCATCACAGCCAAGTAGTCGGGTCCTACGGTCCCACCGCTCAGTTCTGTTGGAAAAATACAATGTAAGAAGAAAACCTTTGAGGAAACTGTGAAGTGTGTCACACAGCCACCAAAAGAAGAAACAGTGATCCATGGGGGGGTTCATGTTTCCACCACCCTGCATCAGAGATTCCAATCCAGATCTGCTCAGCCGTCTCCCACAGACAGGAAGCCAACAGGAACACTGACCTCCACAGCGGCTCACTGGCCTTGCCACACACTGCATTATTCCAGGCAGACTGATAGATTTGTCTTATTTTGGCTGGCCTGGCTTCCTTGGCATTGCGAGGATCCTTTCAGTGTGTCCCGAGGAGCAGAGGAATCAGAGGCTTCATCCCAAATGGCACCCTATTCCCTATTTAGTGCGGTACTTTTGACAAGGGCCCTGATAAAAAGTAGTGCACTAAATAGTGAATAGGGTGCCATCTGGGACAAAGCCAGAGGCTGTCAGGCTCTCTCACAATGACATTGGGCTACTTGCAGTGTGGCCCTGTAGGCTCTTAGCTAATCCTATCACTACAGACTCAATGGGCAGACCTGCACACTGACATTGGGGCCCTGAAGGTTGATGGTTCATTGTTACTGTTGACCCCCCCAAGGCTGTAGCCATTATAGCTAGATTATATAATATATTGCTATTCATCACATGTAGTAGACTGATAGTTGCAGCTGTGCTTTAACTGTTGACACATATTGCAGTCTTGAAAAGTCCACCCTTTTGTTAGAAAAAAAACATGAAAACACAATTTCCTTGGCTCTGATCATCAACTCTCCTGCAGCATATACATTTTCTTGGCTCTGATCATCAACTCTCCTGCAGCATATACATTTTCTTGGCTCTGATCATCAACTCTCCTGCAGCATATACATTTTCTTGGCTCTGATCATCAACTCTCCTGCAGCATATACATTTCCTTGGCTCTGATCATCAACTCTCCTGCAGCATATACATTTCCTTGGCTCTGATCATCAACTCTCCTGCAGCATATACATTTCCTTGGCTCTGATCATCAACTCTCCTGCAGCATATACATTTCCTTGGCTCTGATCATCAACTCTCCTGCAGCATATACATTTTCTTGGCTCTGATCATCAACTCTCCTGCAGCATATCAATTTCCAGGTGAGAAGATGTGGTACTGTCCAGTAGGTTATAGGAAATGACTGATACAGGCTGATGCGGATGCCACCTTGGCATGATGAATGTCAGCGCTTCGCCAGCGTTTCTTGGCTGAACCAGTCAGAATCTTCATTGCATCCTGGGTGTTAGTTTTGTTGGATGACCTGGGGCATCTGACAGTACGTTAGCATAAGAGTGGATTAAACATTGAATATGGCCATTTGGAGACGAGATAAACTGTGAAAAGATACTGATAAATACAGTAATTCATCCGTCTACCATGAAGTGGTTTTCTGGTCGTTAGTCTCATAAAAACAGTCTCCAGTGGATCGGCTACAGAATATAACACTATAGGCAGCTATCTGCTTGATGTCGTCTTTTTTATTGTTCTATTAATACGCTGTGTCAGAGTTTGATCAATTTGAATAGACGTAATGACTTAGCTATGACCTACACGCCTGCCTTTACTGCGACACGTAACGAATGCAGCGCAGTGCCCAGCACTGTCCTGTAATCTCATTCCCTTTGCAGATAGATGGTCTAATTAGATCCTGGTGAGCTACCTGATCACAGAGAGGTAAGCCAGCCTTCATTGGCATGCTGCGAGCAGAGCTAGGACTAGTTCCGCCTGCACACACGACTGCATTTCTTAATTAGTGTTTCATTCCAGCACTGCCTGACTCTTCATAGCTGATTCAGTCCACCATTACATCCCAGGCACCGCCTGCCCTCCGTATAGGGAAGCCCTGTAGAGAGGCCTTCAAAGCTACAGTTGAAGTGGGAAATTTACATACACCTTAGCCAACTACATTTAAACTCAGTTTTCACAATTCCTGACATTTAATCCCAGTACAAATTCCCTGTTTTAGGTCAGTTAGGATCACCCCTCTATTTTAAGAATGTGAAATGTCAGAATAATAGTAGAGACAATGATTTATTTCAGCTTTTATTTATTTCTTCACATTCCCAGTGGGTCAGAAGTTTACATACACTCAATTAGTATTTGGTAGCATTGCCTTTAAATTGTTTAACTTGGGTCAAACGTTTCGGGTAGCCTTCCACAAGCTTCCCACAATGAGTTGGGTGAATTTTGGCCCATTCCTCCTGACAGAGCTGGTGTAACTGAATCAGGTTTGTAGGCCTCCTAGCTCGCACACGCTTTTTCAGTTCTGCCCACAAAATTTCTATAGGATTGAGGTCAGGGTTTTGTGATGGCCACTCCAATACTTTGACTTTGTCCTTAAGCCATTTTGCCACAAATTTGGAAGTATGATTGGGGTCATTATCCATTTGGAAGACCCATTTGCGACCAAGCTTTAACTTCGTGACTGATGTCTTGAGATGTTGCTTCAATATATCCACATAATTTACCTTCCTCATGATGCAATCTATTTTCTGAAGTGCACCAGTCCCTCCTGCAGCAAAGCACCACCACAACATGATGCTGCCACCCCCGTGCTTCACGGTTGGGATGGTGTTCTTAAAATTGCAAGTAGTTGAAGTAATTTAACATGAAGATTGGTACAGTTTTATTTTTTGCTTCTTGGATTGAAATGAAATGATACTAGATTACTTTAGAAAAAAAATTGGCGTTGACTGATCAGATCAAATGATGACATAAAGAGCTGTTGTGTTGAAATGCCATGCGATGTTTAACAGTGAGAATCGCAGAATGGTGAACTTAACTAAACGACTGAGAGTTTGACTGTGACTGTGATATTAGATTGCTTCTTGTGTAAATATTTTCTGTCTGAATTTTAATGATTTGTTTATTGATGATGGTCATTACGGCAATTTTTGTTTCATCAGCCCAGAGGACATTTCTCCAAAACGTATGATCCTTGTCCCCATGTGCAGTTGCAAACCGTAGTCTGGCTTTTTTATGGCGGTTTTGGAGCAGTGGCTTCTTTCTCACTGAGTGGCGTTTCAGGTTATGTCGATATAGGACTCTTTTTAATGTGGATATAGATACTTTTGTACCTGTTTCCTCCATCATCGTCACAAGGTCCTTTGCTGTTGTTTTGGGATTGATTTGCACTTTTCGCACCAAAGTACGTTCATCTCTAGGAAACAGAATGCGTCTCCTTCCTGAGCGGTATAATGGCTGTGTGGTCCCATGTTTATACTTGCATAATACTGTTTATATAGATGAACGTGGTACCGTCAGCGATTTGGAAATTGGTCCCAAGGATGAAACAGACTTGTGGAGGTCTACAATTTTTTTTCTGAGGTCTTGGCTGATTTCTTTTGATTTTCCCATGATACTAAGCATAGAGGCACTGAGTTTGAAGATAGGCCTTGAAATACATCCACAGGTACACAATTTACAATTGTAAATTAGCCTATCAGAAGCTTCTAAAGCCTTGGCATAATTTTCTGGAATTTTCCAAACTGTTTAAAGGCACAGTCAACTTAGTGTATTTAAACTTCTGACCTACAGTGAATTATAAGTGAAATAATCTGTCTGTTAACAATTGTTGGAAAAATGACTTGTGTCATGCACAAAGTAGATGTCCTAACCGACTTGCAAAAACTATAGTTTGTTAACAAGAAATTTGTGGGGTGGTTGAAAAACAAGTTTTAATGACTCCAACCGAAGTGTATGTAAACATCCGACTTCAACTGCATATGATCATGTCTATGACATTACATTAGACTAATTATTTGCTTTGGAGATGCCCTCTTCCACATCCTCAGTCTTCAGCGGTTAAGATTGATATTTTATGCATTTTTTGCAGATGAATGTTGAGTAATCCAGGTCAATGTCTTTCATAAGGGTGCAACACTAGTACATGTGAGATTTGGTTTCTGCTTCACGTGTTATTCTAGATTTTTCTCCATGTTGTACTATCAGGGAATTGCTCATGATAAGTGCATGCTCTTTTGTTGAAAATATGTAAGAACATTTGTAGAGTATTCATGAGTTGTTACATCATGGCTTAGCCAGCAGCATACCACCCTGCATACCACCCTGCATCCCACTGCTGGCTGGATTCTGAAGCTAGCAGGGTTGGTCCTGGTCAGTCCCTAGATGGGAATGTGTTCTCACTCAACTTACCTGATAAAATAACAAATATTGATTGATCTTCCACAATAGTGCACTCATCAATAAAAATACATACTTCATTCTAATATCTGAATTAGTTCTCTACTTCATATCAATGTGGAATATTTCTGAAGCAAACAGACTTGGATTGATTTACAAAGGTTAGAATCTGAGGATCATGCCAGTGAATTAGTTAATAGATACTGTTAGAGAAATAAAAGCATATTCTTCGATCTGCAGCCTGCAGAGGGGGAACTGTGTGTCTGCCCAATATCATTGTTTCTCTGTATCTCAAATTGTTGATCATGACTGATTGAGTTGGAGACTTTCCCACTGGCCTGCTACACCAAATCACCACATTAATCAAATGGCTGCCCGGGACTATTGAAACTGACCCCCTTTATATTGTATTTATTTATCTATTTTCTTTGCACTGTCTCTCTTGCACTGACTCTATGCACACTCACTTGACTTTTTAAAATTTGCAAACATTTCTAAAAACATATTGTGCATAGATTGATGAGGCGGAATTTAATACATGTTTAAATAAGGCTGTAGAGTAATAAAAAAAATATATATATGTAAATAGTCAAGGGGTCTGAATACTTTCCGAATGCACTGTACTTGAATAGAAATAGAAGCATTTGGGTTTTCTGAGTCCACCAGATCAGAGGCAGATCAGAGGCAGATCAGAGGCAGATCAGAGGCAGCCTTGCTTTGGTCCGCTTCTTACGACGATCGTGACAAGTAAAGTAAAAGTTTACAAAAAATATAAATAGTACTACAACAATTGGACACCACAAAATTGAGGAGAAAAAGGGGTTACATTATTTTTTTTTTTAAATAAATAGATATATATAAAAATGTAAATGTAAGCAAATCAATCCAGACTGGTCCACAGGTTTTAAAGTTTGAATGGCGTTTCTAGCTTAACCTCTAGCGTCGAGCAATCCCGTATCCGGGAGCGTAATTATAGCCTCAAGCTCATTACCATAACGCAACGTTAACTATTCATGAAAATCGCAAATGAAATGAAAGAAATATATTCACTCACAAGCTTAGCCTTTTGTTAACAACACTGTCATCTCAGATTTTCAAAATATGCTTTTCAACCATAGCTACACAAGCATTTATGTAAGAGTATTGATAGCTAGCATAGCATTAAGCCTAGCATTCAGCAGGCAACATTTTCACAAAAACAAGAAAAGCATTCAAATAAAATCATTTACCTTTGAAGAACTTTGGATGTTTTCAATGAAGAGATTCTCAGTTAGATAGCAAATGTTCATTTTTTCCAAAAATATTATTTGTGTAGGAGAAATCGTTCCGTTTTGTTCATCACGTTTGGCTAAGAAAAAAATCTGAAAATGCAGTCTCTACAACGCGAACTTTTTACCAAATTAACTCCATAATATCGACAGAAACATGGAAAACGTTGTTTAGAATCAATCTTCAAGGTGTTTTTCACATATTTATTCGATGATAAATCATTCGTGGCAGCTGTGTTTCTCCTCGAAGCAAACGAAAAATACACGCAGCTGGAGATAATTGCAATAATTGCAACGGAGGACACCAAGCGGCAACCTGGTAGATGTAGTCTCTTAAGGTCAATCTTCCAATGATTTGCCTACAAATACGTCACAATGCTGTCGACACCTTGAGGAAACGACAGAATGTCTAAGCTCATTCGTGACCCATACACAGCCATATAAGGAGACATTGGAACACAGCGCATTCAAAATCTGGGGCACTTCCTGTATGAAATTTCATCTTTGTTTCGCCTGTAGCATTAGTTATGTGGCACTCACAGACAATATCTTTGCAGTTTTGGAAACGTCAGAGTGTTTCCTTTCCAAAGCTGTCAATTATATGCATAGTCGAGCATCTTTTCGTGACAAAATATATTGTTTAAAACGGGAACGTTTTTTTTATCCATAAATTAAAAGAGCGCCCCCTATATCCAAGAAGTTAAATGGTGTAAGAGGAGTAGCATGAAGAAGAAGTATGACGAAGATGTAAAGTTTGGACATTTGCTTCGCAAGTCCCACCTAATAACAATCAATATTTAGCTTAACCTAAACAACTACAATAAATCAGGTGAGTATTCAACCATATTGGAAATGTTACGATAAGGATGGTGCATGATTAGCCAATGGAGATTACACTTTCCTTAAATTGACTCGGCCCTGTTTTCATTATCCTGATTTATTGTTGTAACTGTTGCTCTAATCCAATTTCATTCCATGTCTTTAAGAGCTCTCAGAACTCTCTGATGGTGACCATTCCACATTGATTGCCAAGTTCCCTGCATCTGAAATTCCATTATCAGCCACCACAGGGATTATCTGTAATTGAGATTTAATCAGAGCCTGTACTGTCCAATGACTGATATCAGTGCTGGATGCATCTGCTCAGTAATGTCGGTTCAATAACAACATATATCAAAAACACTTTGGTCTCAGATATGTTTTAGCGGTTGCATTTTGACAACAAATGTGTCGCAGTGGGTGGGGTGATTTTTGATGGTTAAATGAAATTGGTCCAATCCTCTAAAACGAATTAAAATCACCTTTTAATGACAATGCAATGCTGGGCTTATCAGCAAAATAGAAATCCCCTCAGCAAAGCAAGTTCGTTTTTTTGGGGGTGTCGATGCACTTTGACTAATTCAACTCTCTCGCCAGTTTTCTGTCCACAGAAATGTCCTATTGATTCTTCTATACAGCCCTGTTTGGTGCCAATTGTGTTCTCTTTCGATGGACTCAACTACTCTCTGTTCAGCCATTTCTGTTAGTTTTACATATGGCAGGTACTATTCAACACTTTGAAAACATAACTGCTTGAGAACCACTGGATGTTCCTCAGAACCTACTGACTCTAGCATCAGGGCAGAGAGAGGTCAAGGAATTTTCTAGACATGTTAACATAAACACATCCTGCACACTGCCATACAAGAGTCTGCAACAGAACATAATGACTTCACATGTCAAGGTTTAGTTTAATTATTCATGTTTGGCTCATGTTTATTTCAGTATTTTTCAGCATCCCCACCTTCTTCTCTGATGAGCACATGCTTTATTCATCACCGAACAAACACATTTCATTTTCAACGGGAAGATATCACTCAAAGTATCCTCTTATTCTTTTTGGAATTCCTAGGGCAATGGCCTACATCTGCTAAGTAAATAGAAGTACACAGGTAGGGAAGGTACACTATATATACAAACAAAAGTATGTGGACACCCCTTCAAATTAGTGGATTCTGCTATTTCAGCCACACCGGTTGCTGACAGCTTATGAAATTGAGCAAACAGCCATGAAATCTCCATAGATAAACATTGGCAGAAGAATGGCCTTACTGAAGCGCTCAGTGAATTTCACTGTAGCACCGTCATAGGCCACACAAGCTTACAGAATGGGACCGCCGAGTGCTGAAGTGCGTAGTGTGTAAAAAAATCTCACTGGCAACACTCACTACCGAGTTCCAAACTGCCTCTGAAGCAACGTCAACACAAGAACAGTTCGTCGGGAGCTTCATGAACTGGGTTTCCTTGGCCGAGCAGCTGCAGAGAAGCCTAAGATCACCATGTGCAATGCCAAGTGTCAGCTGGAGTGGTGTAAAGCTCGCCACCATTGGACTCTGGAGCGATGGAAATGCGTTCTCTGGAGTGATGAATCCCTCTTCGCCATCTGGCAGACCCACGGACGAATCTCGGTTTGGCAGATGCCAGGAGAATGCTACCTGCCCGAATGCATAGTGCCAACTGTAAAGTTTGGTGGAGGAGGAATAATGGTCTGGGGCTGTTTTTCATGTTACGGGCTATGCCACTTAGTTCCAGTGAAGGGAAATCTTAACACTATAGCATACAATGACATTCTAGACAATCCTGTGCTTCCAACTTTGTGGCAACAGTTTGGGGAAGGCCCTTTCCTGTTTCAGCATGGCAATTCCCCCGTGCACAAAGTAAGGTCGATACAGAAATGATTTGTTGAGATTGGTGTGGAAGATCTTGACTGGCCTGCACAGAACCCTGACCTCAACTCCATTGAACAACTTAGAATGCCGACTGCGAGCCTGGTCTAATCGCCCAACATCAGTGCCAACCTCACTAATGCTCTTGTGGCTGAATGGAAGCATGTCACCGCAGCAATGTTCCAACATCTAGTGGAAAGCCTTCCCAGAAGAGTGTTGCAGCGGCTAGTGGGGGACCAACTCCATATTAATGCCCATGATTTTGGAATGAGATGTTCACATACTTTTGGTCATGTATTGCAGGTAGGTAGGCGTTGTAGTGAATAATGCATTGGTCAGACAGACCGCCCACATTATTGACTATTCTTTCCTTGTCACTTCATTATTCTGTCTTAGCTGTTGTGTTCCCATTTCAGCTCTGTTGCTGTCAAAGCAGATCCAGTCTAGGTTGCTCAATAAGTTTGCTGGTCGTTCCCTCCTATTCTTGTCAACTTTACAGGCACATCCTCCAAAGGCTGTTTTGAGACAACACTTCTCATATGTTGCTGACATAACAACATATGTTTGGTGATCACTCGCTACTTTGGTTATGTCAATGTAATACACAGATGATTATACAAATCCCTATAATAATTGTCCTAAATCTACAGATCGCTCTTAGTCGCTTCACTAATTGTGCAGAAGGTTCACTGTTCATCTAACAGGCACCTAATAAAGCTATAATTTCTTTTAAAATGTGACTCCCTCAAATAACTGTTTAGTGCCACCCATCCAGTCTATCTGTCTCTGCTCCAGCACACACATTGCTTTCAACTGTGCCTTAGATTTGGGCATCTCTGTACCTGGCGATAAGAGACGAAGAATAGAGCTACATCAAATTACCGGTGTTAAATTTGCCTGTAGTGCATAATTGACCACTTTTCCTGTTCATGGTGGATGGGGATAGTATTCTACCCTTAAGAAACCACAGGGAACTTTCCAAATGTGCACTACTCACAATAATGAATGTCTGGCAGAGAGAGAGTGAGGTGGCTTTTAGAGCCAGACTGGAGGAAAGCACAAGAACAGAGCACAGGATTGAAGAAAACATCCCTGGCCTTAATAGTTGGGGGAAAGTGGTCCACATACTATGAAACGTCACGTTGACTCCTCACACAGAACCTGCGTTGAGAAGTTGTTCTTTGTGTAGTTGAAAGAGTACATCATTTCAAAGTCATTGGTTTAAAAAAGCAATGTTGATTAGATCATCATTTCTAAAGAAGCTGGTGTATGTGCTTAATCGGTCGTGCTGCATAGCGACCAAAGCAAGAAGTTCATGGAGCAGGATATGTTTTGGCTAAAGGCCATCTGGATGTAGTTAAGTCTACTTGCATACAGTATATGGCCCATTAACCCACTCTCACTGGGAACAGTCCCTTGTACAAGACCAAGAACATTTCATGCCTGATTAACACTTGCCTGATTGTATTGGGCATTGGCAATCGTCACTGTTTAGTTTTTTGGGAGGTGAGAGTTAGTTGTTAGTTCACTGCACCAAATCACTCTTTCAACTTGAATGCACATTCAATATAAGCATCTGCTTTTCAAAATAAAATATTTGATTTTTATAGGATTTTCATGTAAAATGTTTTTAATACAATCAACTTCACTTAATAATAAAAATTGTTCAAAACTGAGAACTACTGAACCAAAATGATGCAGTGCCTAGTTTATATAGTTTGATAAGTACTGAACGGTCCATTTCTATATTTTTGGCATACATTAATGTTGGAAGGCAAAACCAAATCCTCTAATGGATGTGGCTGTAAATATGTCGGACCTCTGCCGAAGTCGATGCCTCTCCTTGTTCGGGCGGTGCTCGGTGGTCGACGTCGCCGGTCTTCTAGCCATCGCCGATCCATTTTTCATTTTCCATTTGTCTTGTCTTGTTTTCCCACACACCTGTTTCTCATTTCCCTCATTATGTGTTGTGTATTTAACCCTCTGTTTTCCCCCATGTCTTTGTGTGGTATTGTTTATTCTGTGTTCATTGTATGCGCACTTTAGGCTGTCACGCAGGGTTATGTTTAGCCCGTATTTTGTGTTTGTTTGTGCCATGTGCGTTTGGTTCGCCAAATAAAAGTCTCTGTGTTACTACCAACTATCTGCTCTCCTGCGCCTGACTCTCAGTGAAGGGCTGTTAAGGGAAAGCCAAGACTATAATTGAGGGGTTCGAGAGGGTATGCCATAGGCCTACCTTTTATTAAATAAATTGCAAAAAGCACAGGCCTACCCATTGTTTTTGAAGGAAATTAAACAGATCTGATCATATAAAGTGATCTATAACAGCGCTTTGGTCCCAAATGTTTTATGCAAGAAACAAGCTCTAAAATACCTGGGAAAGACATGTCACCGATGCATATGGGGATATCATTGTTTAGTTTCTTTGACATTGATTATGTTATACATGCACAGTAATAATTTGATATTAAACTGATTATTGCAGTAGGCAGATGATTCAATTGTCATGTAAACACCTTACTTATCTTAATTGCAGAAAGTCAAAATCGATGTAAGAATATGCCGATTTAAACACCTGGTTTTCTGAGCAATCTTTCAAATTATTGGGACATGTAAACACCTTAATCGACGTTCCAGTGGTGTATTTAATCTGCACAGGTGCCAGCACTAGCTGAGCGAGCCTCCCTCTTTAGCACGACTGAAGCGAGATTGGAACAACTGAATGATTGCGTCTTACATGCGGTCACGCATGTTGATTTTGTCCACCCACACCAGACGCCATCAGGACACGCAGGTTGAAATATCAAACCCAACTCTGAACCAACTATATTAATTTGGGGACAGGTCGAAAAGCATTAAACATTTAAGGTAATTTAGCTAGATAGCTTGCCGATGCTAGCTAATTTGTCCTGTGATATAAACATTGGGTTGTCATTACTACAATGCACAAGGTCCTCTACTCCGACAAAAGGGTAAACCGAGTTCATTTCTAGTAATCTCTCCTCCTTCAGGCTTCTTCTTCTTCGGACTTCATATGGTGGTTGGCAACCAACTTTAAGGTGCAGTTTGGACCTCTTTTAGTTTGGACTTCTTTCAATCACCCACGTTGGTATATGCTCCTAAAAACCAATGAGGAGATGGGAGAGGCAGGACTTGCAGCGCCTCAAGCGTCACAAATAGAACCAAGTTCTTTTTTAGCGCCTGGCTGTGCAGACGCTCAGTGACCCGTCCGAGCAGTGTGTGTGCAATGTTTGAATTACATTTATTTTTGCAACAGGAGTGGTGTGGTCAGCATGTTTAGAAGTAGTTTTCACATCCAAACTCAGAATCAAATATGCTTCCCAAAAATAACATGGTCGCTGTGGTAGAACATTTATTGTGATTGTCGATTTTCTGCATTCTTCAAAGTGCCATCAAATAGCCTGATTTCAGATGTGTCAATTTTAACAGGATTATTAGGGAAATTGCTCTTCTTGCAAAGCACGTAAAGGTTTTCACCAAATGATTTGCATTATTGTGTGCATGTAACCGTAGTCAGTCAGAGACTGAGTTACAACTTCCTTTAGCTGAGGAGACAATAAATGTACTTTGCTTGGGAAGTAATCTAATCCTGTCACGATCAATTGATTCAACTATTCACCTCCTGTTTAATAGAACATGTTTAAACACAGACAGCTTTAACGGGAACACTTGTGACCTTCTCTCATTGGGTTAAGCCACAGAAGAATAGTAGCCAGGTTTTCTGTGTCGGTAGGCCTACTCTGTCTGGGGTGGAAAGGTAGGCCTAACTTTTTAAAGTATCATGCTCAGCTTCCTAATGACGTCACAGATTTAATTATTTGTAAACAGGGACAAAACAGACTGATTTGGCATTGGAGAAACGTGATAAGATGTACACATAGGCCTATCTCTCTGTCCATTCTTAGCCTGTCATTTTGGTAATTTGTGTGGAATTAAAAATTATTCTGCTAATATGTAGAATCACGTAGAATTGTATGAAATGTTTATTAAAGGCTGTTTTTCCCGGACCTGCAAATACGATGATAGATTAATGCAATGCTTTTACTATAACCTTCTGGCCCACAGCCGTGTGTGCTGTCAAACGTTTATAAACCGGCATAGCTAAGGCCCTGCTCTGTCCAAGAAGTGTGTAAATTGTAGAAATGTTCTCTGCTATCCACTTCATTTTTTTATTATCATTTTGGCTAAAGGGGAGGGACACTTGTTTAGGTAAAAGGTTTAGCTAAAATATATTTTGCTGAACGGAGGGCCATCCATTTTCTTTTCAGAGAGGTCTGATTTTCTCCTTGTAACCCTCATTATAAACAATGTTCACTCCCTACACAGTGAGCCTTGCATTCAGGGTTGTGGGCTGTTGTTGTTTTTGTAGTTCCTGCCACTCCACATGCTTTCCCATGCTTGGTGTGATGGTGGCGTGACTAAGGTATTAGTTATGATCATGAAATGTAAAGTAATGTATTGCTTTATAGTTCAAGCTATTTAAAGTATTCATTGAGTAGAGAGCAAGCCACCATCCGGCTAGTCCCAGAAACCCAGACCCAGGCAACAGCACTGACTAGGTCTGGTATCAATGACAGACTATTGGTACCTTCAAAAAGGGAAAGGGTCCTCTTCAGACAGACAACTATTCAACTTCAAACACCCCCCTATCCACATTGATGGAACAGTAGTGGAGAGGGTAGTAAGTTTTAAGTTCCTCGGCATACACATCACAGACAAACTGAATTGGTCCACCCACACAGAGAGCATCGTGAAGAAGGCGCAGCAGCGCCTCTTCAACCTCAGGAGGCTGAAGAAATTTGGCTTGTCACCAAAAGCACTCACAAACTTCTACAGATGCACAATGGAGAGCATCCTGTCGGGCTGTATCACCGCCTGGTACGGCAACTGCTCCGCCCACAACTGTAAGGCTCTCCAGAGGGTAGTGAGGTCTGCACAACGCATCACCGGGGCAAACTACCTGCCCTCCAGGACACCTACACCACCCAATGTCACAGGAAGGCCATAAAGATCATCAAGGACAACAACCACCCGAGCCACTGCCTGTTCACCCCGCTATCATCCAGAAGGTGAGGTCAGTACAGGTGCATCAAAGCTGGGACAGAGAGACTGAAAAACAGCTTCTATCTCAAGGCCATCAGACTGTTAAACAGCCACCACTAACATTGAGCTACCCTCTCCACTACTGTTCCATCGATGTGGATAGGGGGGTGTTCCCTCTGCTGTTTCCTGAAGTCCACAATCATCTCCTTAGTTTTGTTGACGTTGAGTGTGAGGTTATTTTCCTGACACCACACTCCGAGGGCCCTCACCTCCTCCCTGTAGGCCGTCTCGTCGTTGTTGGTAATCAAGCCTACCACTGTTGTGTCGTCCTCAAACTTGATGATTGAGTTGGAGGCGTGCGTGGCCACGCAGTCGTGGGTGAACAGGGAGTACAGGAGAGGGCTCAGAACGCACCCTTGTGGGGCCCCCGTGTTGAGGATCAGCGGGGAGGAGATGTTGTTGCCTACCCTCACCACCTGGGGGAGGCCCGTCAGGAAGTCCAGTACCCAGTTTACACAACAGTTTACACAATGCCTGTAGCCAGCCTCATGCCTTTGCCAGACATCGCAAAGAGCGATGCCTGAAGAGCGGTTAGGGCACACATTAGCTGCACTAGTGTGGGGGCAGCTGTTGCGGATCATCCCACTTTTATTGCCAAGTACACTGTTAAAGTGGCAAATCACCTAGCCAAGATGGTCCCCCATGTCACCTGATGGGTCAGGTGGTCACAGCTGACCATATTAAGGTAGCCGACACACACTCACCACAACAAACAATTCATGGTCTGGCATCCATCCTCTCAGGACACTCCAGTAGGCATCATAGATTGAATGAGTTCTCTATCTGTTGCAATGTGTTACTGTGTCCATTTTGATTTGTGCAATAGTTTCTTAGATGATTGAACCTTACTTTTGATGCTTTACTGCCCTATTGTTTGCATATTGCTACTTAGCCTTAGCATATTGCCCATTTGAGTTCTTACTGCCCTTCAAGTACTGCGTCTGTAACGACTGTTGGTGGAAGACGGTGAGGACCAAGGTGCAGCGTGGTAAGTGTTCATCTTGTTTATTTAACTGAACACTGAATAACCAAAACAGCAAAGAGAACAACCGAAACAGTTCTATCCGGTGCAGACACAAAAACAGAAAGCAACTACCCACAACAACCCAGTGGGAAAACGCTACCTAAGTATGGTTCTCAATCAGAGACAACAATAGACAGCTGCCTCTGATTGAAATCCACACCTGGCCAAACAACAAAGAAATCCAAAACATAGAAAATGAACATCGAATGCCCACCCCAGTCACAGTCACCCCAGCGTGACAGCGTCTTACCCTTTGACGTAGAGTAACGTAACGTGCTATATTGTTGTAGCATTTAGCATATTGGCCAAGTATATGCCATTTCAGTATTGGTGGTCTTAGCACTTCGGGGTAGCATTATATGGTAAATGTGTATTGTTGAACTGTATAAGCTAGGGTAATTGAAGCCTGCTTCTGTCAATTGTGGAACTGTTCATTTGATAACTGCAATTTCTGTTCATTGTTACTAGAACCATACTACATGCTATAACTTCAATGTCCTCTGATGATTGACCTGCTTGAATAAAACCGAGCAAAGAAGTCCTGAATCAGAGTCTCTCTGACAGGAGCCCTTTGCCGGTGTCGCTAGCTACCACAGTGATCCCTGCAAGAGTAGCCTATTTCAGTGCATCATTCAAATAGCTAACTAGTTGGCTGTGCTAGAAAGGATGTAATCATGCTAGCTAATTATTTCAACGCACCTTCCTAATGTGACATTACAAGACAAAAATGATATTTACCTAAGGCTGTTCGTCTAGGTCCACTTGGTTGTGATGGTAGCTCTAGATTAGCTAGTTCCTAAAGACTTCCATAGGCTGGGGATGAGGTTAAGATGAATTGCCAGAAAAATACCCATGAATATATGATGATAACATATTTTTCTTCTAAATTTGCGCATAGCTGTTGTACCTCACACTGTCCTAATATAGCTAGCTAACCTTTTGCGAGTGAACCCAAAACCTTTTGCTAAGGATCTCAAAAGTTTTGCGAGGGAACCCAAAACCTTTTGCTAAGGATCTCAAAAGTTTTGCGAGGGAACGCAAAATAATAACTTTTTTTTTTCTGTGTCCCTTCAGAACTTCTGTAGAATCCTATGTGAAAGATGTACAAGATTACATCAATCACTCTACTTCCAGAAACCACGAGGAATAGTAGGAACAATGACATTTCTATGCTTCTAATAACACTAACATTATCAACCGGTAGTAATAAGCTGTGTTCAACACTTCCTGTTTTCTTTCTTAATTGTTCTCCTTTTCATTTAACCTTGGAGTGTGATTCTTTCAGCCCCTGATTCCTATTCTAAATACAAGTATCCAGTGTTATATTTGAAGTACATATGTTAAGTTTTAAACTCTTCTGAACTGTTCATTTACTCCATCAATTGGATGCTTTGTAAACCAGGACAAGGTCTGTCCAATTGTATTTCTGTATTTTGGTCTTGCCATGGTATCTACTGGACTACCATTCTTATTTTAATATGTATTTTCTTAATTCTCTTTGTCAGGTTCCAGTTACTATGGGTAGTAATTCCAGTGATGACATTTCTGTCTCCTTTTCCTTTACACAGAACTCACTAGAATGCATGAAAGAGAGAAGAGGGGAGAGAGTAAGAGGGATGGAGAGAGGGAGAGATCAAATAAAATTGTATTTGTCACATGCGCCGAATACAACTGGTGTAGACTTTACCGTGAAATACTTGCTTATCAGCCCTTCCCAACGATACAAAATAATACAAATATTAAAAGAGAGAAGGAGAGCGAGAGGGAGAGATGCACATTCCCGAGCCCAAAAGTTGAATTCCACTGTACCTTTTTCGGTCGGAAGCTCAAAGAGCCAATGAAACATGAAATTGAATTAGAATCTCTATAAGTTATAGAGGCAACAGAGCCTCACGAGAATGATATACTTTTTCTTGCTTAGGTCTTTCCTTGGCCTCCCCAGCAAACGGAATATATGTGTCCTCTACTCATTTTTGTATTCTTTGTCCATTTAATATGTCATGGAGAGAGACTGCTGCTCTTTACAAGCAGACCATAAAATCACTATTTTATTGCCATGCAAATATTTGGCAAGAAGATCCAGACATTAGATACACTAGAGGCTACAGTATGCCAACAGAATTCCTGTAACATGATGCTTCTTCTTCATGGTATAAATGGGGATTTAGATACTGAATATTCTCTGTAAAATGGGTCCGAAGTGTGGATTCTGACTCCAGCAATGTTTTGTCTCCAAGACCTGGATATGTACAAAGCAAAAAGCTGTCCAAGTCATGTTACCTGGATCTCTACTGAATTAGATGTAATTACATGGGTCACCTGATCACCCTAAATCCTGTTGAGTCTAGCTCTGATGTTACAGTCTCAAGGGTGGGGGGGGGGGGCACAAAATTAAATGAATAATCCGTGTTAAAGCTTTATGGTGTTGAACTGTTAAGATGATAATGAGCATGCAAATCTGAGTTACGATTAAGTTGATTAAGCACACTGCTTTCAGATGCTGCCACTGGTTAAATTCTGGCATTCCTAGTAATGTGACATGTGGCACACTAAGAGGTTAACAGGCACAAAAGAGCCATTTAATTTGTATTCCATGAAGACCGTCAGAAGAGGGCTCTACAATAGGAGATATAAATAAACAACAACAGCATGCTGAAAAGAAATGGTATCCATTTTTTATTTGAACAAGTAATGTCCAGCAGGGAATGTAGTCTTTGAAGAGAATGGGGGAGTGGATGATGGTGAGTGGGAGGGAAGAATAGGATTTGAGTGAGGCTGTTTAGGGGCGTACGGTCTTGATTTGTAGAAATGATTTACATGCTTTAGAGTTAAGTTGTTTTTTTCCTCTCATTATGTCAGATATTTTCACAGTAAGAACAAACAAAAATCACAATCCCCCCAAATTGTCTTGAATGTATGATGGAAAGTGTGTTTTTTAGAGTGAATTCCAGTCTATTATTTTTAAATGACACTGAAGAAAAATATAAACGCAACATGTAAAGTGTTGGTCCCATATTTCATGAGCTGATATAAAAAAAATCCCTGACATTTTCCACATGCATTTATTTCTCTCAAATTTTGTGAACAAATTTGTTTCCATCCCTGTTAGTGAGCATTTCTCCTTTGCCGAGATCATCCATCCATCTGATAGGTGTGGATATCAAGAAGCTGATTAAACAGCATGATCATTACACATTGCACACCTTGTGCTGGGGACAATATAAGGCCACTTTAAAATGTGCAGTTTTGTCACACAACACAAAGCCACAGATGTCTCAAGTTTTGAGGGAGTGTGCAATTGGCATGCTGACTGCAGGAATGTCCACCATAGCTTTTGCCAGAGAATTGAATGTCCATTTCGCTACCATAAGCTGCCTCTAACATCATTTTAGAGAATTTGGCAGTACATCCAACTGGGCTCACAACCACAGACCACGTGTATGGCGTTGTGATGGCGAGTGGTTTGCTGATGTCAACGTTGTGAACAGAGTGCCCCATGGTGGCGGTGGGGTTATGGTATGGGCAGGCATAAGCTACGGACAATGAACACAATTGCATTTTATCAATGGCAATTTGAATGCACAGAGACTGTGATGAGATCCTGAGGCCCATTGTCGTGCCATTCATCCGTCACCATCACCTCATGTTTCAGCATGATAATGCACAGCCCCATGTTGCAAGGATTTGTACACAATTCCTGGAAGCTGAGAATGTCCCAGTTTTTCCATGGCTGGCATATTCACCAGACATGTCCCTCATTGAGCATGTTTGGGATGCTCTGGATCAAAGAGTACAACAGCGCGTTCCAGTTCCCACCAGTATCCAGCAACTTTCCACAGCCATTGAAAGAGTGGGACAACATTCCACAGGCCACAATCAACAACAGCCTTACCAACTCTATGAGAAAAACATGTGTCGCCCTGCATGAGGCTGCATTTTCTGATCCACGCCCCTACCTTTTTTAAAGTTATCTGTGACCAGGTTTCTGGAGTCATGTATTTCACGCAAGGCTATAAGTTGTCAAAAGCATGAAATATTGTCATGCAAATGAACCATTGCTAGCCAACACAACATACATTGGAGATTTTGATTATGAAAAAAAACGAGTCGACCTAATCCTAAATAATTAAAATGCAACAACACTTTTCATTTTTATTCTGTCAATTCTGCAATGTAAGATGACACAATTACTGTGTATTACAATGTAAGGTGACACAATTACTGTCCAGCTACTCAACATACGCTAAACGGTAGAGCACCTAGGCTACAACACAATAAGATCAACTCTATCTGCAATTATTAGACCACATACCTTTGCACTCTCGCTTTGTTCTCAAAAGCGCCTCTGTACATTGGCACAGCACCAGATTCAATCCATGGGCATACAATAGGTACAGCTGTGTCTTTGAGTTTTCATATGTGTTTTGTTCCCATAATTTCAGATTGAATTTCTATTTCGTGGTCATCGTCGATGAAGTGCTGTGGATTTGAAAGATTGTCTGTAGGAGTGTTTACATCGCATTTCCTGTTTTTAATATTTTGCTACTAGACATCTTTTGCATCTCTGTATCTTTCAACGGTAAACGGTGACATTTTGTGCCTTCTTTCGTAGAAGACACAAAGCCAGCGACAGAACACCAGCTTGCTCTCGCTGCCATCTCTTCGGATTTCCATTTTTCAGAACTAACCGGTGATAAGTCTTCCAACTTCTGCACCAGCACAGGGACCCCCTCCGACTCAAAACTGATAGTACATTTGATAAAATACCTATTTTGGCCGTACGCATTCAATAAAGCCACATTTCCACATATCTCAAACATGGTTAGACTGAAAACAGCGCAGAGCTAGCAGTGCACAAAGACACCTCATGGGTCTCGTGACCCATTTATGAGAGAGGGGGAGAGGGCAAACTCCACCTAACTAGTTTAAATGTATGGAATCACTTGGGAAATGTTTTATTTTAGGTAAACTCCTTTAAACTCGTGAAATGCTAGGATCATTATGAAGACATGGTTGTCTATGCAGAGGTATATGCACTTTCTATTCAAAATCAGTTCATTTTGACTGGGTCTCTTGGGACTGAAAGAACATAAATGGTTGCATGTCTCAAGTAATTATTCTTCATCGATTCAACACGTATGTAGCTAAATAAATCTATCCCCGTGAGGCCTGAAATTGCTGTGGCATGTTATTATGTTTACTCCCTGGGAACTAACCTGGCTACCTCGTTTTAGTGCTCTAAAGGTGTGACTCACATGTAGAGTATTTGTATTCTATTAGCCATGGCTTTTGACTCGCCAGGTTTAGTCCGTAGTACTCAGAGGCTGGGGTGCATACCCAAAATGCCTACTATTTAGAATGCAAGTATGGTTATTCAGAAATGGCCATAGGTTGAGTGCTGCTTCCTCTCCTTTGAAGTCAGGGGGCAATTATGGGACTCCTTTGTGACTCATTCCATGGTCATGGAACACAACTCTTGATTGGAGATGTCACTTCCTTTGTCCCAACAGGCAAGACATTGTAGCCTATGCTGTACAACTTTTGAGCATGGCTCATCTCAATGTTTTAACTCAGGGCAGCATCAATCACTCACATCAACTACTGTATACAACAGGTATCACTACAGCTCTGATGGAAAGAGTTATCCACAGATTCTTAGTCATGGGAAGACTGGTAGCTAGTATATCACTATGGCAGTTCCAACGTTATATGCAATAAGGGAAAAAGTATTTATTGGTGGACTAGTAGGTATTGCCTTGCCTGACCATCACGCCTGCCTGTTCTCTCACTCTGGTATTTAATTCACCACATTAATAATGCATAGACATCCAGGGTTATTGATGTCTGTGGCTAGTATGCACACCAAATAAGGCCTGCTATGTTGGGAATTTGATGCATTCAATTGAAAAGGTGTATTTTTGTAATAAACTCAGTGTAATACAACACTGTCCTGCGGAGGTGAGAGGGGCACTAAATATTTCATAGAAAGGTTTCCCTGGTCACCTTGTTCCATATACAAGCATGTACCCACTGGGTACACCACATCATTTCAACATGGACATTTGGGTAATATTTGGTTGAGACGTTGCTCAATGAGATTTCAACTTTCATTCAGCCACTCAAAAAGACGTATGTATGAAATATGTTGAATTACCAATGTGTTATCACTATGCTTTCAACCATCTAAAAGTACATGTAACGGCTTTCTTCCTGGGAAGGAGAGGAGGACCAAAATGCAGCGTGGTTATTGTTAAACATCTTTAAAACGTAAACACTATACAAATACAAAATAAGAAAACGTCCTAACTGGTGCAGAGAACACAGAGACAGGAAACAACCACCCACAAAATACCCAAAGAATATGGCTGCCTAAATATGGTTCCCAATCAGAGACAATGATAAACACCTGCCTCAGATTGAGAACCACACCAGGCAACCATAGACTTACCTAGAACACTAAACTGAAAACAACCCCATTAATCTACAAAACCCCTAGATAAGACAAAACACACAAATCACCCATGTCACACCCTGGCCTAACCAAAATAATAAAGAAAACACAGAATACTAAGGCCAGGGCAGTACAACCAATTTCCAATGGAAAAACAATGTCTGATGTCTGGTTAAGTTGCCATCTAAATGTTATCTGCCCGTTCAACAATTTAAAAGCAAAACAAAGTTCAAATGGGAAGACAATGTCCAATATTTTACATATATAGGGCTACAACAACTTAATGTATTATCACTGTGCTGCATTTAACAGCACAACTGAATGACCTGGATGGCAGTTGAGATTACACTAAAAGTACATAGTGTAACTGATCAATGCTGTCAAATCAAAATCAAATCAAATGTATTTATATAGCCCTTCTTACATCAGCTGATATATCAAAGTGCTGTACAAAAAACCCAACCTAAAACCTCAAACAGCAAGCAATGCAGAGAGAAAAACTCCATAAACTCCCTAAAACTCCCTGTTCAATATTCTGCGCAGATTAATTAACAATTAAAGCAATTGTTAAGAGCTCCACATTCCTGCGACCTTTGCATGCTATCTTGAACATGTGTGCTTTCTATGATTAGGTAAGAAGACATTTATACTTACAGTAGGCTAACCTCACAATGTGCTCATGGATATATTATTCATTTGAAGGTTGAATAAATACTGTTACATTGGTTTGTAAAGTATCCTTAACTTTAGGCTATTACTGTATTCTAAAAAATATTATTGAATTGTGTTTGGTTGACAATGCAGGATAGATTGATCAGAGCCACTGGCTTAATCTGACAAGCCCGAGATGGAGGATATACGGCTCCCTTGGGAACAGGCCTCGAGCCCCGTAATCTGCATGAAGAGGAGGTGGAGAAAGAGAGGCCGGAGAGCTAGCTGCCTGTTGAGAAGTCGAAGGCGATCTAATAAAGGCAAGAGCTAAAGGCTAGAGCTGCCGCATTCAAGGAGTGGGACTCTAACCTGGACGCTTATAAGAAATCACACTATGCCCTCCGACGAACCGTCAAACAGGCAAAGCCTCAATACAGGACTAAGATCGAGTCTTACTACACCGGCTTTGACGCTCGTCGGATGTGGCAGGGCCTGAAAACCATTACAGACTACAAAGGGAAGCACAGTCGAGACCTGCCCAGTGAAACGAACCTACCAGACGAGCTAAACTACTTCTATGCTCACTTCGAGGCGAATAACACTGAAACATGCATGAGAGCACCAGCTGTACCGGAAGACTGTGTGATCACACTCTCCGTAGCCAACGTGAGTAAGACCTTTAGACGGGTCAACATTCACAAGGCAGCAGGGCCTGACGGATTACCAGGACATATACTGCGAGCCTGGGCTGACCAAGCAGCAAGTGTCTTCACTGACATTTTCAACCTCTCCCTGTCCGAGTCTGTAATACCAACATGTTTTAAGTAGACTGCCATAGTGGAACACCTATGTGAGAATGCCATTCATTAACTACAGCTCAGCGTTCAACACCATTGTACCTGCAAAGCTTATCAATAAGCTAAGGACCCTGGGATTAAACACCTCCCTCCTGGATCCTACACTTCATGATGGGACACCCCCAAGAGGTAAGGGTAGGCAACAACACATCTGCCACGCTGATCCTCAAAACAGGGGCCCCTCAGCGGTGCGTGCTCAGCCCCCTCCCCTCCTGAACTCCCTGTTCACTCATGACTGCACAGCCAGGCACGACTCCAACACCATCATTAAATTTGACGATGACACAACAGTGAGAGGCCTGATTACCAACAACAACGAGACAACCTACAGGGAGAAGGTCAGAGATCTGGCCGTGTGGTGCCGGGACAAAAACCTCTCCCTCAACGTGTCCACATCACCAACAAACTAACATGGTCCAAGCATACCATGACAGTCGTGAAGCATGCACGAGAGACTGAAAAGATTTGTCATGGGTCCTCAGATCCTCAAAAGTGTCTACAGCTGCACTATCGAGAGCATCCTGACTGGTTGCATCACTGCCTGGTATGGCAACTGTTCGGCCTCCAACCGCAAGGCACTACAGAGGGTAGACTGCAGAATTTATTAAGAAGCATTGATGTTGTGATGCTTTCAGTCTGATTGAAGCCTCGTTCACATTACCCATAAGCACTCCGTTACATTGCGCCGGATGTCATGCATTTCAATCGAGACGTCCATAATGGAGTGAACATGCAATGCCCCCTTGCAGTTCAAGACTCCGTTGCAAGACAAACACTGCATACTTTGACAAATAAATGACAGGATCTCTTCTATCTTACATTACAAAAGGCACATTTTCGCATATGACCAAATTCAATGTTTTGCCATACCATTTCATACACATCTACAGTATGTGCTTTTACAAAGAAAGAATAAAGAGGATTATATGTTTATGTTCATAGCTACATCCATCATCGCGATGACTGATTGTTGACACACAATATTCATCCCACACGCGTCTTACAGTGAGAAGTGAAAGCATACTGTACCTGTGAGAGGGGTCACCCTGGTAGCAGTTGTAGTTTTTTTTTTATACAGTACCCAAAACCAATATGTGGGTTTATTTGACCATTACAAAAAGTGCTACTGTTTAAATACTGCAATGCAGGTTGGATTGAATTGAGTCCCTAGTCTTAATTTTCAAGGTGATGATGGCATTTGTTTCCCAACACAATACCTCAATAAATATGAGTCCACATTTCAAAGTTTCTTTTTGCGCCTTGTGGGGGATTCTAACTTTCACCGCAAGTGGCAATCGATGTCAGGAACTGCGCCTCTTACCACTGTGAGTGGACTGTCCAGCGCTGTATTAGCTCGCAATGCACATCATGTTATTACCAGAGCATGCCAGTGGACATTGGTAAGTGTGATTTAGCGTTGGGAGCATGCACAGCTACATTCATCCACTGCCAAAATGAATATTTATGAGCAATTACCCACACCGACAACCCTTTAACTTTTATTTTTGGTTTGGTTGGAGACGTAAATCCAACATTTCATTTGTTAACAAGTTAATAGGCAATTTACTGTATTGCACAAGTTATACTGAATTGTGTTTGGTTGTCAACAAACTCCAGCTTGTCTACAAATTAATACTGTATATCATTTACATCTTGGATCCATCTCAACCAATAATCAAAGTTAATGAATAGGACTGAATCAAATCAAACTTTACTTGAAGTGCATAGTCCTATTCTTTACCTTCCAACGTGTTAATGATTCACTTGAAGATTACATTTGAAATCAACCAAAGCTTGAAAGTCTATGTCTTGTCTATTTTTAGTTGTGTTGAATTGAAACAATAGCTGTGGATGACTTTGCAAATGCCATATAAAATAGCACCATTGATGATATATGATTTATAAAGTATTTTTCACATTTAATTTGCTCGATTAAACCTACCCCTTGAAATGACTTTGATAGCAACAGTGAATATATTCAGTCACAAAGAGGCCTCTCAATATTCATTCTCATATTGGTAGCAGTCAGGGCTGGGCTAAGCAGGGCTTGATTAAAACCCTGGATGGGAGACCAAATTAATTCTACATTAGTAGGTGCTGCTCAGGCTGTAGGTTTTTTACATATTGTGGATATAGCATTAAATATCTGTCGTTGTTTCAGAGGTACAAATTCAGCATATTTTATACAAGTGTTGTCTATGTTGAAAATGGGTTACAATGATGGCAATCCTGTGGTTGGAAATTTGACCCACCCCCCCAAAAAAACGTTGACGTTGTGACTTTTTTCAAATCGAATGTATTTTCCACGTAGATTCCACGTCACAATACATTGACAAATGACGTTAAAAAAAATGTTAGTTCAAGCAGTTTGTGCCCAGTGGGTAATGTAATGTGTGTTTCCAGTGGTTCTGGAGAAGTGTAGCTAGTTTAGTGCTAAGGTCTGGTATAAACCCTAAGGGGAATACAGTGTTAGTCAAACCAGGGTTATGAAATCATAAAACCCTGTCCCACTGTGGGTTTCTGACAGATCAAACAGAACAACAAAACATCTTCGGAAATCTAAAAGAGCAGATATGAATGAAATCAAAAGGCCAGTTTCCTTTATCCCCTACTGTAGCCGTGTTGAGTTAATAGCATACAGTAACTCTGCGGCTTCTATGCCTGTTATTATTGCTGGTTGAAAACAGCTTTGAAGAGATAAGGTGAATACTATTCACAGTGGTGCGGAGCAGGTGGGAGAGACAAAGATGTCAGTTTGGATTATCTATCAAAACCCGCTTGACATACTCCCTCCCTCCTATCAGAGGCAGACCAGAGGCTGCAGTGCCAGGCTGCTGGGGAAATATTGATAGGGTCAGCCAACAGTTTTAGAAGTATCCTGATTTTTTTAGTGTGTGTGCTTTAGTCGTGACAACCTCCTTCCTCTCTGTCTGTCTGACTCAGCACGGAACCATTCTGTTTTGATGGCTTCAGCCTCGTTGTGTAAATAATAGACACTTACTGACAAGCTCTATTCATTATCACTACATTCAACATTCAATCCATTCAAATTGTGTAATTGTATAAAAGAAAATAGCAAGACGTTCTGTTCATGTGTAAATTTGAGAGCATTTTTAATGCAGGACCTTGTGGATTCAGTGGACAACTGCCTAGACAACTCTACGATACAGTCACAGTCCAGTCCTTTTAGTGACTGGAACATAATCGTTTGCCTTCAGTCTTACCCTGGGCTAGCCCAGAGCCATCAGAGAGGGAACACAAGCATGCCAAACCAACCTATCCAGCTGCAGGCTGCTGTTGGCCCATCTGCTCCTGCCCGGGGGAGACAACCAGACAGATAGACCGGCTGTGCTTGAAGAGCTGTATTTAAGTGCACAGCAGTCAGTGGATGGGAAACTGTTTTCAACACAACATAAATCGATAACATTGTGACGCCGTTCATGACGAAATTCAGGACAAAATTCAGGACGACATTCAGCGTCACAATAAGACCTCCAGTAAAGACTGATACTGACCCTTAGCAATTTTACTTTTTCCTATTATTCATTCCAGGAATGTCTTGTGTGCAAATGAAATGTCAGCCTTGAGTTTTGAATGATAAAGATCTAAAATGTTTTAAGTATTCATGTGCTGTAAAAAGCTCGAAAACGTGCAAGGAAGAAGGTGTTCAACTGACAACAAAAAAAGTCCCTTGTTGAAATATAGAGGAAGAAAATGAAACTCTAAATCCCTGAGCTCCAAACAGCCGTTACCCTCCCTCGGCACCTCATGCTACACGGCGGGTACAGCACATTTTAAAAGCAGTAGCTCACGCTAGACTGTGGCTCACACACACATAGGTTCCATGAAATGGTAAAAGGCATTGAAAGTGATTCATTTACAGTGTGATGATGTCCTGGAACCTGTTTCTCCCACTCCTCCTTCACTGAACTCTCTTCCGGTTGACTGGAATCTTGAAATTGATTACAGCAAATCCTTATCCAACTCCTGAAGTTTTATTTCTCTCTTGATAAATACGTTATCCATTTCAATGAGCTTTTCACCCCTAAAGAAAACCTTTGATTGAAAATTCAACATACTTAAATAATTTCTTCCAAGTTGAGCTTCAGGTCTCCCATTTGTGGTTTGACACAGCAATAATAAAGGGGATATACTAAGTCTAATATCTGGATCAGAGATGTTGGAAGGAAGACAACAGACCCGCCTCTCCCAAGCAGAGAAGAGAAGTGATGGGTGCCATGGCTGTCACGACAACATGTCAATTCATTATCCAGCCCAAGGCCCACAAATCAATTGTTCTTTTATATTCACTCATCCCCCATGGCTCTACCTCCCACACACGTCTCATCATAGACAACCTACTCTAAGTTCACCTGCCGGGAAGGCCCAGGGTGTGCATGCATATTGCCCTAGAATATCACTGTGTGCTGATTTGAAGGATAGTGTGAAAATAAATATAAATGACTGTTACCTCTGTTTCAGCACAATGACTCACCCTACAACACTGTCTGACTTCCTGGCAGAGCCTAAGTCCTATGTCCCTGAGACGATTGGGGCCAGGTGACAAATGGTGGAAGTGCCCACATGACTGCCTGTCCCCATCAGTGGCAGGCAGGCAGGCAGGCTTACTGGCCACTGGTTAATGACTCTAGAAACCGTTATACACAGGCAGTTAGAAAAGCCAAGGCTAGCTTTTTCAAGCAGAAATTTGCTTCCTGCAACACTAACTCAAAAAAGTTCTGGGACACTGTAAAGTCCATGGAGAATAAGAACACCTCCTCCCAGCTGCCCACTGCACTGAAGATAGGAAACACTGTCACCACTGATAAATCCACCATAATTGAGAATTTCAATAAGCATTTTTCTACGGCTGGCCATGCTTTCCACCTGGCTACTCCTACCCCGGTCAACAGCACTGCACCCCCAATAGCAACTCGCCCAAGCCTTCCCCATTTCTCCTTCTCCCAAATCCATTCTGCTGATGTTCTGAAAGAGCTGAAAAATCTGGATCCCTACAAATCAGCCGGGCTAGACAATCTGGACCCTTTCTTTCTCAAATTATCTGCCGAAATTGTTGCCACCCCTATTACTAGCCTGTTCAACCTCTCTTTCGTGTCGTCTGAGATTCCCAAAGATTGGAAAGCAGCTGCGGTCATCCCCCTCTTCAAAGGGGGGGACACTCTTGACCCAAACTGCTACAGACCTATATCTATCCTACCATGCCTTTCTAAGGTCTTCGAAAGCCAAGTCAACAAACAGATTACCGACCATTTCGAATCTAACCATACCTTCTCTGCTATGCAATCTGGTTTCAGAGCTGGTCATGGGTGCACCTCAGCCACGCTCAAGGTCCTAAACGATATTTTAACCGCCATCGATAAGAAACATTACTGTGCAGCCGTATTCATTGATCTGGCCAAGGCTTTCGATTCTGTCAACCACCACATCCTCATCGGCAGACTCGACAGCCTTGGTTTCTCAAATGATTGCCTCACCTGGTTCACCAACTACTTCTCTGATAGAGTTCAGTGTGTCAAATCGGAGGGTCTGCTGTCCGGACCTCTGGCAGTCTCTATGGGGGTGCCACAGGGTTCAATTCTTGGACCGACTCTCTTCTCTGTATACATCAATGAGGTCGCTCTTGCTGCTGTTGAGTCCCTGATCCACCTCTACGCAGACGACACCATTCTGTATACTTCCGGCCCTTCTTTGGACACTGTGTTAACAACCCTCCAGGCAAGCTTCAATGGCATACAACTCTCCTTCCGTGGCCTCCAATTGCTCTTAAATACAAGTAAAACTAAATCCATGCTCTTCAACCGATCACTACCTGCACCTACCCGCCTGTCCAACATCACTACTCTGGACGGCTCTGACTTAGAATACGTGGACAACTACAAATACTTAGGTGTCTGGTTAGACTGTAAACTCTCCTTCCAGACCCATATCAAACATCTCCAATCCAAAGTTAAATCTAGAATTGGCTTCCTATTTCGCAACAAAGCATCCTTCAGTCATGCTGCCAAACATACCCTTGTAAAACTGACCATCCTACCAATCCTCGACTTTGGCGATGTCATTTACAAAATAGCCTCCAATACCCTACTCAACAAATTGGATGCAGTCTATCACAGTGCAATCCGTTTTGTCACCAAAGCCCATATATACTACCCACCATTGCGACCTGTACGCTCTCGTTGGCTGGCCCTCGCTTCATACTCGTCGCCAAACCCACTGGCTCCATGTCATCTACACGACCCTGCTAGGTAAAGTCCCCCCTTATCTCAGCTCGCTGGTCACCATAGCATCTCCCACCTGTAGCACTCGCTCCAGCAGGTATATCTCTCTGGTCACCCCCAAAACCAATTCTTTCTTTGGCCGCCTCTCCTTCCAGTTCTCTGCTGCCAGTGACTGGAACTAACTGCAAAAATCTCTGAAACTGGAAACACTTATCTCCCTCACTAGCTTTAAGCACCAACTGTCAGAGCATCTTACAGATTACTGCACCTGCACATAGCCCACCTATAATTTAGCCCAAACAACTACCTCTTTCCCAACTGTATTTTATTTATTTATTTATTTTGCTCCTTTGCACCCCATTATTTTTATGTCTACTTTGCACATTCTTCCATTGCAAAACTACCATTCCAGTGTTTTACTTGCTATATTGTATTTACTTTGCCACCATGGCCTTTTTTGCCTTTACCTCCCTTCTCACCTCATTTGCTCACATTGTATATAGACTTGTTTATACTGTATTATTGACTGTATGTTTGTTTTACTCCATGTGTAACTCTGTGTCGTTGTATCTGTCGAACTGCTTTGCTTTATCTTGGCCAGGTCGCAATTGTAAATGAGAACTTGTTCTCAACTTGCCTACCTGGTTAAATAAAGGTGAAATAAAATAAAAATAAAAAACTCTGGGCTAGGTGTGTGTGCTCTCATACTAAATCCCTGAATAACACAGAGAGGACAGATACACAGAGATACACAGCGAAAGTAATTAAAGTCATGTTATCTGGAGGGATGTGGAGGAGGATCTATTTTATCTTGAGCTTATAGGAGATTGAATTATGTTCAAAGCAGTTTGATTTAGTATTGCACATAGGATGGACTGAATTGAGACAAGCAAAATGTATCTTTCCAATTGGCATCTGAAGTATCAAAAAGTCTCTAGTATTGGAATTATGTCAACATGACATTCACTTTCCTTGTGATTTCCTATTGGTAAGACAGCACATTAGTAGGGGTTCGGAACTGTCCCAGTTCTTGCTGTTACATCACCTCTTTTATTCATATGTATAATAAAACGATTTGAAAATGATATTCTGTGTGACTTCAACAGTTGCTCATACCTCAATGGACACCCCCACCCCCAAACATCTTCCTGCGGCTATGTTCTCCTCTGTCAAAGAAGGGCTTTAAGCTGCTGTAGAGACAAACTTTAGAGGACTTTAGATTTAGTATTATTGACTGAGTCTTTCCCCAGTGAAATGATAAAACGCCAAGCTAAACCTTGACTCTCTTTTGAAACAAGCAACAAGAGGATGGCATCAAAAAGGAGTGTGATCTTTAAATCCACACTTCATTTCCATAAAGACTGAGAATTATGCACTGGGAATAGGAATATATAAATAAATACATACAATAAGTGCTGCCCACTCATTGGGCTTTTGGATGCAATTGTTTAGGATGAAATATATTTGTATTTATTTGAGCTGCTGCATAACACCAGGCACTTGAGTTGTTTACATGTGAGGTTTCAAAATAATAATACAAATAATGACAATACACAGCCTCCTGAGTGGGGCAGCTGTCTAAGGCACTGCATTACGATGCAAGACGTCTCCTTGCAGTCCCTGGTTCGAATCCAGGCTGTATCCCATCTGGCGGTGATTGGGAGTCCAATCGGGCGGGACACAAGTGACCCAGCATTGTCTGGATTTGGCTGGGGTAGGCTGTCATTGCAAATAAGAATTTGTTCTTAAACTGACTTGCATAGTTAAATAAAGGTTACATTTAAAAAAAAAAACTTTTCAAGGACCCAAAGTCTCTTAATAAAAAGAGTGTCTGATTGATGAAAGATAAACAGATTGTTGTCATGATCTAAGATGGGGAATAGAAAGCTCTTCAAGCATGGATTCAAGATGTGTAATATGAAAATAGGGCCAACAACACATTTGGAGTACGTATGTTGTTATTGTCATGGCAATAACAGCACATTATTACTACCCTAACTACTACCTTAACATACACTATATATACAAAGCTATGTGGACACACCTATAAATGAGTGGATTCGGATATTTCAGCCACACTTGTTGCTGACAGATGTATAAAATCGAGCACACAGCCATACAATCCCCATAGACAAACATTGGCAGTAGAATGACTTACTGAAGAGCTCAGTGACTTTCAATGTGGCAACGTCATAGGATGCCACTTTTCCAACAAGTCATTTCATCAAATGTCTGCCCTGCTAGAGCTGCCCATGGCAACTGGAAGTGGAAACGTCTAGGAGCAACAACGGCTCAGCGACTCAGCCGCAAAGTGGTAGGCCACACAAGCTCACAGACTGCTGAGTGCTGAAGCGTGCTTCCTCGGGTTGCAACACTACCGAGTTCCTTCTACTTCTGGAGCAACGTCTGTACAAGAATTGGGTTTCAATAGCCGAGCAGCCGCACACAAGCCTGAGCAATACCAAGCGTCAGCTGGTATGGGGCAAAGCTCGCCGCCTTTGGACTCTGAGGCAGTAGAAATGCGTCCTCTGGAGTGATAAATCACGCTTCACCATCTTGCAGTCTGGTGGACGAATATGGGTTTGGCTGATACCAATGCATAGTGCCAACTGTAAAGTTTGCTGGAGGAAGAGTAATGGTCTAGGGCTGTTTTTCATGTTACGGGCTAGGCCCCTTAGTTCCAGTGGAGCGAAATCTTAACGCTACAGCATACAATGACATTTGATTCTGTGCTCCCAACTTTGTGGCAACAGTTTAGGAAAGGCCCTTTCCTACATCAGCATGACAATACCTTTGTGCACAAAACGAGGTCCATACAGAAATGGTTTGTTGAGATCGGTGTGGAAGAACTTGACTGGCCAGCACAGAGCAGTGACCTCAAGCCCATCGAACACCTTTGGGAGGAATTGGAACACTGACTGGGAGCCAGGCCTAATCACCCAACATCAGTGCTCGACCTCACCAATGCTCTTGTGGCTGAATGGAAGCAAGTCCCCACAGCAATGTTCCAACATCTTTTGGAAAGCCTTCCCAGAAGAGTAGATGCTGTTTTCCTCCATTTCCTGCCCGAATGACGTGCCCAAAGTAACCTGCCTGTAGCTCAGGCCCTGAAGCCAGGATATGCATATAATTGGTACCATTGGAAAGAAAACACTTTGAAGTTTGTAGAAATGTTAAAATAATGTAGGAGAATATAACACAATACATATGGTAGGAAAAAATCAAAAGAAAAACCAACTGGAATTCTTTTTTTTGAGAGACCATCCTCTTAGAAATGCAAGAGAAAGGTCATATTGTAAATTAGACACACACACACACACACACACACACACACACACACACACACACACGCACGCACGCACGCACGCACGCACGCACGCACGCACACACACGCACGCACGCACGCACGCACGCACGCACGCACGCACGCACACACACACACACACACACACACACACACACACACACACACACACACACACACACACACTTTATCTATGGCTTCCACAGGGTGTCAGTAGTCTAAGTTCAACGTTTCAGGCTTGTAACTTCAAAAACAAACAAACAGTTTTAATAGAAGGACAGTCTTAGAAATTCATGTTTGCGCACGCCATGATGAAATTATGCAGCTGCAAAAATGGGTTTCCTATTGAATATACTTCTTTCCGAAAGAAATATTATAGTTTGATGACATTTTAGGGTATCTGAGGAATAAATAGAAACTTATTTTGAGTTGTTGAAACAAAGTTTAGGGGTACATTTTCGGATTCTTTTCTCTGCAAGTTGAACGAGTGGATTACTCAAATCCATGGCGCCAACTAAACTGACTTTTTGGGATATAAAGAATGATTTTATCTAACCAAACGACACTACATGTTATAGCTAGGATCCTTTGGATGACAAATCAGAGGAAGATTTTCAAAAAGTAAGTGAATATTTAATCGTTATATGTGAATGTATGAAACCTGTGCTGATGGAAAAATATTTTGATGTGGGGCGCTGTCCTCAAACAATTCCATGGCATGTTATTGCTGTAATAGCTACTGTAAATCAGACAGTGCAGTTAGATTAACAAGAATTTAAGCTTTCAGCCAATATTAGACACTTATACATACCTAAATGTTTAAAATCCATGACATGTATGATTATTCATTGGAATTCAACACCCTCCAGTTTCACTGGAAGTTATTCCACTTGCGGAACGCCCATCCCTAAGAAGATTTATAGCAGCAAAGAGCGGACCAACTTCATATTAATGTCACAATTTTGGAATGATGTGTTCGACGAGCAGGTGTCGATATACTTTTGTTCATGTAGTGTATCACAAGGATCAGAAACCAGATTTGATCTTATTCTCGTTGGCAAGAATTGATTCCAGGTACTGGAGCTAAAATATATATGCCATTTAGCAGACGCTTTTATCCAAAGCGACTTACAGTCATGTGTGCATACATTCTATGTATGGGTGGTCCCGGGGATCTAACCCACTACCCTGGCGTTACAAGCGCCATGCTCTACCAACTGAGCTACAGAACCCACCCACAAAGTTTTGTCACGCCTGCTCCCGCTCTTCCCCCCTGGCACTCGAGGGTGCCACGCTCCTCATCATTAGGCACTCCTGCCACCATCATTACGCACACCTGCCTTCCCCCGTCACGCTCATCAGAAATGACTGGACTCACGTGGACTCAATCACCTCTGTCATTACCTCCCCTATATCTGTCTCTTCCCCCACTCTGTTCCCCGCTTCAGCATTGATTGCCATACAGTATGTCCTTGTTTACCCGTGTGTTGACGGTGTTCCTGTCTTGTTTCTTGTCTGTTTGAAATTAAATGTTTGACACCCTGTACCTGCTTCTCTACTCCAGCGCCGGTCCTTATAGAATGCTGAAGCCACCCAATGAAGCATTGGGGAGTGCTGACTTTCTGGTTGGTGGTGACGTCGGGTTAGGGGCCGCCATCGATGGAACCGGGGTTGCCTAAGCCAGCTCGTTGGGCTGTCACACCCTAGCTTGCTCGAGAGGTTTCTTGCCCCGGTTGGCTCATAAGGCGCCAACCCCACGTCAGGCCGGCTGCTACGCCTCCGCTGGATCATCGGGCTCCCATGCCTCAGCGGGATCGACAGGCCTTCATGCCTCAGCCGGATTGTCAGGCTCCTAAGCCGGTTCGTCCAGATTTCACACCCAGTCGGCTTGTCCAGCGCCCGTGCCTTTGCCGGCCGGTCTCGCTCGCCCAGGTGGGACACCGGGTGACGCCCCTAGAGGGGGGGGGTACTGTCATGCCTACTCCCTCTATTCCCCCTTTATCTCACAGGTGGTATCACACATGTTCAAAGAACTATACAATCCAGGATGGTTTAATTTAAATTTGTACTTATTATTTCCCTATTTGAACAATACAGATCTCTTCCCCTTCTTGTTTACTTCTGAAGGGAAAAAACGTACAATGTACGAGATACATTCCAATTAGTAGTACCTGTAAATTGAAAGACATACAAAAGGATTTGTATGAGTGAGTGAGTAAATACCCTCAGGGTAACTGCAATGAAATTCCTATTTGCTGGATGACACTTTTCACACTCGACACACTGTACATTAATTGCTTTCTCTGAAAGGCAGAACAGAGCATTTCATTTGACCAACAGTACAGTACAGTAACTTGGGATACAGTAAGTGGTGGGCAAACACATCCAGTCAGGAGATATCATGTGTTTTTCATGTGAAATAATAGTGACAGCATTTTCTCTTATTTTTCAAATTAGAAGTCAAACCATGTACTTTGACCATGCAGATACTGCACATTAATACAATACCTGAATTCAAATGTAATGAGCATTGTGTAGTGCAGATTGCGATATCAATATTTTATTTGCGATACTAAAACAATACATTATGAACAAGTCATAATGTGGATATCTAATACCTACCTATCTTGAGACAGATTAATGCCATAGGGTAATCAATTCAGCCATGAATCACTTACTGTAGGACGGAAGTGCTCTATTAAACATTTAACAGCCCTGGTGAATCCATAATGAATGTTGTTTAGTTTTCTTTACCGCCCTTTTCTCCCCAATTTCGATCTTATCTCATCGCTACAACTCCCCAACAGGCTCGGGAGGCGAACGTCGAGTCACGTGTCCTCCGAAACATGACCCACCAAACCAAGCTTCTTGATACACGGCCGCTTAACCCGGAATCCAGCCGCACCAATTGTCACACCCTGATCTGGTTCACCTGTCCTTGTGAATGTCTCCACCCCCTCCAGGTGTCACTTATTATCCCCAGTGTATATATCCCTGTGTTTCCTGTGTCCAGTATCTGTTTGTTTCTAGTCCTCCTGGTTTCGATCCTTGCCTGTCCTGACTCCGAACCTGCTTGCCTGACCACTCTGCCTGTTCTTACTACCAGCCTGCCTATCCCATTGTACTGTTTTGGACTCGGATCTGGTTTCTGATATCGGAGCTCTACCATCTGCCTCCTGTGTCTGCATTTGGGTCTCGTCTTGTGCCCTTATACCAATGTGTCGGAGGAAACACTGTTCACCTGATGACTGGTCAGCCTGCAGGCGCACGGTTCGCCACAAGGAGTCACTAGAGCAAGATGAGCCAAGGAAAGCCCCAACCTGGCCAAGCCCTCCCCTAACCCGGGCGATGCTTGGCCAATTGTGCACTGCCCTACGGGACTCCTGATCATGGCTGTTTGCGATACAGCCCGGGATCGAACCCGGGTCTGTAGTGACGCTGTACCACTCAGGAAGCCCTCCATTGATTGCTTAGTTAATCTGCAATTAATAGGTCAAAATCTGAGGTGTCATCATACAAATGCAATGATCATTCATATCAAATACTCATTAGATGATGATTTACATGTCATTAGACCATGTCAATGAATGAATTAATCTGAAAATATCTGTCCCAGGACTGTAAATGAACAGACCAGACAACTCTGAATCCAGCAATATAATCAAGCAAATACGAAAAAGAGCAAAATACCAAAACTGGCGGTGCATTCGGCAGGGTAGCCCAGTGGTTAGAGCGTTGGACTAGTAAGGTTGCAAGATCAAATCCCCGCGCTGACAAGGTAAAAATCTGTCATTCTGCTCCTGAACAAGGCAGTTAACCCACTGTTCCTAGGCCATCATTGATAATAAGAATTTGTTCTTAACTGACTTGCCTAGTTAATTAAAGGTAAAATAACTTTGTGTTCTTTTTTGCAAATACATCGGATGTGGATGTGGTTGTGGTGGTGCATAGTTCTTATTACTGTAACGTAACATGATTAATAATCAAACCGAAATTATAGAAAATATGATTACGAAGACAGAGAACAATGTTCAAGTGCTGAGCTGTACTCCAGAGTTGGGTATTGATACATTTAGAACAAAAAACGAAATATTTAGTTGTCGGTTAGTCAATGACTGGCGAGTATTAAATATTTGAATGACACGGAATAGTAGTTGTTCCATGTAATGAACGGAAAACACTCAATCATACCGATAAATGTTATGAAGAATGGTAATAGTTGGTTCAGTATCTCCCAATGAATTAGCATGGTATTAATGACTGTCGTAGATATTCAGATGGTTGTGGCAGACGGGGTTGGCCACACCATCCATGTCATCAGTTGCCTGGGTGTACTGCAAGCCTAATGACATGGAAAACCATTAGTCACAACACCTAACCTTGATCCCTGTACTTCTTCTGCACATTTCTTTACGCCCTGTCAGACAAAGGCACCAGGAGTGTGTGTGTGTGTGTGTGTGTGTGTGTGTGTGTGTGTGTGTGTGTGTGTGTGTGTGTGTGTGTGTGTGTGTGTGTGTGTGTGTGTGTGTGTGTGTGTGTGTGTGTGTGTGTGTGTGTGTGTGTGTGTGTGTGTGTGTGTGTGTGTGTGTGTGTGTGTGTGTGTGTGTGTGTATCCATCATGGACACTGGAAGAGAGAAACTCCAGATCTCCTCCACTATGGAGCCATCCTCTCCTTGTCTTTCTTATTCAGCTCTGGGACCTGAACTTTAATCCTGGACCAATATTAAGTGGATCCGGTAGCACATCTCTGTTCCCTTTATCTCATGATGACACCACAAAGCAGAGCCTGCTGCTGCAGTGAGGCCAGATCATCACCATTAGTTATCACCTGTGACCTTTGAAGTGCTCAATCACTGTTTAGATTTTTCTTTTTAGGAAGAGATTGAACCAATCAGCTCAGCTTTGAACTCAATACAAACTATTCTACGGTAAAAGACAGAAGGATAGCGAGCGAGGGAGGGAAAAAGGGACTGGAGAGAAAAGGAGGACTGTATAGTTGAAACACAGAGCATGACTTACAAGGATGTGGGTAGATGAGTAGCGTTTCGCTGGGCTATTAATCTCTCTCTCTGACATGTCATTTCCTTGTAATGTATGTGGAGAATACAGTAGGGTATGCACCGGTGGGGCAAAAACTAGGCTGCCTCTACTGTGATATTATCAAATGCACAGAACACAGGTAGTGATCATCAAGATACATTTACACATGGTTTATAATATCCCATTATATTCTGCACCAGACCCAAAACTGATACACAGAGGACAAACACATTTCTCAAGGGCCTTTTCAGCACCTCCAACTCAAAACATCTCCCAGCGTCAATGATACCTACAGATGATGTCATGATACCTACAGATGATGTAATGACGATGTAATGAGGACGTAAAGATGATGTATTCATACCATCCTATTGCAGCATTTTCTTTCTTTTTTCTTTCTTTTTATAGTCCATTCCCCACCTAGATAAGTAGCTTACAGTGCTCTATGAAACAACTGAGAGACAAGGGGAGATACGTTGTCTAGCGCTTCCCATATGGCCACTAGTGGCGCTGAAGGCTTTATGTTAATCTTCAGCATGAGAGCAAGAGAGACGATTGTGTATTGAGACGGCAGCTACAGTCTCCCACAGACTTGACAAATTGAGATAATATTGAAAAAAAGCTTGATGATTCTCCCCGTGGGGGTTGTAATGCGTAAGACAATTACATTTTTTATTTAACCTTTTTTTAACTAGGCAAGTCAGTAAAGAACACATTTTATTTAGAATGGCGGCCTAGGAACAGAGGGTTAACTGCCTTGTTCAGGGGCAGAATGACAGATTTTTACCTTGTCAGCTCGGGCATTCGATCTAGCAACCTTTCGGTTACTGGCTGAAAGGTTGCTAAGTAAACATGTACCTTTTTTCTACCAACATTTATCTTTGCATAACTCATAACTCATAATCAACATATAATTACAAACAATTTTTAGATTAGTGGCTTCAGAATGGTGTTTCATAATCAACATGATCAAATAGCTGTGAGTCACTTTTCTCCTACTACTCTGTCTGTTATCGTCAGTAAATAACTCAGCGGGTTGAGTTAATAACTCACAAAGTAACATTATTAAACTGTCATACCTGCCTCCAGCTAAATAGCTGACCATTCCCTTCCATGTTGGTGGTAATTTGTTTGGACAAAAGGGAATTGTATTGATTTACTCAGTTAATTGCTCATTTAAGTGTCCAATCCCAAAGGTCTTTTCAGCACACGGCTTTGGTAACATGTTAACCACAGATCGTATTCGGTACTGAAACACGTTCAGCTGAAACCTCAGTGTTTACATAATGTGCTTTCTCTCAAAGCTAGACTACAAGACGAAAGATTCCATGCTGTTTAATTTCAGCCACACAATCGTTGCCTTGGTGATGTCTGAGCTTGATATATTACTTCAGTTAGGTGATATATTACTTCAGTTACGTGATATATTACTTCAGTTACGTGATACAGTATATTTCTTCAGTTGCTAAGCAATGGCATATATGTTGATTTCATTTATTTTTATTGAAACTTTATTTTATCGGAGAGGGTTGAAAGATATCACTGTAGATCATAAAAACACTGGCTTCATTACTGTGCTACTGTGAAACACACCAGCTGGGACACAGTAGTATTAGGTACGTTAAGACAACATCATATTTCTATGCAGACATAATCAATGAATCAGATTCTATTATATGTGTCATGGATTTTTGGAGGCCCAGACAAAAACAGGAGTAGATATTATATCAGCTTCAAGTGTTGTGTTTCACCAAGGTCCACAGGGAAAGTCCTGCAGTGGTCCTTTAGAGTTCCCATATCAAGTTTGAAAAACAACTGAAATTTGACCGGTCTGGATGAGATCTATACATGCATATCATTATGATTATTGAATTATTCTATCCTCTTACTAAAGGTAATGTCATACAATAGTGTATTGCTGCATTCACATTGATTTGTCTCACTGTATAACCCTAACCCTAACCTTAACTCTAACCTATAGAAAACCGACCTACAGTACAACACTTTTTACAATGTACCTACAGGATTAATTATACAGTAATAACAACACTTTACTGTAAAGTGTGACCATGAATCCAATGACACCAGCAATTCTCAGAAATAAACACATTCTTGTCATTATTTACAAATCAATGCATTGCCTATCAACATGTATGTCTTTCTGAGAATAATATAGTATTTCTGTCACGACTTCTGCCGAAGTCGGTCCCTCTCCTTGTTCGGGCGGTGTTCGGCGGTCGACATCACCAGCCTTTGAGCCATCACTGATCCATTTTTAATTTTCCACTGGTTTTGTCTTGTCTTCCTTCACACCTGGTTCTAATCCCATCAATTACATGTTGTGTATTTAACCCTCTGTTTTCCCTCATGTCCTTGTCGGAGATTGCTTGCTTGTATGTGATGTGTTATGATGGTGTGCGACGGGTTCTTTTTGTTATTTTGTACATTTTGGTTTTTGGAGTTTTATCAGCATTTAATAAACAACTCAATTTTTACCAAGTTCATTCTCCTGCGCCTGACACCAACACGCACCCATTACAATTACACAAAATGTCCAAGGCAAATGTAACTGTACCGCCCTTTTTTCCACCCCACGGCCACGCACATACTATAGCATTTTGAATATAAACATACCTTGCCAGAGATTTAAATGGCACTATACAGAGAAGGGCAACCAATGGGTTGATAAATACATTGCTCCTGATGCCATCTACTGTAGCAACATTTTCAGTTTACTACTTGTGTTGGCCTTTTCACCCACCTAAGGCGACAGGCTACAATAATCATATCCCCATCTATAATGAATCTATATCACAGGGTCTGTATCTGCCTTTTCTCATGTTGTTTCCTTGGTATTTCACTTATATTGTGATTCAGCTATCTTTTCAGAGGCAGATGGCTTTTTGTTGGCTTGCAGTGTATATAATTACTTTGATAAACACCATGTCAGGATATACTGAGGCTGGGACATAAATGGCATGGTTGGACTGAAGGAACAACTTTATATTCTAAGGTTGAAATTATCACTGCAGATGAAAATATATACTTGACAAAATAAATGTTGACATTTACACCAACTAGTACTGTAATGTCCACGAAGTAACATGGATCGTACTGCAAGATTGGAACACACTTTCACATGGTATTGGATACTGTAAGCGTACAGTTTAGATTTGAGTTTGGTTAATCAATGGTTAAATAGAATAGTTAAGTTGTTAAATGGTTAAATAGAATGCTTAAGTTGTTAATGGTTAAATAGAATAGTTAAGTTGTTAAATGGTTAAATAGAATAGTTAAGTTGTTAAATGGTTAAATAGAATGGCTAAGTTGTAAATGGTTAAAAGATAATGGTTTATGGTTTTGACATTGTCTCATCAATCATTTTATTGGCAGAAACAGAATTGTTACTCTCTTATTGCAGCACAATGCATTTCTCGACTGTTCATTTTACCAGTGCTATACAAAAAAGATTTTGAAATGGACCATATCCCCCACCACTCTCCATTTAGTAATGTTTAAAGGCACTTACCACCTTATCATCTCATCTCCCCTGGCTGATGGGGCATATCTCTGTCACTCCTCTCCTCCTCCCAGACATTAACCATCTTCGTCTCTCTCTGTTTGTCAGACACACTCACGGGAGCTCCCCCAATGACACACCATCTAAAAGCCTTCCCTTTGGGCATCTTATGATTCCCTGGGTGATAGGCTACCGTAGCAGGCTACTGTAATCTTCAGTTGAAATGAAGCTAGGCTTGATATATGCTTCAACAATGCCACATTTGTTTTTCATGATCTCATATTGAAGAAAGGAAAATAAGAAGTGGAGGAGTATGCCGTATTTATGACATTTATTTGGTTCCAATCCAAAATGTACATTTAGCTGTTTACCTTTCTTTGCAAACGTTCAAACAGCTCATACTCCGTTGCGTCCACACTTGTTTAAGGTCATTGGTCAATAATGTTAGTAATGTAATTTGTAATATGTGTAGACCCATTAGATGCTACTTTACTATTTAACAGCTTTGTTGTGCTGATAATGAGACATGAGTCAACTGCTGGTTAAGGAGAAAAGCCAATCAGTCAAATCAGCAGTTGACTCTATGGATACAGTATGTACACTATATCTATGGGGAAGTATCTATACAGGAAGATTCATTGTAAGGGTCAAAGAATGTATTTTAATGCCATATTTTTGGCACATTCTTATTCTGTTGTAATTCACATTTTCTAATGTTCTTCAACCTCGAGCTTCACACAATTGCAAAGTGCCGGTCCCCTGGGTGGCTGATTGTTTGCCATTACCAAAATGAGTCACAGCAATAATTACTTTGTGTTCAGCCATGAAATAAAATAATTTATTTGAGAAGTTCGAAAGTGAGAATTCTATCTCTGTGTGGACTGTAGGAGGTTTGGGACCTAAAGTTAAGGAAATAGTTATTTCAGAAGAGGAACCGTGAAGGCACTTACCGGGGACCAAGCTCATCATTCCCCATTTAAGGTTTAATCCATTCAAAGTCATCTCTTAATGTGTATCATTTTTCATACCGTTTAACATGATTCCTATTGAAAAATGCTGAATATATTACAATATTGGACACCTTATAATTAAAGTACAGTATGGCACTGCCCAAGGCCTACAGGTTGTACCACCAATCATATCAATAAAACAAACACTGAGATGCAGCCCAAGGCAGGAGTGTGTGTTGCTGCATGATACTCAGACTCTGTCTAGTGCCAGATGGGTATCCTAGGAGACATAGACTTATCACTCTGTGAGAGCCTGAAAGTAGGCTCATTGAAACAACAAGGATTATCACAACTAAGGGCTCTATTCAATCTGCATCGCTGAAGCATTACAGATTGTGAGCTAGAAATGTAAAGGTCATTTCCGATTGAGCCGACATGTGCAGCGTTTACCGTGAATGCAGTCTCATTGCCTTTACATTTCAATCACGATTGATTGAATAGATCCCTAAATCTTTACATAATGTCTGACAACTACATCATGTGTGTGTAAATCTATGAACACAATTCCAGGGCCTTGGAACAGGAGGAGTGAAAGGTTAACTACACTCCATCTTGTCTTTGTATCCTATACCCCTAATGCACCATGCCAACAACTATGGTTAGTTTTTTATACTGAACATATTTTCTCTCCAGCACGAAATTATACCAGTGCTTTTAAAGATATCGTTATGCTGCTGCAAGAACAATAATGAGGAAGCAGAAAATATAAACACGGAGGACCATAAAGAGGGGGCTAATACTGGAACTGGAAAACTCCATTACAGGTATAAGACATAAGAACCCCAGCTCTTTAAAAGGTGCCAGATTCACTGCAATCCTGGAATTGTCCATTAAAATGATTAAAGTTGGGAGGCAGGCAGCAGTCAGCCAGCAGCAGCTCTCAGAATGATAATAGGCTCTCTACACAGAGTGGAGTTATAGAGTACACACACCTTCCTCTGAGCATGTGACCAATCAGGGGTTCTGCACTAGGCTGTGTCCATAATAACACTTAATTTGACCTTTGTCCTCACTTACCTTGCCTTTGGATACATCTCTGGAGTTGTATTGGTTTCCCTCTTTATTGTAATTAGAGGTGAAAATCCAATGAGCTTCGCCAATGTCCAATTTAAACATAAAAAATATTTATATTTTGTTAAATGCTGCCTTCGTGATATAGCCTAATCAAATGTTCTACCACAGGTTAATTGGAAAACACAAGATGATCTCTCAGGATTCTGAAATGAGCAGACGGTTAAACCTTGTGTGACGGCAGTAGCTCAACACCAGGTTGAAAATGTGTCTTCACGGATTAACCTTTTTTCACATCTTCCTTTAATCATGGTTTCAGATTTCCTACGCACAATGACTTCGATCCGTGCCAACAAACATGTTAATTCATTAAAACCACCAATTTGGTTACACCCCCACTGAGTGAGATGCGGTATGATATTAAATTCCCAGAATCATAGGAACATAATTCATTGCCAATAATGGAATGCCATACACAATGGTCGCATCTTAAGAAAATGAAACAGCTTGACAGCAGGTGGTCAAAATAAACCCTACACTGTAAATGGCACTACAGCAGATATTCTAATGGATCATTTTGGAATACTAGTTGGGTAATTTTGTATGTTCAAATCATCAGGGCCAGGAGTAGACTGTCTGATAAGGATAGCTATGCATGATAAAATCAAAAGTCAGTGTGAAGAAGATAAAACCATTTATTCTGGTAATCGTGTAATGCTTATTAACAATTTTTACCTTCAGATGACTAAAGAGCATATGACTGTTTGTTTTGGCTCATTCTATTCCATTTCTTCCTGAGGCTGTGAGCAAACAGCCTAGATGGAGGTTCATTTCCCAGGGGTGACTTCTGTGTGGAGTCAGGCAGAGAGTCAGGCAGACTCCCACATCCCCACGGTAGCATGCCTCACCTGCCCAGGTATAATTTTATCAATCAAATTTTGACTGGGTGAGTACCTGTCCCCACCCCAAATTACAAATCATATCACAGGGCCAGGGCGAGGCCACCATGACTAGGATAGGGGAAGTTCTGGGGTTAGTTATCATCGTTGGCTACTTATTGGTCACAAACAACACTGGAAGGTGATACTGGTGGCTTATGGATGTCTTCAGGTCCAAATGTCAGTTGGGCCTTGTGTGTAATTGACCAATGAAGTGATCTTAATTAAACATGCAAAAAATTGTATGGCTTTTTTGGAGCAGAAAGAAGCCTCTGCTCCAAAACTGCCATAAAAAAGCAAGACTACGGTTTGCAACTGCACATGGGGACAAAGATCATACTTTTTGGAGAAATGTCCTCTGGTCTGATGAAACAAAAATAGAACTGCTTGGCAATAATGACCATCGTTATGTTTGAAGGAAAAAGGGGGAGGCTTGGCAATCCGAAGAACACCATCCCAACCGTGAAACAGGGGTGTCAGCATCATGTTGTGGGGATGCTTTGCTGCAAGAGGGACTGATGCACTTCACAAAATAGATGCCATCATGAGGTAGGAAAATATTTTGTGGATATATTGAAGCAAAATCTCAAGACATCAGTCAGGAAGTTAAAGCTTGGTCGCAAATGGGTTTTCCAAATGGACAATGACCCCAAGCATACTTCCAAATCTGTGGCAAAATGGCTTAAGGACAACAAAGTCAAGGTATTGGAGTGGCCATCACAAAGCACTGAACTCAACCCTATAGAAATTTTGTGGGCAGAACTGAAAAAGCGTGTGCGAGCAAGGAGGCCTACAAACCTGACTCAGTTATACCAGCTCTATCAGGAGGAATGGGCCAAAATTCACCCAACTTATTGTGGGAAGCTTGTGGAAGGCTACCCGAAATGTTTGATCCAAGTTAAACAATGTAAAGGCAATGGTACCAAATACTAATTGACTGTATGTAAACTTCTGACCCACTGGGAATGTGATGAAATAAATAAAATATGAAATAAATCCTTTTCTCTACTATAATTCTGAAATTTCACATTCTTAAAAAAACTTGGCGATCCTACTTGACCTAAAACAGGGATTACATGTCAGGAATTGTGAAAAATGTAGTTTAAATTTATTTGGCTACGGTGTATGTAAACTTCTGACTTCAACTGTATATTATCACATTTTCAATGTACCAAATCAAAAGAAATAAAAATAATAAACCCAAATGAGTTGTGCACAACCCATGTCCAAACCCATGCACCAAATTGGCTGGCGTTGGGGAGAAAAAATATGACCACACGCATAAAGTCCCGAAGAACGTCACTGTTGTGGTTACTCACTACTCGTAGATATTTCTTCAGGGAAGTATAGCAGTTCCGTGCAGGTGTCCTCACAAGATCCACAGCAAGCACAGCTATCAATGCAGACAGTACTCCTTAGCAGCAACAGATATAACATGGAAACATTAACTCGTTAATCTTCCACAACCAATTCTCTCCAGGTCTCGCACAATGCTAGGCTAACCTCGAGCTGTCAAATACCTCCATGATGAGACAGTAGCTTCAGTCTCTACAACGTCTTTCTTAACAAAATAATAATAACTCTTATAAAATCAAATCAGCATTTCCCTTCAAACTCGGGAGATATGGGTGTTGTTCTATTTTTATTGTCTTCTTTCACACTGATAATGTCTCTCATCTCTCTTTCAACGTCTCTTCCTCTTTCAACATTTCTCTCTCTCTTTTCAACATCTATTTCCCAGGCCTCCTGCTAACCAGATCAACTCTACCATTGGCCAGAGCTTAACAAGCTACCTTATCAGTCAAAACGTAAAGTTAAAAGCAAACCAATCTATTCACTTGTACATTAAATAAATATTTATTTGAAAGAATTGTATTAACAACATTACAATTCAGGAGCAATTCGATCACCTTTTAACGCTAGCGTCCCACCTCGCCAACAGCCAGTGAAATTGCAGGGCGCCAAATTCAAAACAACAGAAATCCCATAATTAAAATTCCTCAAACATACAAGTATTTTACACCATTTAAAGATAAACTTCTTATAAATCCAACCACAGTGTAGGCTTTACAGTGCAGGCTTTACGGAAAAAGCAGACCAAATGATTATGTTAGGTCAGCACCTAGTCACAGAAAACCATAAAGCCATTTTCCAGCCAAGGAGAGCCCTCACAAAAGTCATAAATAGCGATTAAATTAATCACTAACCTTTGATGATCTTTATCAGATGGCACTCACAGGATTTCATGTTACACAATAAATGTGTGTTTTGTTCGATAAAGTAAATCTTTGTCCAAAAAACTCATTTGAAATTGGTGTGTTATGTTCAGAAATGCATTGTCTCAAACAAACATCCGATGAAAGTGCAGAGAGCCACATCAAATTACAGAAATACTTATAATAAATATTGATAAAAGGTACAAGTGTTAATCATGGAATTATAGATAAACTTCTCCTTTAATGCAACCGCTGTGTCAGATTTCAAAATTACTTTACGGCGAAAGCACACCTTGCAATTATGTTAGGTCAGCACCTAGCCACAGAAAAACATACAGCCATTTTCCAAAGAAGGAGAGGTGTCACAAAAGTCAGAAATAGCATTGTAAATATTCACTTACCTTTGATGATCTTCATCAGAATGCACTCAGGAATCCCAGTTCCACAATAAATGTTTGTTTTGTTCAATAAATGTCCAAATACCTAATTTTTGTTTGCACGTTTAGTTCACAAATCCAAACACACGAGGCACGGGCAAGTCCAGGCGAAAGTTCAGACAAAAAGTCTAAAAAGTTATATTACAATTCGTAGAAACATGTCAAACGATGTTTAGAATCAATCTTTAGGATGTTTTTTATCATAAATCTTCAATAATGTTTCAACCGGACAATTTCTTTGTCTTTAGAAAGTAAAATGAATGCAGCTAACTCTCACGGGCGCACGTGAGACTGAGCTCATGACATTCTGCCAGACACCTGATTGAAACAGCTCTCATTCGCTCCCCCTTCACAGTAGAAGCCTGAAACAAGGTTCTAAAGACTGTTGACATCTAGTGGAAGCCTTAAGAAGTGCAATATGACCCCATAGACACTGTAAACTCGATAGGCAATGACTTGAAAACCTACAAACCTCAGATTTCCCACTTCCTGTTTGGATTTTTTCTCTCAGATCTTTGCCTGCCATATGAGTTCTGTTATACTCACAGACATCATTCAAACAGTTTTAGAAACTTCCGAGTGTTTTCTATACAAATCTACTAATTATATACATATTCTAGATTTTAGGTCTGAGTAGCAGGCAGTTTACTCTGCCAAGCTACTCAATACTGCCCCCTAGTCCCAAATAAGTTAAATCTAATACCAATTAATTATAACAAATAAACTATATACCTGGTTTTAACAAGGGCATTACAATTAAATTAATAATTCTTTATTATCAGCAAGCTGGAGAGGTTCCAACAAACTTAATGCACCATCTAACATGTTCGTCAGGAGCTCTGTTGGGTAGTCCCGTTAGTTCTCTTAAATACTGCTTACACAGACAAGTTATATTTTCATTATTTACATGATTGATTATTCATAAATAATTCATCATTAACTTTTGGTTCATGCATGTCACTGACCAATACCTCACAAGGCTTCTCTCCAAGCTGAGACCTTGAAACTGAGACAACCCTTTTGATTCTCATAACAATGTTCTGGGCACAATGCCAAATTGCTTATATTAATAGTGAGGAATCCTCCCAGGTACAATCAATCAGTCACTTGCATGAACCCATTCGAATTGGTTATTAGAAAAACACAAACATAACATTTCCTTCACAATACACAGCCCTGATTGGTGGATAGGATTGTCTAGATTCTAGAGCCTACCCAGATTCTAGTGCCTACTTCTTCAAGTAGCAAGATACATATACAAATAAAAGATGACTAGTCATTGGTCAGAATAATCAGAACAGATTCTTATGTCATGCTCTGAAACTAAAAGGGCATTATCACAATTTTTAAAACTCCAGTGTTATTTCGACCTCAAGGTATGCAAATATAATACAAAAACAGGAAAATCAAGTTTTTTAGACTGCACTGCCCCTTTAAAATAGGTCAATTGGCCACCAGAGGGATATGTTAAACCTCCAATTTCAAGGAGAACTTTTTTTGTTCCATTGAGCCTGTCTCAAGTGTAGAGTGCCAATATTGCATGATGCATCCTTGACTAGGCTACTGGCTACTAACGATAGACAAAATTCAAAAAGCACAATAATTAGGAGCTAGACACTACACTGTGAGCTATCTGAACTATCAGTCAAGCACACGTGATCTAGTTGCTAGGATTATCAGAACGTGCCGTTGGACGCTTTCATGAACAAGTGTTGGATCACATCTACCTCGACAAATATAATTGGCTGATACGGAATTTGTTACCAGATATACTGTAATCACGGCCAGCTGTGCAGATTAGCATCGTGCTAAATGTGCCAGGTTATCTAATGGGAACAGCTAACATGTAACGTCAACGATTTGAATTGGCCGATGAGCATTTTGAGACAGAGAAAAAGTTTAAACTAAAACCTTTTTGTAATGTTCGCAAGTATGGACCCTCATCGTTTAGAGGTAGCAGTTGAAGCGAAAACAACCACACAGGTGTTTTATCACATTGGCAAGACGAGTGTATTTCACTCCGCTAAATCAGTACAGTACAGTGGCATTGACATAGTTGGTCTTGATTGTAGTACCATCTAGAACAGATTGCTGCAGTTAGTAGTCAGCACCCCACAGTGACTCAGCAGACAGTGCTGTATAAGTTCATTTCCATTTTCAGTTTAGAGAAGGTGTTTAGGACACAAAACAAACACTTTCCTACTCCCAAAACAGTTGACAAACAATTCCACATTGTCTCTCCATGAGTCAGTTATCTGTACAGAAGAGCAGAACTCAGTCCCCACACAGCATGATGGCAGACATCCCGGTGTGCTGTGCAATGCTTTGCGGGCAAATTGAAATGCTGCCGATGGATTTCTAATCATGTGCCTGGATACCTTCGGGACGCAGGTTTAAGTATTGTGCTCTGTGTCACCATGTCTTGTGTTTCTATCCCTTTTCTGCTCCACTTTCCAGTCCCCACAGGAGGCCATGCTGGGAAATGGAGGAGAAGTGGAGAGGCCAGGCGTGGCGGTGGAAGGATGAGGTATCAAATCTTGAGATACTTTTTTCCCCCAAATCTTTACGAGGGGGAACTGCTACCAATGTAGGAGCCTAATGTTGGGCTAATCTCAGAGGAGTGCAATAGTGGAAGAGATGATCTTGTGTTCCAGCTAATGTGACTAAAAAGGATCATCTTGCGGCATGAGAATGGCTCCTCTCCTCCCCATCCCTCTTTACTACGCATATAGGATTATATGATTTTGTGATACCAGGGAAGGATATTCAGTGTAAAAAGAAGCAGTATGCACCTAATATCTAGTGATGAGTCTCCACATCCCTCCCAGATCCCCAGCTCCCATAACACACAATGGGAATGTCCTCAATGACAGCCTATTCCCTGTATAGTGCATTACTTTTGAACAGGGCACATATGGCTCTGGTCAAAAGTAGTGCACTATGTAGGGAATATGCTACCATTTGGGATGCATACAACGTTTCAATTGAGAGGTATCAGGTATTCATCTGAGAGCAGTGAATCATGCATGGAGCCATCCAATGACGTCATGACAGGAGCTCTTAGACTGGATAGAAATCTGTTTTGTCCTCATCAAACTTTCAAAGCCTTATCTGTGACTCCTTGAAGAATTATGAACATGATGGTGGAGATCGTGAGGAAAATTGAGTCCATTTTCTGAAAAGAGACTTCAGAGGAGGCATGGGGGTGGGGGGGGGGGGGCAGTGATGAGCTGGCTACACATGCAGCAGCAGTTGGCTGAGGAGTGCTCTTAGATTGAAATGGTAGAAAAGAACATGAGAGGGATGTGGAGTACCTATTTTCATGTATAATTGATGCTTTATCTGTGTCCCGTTCCCCAATGAGCCGCTCTAACTGATAAGACTGACAGCTCTGATTTGCCCAGCAGCAACCACCCGACAGCTGCACAGCTCTCAAAATGGATGACATTATACTCTGATTACCGCATTGGGACATGGGGGACAACTGTGACACCCTGCCTCCTCAACAATGCCGGCTACCATCATTGAATGTGAAGATGTAAAAAAATAGATGTAGATGGAAGTATACTTGAAAAAAAATGTTGGTCTTACAAAATCTAATTGGTTAGGACAGTATGGAGATTAGAGAGCCATGCTCTTAATACTTCCTGAAAGTACACAGTTGCTTGGTGCTGAAATAAATGCACGCTGCAGCGTCTATGGTAATTGAGCAACGTCTGTGATCTTCTTCTCTGTACTCTAGCCAGTTAACAATTACAGACTCTGCTAATTATACAAGGCTCATTAGGATGAGTGATGTGTACATGACCTGTGTGCCGCAGGCAAACCCTGACTTTTACATGATTACTTGACCAACTTACCCAGTTACCTGTGCACTTATCCAACCACCTAAGGCTAACTTTATGTAATTGAAAATGAAGAGTAAGGTGTTCAGTCCACTTACGGACTGCATCATGTAATATAACGTGTTGTCATTGTATCTAGTCATTACATACAGTAAATGTATCTCCCTATGATTCATATACCTTTTACAGTATACCTGATTAATGAATGGTATGTTTCACTGCACTACAAGTACTTGCACCTCCTTGGACTCAGTTAAAATATGATGATGTTGTCAAGACCTATCCGACATCTTATTTACATGGACCTGATCTGCAATGTAATGATGAGCCCAGAATGGGTGTGTCAGGTTAACCAGTGCTTGAGTGCTGTGTTGTCACCCAACCTAGACTGTCACCCTCAATATGATAAATACAGTAACTGATTTAAAAAAAAAGATGAATATGTATTGAGGAAACGCTGCTAAAAATCTATCAGTCTGCAGATGACAAGTCCATATAAAGTATCAATGTACCATTTGTTATTGCCACCTGAATTGCCTGAGCATCACCTTCTTAGACATCAAGTCACTGCATGGCCTGGAATATGATCCAGATGATCTAAATGTGTTTGGCTTAGTTTATTTAAAGAGTCTTGTTGTTAGCTACCTTCATCCCTCTTTGAACCAGCCAGGATAAATAGCTGTGGCCTTATTCAGTCTCAGAGGCTGATCACTGATACAACATCAGAGAAAAACTGACAGATTTCAATGGTGTTTCAGGGAGCAATGCAGTAGGGGAGATCTGTTAATAGCTCCTGATTGAGAAGGAGATCAGTCTCTTCACCGCCTGACGTGAAATGAATTTTAAAAACGCCTCTTGCCTCCGAATACATGTACACTTTTCAAATCTAGAAGCAACAGAATATAACATGTATGATGTGTTTGAATGAGCTCTCTATTTGTTGAGATTTCCTTTTGTCATGTCACCCTGTTGCGTTTCTTCATGACCATTATCTGGAGACAACATGTATGATAGTGATAATGCATTTACATGATCATGTATGATACCATTATGCCTGATATAATGTATGATACAACATGATTATACATCACTATCATTTCCAATCTTATGCAGTAATGTAATGTATTGTTACAATGATGAAGTATGAATCACTGAATCATTGTTCCTCATTCTTTTCTGGTCCCGGATATGAAATCCTGCTAAAATCCCTGTATTAATGTGTAAATAGGAACTGCAGTCCTGTGCCAGTGGCCCCCAGTAAACCTCCAACAGAGGCTCCAGGTTGTCCATTACAGGCGTGATTAAGTTAATGGAATAATCACTCTCACATATGTTTGAATTGCCTTATTGCAAAAGTTAAACCCAGGGCCCCTACTAATATAAATATTACGGCTGCCAAAAACACACATCTTCCTAACCCCCCCCCCCCCCCCCCTGAAGAGTGGATGCTGATGGTGTACATGAAAGTGCCAGTCCCTTCAATGATGCATCACAAGGCAATAAGTCACCGCAGAGAGGCGTTAGACAAGAGCCGCAATGAAAGGTATTGGCTGCAATGAGAATAAAGTATTTTACATGATGGAAAGCGGCTTTACTGTACATTCTTAGCTGTCAGGAAATAAAAACATCTCCCCTCAGAAATGGATTTACTTCAATAGAAAGAGGATATCGATAACAGATAGATCGTCCTATTGAAAGGCTGTCCCAATAAGAAATGATTTTGTCATCCCTGTATACAGACGGATTTGTTCAGGTGAGAAATGTCCTACATTTGATCAAATCTGACAGGCACGCCTCCTTCAACACAGTATACTTTATCAACATATGAACTGACAGTGCAGTATGTACTATACTTATCTTTAAAAAAGCATACACAATGTGAATTACAATCAGAACACTTTGTAATCATTCGTTTTGAATCCTGAGCCTGCAGGGTATAAAACCATATCAATGACCTGCTCAAAAAGCTGTAATAATGTCATCATCACACTCTGGCTGGGGGTGATGTTTGACTTTTTTGTTAATTCATTTTTTAGCTCATTAAGCCAGCAGGTTCAGGCTGAGACATGGTATGAAAGATGTTTTAATACATTTCTAGATTTCAGCTAAGCTGCAAAGTTATTCCCTGAAGTCTGGCTGTTCCTTTGATCTGGCTGACCAGTGAAAAGTCTGGCTAAACACCACTTCCTTCTAAAACCTTAGGCCAAACCTGGATAAAGCCACTTATTTAGTGGTTTGATGAGGAGATTAAGCTTTTAGCGTAATCTTGTTTTTCACCAAAGTGCTATTTTATGTTTCTAGTTATACTCTGTAACAGGGTTTCACAAACTCTGTCCTGGAACCCACCCTGGGTGCACATTTTGTTTTTTTACCATAGCACTACACAGCAGATTCAAATAATCACCTAATCATCAAGCTTTGATTATTTGAATCAGCTATGTAGTGCTAGGGCAAAAACCAAAACTTGCACCCCTTGGAATCCTGTGGACTGAGTTTGGTAACCCTGCTCTAGAAGATGGCATGCAGCCTTACACTACTGGTCATGTTTTTTATTTTTTATTTAACTGATAAATATTGCTTGAGCTGACATCAGCTTTTATGAAACGCCAGACAACATCATGAGCAGAGAGCAATGGATAAATCTTGCCGAACACCGCAGTGAGAGAGTCTGTGTGTTTCTGACTGGGCTGACTGGGTAGTATCGATAGCTGTGTGGAGGCTTGCTGAGCGCTTTCTCCTCAAACAGTGAAAAAAAGGAATGAAGAAAGACAGGATTGAGACGATCAATTCACAGACAGACAGTCAAAGCAGAGCCTGTTTTTGCTCCTTGTGTCCAGCAGTGCCGTTTATTAATGGATTCCAAGGGAAGCCAGGCTTCCCCCAAAAAATGTAATAGCAAAAACATATCAAAATCATGTATCTTTCGTGTCTTTGTGTTTCATCATCTTCCTTCAATTCGCAAGAGGCTGAATGTATCTCACCATTAGAAAGCATCCGAGCGAGCGAAACAGCGCCCCTCTGTATGTGTAGGCCATCTATCTGATGCTGTCTGGTCAAAGTATTACATTGTTGCCACTCATAGCATTGAGTGTAAGGGAAGCCAGCAAGCATTTGGCCTCCCTTGATAATTTTTAAAGTAAAATAATAGCCAATTAGCTTTGAGGTAAACTGAGTGAGCTCAACTGTCCTGGTATACACAAAAAAAGTGTCAAGGGAAGCCAGTTTGGATTTGGTTTCACAACAATCACATCACATTGAGAGCAATATGTCATTGACAGAAATTACTTGAATTGTTGCATCTCGTTGTGTTGTTGTCCTCCAGTGCCTAGCTAGCTAGCTAAAATTGCCATTTTCCTAAATTAGCTGTGGATGGAGATAGGGATTTGAAGTTGTGGTTTTACTTAATTATAACGGCAATTCGGATCCAACACAAAATGCATACATTGTGCCCCTGGCCTGAGAGGACGGAAGCTCAATATGTAGTTAGATGTAGAAGGCACATTTTAACTAGCTGGCTCATCGTTGCAAATTAATGGAAGTTAGCGAGCAAGCATTTTAGCCAGGTACCTAGGACAACAGAAAATAAAAGTGTGTACTGTATGACAGTGTCATATACATTTTAATCAACAAGAAAGAGAGGATGGAATTGGCATTTCTCTACAAGTAGGGTAGGTCAACATGTTTTTTCTACTTGCATGAACGCAGGCACACACACACAAATCAGAACCATGGAAAGCCACGTAAAAATGTGCTTATGTTGAGTGGATTAACCTCTACGGGATGGGTGTCCCTAAACCGGGATGGTTGTTGCTAACATGCGCTAATGTGACTAGAAGGATGATGTAGATGTAAACAACAGTCAACTTTCCGGTACATGGTCATGTCTTATATAGAAAGAATGCTTAAAGTATTGTTAATCTAACTGTAGTGTCCAATTAACGGTAGCTATTACAGTGAAAATATACCATGCTATTGTTTGAGGAGAGTGCACAACAACAAAAAACTTTTATAACGGCAACTGCTTTGTTACATTCACGGCAACTGCTTTGTTACATTCACGGCAACTGCTTTGTTACATTCACGGCAACTGGTTTGTTACATTCACGGCAACTGGTTTGTTACATTCACGGCAACTGCTTTGTTACATTCACGGCAACTGGTTTGTTACATTCACAGCAACTGGTTTGTTACATTCATGGAAACTGGTTTGTTACATTCACGGCAACTGGTTTGTTACATTCACGGCACCTGGTTTGTTTCATTCACGGCAACTGGTTTGTTACATTCACGGCAACTGCTTTGTTACATTCACGGCAACTGCTTTGTTACATTCACGGCAACTGGTTTGTTACATTCACGGCAACTGGTTTGTTACATTCATGGCAACTGGTTTGTTACATTCCCAGAGATAAAATGTAGCATAGTTTGTTTGATAAAATCAATTGTCATGTTCAAATGTAAGAACTGGGGTCTACAGTTTGACCCCACTGCTATCTCTGGCTCCACACCCACCCCACCCGGCCATCTAGATGTGTGAAGGTTAGCGTAGAAGCTAATGATCCATCATGTATGACATTCCAGGGAGTGTGTAAACTTACATTTTTTATTACCATAGCATTTTTGTATGTTCTCAATAGTTATGTATTTGAAAATGTATCAAGTGACCAATTCGGCACATTTGGACAAACTCCTGGCAGACTTGATACAAAACATCGTGCAGTAATGTAATTCTTCACTGGATCTGTCATGTTTGTCATTTATTATCATGTCTTGTCCCTGTGCCCCCCATGCTATTCGTTTCCCTCTGCTGGTCTTATTTGGTTCTTTCCCTCCTTCTATCCCTCTCTCTCCCCCTCCCTCTCTCACTCTCTCGCTCTCTCTTCTCTCTATCGTTCCGTTCCTGCTCCCAGCTGTTCCTATTCCCCTAATCATCATTTAGTCTTCCCACACCTGTTCCCGATCCTTTCCCCTGATTAGAGTCCCTATTTATTCCTTTGTGATCCGTTCCTGTCCCGTCGGTTCCTTGTATTGTATTCACCATGCTGTGATTGCGTTTCGCCCTGTCCTGTCGTGTTTTTGCTGTGATTGTGTATCGCCCTGTCCTGTCGTGTTTTTTTGCCTTCATCAGATGCTGCGTGTGAGCAGGTGTCTCTGTCGACTACGGCCTGCGCCTACCCGAAGCGACCTGCAGTCTGTGGCCGCTTCTCCAGTTATTTCCCCTCTACAAGTCTAGAGGATTTCTGTTATTTCCTGTTTGGACTTAAATAAACTCTGTTTCTGTTAAGTCGCTTTTGGGTCCTCTTTCACCTGCATGACAGAAGGAACCGACCAAGGAATGGACCCAGCGACTTCAGACGCTCGTTACACTGCCGTCGAGATCCAAGGAGCCATGCTCGGCAGACACGAGCAGGAATTGTCCGCTGCTCGCCATGCCGTGGAGAACCTGGCCGCTCAGGTTTCCGACCTCTCTGGACAGTTCCAGAGTCTACGTCTCGTGCCACCTGTTACTTCCTGGCCTGCCGAGCCTCCAGAACCTAGGGTTAATAACCCACCTTGCTACTCCGGGCAGCCCACTGAGTGCCGCTCCTTTCTCACGCAGTGTGAGATTGTGTTCTCTCTCCAACCCAACACATACTCTAGAGAGAGAGCTCGGGTTGCTTACGTCATTTCACTCCTTACTGGCCGGGCTCGAGAATGGGGCACAGCTATCTGGGAGGCAAGGGCTGATTGCTCTAACAAATTCCAGAACTTTAAAGAGGAGATGATTCGGGTTTTTGACCGTTCAGTTTTTGGTGGGGAGGCTTCTAGGGCCCTGGCTTCCTTATGCCAAGGTGAACGGTCCATAACGGATTATTCCATTGAGTTTCGCACTCTTGCTGCCTCTAGTGAGTGGAACGAGCCGGCGCTGCTCGCTCGTTTTCTGGAGGGACTCCACGCAGTGGTTAAGGATGAGATTCTCTCCCGGGAGGTTCCTTCAGATGTGGACTCTTTGATTGCTCTCGCCATCCGCATAGAACGACGGGTAGATCTTCGTCACCGGGCTCGTGGAAGAGAGCTCGCATCAACGGTGTTTCCCTGCTCCGCATCGCAACCATCTCCCTCCTCTGGCTTTGAGACTGAGCCCATGCAGCTGGGAGGGATTCGCATCTCGAATAAGGAGAGGGAACGGAGGATCACCAACCGCCTGTGCCTCTATTGCGGAGTTGCTGGACATTTTGTTAATTCATGTCCAGTAAAAGCCAGAGCTCATCTGTAAGCGGAGGGCTACAGGTGAGCGCAACTACTCAAGTCTCTCCATCAAAGTCCTGTACTACTTTGTCGGTCCACCTACGCTGGACCGGTTCGGGTGCTACATGTAGTGCCTTGATAGACTCTGGGGCTGAGGGTTGTTTCATGGACGAAGCATGGGTTCGGAAACATGACATTCCTTTCAGAGAGTTAGATAAGCCTACGCCCATGTTTGCCTTAGATGGTAGTCATCTTCCCAGTATCAGATTTGAGACACTACCTTTAACCCTCACAGTATCTGGTAACCACAGTGAGACTATTTCTTTTTGATTTTCCGTTCACCGTTTACACCTGTTGTTTTGGGTCATCCCTGGCTAGTATGTCATAATCCTTCTATTAATTGGTCTAGTAATTCTATCCTATCCTGGAACGTTTCTTGTCATGTGAAGTGTTTAATGTCTGCCATCCCTCCCGTTTCTTCTGTCCCTACTTCTCAGGAGGAACCTGGCGATTTGACAGGAGTGCCGGAGGAATATCATGATCTGCGCACGGTCTTCAGTCGGTCCCGAGCCAACTCCCTTCCTCCTCACCGGTCGTATGATTGTAGTATTGATCTCCTTCCGGGGACCACTCCTCCTCGAGGTAGACTATACTCTCTGTCGGCTCCCGAACGTAAGGCTCTCGAGGATTATTTGTCTGTGTCTCTTGACGCCGGTACCATAGTGCCTTCTTCTTCTCCGGCCGGGGCGGGGTTCTTTTTGTTAAGAAGAAGGACGGTACTCTGCGCCCCTGCGTGGATTATCGAGGGCTGAATGACATAACGGTTAAGAATCGTTATCCGCTTCCCCTTATGTCATCAGCCTTCGAGATTCTGCAGGGAGCCAGGTGCTTTACTAAGTTGGACCTTCGTAACGCTTACCATCTCGTGCGCATCAGAGAGGGGGACGAGTGGAAAACGGCGTTTAACACTCCGTTAGGGCATTTTGAGTACCGGGTTCTGCCGTTCGGTCTCGCCAATGCGCCAGCTGTTTTTCAGGCATTAGTTAATGATGTTCTGAGAGACATGCTGAACATTTTTGTTTTTGTCTATCTTGACGATATCCTGATTTTTTCTCCGTCACTCGAGATTCATGTTCAGCACGTTCGACGTGTTCTACAGCGCCTTTTAGAGAATTGTCTCTACGTAAAGGCTGAGAAGTGCTCTTTTCATGTCTCCTCCGTTACTTTTCTCAGTTCCGTTATTTCCGCTGAAGGCATTCAGATGGATTCCGCTAAGGTCCAAGCTGTCAGTGATTGGCCCGTTCCAAGGTCACGTGTCGAGTTGCAGCGCTTTTAGGTTTCGCTAATTTCTATCGGCGTTTCATTCGTAATTTCGGTCAAGTTGCTGCCCCTCTCACAGCTCTTACTTCTGTCAAGACGTGTTTTAAGTGGTCCGGTTCCGCCCAGGGAGCTTTTGATCTTCTAAAAGAACGTTTACGTCCGCTCCTATCCTCGTTACTCCTGACGTCACTAGACAATTCATTGTCGAGGTTGACGCTTCAGAGGTAGGCGTGGGAGCCATTCTATCCCAGCGCTTCCAGTCTGACGATAAGGTTCATCCTTGCGCTTATTTTTCTCATCGCCTGTCGCCATCTGAGCGCAACTATGATGTGGGTAACCGTGAACTGCTCGCCATCCGCTTAGCCCTAGGCGAATGGCGACAGTGGTTGGAGGGGGCGACCGTTCCTTTTGTCGTTTGGACAGACCATAAGAACCTTGAGTACATCCGTTCTGCCAAACGACTTAATGCCCGTCAAGCTCGTTGGGCGTTGTTTTTCGCTCGTTTCGAGTTTGTGATTTCTTACCGTCCGGGTAGCAAGAACACCAAGCCTGATGCCTTATCCCGTCTGTTTAGTTCTTCTGTGGCTTCTACTGATCCCGAGGGGATTCTTCCTTATGGGCGTGTTGTCGGGTTAACAGTCTGGGGAATTGAAAGACAGGTTAAGCAAGCACTCACGCACACTGCGTCGCCGCGCGCTTGTCCTAGTAACCTCCTTTTCGTTCCTGTTTCCACTCGTCTGGCTGTTCTTCAGTGGGCTCACTCTGCCAAGTTAGCTGGTCATCCCGGTGTTCGAGGCACTCTTGCGTCTATTCGCCAGCGCTTTTGGTGGCCGACTCAGGAGCGTGACACGCGCCGTTTCGTGGCTGCTTGTTCGGACTGCGCGCAGACTAAGTCGGGTAACTCTCCTCCTGCCGGTCGTCTCAGACCGCTCCCCATTCCTTCTCGACCATGGTCTCACATTGCCTTAGACTTCATTACCGGTCTGCCTTTGTCTGCGGGGAAGACTGTGATTCTGACGGTTGTCGATAGGTTCTCTAAGGCGGCACATTTCATTCCCCTCGCTAAACTTCCTTCCGCTAAGGAGACGGCACAAATCATTATTGAGAATGTATTCAGAATTCATGGCCTCCCGTTAGACGCCGTTTCAGACAGAGGCCCGCAATTCACGTCACAGTTTTGGAGGGAGTTCTGTCGTTTGATTGGTGCGTCCGTCAGTCTCTCTTCCGGGTTTCATCCCCAGTCTAACGGTCAAGCAGAGAGGGCCAATCAGACGATTGGTCGCATACTACGCAGCCTTTCTTTCAGAAACCCTGCGTCTTGGGCAGAACAGCTCCCCTGGGCAGAATACGCTCACAATTCGCTTCCTTCGTCTGCTACCGGGTTATCTCCGTTTCAGAGTAGTCTGGGTTACCAGCCTCCTCTGTTCTCATCCCAGCTTGCCGAGTCCAGCGTTCCCTCCGCTCAAGCGTTTGTCCAACGTTGTGAGCGCACCTGGAGGAGGGTGAGGTCTGCACTTTGCCGTTACAGGGCACAGACGGTGAGAGCCGCCAATAAACGCAGGATTAAGAGTCCAAGGTATTGTTGCGGCCAGAGAGTGTGGCTTTCCACTCGCAACCTTCCTCTTACGACAGCTTCTCGTAAGTTGACTCCGCGGTTCATTGGTCCGTTCCGTGTCTCCCAGGTCGTCAATCCTGTCGCTGTGCGACTGCTTCTTCCGCGACATCTTCGTCGCGTCCATCCTGTCTTCCATGTCTCCTGTGTTAAGCCCTTTCTTCGCACCCCCGTTCGTCTTCCCTCCCCCCTCCCGTCCTTGTCGAGAGCGCACCTATTTACAAGGTACATAAGATCATGGACATGCGTTCTCGGGGACGGGGTCACCAATACCTAGTGGATTGGGAGGGTTACGGTCCTGAGGAGAGGAGTTGGGTTCCGTCTCGGGACGTGCTGGACCGTTCACTCATCGATGATTTCCTCCGTTGCCGCCAGGATTCCTCTCGAGTGCGCCAGGAGGCGCTCGGTGAGTGGGGGTACTGTCATGTTTGTCATTTATTATCATGTCTTGTCCCTGTGCCCCCCATGCTATTCGTTTCCCTCTGCTGGTCTTATTTGGTTCTTTCCCTCCTTCTATCCCTCTCTCTCCCCCTCCCTCTCTCACTCTCTCGCTCTCTCTTCTCTCTATCGTTCCGTTCCTGCTCCCAGCTGTTCCTATTCCCCTAATCATCATTTAGTCTTCCCACACCTGTTCCCGATCCTTTCCCCTGATTAGAGTCCCTATTTATTCCTTTGTGATCCGTTCCTGTCCCGTCGGTTCCTTGTATTGTATTCACCATGCTGTGATTGCGTTTCGCCCTGTCCTGTCGTGTTTTTGCTGTGATTGTGTATCGCCCTGTCCTGTCGTGTTTTTTTGCCTTCATCAGATGCTGCGTGTGAGCAGGTGTCTCTGTCGACTACGGCCTGCGCCTACCCGAAGCGACCTGCAGTCTGTGGCCGCTTCTCCAGTTATTTCCCCTCTACAAGTCTAGAGGATTTCTGTTATTTCCTGTTTGGACTTAAATAAACTCTGTTTCTGTTAAGTCGCTTTTGGGTCCTCTTTCACCTGCATGACAGGATCAGTCTGAAACTTTGCACACACACTGCTTCCATCTGCTGGACAAACACTCAAGTACACCTAGACTCCTATCTGAAAGTATGGCCTTTCTCTTGCGTTTCAAAGATGATGTTTTTTTCATGGTATTATCTTTTACGAGATCTAATGTGTTATATTCTCCTGCATTAATTTCACATTTCCACAAACGTCAAGGTGTTTCCTTTCAAATGGTATCAAGGATATGCATACAGGCAGTTAGATTTGGGTATGTCATTTTAGGCAAAAATGGAGGTTGTTTTTGGTAACTTTTAGTTGTCACTGTATTAGACTAAGCATAGGTGATTTGATGATGTTGAAATGTTGAAGTTGAAATGTTGCTGGAATACTGGAGGCAGCATCTGTTGTCTTTGCGACTTGCGAAAACTCTCTGTGGTTCTAAATCAATAGTCGTTTAGTTGTCCGAAAATGTCAGGAACAGTTAACTTGCTTGACCATGCTGTAGGTCATGTAACTGTTTGTTAAATGCAAAAACGCTTTGTGGACTTCACCAGACAGAGGTTGCTCTCCGGTTTTGTGATGAAACAAAGGTGTATTGCCACTGTATCTTCTTATTGTCTTGGCCTCAGGCCTACAGTGGTAAGAAAAGGTACAGTATGTGGACCGTTTGGAATTAAATTGGTCATACAATTTGATCTGATCTTCATCTAAGTCACAACAATAGACAAACAGTGTGCTTAAACTAATAACAGACACATTATTGTATTTTTCTTGTCTATATTGAATAGATTATTTAAACATACACAGTGTAGGTTGGAAAAGTATGTGAACCCCATAGGCTACTGACTTCTCCTAAAGCTAATTGGAGTCAGGAGTCAGCTAACCTGGAGTCCAATCAATGAGACGAGATTGGAGATGTTGGTTAGAGCTGCCTGGCCCTATAAAAAAACACTCACAAAATGTGAGTTTGCTATTCACAAGAATCATTGCCTGATGTGAACCATGCCTCGAACAAAAGAGATCTCAGACCTAAGATTAAGAATCATTTACTTGCATAAACCTGGAAAGGGCTACAAAAGTATCTCTAAAAGCTTTGATGTTCATCAGTCCACAGTAAGACAAATTGTATATAAATGGAGAAAGTTCAGCACTGTTGCTACTCTCCCTAGGAGTGGCCATCCTGCAAAGATGACTGCAAGAGCACAGCACAGAATGCACAATGAGGTTAAGAATAATCCTACTAAAGATATACAGAAATCTCTGGAACAAGGTAACATCTCTGTTGACGAGTCTACGATATGTAAAACACTAAACAAGAATGATGTTCATGGGAGGACACCACATAATAAGCCACTGCTGTTCAAAATAAATATTGCTGCACGTCTGAAGTTTACAAAAGAGCAACTGGATTTTCCACTTCTCTACTGGCAAAATTTTCTACACATATGAAACTACAGTTGAGTTGTTTGTAAGGAACACACACTATGGTTGGAGAAAAAAAGGCTAAGAACACCAACATCAAAAACTTATCCCAGTTGTAAAATATGGTGGAGGAAGCATCATGGTTTGGGGCTGCTTTGCTGCCTCAGGGCCTGGACAGCTTGCTATCATCGATTGAAAAAAACGAATTCCCAAGATCATCAAGACATTTTGCAGGAGAATGTAAGGCTATCTGTCTGCCGATTGAAGCTCAACAGAAGCTGGGTGACGCAACAGGACAATGACCCAAAACACAGAAGTAAATCAACAACAGAATGGCTTCAACAGAAGAAAATACACCTTCTGGAGTGGCCCAGTCAGAGTCCTGACCTCAACCTGATTGAGTTGCTGGCGGTTCCCACCAGATATCCCAAGAATATTGCTGAACTGAAACAGTTTTGTAAAGAGGAATGGGACAAAATTCCTCCTGACAGTTGTGCAGTTCTGATCCGCAACTACAGAGAACATTTGGTTGAGGTTATTGCTGCCATAGGAGGGTCAACTAGTTATTAAAACCAAGGATTCACATACTTTTCCCACCCTGCACTGTGAATGTTTACATGGTGTGTTCAATACAGACATGAAAACGTATAATTGTTTGTGTTATTAGTTTACAGACTGTGTTTGTCTACTGCTGTGACTTAGATGAAGATCAGATCAAATTGTATGACCAAATTATGCAGAAATCCAGGTAATTCCAAAGGGTTCACATACCTTGTCTTGCCATTGTATACACAGTATCACGGTCGCAAGGCATATAATCTAACAGGTTATAGAGCCAACACATACTTACAGTACTAGTCAAAAGCTTGGAAACATCTACTCATTCCAGGGTTTTTATTCATCCTTACAATTTTCTACATTGTAGAATAATAGTGAAGATATCAAAACTATGAAATCACACATACGGACTCATGTAGCAATGAAAAAAGTGTTTAACAAATTGAAATATATTTGAGATTCTTCAAAGTAGCCAGCCTTTGCCTTGATGACAGCTTTGCACACTCCTGGCATTATTTCAACCTGCATTCTTTGAAGAATCTCAAATGTCAAATATATTTTGATATATATATTTCCATATGTGTTATTTCATAGTTTTTATGTGTTCACGATTATTCTGTAATGTTGAAAATAGTAAAAATAAAGAAAAACCATTGAGTGAGTAGGTGTGTCCAAACCTTTGACTGGTACTGTAGGTTGTAATATGACATTTCTTTCTGGCTTCCCCAGTGAGTTTACCCATGTACTGCTACTGGTGTCCAATTAGTGAACCATTGCACATCTGCAACATCATTCTAACATATTTAAATCTCACACAGCCTCAACATTGCCATTCTAGCATATCAAAACAATGCATTTTCAACCTTCGTGACTCTATACAAGTTTAGTTTGTTTCATTTTCTTAACTCTGTAAGAACCCCCATAACACAAGCAAAAAAGGCAGCAGGGTTCGGTCCCGCCGCTTCTAGTTTGTCAATTATATACAGTGTATGAATCATCATGCAGGAGATCCATTCTTGATCCTTCCAGGCTGCTGTGGCTAGCACTGCATGAAAAGAAAAAGTGTATTCACTTTTAGTTCAGCAGATTTCAGATGGTAGGATCAAGCTGTGGACTAGTATGAGATCGTAGTGCTCCTTTCTCTGATGTCCCACACTGCTATCGATGGAGATAGGCTAACGGAGCAGTGGGTGAAGCAACAGATCTCCCCCTGGAGAATAAAACAGGAGTGGACTCCCTGTGACATGAGACATGGCTCTTAACAAGCACGAGCTATCCTTTCATTGAGATGTCGATATGAATGGAAGGGCTCTCCTGCGCTTCCACGCCCCCCCCCCCTACAGCTTTTCCACTTGCCTCTCTGGCTTGCTGGCTCCCCTCTCTATCTCCATGACCAGAGGGCCTTGCCAGTGTTCATCATCCACCGTGCCTCCCAAACAACATCCAGAGAGAGGAGTTGTCTCTAAATCTGCAATAAAGAAGACATCAGGGAAAAGCTGCAGTACCAGAACCAGAAAGAGGTCTCTACTGGGGAGATGGGAGGACTTCTGAGGAGTTGAGATGGAGGGTTGGACAGCAACTACGAATGGATGCTCTTAAGACACTTCAAGATACATCATAATCAAAGTCTCAGATGATATTCTGTACGACTGAACCAACTTGAACGTTTCCACACCGGATGTTGTGTTTCAGCTCATTCATTTGTCACATAAATGAATAATCACAGTATTCACATAAATCAAATCAAATCAAATCAAATTGTATTTGTCACATACACATGGTTAGCAGATGTTAATGCGAGTGTAGCGAAATGCTTGTGCTTCTAGTTCCGACAATGCAGTGATAACCAACAAGTAATCTAACTAACAATTCCAAAACTACTGTCTTATACACAGTGTAAGGGGATAAGGATATATGAATGAGTGATGGTACAGAGCAGCATACAGTAGATGGTATCGAGTACAGTATATACATATGAGATGAGTATGTAGACAAAGTAAACAAAGTGGTATAGTTAAAGTGGCTAGTGATACATGTATTACATAAGGATGCAGTCGATGATGTAGAGTACAGTATATACGTATGCATATGAGATGAATAATGTAGGGTAAATAACATTATATAAGGTAGCATTGTTTAAAGTGGCTAGTGATATATTTACATCATTTCCCATCAATTCCCATTATTAAAGTGGCTGGAGTTGGGTCAGTGTCAATGACAGTGTGTTGGCAGCAGCCACTCAATGTTAGTGGTGGCTGTTTAACAGTCTGATGGCCTTGAGATAGAAGCTGTTTTTCAGTCTCTCGGTCCCAGCTTTGATGCACCTGTACTGACCTCGCCTTCTGGATGATAGCGGGGTGAACAGGCAGTGGTTCGGGTGGTTGATGTCCTTGATGATCTTTATGGCCTTCGTGTAACATCGGGTGGTGTAGGTGTCCTGGAGGGCAGGTAGTTTGCCCCCGGTGATGCGTTGTGCAGACCTCACTACCCTCTGGAGAGCCTTACGGTTGAGGGCGGAGCAGTTGCCGTACCAGGCGGTGATACAGCCCGCCAGGATGCTCTCGATTGTGCATATAGACAGAAGAAAGGCATACAGGGAATTATTTTGTGCAGTACAACAAATTTGATGCAATTTGGTTTACCATATTATTAACCTTTCACTTTGCAGTTACATAAGCATAAGCATTTGGGAAGAGACTGAACCTTGATGCCTACCTAACTGTAGTGGAAATCAGTAACAAAACGGCCCCACTGTAATGTTCATATACTGTGCAACTTATCCCTCCCTTCCGATCAGTTGTCATAGGGAATGATGGAGGCGATTAAGGACTTTGGACATTGCCCATGACCTTTGGAGGAAAGGAAAAGTCTGTTGTAGTAGAGCCCGTCATTGTGTTTCTATAAGATAACACACTTATGACCTTTTATTCCCCCAAGGCTTTCAAGGCCGCTTACTCCATGGGGTTTTGGTTTAATATAAATATGATGCTTGGGTTTAGAGGATATGTGCATTGTAGTGATATATTGTAATTTTTGCAAGTGGTGCCTGACAAAAACATTGCGTGTTCTGTGTGTGTATTTTGTAACTGTAATTTTACTGACAACGAGTGTACTCTGGATAACTTTATGTTCTTTAATTCTATAAATGATATAGTAGTAACCTCTTAACTTTGTTTTTAATATTGAAGAGGGATGTCAGCTAACCTCCTTGGAGATGCCCAGGACCCAGAACGAATGCATGATGGTTTTACTGGATAGTCTTTCTGATATAAAAGAAGATTCAGCCAGTATCGATCAGACAAGCCCAGACACCTCAGACTCCTCACTGAGTACCCAGAAAACCTCTCTCTCTCTCTCTCTCTCTCTCTCTCTCTCTCTCTCTCTCTCTCTCTCTCTCTCTCTCTCTCTCTCTCTCTCTCTCTCTCTCTCTCTCTCTCTCTCTCTCTCTCTCTCTCTCTCTCTCTGACCCATGTAACATAAGGAACCCAGGAAAAACAAGAGGCGAGGGTTGTGTTGGTGGCTGCACTATAACACACTTAGAGAAGAGTATTGGATGTCGGGCAAAAGAAGAAAACAATGACAGACAGAGAATCGGATGACTGTCTGGAGGTGCTAACAGGAGCTGCTGGTATCCCATAACCCTTCTTGTTTTCATACAATGTTGACTTCAGACATTGTGACACATTAGGAGGCAATAATTGCAAATGATTAAGAACAAAGGGTCCATTTAATGAGAACATGTTATATACGGGTGCTTTTGTACATTTGCTCTGGCTATCCACTCTGATTTCAGAGCACTCTCGTCTGTGTGCCAGAGCGCAGAATAGGTAATGAATTTACAAACGCTCAACACCTGTTGAACATGGCCTGTGTCAGTAAACCTCAGCAAAAAAGCGTAATAAATTGTTGCCAGCAGCACAGTTAGAGTCACCAACGCTCTGGATAACATGAAAGCAGCTTAACCAGCTCTGCTAGGGCAAGAAAACTGGTCAGAGTATGATGTTCTCTCATTTATGTCTGGAAGTAGCTAGTAAGCTAGCTAACTTTAGCCAGTTAGCTTGGGTGCTTGACTGCCGCTGTGAGGTCAGACCCTACTCCTCGGTGTCCAGTGTGCCCTCTGAATGCTCCAAGAGCAAAACACTCTGAATTTATGAATGGACAATCTGACAACTCTCTGAATTTACGAACACCCAGAGCGCACTCTGAGCGCTCTCTGGCACTCCAGAGTGAATTTACAAACGCACCCTACTTCTCCCTATGGAAAGTGGATATTCATGCAAGAATTACTGCAGAGGCTATGAGGCCTAACGAGATACACAGTGATTTTCTTTCACAGATTATAATATACTGATCTCTTGAATAAAACATGCATTGATTTACCCCTGTGGTGAGAAATATATTGAAACCATAGACACTATTCTGGTCAGAGACGTTACGCAACTGTTCATTTAGAAAATTAGGTCAATTTATCAAACCACAACAACAAGACTAGTACTTTCAGATAAATAAATAACAGGCACTGCATGCTTTTCTGTGATTAGGAATAAGGGAGGAATTGGAGAGTGACACATGCATGCGCTGTGGGCTGGCCACTCTAAGGTGGCAGATGTTTGAGCCCTGGGACTGTCTGGCAGCACCTGCTCCGCGGCGGCGCCATGAATGTTCAGCATTAAAAGGAACATTAAAGCGAGGTGAAAATAGCTCACTTTCTGAAATGTTAATGGGACCTCAGGTTATGCATCTTTAATAAATGATACAGAGTCGTCGGCGCCACAGAGTGCTAGGAACATCCCAGCCAACCTCAATATATAATTTAATCCCAGAAAAATAGCCTCTTTACCTCTGAAACAGCTGTCACTGTTCTGTTAATTAGACACTTTGATGTTGGCTGTGCCGCCTGCAACTTAAGGGTTGCTGGAGGAAAAAGATGCTAGGTTCCTTATACCTCTTGACACAGTGGAGTGAAACAAAACATTTACCACATTCTGAGCTGTGTCATTGAAAATGGTGGTAGCACTGCACATTACACAGCACTCATAGTGTAGCTACACTGAAATGACTCTGAACAACATTGTATTCAAATGTTGTGACAGAGTTGTAGGCTAATTACACACGTCAAATCGAGTGGAACATGGACTATACACATACAGAAGCTTATTCTGTATTCTCAGATATTTCAGAAGTCTCTCTTAACTGTAGTCAAAGCATTTAACCAGAACAAGCATCAAAGCGATGTGTTAACGTAATTCAACACAGATTATTATGGCTGTCAAAAGATGTGGAAAGGTTCACTTATTTACTGTAGTTGTCTTCAAGTCATCTTACATTGGAAAATCATAATTCATACACTTAATTGGTGATGTACTTTGAGCATCATCATGTTTAGCTTGGTATAAGAATATGTTCTGTTGAATGAATCTATCATCACTAATAACCTTCCCTACACCCTTCTAAATGATCTGACAGTTATCATGCTGTACTGTGTGTATAGGGAGGTCACAGGCACTTACCGTTGTGAACATTCTCAAAGACCTGCCATTTCATTCAACTGCATGATTAATCAGTCATTCAGTTCAACCCATGCATTTCTTAGTCAAGGGCATGCAACATGTCTCCCCATAAAATACACACCATTTAGTGCCATAAGAGACATTTGAGAGTGGAGAGCTATTTGGATGGCCTGGTGAGAAGGTACAATAACAGAGGTAGGTAGGATGAATTCAGTCTGAATCTCAGGGACAAATTCTGTCCTCATATGTAAAAGTAAAAAAATAAATATGTATGTGGTGCCTCAAGTGGTGCCTGACGTCTTTGCAGGCAAATCAAAAATCAGTCAAAAGAGGAGCATTCTGCTCACAAATACTGAGCCACAGTGGCCTCAGAGTTGCATTAGTTTTAAACAGATGTATATGAGCATTAGATATGACAAACACCAACCACTTCAATCAGTACAGTGTGTAAAACCTTGCTATTATACATGGAGCGTACAAACATTAGGAACACCTTCCTAATATCGATTTTTTTATTGTCGAAAGCGTTCCACCGGGATGCTGGTCCATGTTGACTCCAATGCTTCCCACAGTTGTGTCAAGTTGGCTGGATACCGTTTGGGCGGTGGACCATTCTTGATACCCACGGGAAACTGTTGAGCGTGAAAAATCCAGAGGTTGCAGTTCTTGTCACAAATATTTTGCCTTGCCCATTCACCCTCTGAATGACACACATACACAATCCATGTCTCAATTTTCTCAAGGCTTTGAAATCCTTCTTTAACCTGTCTCCTCCCCTTCATCTACACCGATTTAAGTGTATTTAACAGGTGACATCAATAAGGGATCATAGCCTTCACCTGGTCAGTCTATGTCATGAAACTACACTCAGTGTGAATCTGTGCATTGTGCATAAGCCATATGCCCCGGCGGCTCTGTATGAAAATGAGAACGGATTTAATAGAGGAGAGGAGTTGAAAAGGCTAGGTCATCAGGCAGGACTGACAGGTTGACATTATCTCATTTGGAATCTGCTGGCAGGGAGCATGAGAGTCACGTCAAGCTCTTCCCTTAAGACCATCTCACACTGTCTTAATTACAGACACGGCTACAACTATATGCATGCAAATTAAATCTCCATTAAAGCCCTGTCTTCTACAGTATCCCTAGGTCAGTGACACACACTGGCCGTGGAGGGACCTCTTCAGAAATAGATTTACAGCTATCAATCACACCGTCATAAAGGAGAGTGGGAGAGAAACGAAGACTAGTACAGGCAGAGAGGGAAAGAGATGGAAAAATAGGGATCTTGTTGTGATCACGACAATAGTGCTGTAGTCCTGGAGACCGTTTGCTGATTGTCATTGAATAGGGATAAAAGCAACGGACTACTTAGGTCTACACAGAGACTCTGCCAGAGAAGTGAGTAATGAAATTGCTGCCTGAATGAAATGGATTGTTGTCAAGCATCCAAATTGCAGCCCATAGAGTTAAATGAGGTTTGGAAAATCCAGTGCCCTAAATGCACTGTATACAGAGCAGTGTACAGACCTCCCATAGAGACATAGGAAGAACAGTGCAGAAGAGTTGTGATACTGCAGACTGTGTGGAGGGGCTGATACTGGCAGGCTCATACTGGCAGGCTGACTGGCAGGGTGGTAGACAGGATACACTTGCCCTCTCTGCTGGGGTTTTGAGCGAGGAGGTTATCACTGCACTGCAGGTGGAAGAGAGGGGAGAATAGACAGAGCCAGCCCCAGAGGCACACAGCCCAGGGGCGGACTTAGTGATCTGAAAGCCTTAGGCTTGCGCAAGCACACATTTAAAAAATGGGTTTTTATAGTAAAGACGTTATTTAACTGTAAAAATGTATGACCTTTTAATGTGCTATGAACACAACCAGTCATGATGTTTTCATCTGACTGTCAAACAAATCACTTCAAATTGTATGTTACCTTTGCATGTTCATCCAAAATAATTCCAGCATCCGAACAGTGCAAGTGCCATAGTGGCTGAAACTATCTCACTGGAAAAATCCTCAGTGCAACGAAACAGCACCCCTCTGTCTTACTGTATGTAGCCCATGTATCTGAAGCTGTCAGGTCAAAAATATTATGACATGCAATACACTTTTTGGCCAGATAACATCAGATACATGGGCTACGCATACAAATCAAAATCAAATACATTTTATTTGTCACATGCGCCGAACCTTACTGTGAAATGTTTACTTACAAGTCCGTAACCAACAATGCATTTAAAGAAATAGAGTTAAGAAAAAAAAACACAAGAAAATGACATAACAATAACGAGGCTATGTGCAAGGGGGTACCGCGAACCGAGTCAGTGTGCGGGGGTACAGGTTAGTCGAGGTAATTTGTAGATAATAAACAGCGGGGGGGGGGGGGGGGTTAATGTAAATAGTAAATTAATTTTTCAGCAGTCTTATAGATTCGGGGTAGAAGCTGTTAAGGAGCCTCTTGGTCCTACGGTACCGCTTGCTGTAGAACCTTTTGAGGATCTGGGGACCCATGCCAAATATTTTGTCTCCTGTGGGGTAAAAGGTGTTGTCGTGTCCTCTTCACAACTGTCTTGGTGTGTTTGGACCATAATAGTTAATTGGGGATGTGAACACCAAGGAAATTGAAACTCTCCACCCACTCCACTTCAGCCCCTCCTTTACCTATAGTCCACAATCAGCTCCTTTGTCTCGCTCACATTGAGGGAGAGGTTGTTATCCTGGCACCACACTGCCAGGTCTCTGACCTCCTCCCTATAGGCTGTCTCATCGTTGTCGTGATCAGGCCTACCACTGTTGTCGTGGGTGAACAGGGAGTACAGGAGAGGACTAAGCACGCACCCCTGAGGGGCCACAGTGTTGAGGATCAGCATGGCAGATGTGTTGTTGCCTACCCTTACCACCTGGGGGCTGCCCGTCAGGAAGTCCAGGATCCAGTTGCAGAGGGAGGTGTTTAGTCCCAGGGTCCTTAGCTTAATGATGAGCGTTGTGGGCATTATGGTGTTGAACGCTGAGCTGTCGTCAATGAACAGCAATCCCCACATAGGTGTTCCTTTTGACAGGTGGGAAAGGGCAGTGTGGAGTGCGATTGAACTCACGGCTGGGTTTCCCTTTGTAGTCCGTAATATTTTTCAAGCCCTTCCACGTCCAACGTACGTCAGGCGATCAACAGCACCTGTCTTGTTTACTAAAGGTATGCGTTAACTTGTGGGCTTCTGTTCGAATTAAATATTACTTTTTCTTTTCTCTGCCACAATTTAAATGCGCTTCATTGCTGCAGCTAAATTGAATTGAAAGGCACGTATTGCGTGAATACTTGCACGGGAACTTTGTCAGGGTGGAATAGAGTGGAGCATAGGGGGGGTTGGGCTCAAGCAGAGTATTCTATATATAAAAAAAGCATTACTAGTATTCTTTTTAAAATTATGCCCAGCTCATGAGGCCACTTGATGATGTGAGGCCTGAGGCAATTGCCTCTTCTGCCTAATGGGAAGTCTACCACTGACACCGTCAGAACCAGCAGTGGCTGCAAAGTGATTTCCTTGTCTGGGATATATGAGTGTGATGACAGATGAGGCTATATCATTCTCCAGCCTGCTGGGCTGAATACGACTGAATTATTCCCCTCAAGGTCAGACTAATGGTGGTCAGTAGGGTGGTGAGGAGTCGATTGAAATCTGGACTACACTACACATGGGTAATAAACAGATGATGAGGATTTATGCATTTGTACACTTCAATAAAGCTGTACAGCATAAATGTACCATCATCAACATTTTGAATAGCATATTTTTCGTGTAATAACATCATGTCTGCTGCTTTCAGAGCACATTTATCACATACAGAACAAAAAACATGATAGAAGTTGTGGTTTTCAATTTATTTATAGAATAGTTCTACATAAATCATTGTTGGATACATAGCTACTTAATTACAGCTGTTTTTAGTGTATAGATGTATAGGTAAAGAGAACACTATGGAGAAAATATGTTTTACAGAGGGACCATGAGTGAACGTCACACCTTGTTCCTTCGTCACTCTAACAAGGGTTGGGCACACAGAGACAGAGAGAGAAATACTCAAGAGAAATAGCCGTATCAGCACTTTTTTTTCAGGCGAAAAATACATTACTGATGATGCCAGAGGGCGTCACAAAGTTATTACTTCAACCGTACATAGCTTGATGAAAATGAAAACACTAAGTACTCGTCACACAGAGACAGAGAGACATTTCCATAAACGCTTGACTCAATTCCTCCAGTCACAGCTCTTCAGTTAATCCTAGGTGGAGAAATAGATGTACAGGGAACAACACTCTTATACAGTAGTTATGGCAACGGACATCTGCTTCAGACATTAAAATATTGCATTTCATAGGAAATATTTACTGGAAGAGAAGAATATTGTTAAGATCCAGAAGCTATTGAAAAGTGTTGGTGTGTATAGTAGTGTAGAAACCCTGCTGCATGGATAGCATAACATGCATTGTTTTTTTCCTCCTTTGCACAATGTATCTGATATCTTTGATCAATACCAATAATTGTATCCCAATGGTTGGGTTACCTCAGTGATGCACTGCCAGAACTATGAAAACGTTATATTTCCTCTATTATGTATTTCTACTACCCGAAATACAATGCATTGTGTAAATGAAAAACAAACACTGTAATACATTTATCTCCCACCAACATTTATCTGAAGTGTGATTTGTCATATTGTTCATGGGAAATTGTGAGTCCTGTCACATCTCTCTTAGTCGGACTGTACTGTCCTCCTCTGCCCTCCAGCTACTGCCTCCCCTCTAGAGGTTGGCCCATCCCTGACGGGGTGGCACCTAGACTGGCAGAGCAGGTCCCCAGTAGATGTACACCGGGAGTGGCTGGACAGACTGACTGACTAGACAGACTGACTGGGTCTGCTACTACTCTGCTTTATTGGAGAATAAAGCAATGCTGGAATCAGTGAGGCTGTGCCATGGTGTTTGAATGAGACGAGATGCTGTCTGTGTCTGGACATGTCCTGATGCTCACAACCTCTCTGACATGTTTAGTCGGGCTTCAAAGCAGCAAGCGCTGTGCCGTGCGTGCTGAGGGCTTTGTAGGGTCTTCTTGATAGGCTCCTCTGTGGATGAAAGCCCTGCTTGCTGCTGGGGGGGGGCTGTTTTGTTTGTTCTGTGACTGGACCGCGTGAACGTTGAGTGAAATGTGAAGCTTCGCTAAGTTCTCTCTGCCTATAGAAATCGATCAAACGCTCGTCAGCGCGTGTCTGATCAGTACAAAGGGTAGAACTAGAAAGGACAGTGTGGATGAGACTGTTTCTGGTCAGAAGACCATGTATGTACTAATAAAAAACACACACACACACACACACACACACACACACACACACACACACACACACACACACACACACACACACACACACACACACACACACACACACACACACACACACACACACACACACACACACACACACACACACTGATCTAGATTCCAGAGGAGTACCATATCCCAGGGAATATGGATTGACTCACACTATATACCCTGAACTTTAAAAAACTATATAGCCTTAAACTATATATCAGCCTTTGCCCACATTCTTTCTCCACAGAACTAACTGGAATACTATAGTGAAGAAAATGCATGGACGTGTATGAGAAGGAAGTAAAGTTAGAGTAGCTAATGACGTCTGATCTGAGTCAAAGCCTCTCTCTCTCTGTCTCTCTCTCGTCCTTCTGTTCCTGGCAGCTCTTCTTCTAATCAGGCCTGTCTTCCTGGTGTCAGTGCAGGTGCCTGCCTCTGAGGAGGACCACCCTCTATCTCCTCAGCACAGCTGCTAACGGAAACTCAGGAAGTAGCAGGTTATTCACTGCTATTTTACTTCTTCCTTATGCTAAAGAATTCTGGAACATTACAGTTGTCTGCCACTCCCTCAATCCTCAACACTTGAACAAAATGCTCTCAATTTCATCAGGTTCTAATCATCGACAGACAGTGAGTGTGGTATGAAATATGAACTTTTTGTATATGCCTTTGGCTTAATTATGGTATTTTGCAGCAGTACGAAAATATATGCACTCTGTAAGTCACTCTGGTTACGAGTGCCTGCTAAATGACAACAACCTGGTGGAGGGTTTTACGGACGGGTAGAGAGAAACCATATCTATCTTGCGTTCGGTTTGTTTACATCTACATCTGAGGAAGTTTAATGAAACTCCCAGTGCTATGAGCTCAAAGCAGGAAGAATCTCAGTGCTGCAGGTTGAGAGACAAGGTCAGACACTCTGTTCTTCCTAGAACCCCCAGCCATATTCTTTCCCAATACAGTCTACAATAGCAAGTCTAGTCTACAACAGCAAGGGCACACACACTGGTTAAATTAGCATGTTTCCATGTTGAACCAACGTGGAATAGAAGTTGAATTGATGTCTGTGTCAAGTGGGTACAGGCACCATGACCTGAGGTAAAGATAGAAACAGTAACTTAGTTATCAAAACAAACTAGAATATTTAGTGATAGCAACACTCAGGGTGAGGGTGAGGCGGGGGTTAGTTTAGTCTTTGATCCTGTTGTTACAGACCATGAATTGACACAATAATCAGAGATTGTTCTATTCTTGAAACAGCCAGACGTGTCTCTCGCAGTATATATTGCATTTAGAAGTAAACTTCAGGGCTGCGCTCAGCGCCATGCCAACTGTTAAGCAAACCAATTAAAGGCGAAGACCATTTAAATAGAAATGCTCTGGGTTGTAATCACGGTGAAAACATAAAGGTCCCCTGCAAGCTGACTAAACAGAGAAAGAGGACTGAATAATATATTGGTGACACAGTAAAACAGGTTTTAAGATCTTTTCTGCTTCTCTCTTTGCTCATTGTTCTGTGATGTACATCCTCTCTCTGTGATGTACATCCTCTCTCTGTGATGTACATCCTCTCTCTGTGATGTACATCCTCTCTCTGTGGTGTACATCCTCTCTCTGTGATGTACATCCTCTCTCTGTGATGTACATCCTCTCTCTGTGGTGTACATCCTCTCTCTGTGATGTACATCCTCTCTCTGTGGTGTACATCCTCTCTCTGTGGTGTACATCCTCTCTCTGTGATGTACATCCTCTCTCTGTGATGTACATCCTCTCTCTGTGATGTACATCCTCTCTCTGTGATGTACATCCTCTCTCTGTGGTGTACATCCTCTCTCTGTGATGTACATCCTCTCTCTGTGATGTACATCCTCTCTCTGTGATGTACATCCTCTCTCTGTGGTGTACATCCTCTCTCTGTGATGTATATCCTCTCTCTGTGGTGTACATCCTCTCTCTGTGATGTACATCCTCTCTCTGTGGTGTACATCCTCTCTCTGTGGTGTACATCCTCTCTCTGTGATGTACATCCTCTCTCTGTGGTGTACATCCTCTCTCTGTGGTGTACATCCTCTCTCTGTGATGTACATCCTCTCTCTGTGGTGTAAAAATAGATAAACTACTGGTCCTGTAATCAACGATGAGAGATAAATCCCCAAATAGGCAGATCCCTAAACACAACTATCGGCACTGGCCCTCTGGCCTACTCCTTCCCACTGTAGCAGCCAGCCAGGGGCAGGGGCAGAGGAGGTAGGTGTTTGTTCATCGCATCCGTTCCAGCATTCCCACATCCCCTCCCACTCAGTGAGCACAAACAACCCCTCAGATCTCCTAAAGAGAGGCGCACACACACACACACACAGAACACAGGGATGCGAGGCGGGGAGGTGGGTGGGAGGGTGGGCAGTGCAGTCAGAGCCCTGGATTGGAGGGCTGGAGATGCTTTTTGCATTCCAATGAGACTCTGAAAACTCAGCACCAAGGTTAATCTAGATGTCAAAGTCTGCTGACAGCGCATGAGATTGCTCCTGGGTGACATCCCATCTGAAGTCTTAACGCTGCAGTCAATTTCATCCCTCCCTCCAGGAAATGGAGTCAGGTTTGCCGTTTTTGTGGGAGTATGCATGACTGTACATGGCAGGATTTTCCCATTTTCTCTTCATGTTACACTCCTCTTTTATGTTTCTGAGAGGATATATTCTGTTTTCTCATGTTTTGTCATGATATAATGCATGTGGTATTAGTGCTGTGTCTGCATGCATCTGGGACAACAGTCTGATCGACTGTGGCTCATTCTTTCAATCAGTCTAGGCCAACAAAACCATGCGACACTAAGTCAAGACAGAAATGTGTGAAACTGCTTTTGAAACAACTGCCATAGTTATCTGTCATAGTTATATGTCATAGTTATCTGCCTTAGTTATCTGTCATAGGAATAACATCTGGCAGAAGATGGCAACACAAAATCGACTTTTGACGGTTCTTCAAAAGCCCTCTCCTGAACCTGTAGCGTTGTACTCGTCTCCAAGATAAGAGGGATAACTGCCAGTTTATAGTCTCATAACTAAAGGAGTGTTTCTAAAATCAGATAAGGACATTTGAATTAAATGCTTTGAAGGACTCCATCAAGTACATTTGATATTCATCCTGTCCATAATTCAGTAACATTACCCTCCCAAAACATGACGAAAGTAGCAGGAAAAACTTAGACCATGTTTTTGGTGTAAACTTGCAGATCCTGCTGTGTGTATGGGGACAGGCGGAGTTAGCAGAGGAGTGCTGCTGTAGCAAGCTAGCTCCGCAGGCCTCTGGGTTATGAAGTGCTCAAAGAGAGCTCATTTCAACTGCAATGTTCCGCTTTCCTGCCTCCCTCCTCACTCCTCCCCATCATGATTAAGGTCTTAAACCCCTCATCAATCGTCGGCCTCTTCACTGCAGCAGCCATAACACGACACCGGCAGCCTGCTCTGTTCTCCTCTCTGGCCAATAGACAGCGCTATATTACTGGGCTGAAACATGCTAAGCATACACCCTTCACTGCATTATCCCAGCTCTGCTCTGCCTCCTCACCTGACCTCAAGCGATTACCCCCAGCCAGGCCATCATATTTAAAGGATATCTAAAAGCTGGAGCCAAAACCTAATTTCATTGGTCATTTTCCCCCATTTCTGCAAGGTCAACTCATTAGAGTTGCAACCTTAGGCGCTTGTCCACTATCACCTCCTACCGGTCAGTTACTTTACTTACGGTTATTAAGGCCATCTCCGGTAAGTGGAGGCCATCTCCGGTAAGTGGAGGCGATCTCCGGTAAGTGGAGGCCATCTCCGGTATTCTTAGAAACAACTAATTCATCTCTATTCTCTCTGATGGATAAATAAGACATAGACTTCACATAAAGACATGACGCCCTCCACTTCTCTCTCCCCTCAATCGTCCACCCAGTCTCCCGCCCCGTCCACAGTCTACCCCCCTCCCGCTGCTACCATCAGCACTAAAGCGTACTCTGTCCATGGGCCATTGAGCATTGATCAGCTTCAAGGTAAATGGAGTGTAAAATGCTTGGCTCTGGCCTTTCAGTCAAGTCACACACCTAATGATGAGAATCATCCTGAGGATACAGTGACAAGAGCCGTGATGTCTTGACACCTTCTGAAAACACAACGTCCCCTACACTGGGATTTATACGGCACATTCCAAGGGGGGCTATAAGGGAGGGTAATGTGAACATGTTTTATTTCGGTAACTGTTATCAAACTATGGTATATCTCATTTGAATATGATAGTATAGACTATCAATGTGCACTGTTCTTTACATGGTTGCCTATAAGTTCCTTCCCTCAAGGTTACCTTGGAACATATACATTTTAGTCGTTAGCAGACACGCGTATCCAGAACCACTGCATATCTTTTCATACTGGTCCCCGGTAGGAATCAAACCCACAACCCTAGCATTGCAAGAGCCATACTCAACAACTGAGCTACATTCTCAATCCAGTGTGGAAATTGTAAATAAATGAGGCTCTGAGTCTGTTGTTTCCTATAGGAGCTTAGCTTGGGAAACAACCTTAGAAGTGACATGTCTGTTTCCTTCCAATTAGGACCTAATCTGGCACTAATAGTCTCTGTGCACTGCATATGATGTGTAAAATCTCCTAAGTCACCCTAATGGCTTTTTTTTCTCTTCAATTATAACCAGTCTGTAATTTGTGCACTCATCCATGGAGGAGGTGTTAGGAGAGGAAGAGGGCAGAATTGTTTACCAGTGGAGCCACAATCACTGGCTGGAGGAGAGGAGTGTACTGTGGTGCTCTACCAGGGGAAATCTCCATGACTTTGTGTGGGAGCTCAGGACTCATACAGCCGGGTGAATTGTAAAGTCATTGAATGCAGAGAGCAGAAAGCAGCAGGCCTCAAACACGACAGGAATATTAAAGGAAGAGGCATCTTATCATACATAACTACAGTATGTCAGAGTCACACACCGGTCTTTGAAAGCTTCTGCAATCCTCCCCATCCCTGCTCGTTCATACAGAGAGAATGACTGGATCTCTCAAGGAATAAAATAGGAAACCAGATCAACAAATGTTCCTGTCCCTTTCCCTTCCAAGCCAGTTGCACCTAGGAAACTTTGTAGATGTGAAATCAGAGATTAAGGTGAAGAGTATTTTTTTATGTTGTGATTAGGTAGAAGATGGGAAAACTACTTTTCAACTTCTTGCTAAAAAAAGATGAGAAAACTTTGAGTATCTCGCCATTCTAACGTGAAGGAACTTTTAATTTGAAAGAAAAGTACAGTATTTGTAAGTTTGACCAGATAATTCATATTGAAGCTTTTAAAATACATTTTTTGTTGAAGTAGGCAAATGATTCTGTACATAAACGTTAATATGAAATTGATCACATAATAATATATCACCTTGTTAAAAAAAAATGCAGATAGGCAAAACATGGTGCCAGTTTGGCTCAGCATTGAATAATTATGGATTTATCATTGGGGTGTTATTGAGACTAAACACAACCTTGAATGATTACATTACTCAGCGTAAGCAAGAGGAGAGAGCGCGAAGGAGAGCGAGAGAAGGAGAGCGAGAGAGAGCGATAGAGAGGGAGGTAGAGAGTGAGCGTGAGAGAGGAGCACTTTCTCCCAAAGCCCCAGTGTTTGTCATCACAGCGTAATGTTCCAAACAGCCCCCATAGCTACAGAGTGCTCCATCACTAATACGTAATGAATAATTCACGTCGCTGTGGTCTGCCATGTTTGCTATTGTTTAACATTGGGAGAGCTGAGAAAGATAAAGGATCGTTTGCAGAAATCTTGCGCACATTGAGAGAAGAAAACATTCTCAAGCCTGCATTACAATAATGCTTTAACTTGGATGTACGTGTACAGAGAATGGAAAATGAGAGGCAGTTACTACTATTATATGAATGTATAGTGTCTAGTAGCACATTTCCTGTATAAACTGCAGAAATTGAAACATCAGAGTCATGACTATCTGAAGGCAGTAGAATAACATTATCCACAACCAGGAAAACAAGATGAAGTATAATACAATGCCATATAAATGTCATTTTCAGAACACAGCCAGTGACAGCTTATAATGCTATATCATAGCTATAGCTCTTTGCTCTGGCTAGATGTACATGAGATACATGGTGACACAGAATGTGGGGCTGAGAGCAAATCTAAGACTAGATTACACTGAAAGAACAACAGTGAGCTGGAATGAGGGGAAGTGGGGGCGCTGTGTAAGATCATCATAAATTCATACTGTAACTGTATGCATTCTGCTCAGTCTGTCGAAGCTCACATCATGATTAACGCTACTGACAGTCTACTTCCTGTTCATGTCTCAACCTAACATCCTGACTCGTAAGGTCACATTGTACTCAAATATCCAAATCAAATGATAAGACAATTAAATTCATTAAAAGCAACAGAAACAACACACTGACCAGGTGAAGAAAATAGTAACACAAATGAAAGATTATCAAAATATCTATAGGATTCACTCACCATTACAACACACCAAGAAACTAAAATAATCTAAATAGGAAATGAAATAAGTTAACATATTTTTGTGACATAGAAATTTACAGTATATACATTCAATTTTAAATTAAGATGACTGTGTTGATTGTTGGCTCTTGTCTTCCCTATGAGTTCCACATCTCAATGAAAAGCTGTTTCCTCTCAGTAGCCAATCGCCTTGTCGGATCCAGAGTCAGAGAATAGATCCAGCCAATCGGAGTGCAGTAAGGCTTTCTTCAAAAAGTCCCTGCCAATTGTCTGACTTGCCAATAACAAGAGGTCATCTCCAACAGGTGACATACAGTACCCTTAGCAAGAAACATGGCAGATATCCACACTTTGAAAATAAAAATAAATAAAAAATATATATAATATATATTTATAAAATGAAAAAGAAAATCACCTGGGAGTTTGATCTTCTGTCAAGCTGTCAGGATACCAAAAGCAAACCATTTTTCCAGGGTTTTCAGCTTTTTTTTTCTGTGTACTTTTTGTAATTGAGTCATTTTCTAGCATTTTTTTTGTTTGTTTGTGTAATACTTTAAGTAGGCTGTTTTTACCAAAAAAAGAAATAATGTCCTCTTCATACAGTATTCAGTAACTGTACAATTTTAAATGCAGGTAAACAAAATGTAAAAGTGCTTTTTTAAATACTGTTATCCAGTGTATCGAAAGGAGTAGCAGGCACTTAAGTCCATCCCCATTTTGTAGGTGTTTGACAGTGGAGCAATAAGGTGCTCGTTGTTTGGGTTATTCCTGGGGTTTTGTTCATCTGTTGGGTAGAGACAGACAGAAAAACAGACAGATAGACAAACCCCAACGTACACTAGCCCAGGATGTCCAGGTAGACAGGCGTGGCTTTGCCCAAGGCATAGAGGATTTTCTGGATATCCTTGATGTTCAGCCTCTGCTGGGGCTCCCTCTGCCAGCAACCCAACATGATGTCATACACCTCCTTGGGACAAACTCGTGGCCTCTCCAAAACCCGTCCTTGCGTAATACACTCGATGACCTGGGGGCGAGAGAGAGCGAAAGAGGTCACAACCCAATTTAGAGTATTATACTGTTTACCAAGTGCACCACGAGACATTTACAGGCAGAATGATGTTTTGGTTAATCACCTTTACTACCACCCCACAGGCTATAGCACCACAATGTGTGTACTGTTACATTGGCACAATGTCCAGGTCATAAGGAATATTTAGAAGTGAAAGGTTATGCAGTGCGCATAAACAAACACACAGATGCAGTGTTGTCAGACATGCCTGTTGATGTAAACCGGGACATGTATCATTTTTACATGTGATCCCTCTGGGGTATGGTGGGAATTAGGAGTGTATGAGCTGTATAGGCTGTTATCTATACATGTCACAATAAGGTTGCAGGACATTCGATTGGGCACCTGGGGGGCAGGTGAAGCCTAAAGCTGCACTGTTTGCCGAATTTCAAAATAGAATTACAATGGAGCAGGCTGGAAACACAATTGAAATGTATTTACAGGAGGGCTGTGGTCACCATTTAAGCAATGCATTAAGTATATATACCACATTGTGGGTCCATTATTTTCCAATTTCCATCTTATAGCAGCCTAGCACAAGAGTGTACTGTGTAGTCAAACCTTCTAGGGTTGCTATTAGCGAGAGCCCTTGTGTGAAGGAGAACAATGGCAGAACAGACAGCCATTTTCCTCCTAATACTATTTTTTTGCAAGCTGGAATAAAAATATAAGAGGAGCAGTTTTTCTAGAGCACATCTGTGCTGTTTCCGTGTGATGTTGTTAGGCTACATCGTATCATTGTTTCCTCTTCAGAGTGCACTGTCGAATAAGTGATTATATTAAGTTCTTTGTGGATGGATTTAACTAGCTTGCTAGTAGGTACGCTACACATTAGGAGATGAGAAGACCATCAGTTGAATATGGACTGAAAGACAGACGAGGACCACTAATGCACCATTCATTACGTCTGAGGAGTCCGCTGCGTCGGCTGTCATTCATTTCAATGGGGAACGTCCACGGTTGAAGGCTCTGTTGTGAAAAGTTACCAAACCACAGAACAAGATGAAAATGTGGTTTTCTGCGATGGCTTTACGGGATTGCTAGCAATTTGTAAACAATTACCTATTCCTATAAGTGATGTTTTATTATCACTTGAAACAAAATGTTTCTCCTGTCTTGAATGAAAAGATCACTTTTATTTTTAATATGACCTCTGATGAGACTAGTCGCTCCTTCATCTTGTCTTGTATTGTGGTGAAACCCTATGCTCTTCGCTCAGTAGCGGAACGGAATTGCATGAAGATGACGTACGGCTTAATAAAGAGGACCTCTAACCAAGGTGAAAGGAGGGAAACGGGGCGGGATCATCGACATCACAAATCGGGTGCTGTAGGTGTCCTGGAGGGGAGGTAGTTTGCGTTGGGCAGACAGCACCACCCTCTGGAGAGCAGTTGCGTGCGGTGCAGTTGCCGTACCAGGCGGTGACACAGCCCAACAGGAAAATCTTAAATTTGCATCTGTAAAAGTTTGTGAGGGTTTTAGGGGCCAAGCCAAATGTATTTTTCTGAAATCTACGATCAGCTCTTTTGTTTTTGTTGAAGATGAATGAGAGGTTATTTTCCTGCCACCACTCTCCCAGGGCCCTCACCTCCTCCCTGTAGACTGTCTTGTCATTGTTGGTAATCAGGCCTACTTTTACTTACTTAGTTCTTATGGTTGTCCATTGCATTCGATGATGACTTCCACTGAGTTAACGGTGAATTATTTGGTGACTGTAGAGTCCAATCCGAGATCCACAAACTTTATTGGATGAGGGGCAGTGTTGGCAGATATGCAGTCTGTGTTGGCAGGGGCAGGCATGGTTGTATGTCTCCTGAGGTGTTTTTCATGTCTCTTTGTGCTCCTCTCCTCCTCTGTACACCGCTGGTGGAATGGTTGGCAGCAGCATCCTCTGGGGCCCCTGTGTTGAGGATCAGCGAAGTGGAGTTATTGTTTCCTACCTTCACCACTTGAGGGCGGCCCGTCGGTAAGTCCAGGACCCAGTTGCACAGGGCGGGGTGTATACCCAGGGTCCCGAGCTTAATGATGAGCTTGGAGGGTACTATGGTGTTGAAGGCTGAGCTATAGTCAATGAACAGCATTCTTACATAGGTATTCCTCTCGTCCAGATGGGCTATGGCAGTGTGCAATACAATGGAGATTGCATCATCTATGGATCTATTGGGGCGGTAAGCAAATTGAAGTGGGTCTAGGGTGTCAGGTAAGGTAGAGGGGATATGATCCTTAACTAGCCTCTCAAAGCACTTCATGATTTCTTGGGTACAGGAACAATGGTGGACATCATGAAGCATGTGGGGACAGCAGACTGGGATAGGGAGAGATTGAACATGTCCGTAATACTCCAGCCAGCTGGTCTGTGCATGCTCTGAGGACGTGGCTAGAGATGCCGTCTGGGCCGGCAGCCTTGCGAGGGTTAACACGCTTAAATGTGTTACTCACGTCAGCCACGGAGAAGGAGAGCCCATAGTTCTTGGTAACGGGCTCCATCGGTGGCACTGTGTTATCCTCAAAGCGGGTGAAGGTGTTTAGCTTGTCCGGAAGCAAGCCGTTGGTGTCCACAACATGGCTGATTTTCCCTTTGTAGACCATGATTGTCTGTGGACCCTGTCACATACGTCTCGTGTCTGAGCCATTGAATTGCGACTTCACTGTTTTTGCCTGTTTGATTGCCTTACGGGGGGAATAACTATACTGTTACTGTTAGTATTCGGCCATATTCCCAGTCACCTTGCCATAGTTAAATGCGGTGGTTCTCACTTTCAGTGTTGCACAAATGCTGCCATCCATCCACGTTTTCTGATTTGGGTAGGTCACAGTGGGTACAACATCTCCTATACACTTCCTGATGAACTCAGTCAACATATCCGTGTATTCGTCAATGTTATTCTAAGAGGCTTCCCGGAACATATCCCAGTCCCCGTGAATATAACAATCTCGTAGCATGGATTCCTATTTGTCATACCAGTGTTAAATAGACCTTAGCACGGGTACTTCCTGTTTGAGTTTGTGCCTCTAGGAAGGGAGGAGCAAAATGGAGTCGTTACCAGATATGTCGAAGGGAGCGCCTTGTAGGCATTTAGAAAAGTTGAGTAGCAGTGGTCCAATGTTTTTCTAGAGCGACTACTACAGTCAATGTGTTGGTAAAACTTCGGTAGCGTTTTCCTCAAATTTGCTTTGTTAAAATCCCCGGCTACAATAAATACGGCCTCAGGATTTGTGGTTTCCAGTTTGCATAAAGGGCCATCGTGGTATCGGCTTGAAGGGGAATATACACAGCTGTGACTATAACCGAAGAGCATTCTCTTATTAGGTAATACAGAATTTGATTGTGAGGTGTTCTAAGTCGGGTGAACAAAAGGACTTGAGTTAATCACACCATGAGTATTTAGTCATGAAACATACACCTCCGCCTTTCTTCTTCCCGGAGAGTTCTTTATTCCTGTCTGCACGATGTACTGAGAACCCAGCTGGCTGTATGGACGGGGACAGTATATCTCAAGAGAGGCATATTTCCATGAAACAGAGTATGTTACAATCCCTGATGTCTCTCTAGAAGGAGATCCTCGCCCTGAGCTCATGTACTTTATTATCCAGACACTGAACATTAGCGAAGAATATACTCGGAAGCGGTGTATGGTGTGCACGCCAGATTTATCACAGATTTAATAAAGAGAGTGGTGGGGTGGCTGGTATATCTGTTACATCTGCTATCCAACACAACAGATTATCATGTTTAAGCTAAAACATTGCATATTAATTATACTACAATGTCATAGCCTAAACAAAAAACTCTGACAATACTTTTATTCCCCTTTTGACCCACATTTTAATCGCATAGACAATCAGGGGACATCCAGAATATCAAAAGTGTTGCACAAGCATGAAGATAGCATGCTCGAGGGGGGGGGGGGGGAGGGGGGTTCGTTCCTGCAGCTATGCCCACATGCAGGAAACCAATGGAGTAGTCGAGGGTGGGCACAATCAAAATGGATGGAAAATGACCTAAACCACACATACCGTGCTTGTCAGGTATAGTACGATTTTATTTTACATCAATGAAATATCCAATTAATGGTGGTCAATATTGAGAAAAAGAGGTATAGTTTTTACGCACTAATGCACTGAAGTGGGCTGCTCCTGCCCCCCCAGCTGAGAATAGAATGTTCAAAATTAAACAAAAACCTGACATTATTGATAACCTATTGATCTGGTGTTTTCTGTTGAATGGGTATGAGAATAGCTTCAGGTTCACATACACAGTCAAAGACAATATAACCTATCATGTTAATAATTACCAATGAATCCACTCTGTGCTGTGTCAAACAGGTCAGGGATGATAACGGGATTGCAATGCTAGTTAGGCACACTCTTGAGTTTTATGTTATGTTGTTTATGCTGTCATGTTATTTTGCTCTGCTGCTCATTGTGATTAGATAGCAGGTGTGTTTATTGCTACATATTATACAGAAACCTGTTTAGCAAAAAATAAGACTACTTAAATCTAGGGTTACACAATTACAATTGCGTTAGATAGCTTTGTTGTGCAGTCTGTGTCTATTTTAGGAACAGTGAGAGGCTGTGTTGTCATCAGCGTGATATGCTGTCTGCACAACTGTAGCCCGAAGGCAAAGAGCTCTTTCCACAGGCGTTCAGTCAGTGAGTCACCTCAGCCCCCCAGACTGCAGCCCAGCCTTGTTACATTTACATTCACAGCACCTCCACATAATTCATATTTATAAAATACTTCTGGCGTGGGAGACCTTGTTGTTTCTCTACCTATGGCTGGCCTCAGCATTGATTTATAATGCTGCTTTTCAGCTCTCAACGTAATAAGACAAGTTAGAAAAGCTGAATGCTGCCGTAAATATCTTAATTTGATAAACAATGTCCCTGTCAAACTGTACATGCTGATGTTTGGCTAGAACCCCAAGCAGTGTTGTTCTGACATGTTAATTATCATGCTTTCTTTAGGTTTGGTGGTCTGCACTGTGTATTATTGCAACCCACTATTTCACCAAAGTCGCTGCAGAACAGTAAATGAGTATAGTGCTTCTGTCAATGTCTACAGTGTGATGTCTTTCTGCTTGAGAGGAAGATCAGTGGCACATGACTGCACATTATCATTACTGTCATGTACTGTATATGGAAGACCTGCAACAAAATGGCTGCTCACCTCTTATTACCCTTTATTTTTTTAGTGTGATTTATGGTGTCTGAAAGGCATGTGTGTGTTAGTGTGTAAGTGGGAGTTGAGACTGGGAATGATTTGATTTCAACACGCTCAGCTCACACTAGTATAATGTAGGTGCTGCTCTCTTGTCATCTTTGCTTAAGTCAGGGATAGGCAACTTTAATCTGAACTCATCACGAGGGGCCGCAGTTGCTTGCGGGTCTGCGTACTCACCCACATCCATAAACACATTTTAAAGGCCTCACTCTTGACAGTAGACAGACATCCAGTTAATTTCGCCATGGGGCGTAGAGAAAACGTTGCAGTTTTAAAGCAAGTTTGCAACAATACTACATATGTTGCCATGGGGCGGAGAGAAGATTTTGCAATTTTGTAACTCATTTCATGCAATTCTACTAATTTTGCCATGGAGTGGGAAAAAAATGACTGCAGTTTTTAATACAATATCTGAGTGAGACTGACTAACAAAATCAATGGCGACCACGATTACTAAATTCAGATAGCTGGCCACTAGACTAATTTACTAGACTAATTTACTAATCTAAAAATGTTTTTTTGCTGACATGGGCTAATGGAGTGACTATCAGTAATTACGTTTCCATTAACTTGTCCAGTGTTTTTTTTGTCGACATGTAGAGAGTTTGCATAGAAAATAGATGTGTCAATTGCCTGCAAGGGTGGTTCCATTTAACCATCTTGTGTTGATAAAAACCTGCTGGATATAATGACATCACATCTAAAATTAAAAATGTTTTGTAAAAACCTAGTGTCAAATAAAAAAAATATTGGTTGAAGTGTTTCCATTAACCATTGAGGCAAAATGTGCATATGAATAAATTGTTGACAGCCTGTATCCCTTCCACCTATCTATTTTATGTTTCAGATGCCCCCTCGAAAGCCAGCGTGAATAAAATTCAATAATTGACTAATATTTTCTGTATTCTCATGTGCCGATCAACGTATCGCCACGGTCTACGGTCGCCATGGTGAAATTTACACTCCTGTCGATCTGAAATAATTGGAAGGGCGAATCTTGTCAGCCAACCAGAAAAAAAAGTGACGCAATTCAGGCATTCTTGAAAGTCAGCACAATCGTTGTCCTGCAAAGAAACATTATTAAAAATGTTTTTAAAAAAGATTTTGCAAGCAGTAGGCATTTAGAATGAAATGTAGAGTGGGGCTTATATGATATGATAACATCACATGTTCCGCCCGTGTATCTTCAAAAGTATTCGGCAATCATCATTTATTTGAAAAACAGTTTCCATCATCATTTGTCGCAATAAAGAAAGTTAAAAATAAAAATCCACCCATGTCGAACAGATAAAAATGCTGTCCGTCTTGGCAGAATGCCTCCTGTGGCATTTTAAAAACATTTTCTTATCACATTGCTTTTGTCGAATAAACCTGGGTCAATGGAATCCTGCCTAGTGACTGGCATAACAAGAGAAAAACTGCTGATGCACAACCAAATTTCAAAATTACACCGTGTGTATTCTACTATTCTAACTCGCAACAGTAAGTTGAGGGGAGGATTGATCCGAGGGCCTTCAAAAGGGGAGCTGTGGGACGCCAGTTGCCCATCCCTGATTTACGTCTTAATTGATTTCTCTTCTGGTCCAATATTGAGCCCAAAGGTCACTCTAAGAATAGGCCAATTAACCTATCTCACACTGCACCATTCTAGGGATTAGTAAGAGACTGTACTGGATGGTAGTCTTGGCCAAGGCAACTGTTGAATGCAGGTTACTGCATTGGGTGGTTATGTTGCTTATTATCATCACTGTATTGCAGAAAAAAATGGCAGTATTCGAAGATGGGTGTGCTTGGCCAACGGAACAGGAAATATCTCTACAATTGGCCCATGAGGTCTGTCAACAGCCTTCATATTGGATTACATTCCTAAACCCAAAATACAGGCATACTGCATACCGGTACCCCCTGTATATAGCCTCGTTATTGTTATTTTATTGTGTTACTTTTCATTATTTTTTACTTTAGTTTAATTGGTAAATATTTTCTTAACTCATTCTTGAACTGCACTGTTGGTTAAGAGCTTGTAAGTAAGCTACAGTACCTCATTGTTGGCCAGTTGAAACCATGGCTGCTTCCCGTAGGTGAAGATCTCCCAGAGGATCACACCAAAGCTCCACACGTCGCTCTCTGTAGTGAACTTCCTGTACATGATGCTCTCAGGGGGCATCCAACGGATGGGCAGCATGGTGTGGCCCCCCACCTGGAAGCAAGAGAGAGAGATAGAGAGAGAGAGAGAGAGAGAGAGAGAGAGAGAGAGAGAGAGAGAGAGAGAGAGAGAGAGAGAGAGAGAGAGAGAGAGAGAGAGAGAGAGAGAGAACAACAGATGTCAGCACACAGCGTTATAGACTTGGACTAACGGCTCAAAGGGATTTGAAGGTTAAATCACAACTGAAAAAGAAAAAAAAGAAAACTACTGTACATGTGAAAGAAACTGTAAAGAATACTTTTTTAATGACATATTCACCGAAAGGCATGCAGCAGACACACTTCGAATACTTCTAGATGGTCTTTTCTAGTTGTTGTTTTTTTAAAACGTGTATTTTTCTTATAAAATATTTGAGAAGAAGGGAAACCTACACAGCCCTGTAACACAGAAGATGAAGAAGAGTCAATGAGGCTCAGCTGGGAGGAGGAAGAGAAGATGGAGCCAAGAGAGGGAAGGAAAAAGGATCCATTAAAAGAAGTTTGACAGCTTCAAGCCATGCAGCAACATAAATGTCTTCCCCTCAGCATTCCCTTCCCACTGTCTGTCTGACTGCCAGATATTAGAAGAGTAAAACAATGAGGTACTAATCATCTGCGCCCTCCTCTTTAACTCAACAGGATCGTTTCAAAATCGGTTTCCTATTCATGTAAATTGCACTGTGTTAATCATATCTGTGGAAGAGTTGAACAAGAGTGACGTTTCAATGGTGGATGTCTGATTATTGCTACTTTCAACTCTTAAGTGGTAGCTGCATATTAATTACAGAGCTCATTAGCACTGAGCTCACTATGGGTCAAGGTATTGACGGAGCATGTGAATACAAAATAAGTTAACATTACATTACATTCCCACATGAATTATACTGTAGCTACAAAGGATCGGTCTACCACGGTCTCCATCTATAATAACAGTGTATTATAGCATCCGTTCCTGTTCTGGTGATTATGTATTGTTGGTTTTCTTTGTTCAATTTGGGCCGTTGAACATTATAATAAGTTGTTCCGTTTTACAACATCTTCAACATACTCACCCGTTCCTTCTCCCCCTCCTCCTTCTCCTCCTCCTCCTCCTCGTCCGCCTGCTCTCCTTTTTAAAGATTTATGACGGTTTATTAATGAGATCATGGTAAAATGTCTGCCGGACCAGGTCCCATAAAGCCTGTGTGAATATGTAAGCCTAACGACTACCACACTCTAGTGATCTTCTTCCAAAGCTGAAAAGAGAAAAAAAGGGCAGGATGTTTCAAAAATAAAATGTTTTCATGTGTTAAATCATATAAATAACCCATATAGCTTATTGTAAATAAGGCAGATGGAGATTTCAAATGTGTGTGTGCTGTGGAGAGAAGGGCATAACAGTTTTAATGCATTTTTGGCACATTAGGGAAAGGGCTATTTGTCTATCATGCAATCCACACTACAACCCTAATATCCACTGTAAAATCAACTTAAATGTTCTTACCTCGAATCCTCACCTTTGTCATAGCTCTACCCTACTATACCATCTCCTGATTCAATCCCAGCCCTACCTCATTATCAATACTTGACAGGGAATAGGGCAGAATGTCATGGGAAGTCCCTATGACTTCTCCTAGTACATTTGCAAGGGACTCAGAAGTGAATTGGTATCCCTGCTGCAATGACCTGACACTCTTTCCATTCTGCTGAACCCCTGACTATTGACTTCCTGTGGACAGATTGTTCTTCACCAGACCAATGTTGTTGGCACTACATGGTACACCACACCCTAGAATGCAGGCTGGTGTCCAAAACAGTAGAACAGGAGGATGATACAAATTCACATACCGTTTGGAAGACTTACCACAGTTCTATGATATTTGCAAGATTCATAGGTTGTACAGGTGACTGCCAAAATAATGGAAACACTTGAGTAAATGAGGGATACAAAATACATTGAAAGCAGGTGCTTCTACACAGGTGTGGTTCCTGTGTTAATTAGGCAATTAACATCCCGTCATTGTGAGGGTCAGGTATAAAATGCTGGGCAGGCCAATATTTTGGCTACAGTGGCTATGCCCCCATAGGATGCCAACGCCCCCGTCCACAGGGCTCCGAGTGGTCACTGAATGGTTTGATGAGCATGAAAAGAAAAACAATGTAAACCATATGCCATGACCGTCTCAGTCACCAGATCTCAACTAAATTGAACACTTATGGGAGATTCTGGGGCGGCGCATGAGACAGCGTTTTCCACCACCATTAAAAACCCACCAAATGGTGGAATTTCTCGTAGAAGAATGGTGTTCCATCCCTCCAATAGAGTTCCAGTCACTTGTAGGTTCTATGCCAAGGTGCATTGAATCTGTTCTGACCTGTGTGGGCCTAACACCCCATTAAGACACTTTATGTTGGTGTTTCCTTTATTTTGGCATTTACATGTATCTGCAAGACAGATTTGTGTTTGTTATGGTAGCTCTGTCTGTCTTGGAAGACTAGATCTGGTTTTCGGAGTCATGTATTTGTTAACTTGTTTATGTGTTTGTGTGTCTGTGTGTTGGGAGATTACATTAATTGATTGAATTTCAATCAATCTTAATGGCTTCTCCCTGGCAAGCACCACCCTGAATTCAGTCTGGGGTTGAACGGCGGACCGTGGAAGCATATCAATCAGAGTGTGGCCTTCCCTTGTAGCGGAATTAAAACTGTCAGGGTGATGACAAAAACACCAACACAATTTAAAAGCATAGCACAATTAGCATATAGAGAGAAATTAAAGTATAGGTAATTTGTGTACTCAGACTGACGATAACATATACATTGATTGAAGCAACTGTCATATACATTTTCAATACTGTCCCTCCATGTACAGTCTGGTCCATAATTATTGGTACCACTGATAACGATGAGCAAAAAAATACTCTAATTATACACATATTGCATGCAAAACAAAAAGACAATTGTATTATTATATACTAATACAATTTCTCAGAGAATGAGATGTTGTTTAACAGCTAATAATAAAATGATCAAATAAAATAAATATTGGCATCCCTGTTTTCAGAACTCCAACACCCTACCCGTGCGAGGATAATAACACTGAGCCTATATCTAAAATGTTTTATGAGTTGGAGAACACGTTGGGAGGGATCTTAGACCATTCGTCCATACAGAATCTTTCCAGATCCTTGATATCCTTCGTCTGGGCTTATAGTTCGGAGACTGAGATGGCCATTGCAAAATGTTTATTTTGTGGTCAATTAAGCATTTCTTCGTGGATATTGATGTGTGCTTGGGGCCTTGCTGGAATATCCACTTGCCGCCAAGTGTCATCCTCCAGGTATAGGCAACCAGGTTTTGGCTAAAACGTCCTGGAACTTGGTGAAGCGATAGCGTTGACCTTAACTAGGGCCACAGAGCCAGTGGAAGCAAAATAGTCCCATAACGTCAATGATCCACTACCATATTTTACTGTAAGTTTGAGGTACTTTTCTGCCTACGCTTCAGTTTTTCGACGCCAAACCCACCACTGGTGTGTCTGGCCAAAGAGCTCTATTTTCATGTCGCCTGACCATAGCCCCCGGTTCCAATCCAAGTGCCAATACCGTTTATCAAATTCCAGGCGGCGTTATGGTCAGATGACATGAAAATAGAGCTCTTTGGCCAGACACACCAGTGGTGGGTTTGGCGTCGAAAAACAGAAGCGTATGCAGAAAGTACCTCAAACCTACAGTCAAATATGGTGGTGGATCTTTAATGCTATTTTGTACGGTATTTTTTGCTCATCTTTATCAAGGGTGCCAATATTTATGGACCTGACTGTATGTCATTATGTTCTAAAGAGCAGATGAATCATAATAATGAAGCTTTCCTCATTTGGGACAATGGCATTGGACTGTTGGATTAACATTGCAGTTTACCAACAGTGGCTGTTGAGGAAGTGTAAAGGAATTATACACCCAGCATAGTTAGTTAGACAGTGATCTGAATGAAAATGCATTCCTCTATGACGTGATGTCATGCTAACATTGTCCGCTGCCTCTCAAACTGCTGCATGACACATGCTCAATGCACATTCATGTGCATGTCATGGTTGCCTGCCTTCGCGTTGACTTTCAGATTCACATAGCCTTGCTATTTGTTGTATCGTTTCCAACAGGGTCTATGAAGCCATGTCATACTTCTCAGCTCACAAACACAGTGCCATGTCAGATCTGTGTGCCTGCCTGCAGACTGAGAACCAACAGCTAATTTGGTTTGGGGGAGCCCGGGCATCATTTTCATTATACAGATGGGGCTGTCAGATATGCTGCCTGTGAAAAACCCAGCTCAGACTGTGCTCTTGCTTACTGTGTCATATCCCTTGAGGGCAGTTTTCTTGGTTTTCCTGAAGGAGAGGAGCGGACGTCAATATGTCAGCAGTGTCAGGGAGATATGTTCTTGGCAGCCGCCCCAATTTATAATCACTCGACAACAGGGAATGTGTCCAATGCAGTTACGACCTCCTAATCTCTCTGCTCTGTCAGTGGACCATACAGCAGGCCTGGTCTGGCAGAGATGCCCAGGTCCAAAATGGCAAAGTCCCAAAGACGCTGCCAGACCAACAGGGGGCAGTCCAGCAGTCCTGGTGGTAGTCTTGTGGTGATTCCGTCTCTCACGGGCTTTTCTTTCTATACCTTACCTTAGTATCTAAAAGGAGAAAAGCCACATGACCCCACTCTCTGAGGGTGTCTCAGGGGGAGGAGTGACGTGAAAAAAAAGAATTTCTGTGTGAAATATAAATGTGTTTTTTTGCATGTCCCAACTTCCCCTGATACACCCTCTGAGAGTGGGGTCACGACCAGCAATTAGAGTTAAGTGCCTTGCTCAAGGGCACATCCACAGATTTTTCACCCTGTCGGCTCGGGGATTCCAACTAGCGACATTTCAGTTACTGGCCCAATGCTCTAACCAGTAGGCTACCTGCCACCCATTTTACTGAGCTGCTTATTGCGAAGGTACCATTAAGGAACAGTAGCCTGCAGAACACATTAAGTAGGATGAGACTCAATGGACTATTTGACATTTACTGCAAATGTAACTTCTTTTTCACAATGGCAATTACAGTCTGTATCTAGTGAAAATCCCCTGTGCCACAGTAATAATCCCTTTGTAATGCCAGCACAGCTTCAGCAACTCCATTCCCATCTCGGCTAAGAGCTCTATATTCTGGTCACCGGGAAGAAGTCAAAGAAATACTATTTTGCTACAAACAAAATAGAGCAAGCGTGGTTCTGCCCTAGACGTGGCACATCTTCACAAATAGACATATTGAGCATGCATCACTTCTCCTTGTGCATTTATGCATGAGTAAAGGTAAAGAGTTCAGGGCAGGGCAGGGCAGGTATCAGTAAAGGTCAACAAACACATCATCATGAGGCAGGTGAATGCAGGGTCACCGTCCACAGCCACTGTGTCAAAACACCACCTGTTCTCTAAAAACACTGGACGGTGACCAAAAATACATTATTGAGTTGATTATGAATGTACAGTATAGCTTGATTTAACAAACACGCAAATACATTTACTACATGGAATCATTTGTTATCTATAAAACATATGAAGGTGCTTACCCTGTAGTAGTCTGTGCTGTAGATGTCCCTGGACATTCCAAAGTCACCAATCTTCACCAGCAGGCCGTTGCCCACCAGGCAGTTCCGAGTGGCTAAATCACGGTGCACAAAGTGCTGGGAGGCCAGGTACATCATCCCCGCGGCGATCTGAGTGGCAATGTGCAGCATCTGAGACAGGCCCAGCTCCCCATTGGTCTGCAGGGGCTGTCCGTCAACCAGGATCATAGCGTCGGGCCCATGGGCTCTGTGGATTGGAACGGGAGGGATACAGGCAGGCAGGAAGTCATTAAACCAAAAAGGACTTGAGCTCAGAGTCTCAAGACAGAATCACCATCACTAACTTCATATTGCATTTTGAAATGGATTATTATTATAGCTGTGAATAGTATGCGACAGTAGTATGTTATTCAGTTGTAATGGATTGGACATTAGATGCATTTACAGGCAACCTTTAATTGAGACAGGAACATTGACAATGTCATTAATGTACAGGGCCACTGGGTGCAAAACCAACAGGAGCTTCTCCGTATTAATTAATTCAGAGAAAAATTAACGGAAATGCCATTAGTCATGACATTTGCATGTGTAAAGCCACCAGCAAGCCGACGTCTGCCTGATCTGTCTCTGCTATTGAGCACCAATGTTCCCTGCCACTGCAGAGGATCCAGAGGTTTAACAATATCCAACCATAAAGGGAGATCAGCCATCTCATTTGCAATCTGAGTCACAGTTTCCCCAGTCTGTGGAGGCTCAGTCAGCAGTCTGCCGTTACACAGTGTTTTGTGGTTATACACTTAACAGGTCATCGCTACTTAATGTACAGTGTGGCGAATAGGAAGTCGCTGCTGCTGGCACTGGGTGACAGGTCTAGTGGAAAACATAAACATTGTATTTTCCCTCCTGTTTCTTGTACGCTACAACATTTCTCTGAGGGGAAGCAATCTATGAATTACAGCCTGATGCTTGCGGTAAGACCTCAGGGTTGTTTACTTGAATGTAGAAATGTGGAAATGGACAATAACTTATTTTATCTCTGGAAATGATCACATCTATTGCATTTCCGGCCAAAGGGTTTATTGTATGACCACCTCTAATACTGCTGATCATTATGTGTACAGTGGATCAGTACATCACTACTGGGGTGCAGTCAACCTGCCATTCATTGTTTAGTCTATAGACTGCTTGATATTGGTAAACAGTGGGAGATGTGCGCCCCCCCGCCCCCACATACACACCTCTATTAAGCTGAGTAAACTTCCACAACCCCAAAAACATATATATGAAGCCGTTTCTCAGCGTGTGTTACTCATGGGCTACACCAAAGAAAAATGTTTAGCAGTTAGTAAGAGTTTAGCACGTCTTGCTTATCTCACACATTTCTCTGCTTTATTCAGCTGAGTAAACTTAGCAAATCCAACTACACACATGATAAAAAATGATGTTTCTCCATTGACAGCTTGTAATCCTTGGCTACAGCACCCAAAGACAGAATTTAGTAAGAGTTGAGCACATCTTGCTTATCCCACACATCTCTACTGTATTCAGCTGAGTAAACTTTCCAAATTCCCCCAACACACATTAGAAAATTATTCCTCAGTTCTCAGCTTGTAATACTCATGGGCTACATCACCCAAAGACTCATTTACAGAACTTAGTTGAGAGCTGAGCATGTCTTGTGCATTCAGTTGACACAGTTTACCTGAGAAACTTGTTGAGGTCCCCGTGCTTCATGTACTCAAAGACCATGATGAGGGGGTCTCCATCAACACACACGCCGTAGAACTTGACAATGTGCTCGTGCTGCAGGTTGGTCAATAGTTCCGCCTCCCTCTGGAAATCTTTTCTCGCTGCAAGGGTGGGGTCCTTCAGCGTCTGAGAAAATACAAGGGTGGGGTCCTTCAGCGTCTGAGAAAATACAAGGGTGGGGTCCTTCAGAGTCTGAGAAAATACAAGGGTGGGGTCCTTCAGGGTCTGAGAAAATACAAGGGTATGGTCCTTCAGGGTCTTATGACTACAAGGGTGTTTAACTGCTTAGCAAAGTACGATACTGTTGGACATAGGTTTTTCTCAAAGAAACAGAGCATTAAAGTTTTTTGGCTTCCTTACAATGAACCCTGGATAAACACTGACACCCACACACAAAATAACCTCTGGCTGGTGCAAACACAACAGAGACAGGGTAATAAATGGAGCAGGGAGCGGTAAAGCACTTTAATCTTTCCATTTGAGGAGCAGAACATGAACGAAACATTTCTTGACATGTTGTCACAATGACCTGGCAAACTGTACAGCTTTACAGAAGCAGATCATTTTGTAATTGACTTCATTAGGCGTCCCATACACAATCTGACATTTCATTATATAGCCGTGATAAGAGGCTCCGTGCCTCACCAGATGTAGACGCTGTTGTTGTCTACCGTATTGGCTAGGAGTTATGGTATCATTATTGACGAGCTTATCGGCTGGAAATAAAACCTCCCTAAATTCCCACCTATGAAATAGCTTGGCCTTTACGCTCAATCTCTTGTCTCTCTCTGATCCTCCAAATGTAAAAGGTAGGATTTACTCCTTACTGAGTCTGGGATGACTTCCAAGCCGTCATTGCTGGTTGCTTCTCCATTAAAAAATGAAACATTTTGCAGCTGTACTGTAAACTAAAGTTTGGAAACAAAATACATGTTTCCCAGGAAATGGTCATGATGCAATCCTCTACTTTTGTAAACCAAAATGATCATTCATAGAATTCATAACACTATCTAACAGATATTTGATATTCAACCATGATAATCACAAGGTTTTTCTAATGCTGTATTCATTTTAATTCTCTTGGATGACTTTATATGACGATGCAAAGCGGATTTTGAATGTACCCACGGCCCACGGCAAGGCATCCATCCCTATTCTCCCGAATGCTTTGTTACCCTATGCTGCTAGAGGAGTGGTGTGTTCCTAGTCTACCCGGATGTACAGGACAGACTAGAGAGACAGCCAGCTAGCTAGCACAGACACACAGAGTAAACCGTTTTTACAAGGAGGCTCCCAGACTTGTTGACCTACACATATTTCAAACATATCCTGACATTCCATTATAACCTATATCAAATATACAGTGCATTCGGAAAGTATTCAGACCCCTTGACTTTGTCCACATTTTGTTACATTACATCCTTATTATAAAATTGATTAAATAGTTTTTTCCCCCTCATAGATCTACACACAATACTCCATAATGACAAAGCAAAAACAGATTTTTCTACATTTTTGCAAATATCACATTTACGTAAGTTTTCAGACCCTTTACTCAGTACTTTGTTGAAGCACCTTTGACAGTGATTACAGCCTTGAGTCTTCATGGGTATGACACTACAAGCTTGGCACACCTGTATTTGTATTTTTCCAATTGTTCTCTGCAGATCCTCTCAAGCTCTGTCAGGTTGGATGGGGTGCTTTGCTGCACAGTTATTTTCAGGTCTCTCCAGAAATGTTTGATCGGGTTCAAGTCCGGGCTCTGGCTGGGCCATTCAAGGACATTCAGAGGCTTGTCCTGAATCCACTCCTGCGTTGTCTTGGCTTTGTGCTTAGGGTCGTTGTCCTGTTGGAAGGTGAACCTTCACCCCAGTCTGAGGTCCTAAGCGCTCTGGATCAGGTTTTCATCAAGGATCTCTCTGCACTTTGCTCCATTCATCTTTGCCTCGATCCTGACTAGTCTCCCAGTCCCTGCCTCCCCACAGCATGATGCGGCCACCACCATGCTTCCCATTAGGGATGGTGCCAGGTTTCAGGCCTTGCATTCAGGCCAAAGAGTTCAATCTTGGTTTCATCAGATGAGAGAATCTTGTTTCTCATGGTCTGAGAGTCTTTAGGTGCCTTTTGGCAAACTCCAAGCGGGTTGTCATGTGCCTTTTACCGAGGTGTGGATTCCATATAGCCACTACCATAAAGGCCTGATTGGTGGAGTGCTGCAGAAGGTTCTCCCCTCTCCACATAGAAACTCTGGAGCTCTGTCAGAGTGACCATCGGGTTCTTGGTCACCTCCCTGACCAAGGCCCTTCTACCCTGATTGTTCAGTTTGGATGGGCGGCCAGCTCTAGGAAGAGTCTTGGTGATTCCAAACTTCTTCCATTTAAGAATGATGGAGGCCACTGTGTTCTTGTGGACATTCAAAGCTGCATAATGTTTTGGTACCCTTCCCAAGATCTGTGCCTCGATACAATCTTGTCTCGTCGCTCTACGGACAATTCCTTTGACCTCACGGCTTGGTTTTTGCTCTGACATGCACTGTCAACTGTGGGACCTTATGTGTGCCTTTTCAAATCATGTCCAATCAATTGAATTTACCACAGGTGGACTCCAATCAAGTTGTAGAAACATCTCAAGGATGATCAATGGAAGCAGGATGCACCTGAGCTCAATTTCGAGTCTCATAGCAAAGGGTCTGAATAATTATGTAAATAAGGTATTTCTGTCTTTTATTTGTCATTATGGGGTATTGCGTGTAGATAATGAGAAAAAATATAGATTTGAACCATTTTAGAATAAGGCTTTAATGACACAAAATGTGGAAAAAGTATACACTCCTGTATATTAGTCTGTCATCTATTTCAATAGGATCCACTCTGGTGACTGGGGATGTGAAGAAAGGAAGGAGGGAGGTAAAAAGGAAGAAAAAGCCAGCTCAGTGTTGCCACCATTATTCTTGATCAAAGCATCTGAAGAGTAGAACATTTTGGGAGATGATTTAACATCCCTCACAGACAGCCTTATTGCTTCAGCTGCAGCCTTGGCGCCTCTGTAAGGTCGGCCTCTTTCTCCTGCCTGTGCACTGCGGTTCCCTCCCTCCTGCTCCACACTATCATGGCTAACATCATTCCATGGATGAGCGGCTTGATGAAGAGTGATGGTGACAAGAGAGGAACAGTGATAAATGTGCCCCTTGTCACCAAACGGGATCACAGTGATACTGTGACCCCCTCCTTCGGCATCTAGGTACCTTTTATGACCTTTGAACTTTAATATCCTCAACCCCTGTCAGTTGAAATTCACATTTTAACACAGAGGTTACAGTCAAAATCTTTACGTGAAATTGAATAAATCAAGCACAAGAATTACTGACAGTCACTTCTCATTCAAGATTGTGACAGTACAACCCACTGCATTTAAGAATGGATTTGACAAATGTCATATGACCAGCTACCAATATCATGTGATAATTTAAACAGGATTTTTTTGGGGGGGAGATTAATGTATGACTCAATTTCATTGTGCACTAACTCAAAATGGATGCCGCCCTTAAACAGGTCCCGTGTTAGGTGTCTCAGCATCAACTAGAGTTGATATAACACAATCCCAATAGACCTGATTTACCTCAAAGCTGTGAACATCTATACCTTCGTTATAATATGGGTTGTAAATTCATGAACAATCATAATAGGTACACAGGCTGTTTGGTGGCTACCACTAGTGTTCTAAAATACCTAAGTAAACTTTTCTATATTTTTTAAATATTTTTGACAACTTTTACTTTTACATTCCTACAGAAAATGATGTACTTTTTACTCCATACATTTTCCCTGACACCCAAAAGTACTCGTTACATTTTGAATGCTTAGCAGGACAGGAAAATTGTATAATTCACACACGTATCATGAGAACATCCCTGGTCATCCCTACTGCCTCTGATGCAGCGGACTCACTAAACACATGCTTCATTTGGAAATTATGTCTGAGTGTTGGAGCGTGCCCCCGGCTATTCATAATAAAAAAAACAAGAAAATTATACCGTCTATTTTCTTAATAAGGAATTTGAAATGATTTATACTTTAACAATTTAATACATTTAAATTACATTTACTTTTGATACTTATGAATATTTAAAACCAAATATTTTTAGACATTTTACTCAAGTATGATTTTACTGGGTGACTTTCACTTGAGTAATTTTCTAATAAGTTATCATTACTTTTACTCAAGTATGAAATTTGGGTACTTTTTCCAGCAGTGGCTATCACCTTAATCAAGCCCCAACAGCAATCCAGGAGTACTCCTCTAAAGCTGTATAGATATTGATCGCTTTATCTAGCATTAGCAGTGTGTTACAAGGTACACACATTATGGCCCTGGTTGAATAACAGATGTAGGGTTTTGGTCTTAGTGCTGCAACCAATCCCACTGAGACCCATTTAGGATCAGGAAGTCTATGAACACCCTTAAGCTTCACTAACAATCAGCTATATTATATCATGCCTCCTAAGACAGCCAGACATACAGTGGGGCAAAAAAGTATTTAATCAGCCACCAATTGTGCAAGTTCTCCCACTTCAAAAGATGAGAGAGGCCTGTAATTTGTCATAGGTACACTTCAACTATGACAGACAAAATGACAAAAAAATCCAGAAAATCACATTGTAGGATTTCTAATGACTTGATTTGCAACTTATGGTGGAAAATAAGTATTTGGTCAATAACAAAAGTTTATCTCAATACTTTGTTATATACCCTTTGTTGGCAAGGACAGAGGTCAAACGTTTTCTGTAAGTCTTCACAAGTTTTTCACACACTGTTGCTGGTATTTCGGCCCATTCCTCCATGCAGATCTCCTCTAGAGCAGTGATGTTTTGGGGGTGTTGCTGGGCAACACGGACTTTCAACTCCCTCCAAAGATTTTCTATGGGGTTGAGATCTGGAGACTGGATAGGCCACTCCAGGAACTTGAAATGCTTCTTACGAAGCCACTCCTTCATTGCCCGGGCGGTGTGTTTGGTATCATTGTCATGCTGAAAGACCCAGCCACGTTTCATCTTCAAAGCCCTTGCTGATGGAAGGAGGTTTTCACTCACAATCTCAAGATACATGAGATCCTTTACACGGATCAGTCGTCCTGGTCCCTTTGCAGAAAAACAGCCCCAAAGCATGATGTTTCCACCCCCATGCTTCACAGTAGGTATGGTGTTCTTTGGATGCAACTCAGCATTCTTTGTCCTCCAAACACGACGAGTTGAGTTTTTACCAAAAAGTTATATTTTGGTTTCATCTGACCGTATGACATTCTCCCAATCTTCTTCTGGATCATCCAAATGCTCTCTAGCAAACTTCAGACGGGCCTGGACATGTACTGGCTTAAGCATGGGGACACGTCTGGCACTGCAGGATTTGAGTCCCTGGCGGCGTAATGTGTTACTGATGGTAGGCTTTGTTATTTTGGTCCCAGCTCCCTACAGGTCATTCACTAGGTCACCCCCGTGTGGTTATGGGATTTTTGCTGACCGTTCTTGTGATCATTTTGACCCCATGGGGTGAAATCTTGCGTGGAGCCCCAGATCGAGGGAGATTATCAGTGGTCTTGTATGTCTTCCATTTCCTAATAATTGCTTCCACAGTTGATTTCTTCAAACCAAACTGCTTACCTATTACAGATTCAGTCTTCCCAGCCTAGTGCAGGTTACAATTTTGTTTCTGGTGTCCTTTGACAGCTCTTTGGTCTTGGCCATAGTGGAGTTTGGAGTGTGACTGTTTGAGGTTGTGGACAGGTGTCTTTCATACTGATAACAAGTTCAAACAGGTGTCATTAATACAGGTAACGAGTGGAAGACAGAGGAGCCTCTTAAAGAAGAAGTTACAGGTCTGTGAGAGCCAGAAATCTTGCTTGTTTGTAGGTGACCAAATACTTATTTTCCACCATCATTTGCAAATAAATTCATAAAAAATCCTACAATGTGATTTTCTGGATTTTTTTTTCATTTTGTCTGTCATAGTGTACCTATGATGAAAATTACAGGCCTCATCTTTTTAAGTGGGAGAACTTGCACAATTGGTGGCTGACTAAATGCTTTTTTGCCCCACTGTATGTTGTTTTTTGAAAGACAAGGGATCACTGAATAAGTCAGGGGCAATACTTATAAAAGACTGGTATGGTATTTATGAATTGAATCAATATCCTCAAGGATGGATTGGACAATCCTTATTGCATAATCATGATGTGGAATTAGATATAAATGTCTGTCAGCAACAAAACTGGAGTCTGTTCACAAGGTATTTTCTTGTTGATGCTAGAAATGCATGGCTAATGCAGTAGACAGCATGGTCAAAGCCAAATCTACTTCCATCGGCTGGTTACATTTCAGGGGAAGGACAAAATTACTGGGGGGTTTCAGAGAAAATGAAAACTTCTCAGGAGTGAGCTGCTGTGCTCAAACTGCATGCACCAGGCATCCAGTCAGCTTCCCCATCTAAAAACCAATTTAGGGCTGCTTATTGTTTAGATAACTGCAGGCCTTAACACACTGAGGCTGTGTGTGTGTGTGTGTGTGTGTGTGTGTGTGTGTGTGTGTGTGTGTGTGTGTGTGTGTGTGTGTGTGTGTGTGTGTGTGTGTGTGTGTGTGTGTGTGTGTGTGTGTGTGTGTGTGTGTGTGTGTGTGTGTGTGTGTGTGTGTGTGTGTGTGTGTGTGAGAGAGGAGGCAAACACAGGTGGTTAATGGCCACCAACTGTAAATATTGCTCATAATTGTTTATTCCAACTGACAGTTTGTTATCCAGTTAATGCTGTTTAGCCTTTTATATCATGACCAGCACCATTGAGATCAAGAATCACAACAGTGAAGATATAAAACACTTCTTAGGCTTGGGCATTATATGATTTTCAATACCGTAAAAAAATGGTGGTTGGGTGCTTAAGTCAAGTATAATTATAAACTTGTAGGTTCGAGCCCTGAATGCTGATTGGCTGCCAGCCGTGGTATATCACACCGTATACCATATGACAAAACATGTATTGTTACTGCTCTAATTACGTTGGTAACCAATTTATAATAACAATAAGGCACCTCGGTGGTTTGTGGTATATGGCCAATACACCAAGGCTAAGGGCTGTATCCAGGCACTCCGTGTTGCATCGTGCTTAAAGAACAGCCCTTAGCCGTGGTATTTTAGCCATATACACCCCCTCAGGCCTTACTGCTTAAATATACAGTGCCTTGCGAAAGTATTCGGCCCCCTTGAACTTTGCGACCTTTTGCCACATTTCAGGCTTCAAACATAAAGATATAAAACTGTATTTTTTTTGTGAAGAATCAACAACAAGTGGGACACAATCATGAAGTGGAATGACATTTATTGAATATTTAAAACTTTAACATTTCAAAAACTGAAAAATTGGGCGTGCAAAATTATTCAGCCCCCTTAAGTTAATACTTTGTAGCGCTACCTTTTGCTGCGATTACAGCTGGATATGTTTATTTTTGAACCATTCCATTGTAGATTTTGCTTTACGTTTTGGATCATTGTCTTGTTGGAAGACAAATCTCCGTTCCAGTCTCAGGTCTTTTGCAGACTCCATCAGGTTTTCTTCCAGAATGGTCCTGTATTTGGCTCCATCCATCTTCCCATCAATTTTAATTTTATCTTCCCTGTCCCTGCTGAAGAAAAGCAGGCCCAAACCATGATGCTGCCCCCACCATGTTTGACAGTGGGGATGGTGTGGTCAGGGTGATGAGCTGTGTTGCTTTTACGCCAAACATAATGTTTTGCATTGTTGCCAAAAAGTTCAATTTTGGTTTTATCTGACCAGAGCACCTTCTTTCACATGTTTGGTGTGTCTCCCAGGTGGCTTGTGGCAAACTTTAAACAACACTTTTTATGGAAATCTTTAAGAAATGGCTTTCTTCTTGCCACTCTTCCATAAAGGCCAGATTTGTGCAATATACGACTGATTGTTGTCCTATGGACAGAGTCTCCCACCTCAGCTGTAGATCTCTGCAGTTCATCCAGAGTGATCATGGGCCTCTTGGCTGCATCTCTGATCAGTCTTCTCCTTGTATGAGCTGAAAGATTAGAGGGGCGGCCAGGTCTTGGTAGATTTGCAGTGGTCTGATACTCCTTTCATTTCAATATTATCTTGCACAGTGCTTCTTGGGATGTTTAAAGCTTGGGAAATCTTTTTGTATCCAAATCCGGCTTTAAACTTCTTCACAACAGTATCTCGGACCTGCCTGGTGTGTTCCTTGTTCTTCATGATGCTCTCTGCGCTTTTAACGGACCTCTGAGACTATCACAGTGCAGGTGCATTTATACGGAGACTTGATTACACACAGGTGGATTGTATTTATCATCATTAGTCATTTAGGTCAACATTGGATCATTCAGAGATCCTCACTGAACTTCTGGAGAGAGTTTGCTGCACTGAAAGTAAAGGGGCTGAATAATTTTGCACGCCCAATTTTTCAGTTTTTGATTTGTTAAAAAAGTTTGAAATATCCAATAAATGTCGTTCCACTTCATTATTGTGTCCCACTTGTTGTTGATTCTTCACAAAAAATACAGTTTTATATCTTTATGTTTGAAGCCTGAAATGTGGCAAAAGGTCGCAAAGTTCAAGGGGGCCGAATACTTTCGCAAGGCACTGTAATAAATAATTAATACCCAGCTCAGAGCTCTAGCTATGCATTTGGTTTGCTAACTTGCTAAGTGGCTAAATATCATGAGCATGTTTCTTGGTTACAGCAGAGACATTCAATCCCCCCCTGGATGGAGATCCCGGTTGCCAACAAAATAATAATAATTTTAGTATTTTATAGCGCCACTTGTGTGCACTTCCGGTAATACCATAAACCCCAGTATGATACAGAAATGGTCTGACGATATGAAAATCTGGATACCACCCAGCCCTAACACAGAAAGTGACTCAATACATCTTGACCCAAAAGTTGTGATATTCAAGTCAACCATAATGTCCTGTACAGCATGTAATACATGCTTCAAATTATGCCAAGTTAACCTGCAGGTGAGATATTTAGCCCTGAATGTGATTTCCAGAGAAAACTTTCTCACCCATTAGTCAGCTGTTGTCACTAGGGTTGAATGGCGTAAACCCGGTTACTGAGATTTACCGTCCAAAACCACTCCCTTTTCCCGGAATAAATAACTGAGAGAAACCAGTATATTATAATATACTATTTATGTGAACAGCATTGCACGAAATGGAACCTAAATGATATGCGATGCTTAAATCTGTCTTCTCTACGGCCTCGGCATGATGAATCATCAACACTCAGGGTGGGGACAGACAGCCCATCTCAGTATGAAGTGCAGTTCACAATGAATGTAGACCTATCATCGCATCATGGTAACTTTTTTTCTTGCGACAGGACGGCCTACATTTGCTGCAGCATAGCCTATGCTACAGTAATGTAAAGACTGAATGTGTGTCTAATTCACCTATCTTCATCTGGCTTTACGGGTTCACCTTATTTTTTTTATTGTAACGATATATATATTTTTTTTGCAGCTCCAGAGTTTTATAAATAGCTTTTCACTCGAATATTGTTGCTTTAAATCAGTGCATGCGCGAGCACTCTCTTTCAGTCTCTCTCTCTCCTCATTAATTCCATTCAAAAGACATCCAAAATAGATAACCCCATTCTAGATTTATATACAGTGCATTCTGAAAGTATTGAAGCCCATTGACTTTTCCACATTTTGTTACGTTACAACTTTATTCTAAAACGGATAAAACCACCCCCCCCCCTCAACAATCTACACACAATACTCCATAATGACAAACAAAAACATCTGTTTTGTAATTTTTACAAAAACTGAAATGACATTTATGTGAGTATTCAGACCATTTACTCAGTGCTTTGTTGAAGCACCTTTGGCAGCGATTACAGCCTCAAGTCTTATAGGGTATGATGCTACAAGCTTGGCACACCTGCATTTGAGGAGTTTCTCCCATTCTTCTCTGCAAATCATCTCAAGCTCTGTCAGGTTGGATGAAGAGCGTTGTTGCACAGTTATTTTCTGGTCTCTCAAGAGATGTTCGATCGGGTTCAAGTCCGGGCTCTGTCTGGGCCACTCAAGGACATTCAGAGGCTTGTCTTGAAGCCACTCCTGCATTGTCTTGGCTTTGTGCTTAGGGTCGTTGTCCTGTTGGAAGGTGAACCTTCACCCCAGTCTGAGGTCCTGAGCGACATTCAGAGACTTTTCCCGAACCCACTACTGTGTTGTCTTGGCTGTGTGCTTAGGGTGAACCTTTGCCCCAGTCTGAGGTCCTGAGCTCTCTGGAGCAGGTTTTAATCAAGGATCTCTCTGTACTTTGCTCCGTTCATCTTTCCCTCGATTCTGACTAGAATCCCAGTGAATGCCACTGAAAAACATTCCCACAACATGATGCTGCCACCACCATGCTTCACCGTAGCGATGAGCCCAGGATTCCTCCAGACGTGATGCTTGGCATTCAGGCCAAAGAGTTCAGTCTTGGTTTCATCAGACCAAAGAATCTGGTTGCTCATGGTCTGAGAGTCATTTTGGTGCTTTTGGCAAACTCCAATCGGGCTGTCATGTGCCTTTTACTGAGGAGTGGCTTCCATCTGGCCAAACTACCATAAAGGCCTGATTGGTGAAGTGCTGCAGAGATGGTTGTCCTTCTGGAAGGTTCTCCCATCTCCACAGAGGGACTCTGGAGCTCAGGTGTGTGCCTTTCCAAATCATGTCCAGTCAATTGAATTTACCACAGGTGGACTCCAATCAAGTTGCAGAAACATCTCAAGCTCAATCAATGAAAACAGGATGCACCTGAGCTCAATTTTGAGGCTCATAGCAAAGGGTCTGAATATTTATGTAAATATGGTATTTCTGTTTTTTTTATAGATTTGTATACATTTCTATAAACATGTTTTCACTTTGTCATTATGGGGTATTGTGTGTAGATTGATGACGAAAAACATTTATTTAAAAAGGTTTGAGCTTTTTCCTAGTTGTCCATTTGAGTTTTACTCTGTCAGACCCTAATAGTAACAAAATGTGGAAAAGGGGAGGGGTCTGAATACTTTCCGAATGCACTGTATAACCCTATATATAGATGTCCTAGCCTACCTCTTTCAGGTAATAGATTATATGCAGTATTAGCCTTATATTTAGCTAATTAATTATGGGTTATGCATAATAAGCTTATAACTTATAGCCTCGGGCTCTAGCGCAATACATACTCACCTGTGCTCTGCTAGCCTCTCTCCTTAAAAATAACGCTCCTTATCTCTTGGAGTCACATGTAGGAAAAGCTAGACTAAAATAGCTTGCTGGACATGATCTTTTTAGCATTTCTTATACTAATAGACTATTCGAAGAGGGTTGCAAGCTCTTGGCTGCTGAATGTTAAATACAGCAGCCAATATAAATCACTGGTATTTTAAAATACGATTTGAAAGGCTGGTCATGGCTCACATAAAAAAAAAATATCACAGAAACCCTAAATCCACTCCAATTTTCATACCGCCCCAACAGGTCCACAGATGATGCAATCTCTATTGCACTCTACACTGCCCTTTCCCACCTGGACGAAAAGAACACCTATGTGAGAATGCTATTCATTGACTACAGCTCAGCGTTCAACACCATAGTGCCCTCGAAGCTCATCACTAAGCTAAGGATCCTGGGACCAAACACCTCCCTCTGAACAGCTAATTATCTATGCATAATCACTTTAATAACTCTACCTACATGTACATTCTACCTCAATTACCTCAACTAACAGGTGACCCTGCACATTGACTCTGTACCGGTACTCCCTATATATATCATCGCTATTGTTATTTTACTGCTGCTGTTGAATTATTTGGTCATTTTATTTTCAATTTTTTTAAGCATCAAATTTTTACTGAACATTTATTTTTCTTAAAACTTCTTAAAGCATTGTTGGTTAAGGGCTTGTAAGTAAGGATTTCACAGTAAGGTCTACACTACTGTTGTACTCGGCACATGTGACAAATAAAATTTGACTTGACTTGAAAGGTGAGTGAATACACAATGGCGGTAGGCTATAGCAGTTATTTATTCAGACCCATAACCATTCAATCTTTGTGAAGAGAAGTGAATTCTAGTCCTATATTATTCAATAATGTCATTAGAATGATGAAGAGAAGGACAACAAAACGTATTTAATTTAGGCTAGCCATTGAAAGCAAGGAAGGAACGAAGCAACAATAGTGAGAGAAAGAGGAAGGCAGGTTAATAACATTATGAAAGGTATTTATGCGTCAGACTACTAATTATACAAATAGGCACTAATTAAAATAACATTCTCTAGCCTATCTTGTAACTTTGTAGGCCGCATGTACTGCACCAGAATCCCATATGCTCTCTTTATCATGGTTTGAACAATGTGCATAATTCCAGTCCATATAATACAATACAGTACAGTAACATACTTCACACTCAAAAATATGTGTCTACTGAAGCTAGCTTTTGAATGACACTCACGGTTTTGGCGGGACATATCAGCTTAGCCGGTGATTCATTCTTGGGATGAAACATTTGTAAAATACCTGGAAAATATTCAACCCTAGTTGTCACCCCATAGTGGAGCCTCATACATTCAATCTGATTCGAGACGACCAACACGGTACTCATAGTGACCTCAATGATTATTAGTATGATTATCGATCGACTCTATTGTAAAAGAAGTCCTATTTTTATAGATCCACGTCTCCAAATCCTTCTTGTGGAGGCAGCTGGCCATGGCGGGGGGGCGTTGGCCCCGAGAGCCGTTCAAGGATCAAGATAATACAAGTCAGACGCTGAGTGCTGAGAGGCCCTGACCTCTGTGAGGGGTCTGCTGTAACAGGAGAGTGTGGTGGCCCTGTGTAACTGAGGGATCATCTCTTACCTTGACAGCCACCAGCATCTTGTCCTTGGTAGGGCTGAGGTTATAGCACTCTGCCAGGAACACCTTCCCAAAGGCCCCCTCTCCCAGCTCCCGCTTCAGAATGATGTCCCGACGCTTTATGTGCTGTACGTCTGTAGATAGAGAGGGAAAAAGAGAGAGAGAGAGAGAGAGAGAGAGAGTTGAAGTAGCAGATCCAATATCAACAAACCATCAGTGTTTGACAGAATCAAAATGAAGTAATGGTTCACTGATGGGACTGGTAAGTCTTAAATCCTGCTACACTCTCAGAAAAAAAAGGTTACAGTTTCCTGGGGTACAAAAATATTAAAATACACGTAATGTATCTTCAGAGGTACACATATAATCTCACATGGTACTGGTTGAAACCTTTTAGGGTACATGTGTGGATAATCTAGTATAATGGTACATTTTTGTTCCCAATATTTTGAATAGAAAGGTTCAATCATCACACACACTCAATTAAAGGGGTATGAAGGTTCATTTCTGTTTTCTAGGCCGGAGGCATGGATTAGTGGCTGGCGAGTGGAAGTGTCGTGGTCTAGTGTTTTGCTAATTAAAGTTTGAGCATGTCCGCTGACAGTTCTGAGGTCTTTATAAAGGTTTATATATTGTAAGAGCATGGGACAATAAAAAGCTGTAATTAATATTACAGTGACCTTACCCCAACACTGAGCGACCTTGTCAAGAGGTACCCCGCAAATTTAAGCCATTGGTGTTAAAAGTCAATAGTAGTAGCTCGCAATTCGTGGGTGCTCCTGCATGTGGGCATTCCAGCATCTGCAGGAACACCCTCCTCGAGCATCCCATTGGTTCCTTCATGAACACCACCTCTTGGGCATCCCATTGGTTCCTGCATGAACGCCGTGTGACACTTCAATGTGCGTCAAAAGGGAAATAAAAGTATTATTTGAGGTTTTTTGCCTCTGCCTCCCGGAGTCCTCCTCGCTAGCCACCGGTAGACAGTGTCATTCACTCCTGCCTGCCCGAACACCTGCCGTTGTTTACAGAACTGCGGGGAAACAGTGCCCGACAGGTGGGGGCGAAGGACACTGTCTACCGGTCACCCCCCACCTTCCGCTAGCACAGCAGGCAGGAGGCTGGGGCAACACTGTGTGTTAGCTAACTAGCTAGCTTGCTAGTTAGGGACCCTTTCTGGATGCTAGCATGCTCACTAGCACACGGTGTCGCCACAGATAGATAATTCACCGGATGTATAAATGTGAAGCATCCAGTTGGCGTTTCCACTCACTACCAAATACGGTAGTGAGAGTAAGCCCAGTGGCCGGCAGTGGGAGAAGATGGAACGAGATGGATTTTGGCAAACATTCTGATAATTTACTCTTTGACTAAACATTTGATCTCAATACAGTTTTCTGTTCCCAAATATACAATCTGTTATGAACAGAGTGGACTACGTTTTGTAAACTTTACCCTTTGCCGAAGTTTCAAAACGTTGCATTGTTTAAAAGGTGTGCAAAGGCGAATTGAGTTACTGCACACGTGCACTTCAGAGTAGGTGTTCCCCAATTGGAATATGTAAATGAATGCTAGAACGCGCCAATAGGATCTTGCAAGCTCCTGCTTGGCTCTGCCTACCTCATTGCTTATTCAGGCCACTATGGTTCATTTGTTCCCATTTAAAATGACAGGTTGTGGTCTTTCTTGGTTTAATTATAACATTGTTTGGTGTCACCCCCGCCTCCCACCTGCTGTGTACCAGACTAGCTGGCTAAACTAGCACACTCGTTTAAGGTACAAACTACAAGGGTACAACTATGCGTATAACTAATGGTCAAATGGACGACTACCAGTGACAGGCGTTTGTACCACTTTAAGTAGAATTCTGTACTTTTTTTCTGAGAATATATGATGCCTCAGTGGATCTAATTTGAGGCATAGAGCCATAAGACCTGCTGTGGAGCTATATATTGTTAGAAGAGATGTGAGGATAGAACACATGATGTTGTTACATACTTAGGGCATACAGAAATAAACAGTTATAAAATGTCCATTGCCCTGTAATAATCTAACATCTTAAAACCTGCGCACCTTAGCAACTGGAGTGAGGAAATGTTCATTCAGTTCCCAACCAACAGGAAAACAATGCTGAAAAGTCTAAATGATCCCTTTCCCTTCCAGATGTAAAGAATAAAATGATCCGAACAATCCAATCAAACCTGGAAAATGTCAGGAACCTGCAACCTGTACAGTGGAAAAATGGTGGCGAAATCACAGTGTACAGACAGTATCGGTCCTTCAGTGCTTTCCACGTGTTCTGCGTGGCTGAGAGCTGTTGCTGGGAGAGAGTGGCTTCCATATGGCAAGTCACAGCAGCAGCTGGTATTTACTCAATACAGGGGTTCTGGATGAGCTGTTGTCCAACACCAATACCCACTACTGTCCAAGGTCCAGCCATGCCCAGTACCACAGATACCCCTGGAGGGCTAGGGCAGAGCAGAGGAATAGATAGATACTGAGGGATGGATTGGACAAAGCTCTCATTACTATTGGTTGGCACAAACTAGTCATTACGCTCATGAAGCACCAGAAAAATTGTAGCTATAATGTAATTAGCATCATCAAGGCAATAAGAAATTATCAACACCATGATAGCACTGCAAATATTTCTGCTTGAACCACAAGGTTCAAAACATCTTAAAAACATGTTTTATAATGGATTGCACTGGACTGAGATTTTTTTTAAAGAAAACTTTTTTTTTTTTAAAATAGCAAACCCACCCCATATCAGGATGCAGAAATAAATCATTGTTTTTGTCCCTCTGCAATTGCTTCTTTTATCCCCTCCCTTCTCAATTTCACAGAAAGACAGTGATAGGTTTACAATAAGCAGGTGGCTGTGGGTATGCTGGAAGGTGTGCCATCCATCCACACAAAGCAATTAAGGAAGTTACAAATAGCTTGGGTTAATTGTCTCATTACCACAGCGGTTGTAGTGCGTTCACCTCCCTGTTTATATGGGCGAGGGCACCCATTCAGGGAGGTTACCCTCACTGGGCCTCATCTGTCTCAGTGTGGACCAGCAGCACAGAGCACACAGCTGGGACAGAGCAGGACACAGTCTTCATCCTAATTAGGCTGCTTTGCTTTGGCAGCACAGATGTTGACTCCACTGCAGTGAAAATGACAGAAGACCAAATGAGGGCTGATTTGGATAGAAATGCTGGCAAATTGTTGCTATTTGATTGGGAATGTAGTAACCGTAGCAATTTATCCTCCCACTCTCTTGCACTGTCTACTGTTGACCATAAAAATGACAAACAATAGTGCAGCATTTCATTCAGTCCAATCACAACATCACTAGCACTTGACTTCTGAATGATGACTTTATGCAAATGCTGCGGTTTTCGAGAGTGACTTTTCATCAAAAGTGACTTCTCATTATATTATCTCTGTTTAACATATTAGAGCTCAAACACAATTGTACAGAAGAGTAAACAGATGTGCCAAACATTTGCCAAATCTTTAATCTATCAGTAAAAGGCCACGTTTGAGCACTTCTTTTTTCATAACATTTTTTTCTCCCATTTGAACACTTTTTAAGAGTGTCTGCTATAAGATCAAAATCTTCACTGGAGTAAACAGTTCATTTTGCTACCATTTGGCTTGAGAGAAAGTAGGAAAAAACACGTGAGAAAACTGAGGCAACAAAAAAAATGAAACAATCTCTGCCGGTCGTCAGATGTACAGTGCCTTCGGAAAGTATTCAGACCCATTGACTTTTTCCATTTTTTGTTACGTTACAGTCTTATTCTAAAATTGATTACATTTTTGTTCTCATCAAATCTACACACAATACCCCATAATGACAAGGCAGTAAGAGGTTATTAAGACATTTCTGCAAATTTCTTACAAATAAAAAACTGAAATATTACATTTACATAAGTATTCAGATCCTTTACTTACCACTTTGTTGAAGCACCTTTGGCAGCGATTACAACATCAAGTCTTCTTGGGTATGACGCTACAAGCTTGGCACATCTGTTTTTGGAGAGTTTCTCCCATTCATCTCTGCAGATCCTCTCAAGCCCTGTCAGGTTGGATGGGGAGCGTTGCTGCACAGCAATTTTCAGGTCTCTCCAAAGATGTTAGATCGGGTTCAAGTCCAGGCTCTGGCAGGGCCACTCAAGGACATTCAGAGATTTGTTCCCTGAAGCCACTACTGTGTTTTGTTGGTTGTGTGCTTAGGGTTGTTGTCCTGTTGGAAGGTAAACCTTCACCCCAGTCTGAGGTCCTGAGCCCTCTGGATCAGCTTTTTATCAAGCATCTCTCTGTACTTTGCTCCGTTCATCTTTAATCCTGACAAGTCTCTGCCGCTGAGACTTCTCATTGTCTGAGAGTCTTTAGATGCCTTTTGGCTAACTCCAAGCGGGCGGTCATGTGCCTTTTACTGAAGAGTGGCATCCGTCTGGCCACTTTACCATAGAGGCCTGATTGGTGGATTGCTGCAGAGATTTGTGTCCTTCGGTAATTTCCTTCCATCTCTACAGAGGAACTCTAGAGCTCTGTCAGAGTGACCATCGGGTTCTTGGTCACCTCCCCGACCAAGGCCCTTCTCCCCCAATTGCTCAGTTTGGCCGAGTAAACAGCTCTAGGAAGGTCCTTGGTGGTTCCAAACTTGTTCCATTTAAGAATGATGGATGCCACTGTGTTATCGGTGACCTTCAATGCTGCAGAAATGTTTTGGTACCCTTCCCCAGATCTGTGCCTCGACAAAATCCTGTCTTGAAGCTCTACGTACAATTCCTTTGACCTCATGGCTTAGTTTTTGCTCTGACAGGTGTGTGCCTTTCCAAATCAGGCCCAATCAATTGAATTTACCACAGGTGGACTCCAATGAAGTTGTAGAAACATCTCAAGGATGATCAATGGAAACAGGATGCACCTGAGCTCAATTTCGAGTCTCATAGAAAATGGTCTGAATACCTATGTAAATAATGTATTCCTGTTTATTATTTTTAATACATTTGCTAAAATGTTGTCATTATGAGTTATTGTGTGTAGATTACTGAGTTTATTTTGTATTAATCCATTTTAGAATGAGGCTTTAACGTAAATAAAGATTGGAAAAAGTCAAGGGATCTGAATACTTACTGAAGGCACTGTATAGTCCACTTCCTTCCTGTATTATTCAGTGTTTAAGTTAGTAGAGCAGATAGACTTTTTTCCAAAACCTTCCATAATGCCCTCTCAACCCACCTCCATGTTCTACTCCTAGCAACACCATTCCCCCTCGCTCTCCAAATGTTCCCAATGGTTTCTGCAACCGTGTCTTATGGAAGAAAAGAGCTTCTGGATATCAGGACAGCGATCACTCACCTCGGATTAGACAAAGATTTCTTCAACAACAACAACAGCAGCAAGCAGGACTCACATGATATTCTCCAAACACACCTCAGGAAAGACATCCCAATTATTCGCAAACGGAAGCAACGCACAGAAAGAAGAGCCGGATGCCTCGTCCGGACCCGCAGAAGGCAACTAGGAAAGCTGCCATTACCGTCATTATTACTCGCCAACATGCAATCATTGGACAATAAACTAGACAAGGTAAGATCACGAATATCCTATCAAAGGGACATCAAAAACCGTAATATCCTATGCTTCACGGAATTGTGGCTGAATGACGACATGGATATTCAGCTAGCGGGATACGCGCTGCACCGGCAGGATAGAACAGCACACTCCGGTAAGACGAGGAGGGGGGGGGGGGGTCTGTGCATATTTGTAAACAACAACTGGTGCACGAAATCTAAGGAAGTCTCTAGATTGTGCTCACCTGAAGTAGAGTATACTGTGATAAACTGCAGGCCACACTACTTGCCTAGAGAGTTCTCAGCTATACTTTTCGTGGGAGTTTATTTACCACCACAGACAGATGCTGGTACTAAGACCGCACTCAGTCAGCTGTATAAGGAAACCAGAAGAAAAAAAGATGTGCAACCAGAAGAAAAAATGATCACCTGTACTCCACACACAGAGACGCGTACAAAGCTCTCCCTCGCCCTCCATTTGGTAAATCCAACCACAACTCTATCCTCCTGAATCCTGATTACAAGCAAATATTAAAGCAGGAAGCACCCGTGACTCGGTCTATAAAAAAATGGTCAGATGAAGCAGATGCTAAACTACAGGACTGCTTTGCTATCACAGACTGGAACATGTTCCGCCGGGATTCTTCCAATGACAGGAATAGACCACATCAGTCACTGGCTTTATCAATAAGTGCATTGAGGGCGTCGTCCCCACAGTGACTGTACGTACATACGCCAACCAGAAGCCATGGATTACAGGCAACATTCGCACTGAGCTAAAGGGTAGAGCTGCCGCCTTCAAGGTACGGGACTCTAACCCGGAAGCTTACAAGAAATCCCGCTATGCCCTGCGACAAACCATCAAACAGGCAAAGCGTTAATACAGGGCTAAGATTGAATCATACTACACCAGCTCCGACGTTCGTCGGATGTGGCAGGGCTTGCAAACTATTACAGACTACAAAGGGAATCACAGCCGTGAGCTGCCCAGTGACACGAGCCTACCAGATGCGCTAAATCACTTCTATACTCGCTTCGAGGCAAGCAACACTGAGGCATGCATGAGAGCATCAGCTGTTCTGGATGACTGTGTGATCACACACTCCGTAGCCGACGTGAGTAAGACCTTTAACCAGGTCAACATACACAAGGCTGGGGGCCAGACGGATTACCAGGACGTGTGCTCCAGGCATGTGCTGACCAACTTGCAGGTGTCTTCACTGACATTTTCAACATGTCCCTGATTGAGTCTGTAATACCAACATGCTTCAAGCAGACCACCATAGTCCCTGTGCCCAAGAACACAAAGGAAACCTGCCTAAATGACTACAGACCCATAGCACTCACATCCGTAGCCATGAAGTGCTTTGAAAGGCTGGTAATGGCTCACATCAACACCATTATCCCAGACACCCTAGACCCACTCCAATTTGCATACCACCCAAACAGATCCGTAGATGATGCAATCTCTATTGCACTCCACACTGCCCTTTCTCACTTGGACAAAAGAAACACCTATGTGAGAATGCTGTTCATTGACTACAGCTCAGCATTCAACACCATAGTACCCTCAAAGTGCATCACCAAGCTAAGGATCCTGGGACTAAACACCTCCCTCTGCAACTGGATCCTGGACTTCTTGACAGACTGCCCCCAGGTGGTGAGGGTAGGTAGCAACACATCTGCCACGCTGATCCTCAACACTGGAGGGGTGCGTGCTCAGTCCCCTCCTGTACTCCCTGTTCACCCACGACTGCATGGCCAGGAACGACTCCAACACCATCATTAAGTTTGCTGACGACACAACAGTGGTAGACCTGATCACCGACATCGACGAGACAGCCTATAGGGAGGAGGTCCTGGCCGGGTGGTGCCAGAATAACAACCTATCCCTCAACGTAACCAAGACTAAGGAGATGATTGTGGACTACAGGAAAAGGAGCACCGAGCACGTCCCCATTCTCATCGACGGGGCTGTAGTGGAGCAGGTTGAGAGCTTTTTATTTTTATTTTTTTTTCACCTTTATTTAACCAGGTAGGCAAGTTGAGAACAAGTTCTCATTTACAATTGCGACCTTGCCAAGATAAAGCAAAGCAGTTCGACAGATACAACGACACAGAGTTACACATGGAGTAAAACAAACATACAGTCAATAATACAGTATAAACAAGTCTATATACAATATGAGCAAATCAGGTGAGAAGGGAGGTAAAGGCAAAAAAGGCCATGGTGGCAAAGTAAATACAATATAGCAAGTACAACACTGGAATGGTAGTTTTGCAATGGAAGAATGTGCAAAGTAGAAATAAAAATAATGGGGTGCAAAGGAGCAAAATAAATAAATAAATAAAATACAGTTGGGAAAGAGGTAGTTGTTTGGGCTAAATTATAGGTGGGCTATGTACAGGTGCAGTAATCTGTAAGATGCTCTGACAGTTGGTGCTTAAAGCTAGTGAGGGAGATAAGTGTTTCCAGTTTCAGAGATTTTTGTAGTTCGTTCCAGTCATTGGCAGCAGAGAACTGGAAGGAGAGGCGGCCAAAGAAAGAATTGGTTTTGGGGGTGACTAGAGAGATATACCTGCTGGAGCGTGTGCTACAGGTGGGAGATGCTATGGTGACCAGCGAGCTGAGATAAGGGGGGACTTTACCTAGCAGGGTCTTGTAGATGACATGGAGCCAGTGGGTTTGGCGACGAGTATGAAGCAAGGGCCAGCCAACGAGAGCGTATAGGTCGCAATGGTGGGTAGTATATGGGGCTTTGGTGACAAAACGGATTGCACTGTGAAAGACTGCATCCAATTTGTTGAGTAGGGTATTGGAGGCTATTTTGTAAATGACATCGCCAAAGTCGAGGATTGGTAGGATGGTCAGTTTTACAAGGGTATGTTTGGCAGCATGAGTGAAGGATGCTTTGTTGCGAAATAGGAAGCCAATTCTAGATTTAACTTTGGATTGGAGATGTTTGATATGGGTCTGGAAGGAGAGATTACAGTCTAACCAGACACCTAAGTATTTGTAGTTGTCCACGTATTCTAAGTCAGAGCCGTCCAGAGTAGTGATGTTGGACAGGCGGGTAGGTGCAGGTAGCGATCGGTTGAAGAGCATGCATTTCAGTTTTACTCGTATTTAGAGCAATTGGAGGTCACGGAAGGAGAGTTGTATGGCATTGAAGCTTGCCTGGAGGATTGTTAACACAGTGTCCAAAGAAGGGCCGGAAGTATACAGAATGGTGTCGTCTGCGTAGAGGTGGATCAGGGACTCACCAGCAGCAAGAGCGACCTCATTGATGTATACAGAGAAGAGAGTCGGTCCAAGAATTGAACCCTGTGGCACCCCCATAGAGACTGCCAGAGGTCCGAACAGCAGACCCTCCGATTTGACACACTGAACTCTATCAGAGAAGTAGTTGGAGAACCAGGCGAGGCAATCATTTGAGAAACCAAGGCTGTCGAGTCTGCCGATGAGGATGTGGTGGTTGACAGAATCGAAAGCCTTGGCCAGATCAATGAATACGGCTGCACAGTAATGTTTCTTATCGATGGCGGTTAAGATATCGTTTAGGACCTTGAGCGTGGCTGAGGTGCACCCATGACCAGCTCTGAAACCAGATTGCATAGCAGAGAAGGTATGGTGAGATTCGAAATGGTCGGTAATCTGTTTGTTGACTTGGCTTTCGAAGACCTTAGAAAGGCATGGTAGGATAGATATAGGTCTGTAGCAGTTTGGGTCAAGAGTGTCCCCCCCTTTGAAGAGGGGGATGACCACAGCTGCTTTCCAATCTTTGGGAATCTCAGACGACACGAAAGAGAGGTTGAACAGGCTAGTAATAGGGGTGGCAAAAATTTCGGCCAGATAATTTTAGAAAGAAAGGGTCCAGATTGTCTAGCCCGGCTGATTTGTAGGGGTCCAGATTTTTCAGCTCTTTCAGAACATCAGCTGAATGGATTTGGGAGAAGGAGAAATGGGGAAGGCTTGGGCGAGTTGCTGTTGGGGGTGCAGTGCTGTTGACCGGGGTAGGAGTAGCCAGGTGGAAAGCATGGCCAGCCGTAGAAAAATGCTTATTAAAATTCTCAATTATGGTGGATTTATCAGTGGTGACAGTGTTTCCTATCTTCAGTGCAGTGGGCAGCTGGGAGGAGGTGTTCTTATTCTCCATGGACTTTACAGTGTCCCAGAACGTTTTTCAGTTAGTGTTGCAGGAAGCAAATTTCTGCTTGAAAAAGCTAGCCTTGGCTTTTCTAACTGCCTGTGTATAACGGTTTCTAGCTTCCCTGAATAGCTGCATATCACGGGGGCTGTTCGATGCTAATGCAGAATGCCATAGGATGTTTTTGTGTTGGTTAAGGGCAGTCAGGTCTGGGGAGAACCAAGGGCTATATCTGTTCCTGGTTCTAAATTTCTTGAATGGGGCATGTTTATTTAAGATGGTTAGGAAGGCATTTAAAAAATATATCCAGGCATCCTCTACTGACGGGATGAGATCAATATCCTTCCAGGATACCCCGGCCAGGTCGATTAGAAAGGCCTGCTCGCTGAAGTGTTTCAGGGAGCGTTTTACAGTGATGAGTGGAGGTCGTTTGACTGCTGACCCATTACGGATGCAGGCAATGAGGCAGTGATCGCTGAGATCTTGGTTGAAGACAACAGAGGTGTATTTAGAGGGGAAGTTGGTTAGGATGATATCTATGAGGGTGAATTGGAGCGAGTGGTCGCATCGGCACTTCGCTCCCGCAGGTAGTATAACTTTTTCATTACATTTCATTATATTTCATTATAGCACAACGGTTTGATTTGTCTAATTTTAGCAATTTCTTCTCAGCTAGCTACATAGCCGTCTTTGTATCAAAGATAATTGCGTAATTATCGTATTTCGCCGTCCTAACGTAGTCTTCACTAGCCAGCTAGCTAACGTCCACTGATTAGCTGCACTGGAGAAACTATTACACTCAACTGAACGACTTGATTAGTGTAGTGTTAGCTAGCTACATAGCTGTCTTTGCTGTCTTCGTATCTTCGTATCCAAGATAATTGTGTTGTTTAGGTTTAGAGTGTGTAGTCTTAGAGTGATTATCTTAATTTACCAAGGTTAGCTAGCCAGCTATTTGTCGTCCTTAACGTAGGAGACTCTGCTAGCTAGCCAACAGCTAACCAACGCTAGCCAACGCTAGCCAACGTCTTCTGAATAGAACTCAACAACCCGGTCGCATTCACAGGTAGTATCACATTTTCACTTCATTTCATTACAGTACAACGGTTTGATTTGTTTGTTCGTAGCTAGCTACATAGCTAGCTACATAGCCGTCTTTGTATCAAAGATAATTATGTAGTCTAGAGCGATTTTCTAGGTTAGCTAGCCAGCTATTATCGTTCTTTTAACGCAACGTAACGTAAACAACACTACTAGCTAGCCAGCTAGCCCCCGAATAGCAGCACTGCAGAAACTATTACACTCAACGGAACGACTTGATTAGTGTAGTGTCAACAACGCACCCACTGCCAGCTAGCCTACTTCAGCAGTACTGTATCATTTTAATAATTTTAGTCAATAAGATTCTTGCTACGTAGCTTAACTTTCTGAACATTCGAGACGTGTAGTCCACTTGTCATTCCAATCTCCTTTGCATTAGCGTAGCCTCTTCTGTAGCCTGTCAACTATGTGTCTGTTTATCCCTGTTCTCTCCTCTCTGCACAGACCATACAAACGCTCCACACCGCGTGGCCGCGGCCACCCTAATCTGGTGGTCCCAGCGTGCACGACCCACGTGGAGTTCCAGGTCTCCGGTAGCCTCTGGAACTGCCAATCTGCGGTCAACAAGGCAGAGTTCATCTCAGCCTATGCCTCCCTCCAGTCCCTCGACTTCTTGGCACTGACGGAAACATGGATCACCACAGACAACACTGCTACTCCTACTGCTCTCTCTTCGTCCGCCCACGTGTTCTCGCACACCCCGAGAGCTTCTGGTCAGCGGGGTGGTGGCACCGGGATCCTCATCTCTCCCAAGTGGTCATTCTCTCTTTCTCCCCTTACCCATCTGTCTATCGCCTCCTTTGAATTCCATGCTGTCACAGTTACCAGCCCTTTCAAGCTTAACATCCTTATCATTTATCGCCCTCCAGGTTCCCTCGGAGAGTTCATCAATGAGCTTGATGCCTTGATAAGCTCCTTTCCTGAGGACGGCTCACCTCTCACAGTTCTGGGCGACTTTAACCTCCCCACGTCTACCTTTGACTCATTCCTCTCTGCCTCCTTCTTTCCACTCCTCTCCTCTTTTGACCTCACCCTCTCACCTTCCCCCCCTACTCACAAGGCAGGCAATACGCTCGACCTCATCTTTACTAGATGCTGTTCTTCCACTAACCTCATTGCAACTCCCCTCCAAGTCTCCGACCACTACCTTGTATCCTTTTCCCTCTCGCTCTCATCCAACACCTCCCACACTGCCCCTACTCGGATGGTATCGCGCCGTCCCAACCTTCGCTCTCTCTCCCCCGCTACTCTTTCCTCTTCATCCTATCATCTCTTCCCTCCGCTCAAACCTTCTCCAACCTATCTCCTGATTCTGCCTCCTCAACCCTCCTCTCCTCCCTCTCTGCATCCTTTGACTCTCTATGTCCCCTATCCTCCAGGCCGGCTCGGTCCTCCCCTCCCGCTCCGTGGCTCGATGACTCATTGCGAGCTCACAGAACAGGGCTCCGGGCAGCCGAGCGGAAATGGAGGAAAACTCGCCTCCCTGCGGACCTGGCATCCTTTCACTCCCTCCTCTCTACATTTTCCTCCTCTGTCTCTGCTGCTAAAGCCACTTTCTACCACGCTAAATTCCAAGCATCTGCCTCTAACCCTAGGAAGCTCTTTGCCACCTTCTCCTCCCTCCTGAATCCTCCTCCCCCTCCACCCCCCTCCTCCCTCTCTGCAGATGACTTCGTCAACCATTTTGAAAAGAAGGTTGACGACATCCGATCCTCGTTTGCTAAGTCAAACGACACCGCTGGTTCTGCTCACACTGCCCTACCCTGTGCTCTGACCTCTTTCTCCCTCTCTCTCCAGATGAAATCTCGCGTCTTGTGACGGCCGGCCGCCCAACAACCTGCCCGCTTGACCCTATCCCCTCCTCTCTTCTCCAGACCATTTCCGGAGACCTTCTCCCTTACCTCACCTCGCTCATCAACTCATCCCTGACCGCTGGCTACGTCCCTTCCGTCTTCAAGAGAGTGAGAGTTGCACCCCTTCTGAAAAAACCTACACTCGATCCCTCCGATGTCAACAATTACAGACCAGTATCCCTTCTTTCTTTTCTCTCCAAAACTCTTGAACGTGCCGTCCTTGGCCAGCTCTCCCGCTATCTCTCTCTGAATGACCTTCTTGATCCAAATCAGTCAGGTTTCAAGACTAGTCATTCAACTGAGACTGCTCTCCTCTGTATCACGGAGGCGCTCCGCACTGCTAAAGCTAACTCTCTCTCCTCTGCTCTCATCCTTCTAGATCTATCGGCTGCCTTCGATACTGTGAACCATCAGATCCTCCTCTCCACCCTCTCCGAGTTGGGCATCTCCGGCGCGGCCCACGCTTGGATTGCGTCCTACCTGACAGGTCGCTCCTACCAGGTGGCGTGGCGAGAATCTGTCTCCTCACCACGCGCTCTCACCACTGGTGTCCCCCAGGGCTCTGTTCTAGGCCCTCTCCTATTCTCGCTATACACCAAGTCACTTGGCTCTGTCATAACCTCACGTGGTCTCTCCTATCATTGCTATGCAGACGACACACAACTAATCTTCTCCTTTCCCCCTTCTGATGACCAGGTGGCGAATCGCATCTCTGCATGTCTGGCAGACATATCAGTGTGGATGACGGATCACCACCTCAAGCTGAACCTCGGCAAGACGGAGCTGCTCTTCCTCCCGGGGAAGGACTGCCCGTTCCATGATCTCGCCATCACGGTTGACAACTCCATTGTGTCCTCCTCCCAGAGCGCTAAGAACCTTGGCGTGATCCTGGACAACACCCTGTCGTTCTCAACCAACATCAAGGCGGTGGCCCGTTCCTGTAGGTTCATGCTCTACAACATCCGCAGAGTACGACCCTGCCTCACACAGGAAGCGGCGCAGGTCCTAATCCAGGCACTTGTCATCTCCCGTCTGGATTACTGCAACTCGCTGTTGGCTGGGCTCCCTGCCTGTGCCATTAAACCCCGTCAACTCATCCAGAACGCCGCAGCCCGTCTGGTGTTCAACCTTCCCAAGTTCTCTCACGTCACCCCGCTCCTCCGTTCTCTCCACTGGCTTCCAGTTGAAGCTCGCATCCGCTACAAGACCATGGTGCTTGCCTACGGAGCTGTGAGGGGAACGGCACCTCAGTACCTCCAGGCTCTGATCAGGCCCTACACCCAAACAAGGGCACTACGTTCATCCACCTCTGGCCTGCTCGCCTCCCTACCACTGAGAAAGTACAGCTCCCGCTCAACCCAGTCAAAACTGTTCGCTGCTCTGGCCCCCCAATGGTGGAACAAACTCCCTCACGACGCCAGGACAGCGGAGTCAATCACCACCTTCCGGAGACACCTGAAACCCCACCTCTTTAAGGAATACCTAGGATAGGATAAGTATCCCTCTCACCCCCCCCCCTTTAAGATTTAGATGCACTATTGTAAAGTGACTGTTCCACTGGATGTCATAAGGTGAACGCACCAATTTGTAAGTCGCTCTGGATAAGAGCGTCTGGTAAATGACTTAAATGTAAATGTAAATGTAAGGCTTTGGGGGGGTACCTATATATGCCATTTAGCTTTTATCCAAAGCGACTTACAGTCATGTGTGCATACATTCTACGTATGGGTGGTCCCTGGTAGGTTTATTGATAATTTGAGTGAGATTGAGGGCATCAAGTTTAGATTGTAGGATGGCTGGGGTGTTAAGCATGTTCCAGTTTAGGTCGCCTAGCAGCACGAGCTCTGAAGATAGATGGGGGGCAATCAGTTCACATATGGTGTCCAGAGCACAGCTGGGGGCAGAGGGTGGTCTATAGCAGGCGGCAACGGTGAGAGACTTGTTTTTAGAGAGGTGGATTTTTAGAAGTAGAAGTTCAAATTGTTTGGGTACAGACCTGGATAGTAGGACAGAACTCTGCAGGCTATCTTTGCAGTAGATTGCAACACCGCCCCCTTTGGCAGTTCTATCTTGTCTGAAAATGTTGTAATTTGGAATTAAAATTTCAGAATTTTTGGTGGTCTTCCTAAGCCAGGATTCAGACACAGCTAGAACATCCGGGTTGGCAGAGTGTGCTAGAGCAGTGAATAGAACAAACTTAGGGAGGAGGCTTCTAATGTTAACATGCATGAAACCAAGGCTATTGTTAAAGAGTGGAGCTAGGCACTGCAGGGCCTGGATTCACCTCTACATCGCCAGAGGAACATAGGAGGAGAAGAATAAGGGTACGGCTAAAAGCAATAAGAATTGGTCATCTATAACGTCTGGAACAGAGAGTAAAAGGAGGTTTCTGGGGGCGATAAAATAGCATCAAGGTATAATGTACAGACAAAGGTATGGTCAAGGCGATTTAGACAGCTAGCCAGGACATCGGTAGCAAGCTAGCATAGGAAGGAGGTCTGTTGTTAGCCACCTCTTGCGTTCCGTCAGTAGATTAGTGGGGTTCCGTGTGGTAGAGGGAATTAGTCCAAATCACACAACAACAAAAATAAAATAAAAACAATAGATATAGTTATAGAAGCCCAAGAATAAACATAATAATAATAATAAAAATAAATAAATTGTCCGATTGTCTATTCTGAGAGCAGCCGGTAAGACAGCTAACGGTTAGCAGGCCGCAGATGGGCGTTCAGGTAACGTCGAGACGGAGGAGCCAGCCGGATCTCCTTCGGGTAGATAATGTCGGCAGTCCAGTTGTGAAGGCCCGGTGGGGCAGTAAAACGGGTCCGGATAGGTGACTGCAGCCCAGGAGTGATTGATGGAGCTCAGGAGTGATTGACGGAGCTGGCTAGCTCCGGAGTAATTGATGTTTGCTCCGGAATCGACGAGAGCAGATAGACACACGGATAGCAGCTAGCTAGCTGTGAGATCCGGGAATGAATGTCCAGAGAGCAGTTGAAATCCAAGGACATGGAGAGAAAAATTGGTCCGGTATGTACCGTTCCGAGCCGCGCTGCGCCGTACAAAACTGGCGATAGATTTTCGAGCTAAAGGATAGCTGATGACCACAAACCGTGGTTAGCTGAATACTAACGATTTGCCAGTAAAGAAGCTAACTAGCTTCTGAACTAGCTTCTGATTAGCTTCTAGCTAGCTCCTGGCTAGCTTCTGGCTAGCTTCTTGGAGTTTCTGGCTAGCTTCTTGGAGGATTGCAGAATTGAGGTAAATAATACTTATTTATAAATATAAATTGGTGAGGCGGGTTGCAGGAGAGTGTTTTGAAGATGAGTTGATGGAAAATAAAAAAATGTATGTGAAAAAAAGTTGTAAATATATATATATATATACAGGACACGACAAGACGAGGACAAAAGACGTCTGAACTGCTATGCCATCTCGGGCATTACAGCTTCAAATTCCTTGGTGTCCACATCAACAACAAACTAGATTGGTCCAAACACACCAAGACAGTTGTGAAGAGGGCACGACAAAGCCTATTCCCCCTCAGGAAACTAAAAATATTTGGCATGGGTCCTGAAATCCTCAAAAGGTTCTACAGCTGCAACATCGAGAGCATCCTGACCTGTTGCATCACTGCCTGGTACGGCAATTGCTCGGCCTCCGACCGCAAGGCACTTCAGAGGGTAGTGTGTACGGCCCAGTACATCACTGGGGCAAAGCTACCTGCCATCCAGGACCTCTACAGTGTCAGAGGAAGGCCCTAAGAATTGTCAAAGACCCCAGCCACCCCAGTCATAGACTGGTCTCTCTACTACCGCATGGCAAGCGGTACCGGAGTGCCAAGTCTAGGACAAAAAGGCTTCTCAACAGTTTTTACCCCCAAGCCATAAGACTACTGAACAGGTAACCAAATGGTTACCCGGACCATTTGCATTGTGTGCCCCCCCCCCCCCCCCAACCCCTCTTTTACGCTGCTGCTACTCTCGGTTTATCTTATATACATAGTCACTTTAACGATACCTACATGTACATACCACCTCAATAAGCCTGACTAACACACAGACACGCCTTGTTATTCTCCGCACCATTGGCTAGAGCCTGTAAGTCAGTATTTCACTGTAAGGTCTACACCTGTTGGTTAAGGGATTGTAAGTCAGTATTTCACTGTAAGGTCTACTACACCTGTTGGTTAGAGCCTGTAAGTCAGTATTTCACTGTAAGGTCTACACCTGTTGGTTAAGGGATTGTAAGTCAGTATTTCACTGTAAGGTCTACTACACCTGTTGGTTAGAGCCTGTAAGTAAGTATTTCACTGTAAGGTCTACACCTGTTGTATTCGGTGCACGTGGCAAATACATTTTGATTTGATTTTCATACAGTTCATATTATATTTGTCATTTTATTTTTCAATGTTGAGGGCAGATGGTGCCCCAAAACAAGTGTTTGAGGGGATCCCGGAAAGCATGAGCCTGTCTGTTAGTCGGTAAACACCCCTTCAGCAGGCTCAGACTGTTGCACCTCACAAACACAATCCACTGGTCTACATACAGAGCAGAGCACCTTCTCCTCTGGACTCCCTCTTCTCCTCCATGAGATTCATCCAGAGGCCTCTCACCTGAATCCGTGTCAACGTATTTTATTAGATTCTATTTCTCTAATGCAGAGGAGCAGAATGAATCTCTATCAGCACATTTCCTTCCCAGGCTCTGGCAGACAATGTAGAGCAATCTCTCTTTCAGAGCTGCACTGTTGTCCAGGAGCTTTGGCTGAGGGGATGTTGAAGACCACTATAGCAAACAGAGGGATGCAGAGCATGAAATAGGAAAACAAGCAACAACACTAGAGAAAAAAAAGCATGTTGAAGTGCATCTATGGATTACAAACCTACAGTATCCTACACTAGGAGATGTTCCTGTTGCTTTGTTGAACACTCGATAGGCCGATGCATCCAGTGGGGCAAAAAGGTATTTAGTCAACCATCAAATGTGCCAGTTCTCCCACTTAAAAAGATGAGAGAGGCCTGTATTTTTCATCATAGGTACACTTCAACTATGACAGACAAAATTAGAAGAAAATTAAGAAAATCACATTGTAGGATTTTCAATGAATTTACTTGCAAATTATGGTGGAAAATAAGTATTTGGTCAATAACAAAAGTTTACCTCAATACTTTGTTATATACCCTTTGTTGGCAAGGACAGAGGTCAAGTCTTCACAAGGTTTTCACACACTGTTGCTGGTATTTTGGACCATTCCTCTATGCAGATATCCTCTAGAGTAGTGATGTTTTGGGGCTGTTGCTGGGCAACACGGACTTTCAACTCCCTCCAAAGATTTTATATGGGGTTGAGATCTGGAGACTGGCTAGGCCACTCCAGGCCCTTGAAATGCTTCTTACGAAGCCACTCCTTCGTTGCCCCGGCGGTGTGTTTGGGATCTTGTCATGCTGAAAGACCCAGCCATGTTTCATCTTCAATGCCCTTCCTGATGGAAGGAGGTTTTCACTCAAAATCTCATAATACATGGCCCCATTTATTCTTTCCTTTACACGGATCAGTCGTCCTGGTCCCTTTGCAGAAAAACAGCCCCAAAGCATGATGCTTCCACCCCCATGCTTCACAGTGGGTATGGTGTTCTTTGGATGCAACTCAGCATTCTTTGTCCTCCAAACACGACGAGTTGAGTTTTTACCAAAAAGTTCTATTTTGGTTTCATATGACCATATGACATTCTCCCAATCTTCTTCTGGATCATCCAAATGCTCTCTAGCAAACTTCAGACGGGCCTGGACATGTGTTCCCCTGCTTAAGCCAGTACGTCTGGCACTGCAGTATTTGAGTCCCTGGCGGCGTAGTGTGTTACTGATGGTAGGCTTTGTTACTTTGGTCCCAGCTCTCTACAGGTCATTCACTAGGTCCCCCCGTGTGGTTCTGGGATTTTTGCTCACCGTTCTTGTGATCATTTTGACCCCACGGGGTGAGATCTTGCGTGGAGCCCCAAATCGAGAGAGATTATCAGTGGTCTTGTATGTCTTCCATTTCCTAATAATTGCTCCCACAGTTGATTTCTTCAAACCAAGCTGCTTACCTATTGCAGATTCAGTCTTCCCAGCCTGATGCAGGTCTACAATTTTGTTTCTGGTGTCCATTGACAGCTCTTTGGTCTTGGTGATAGGAGAGTTTGGAGTGTGACTGAAGTTGTGGACAGGTGTCTTTTATACTGATAACAAGTTCAAACAGGTGCCATTAATACAGGTAACGAGTGGAGGACAGAGGAGCCTCTTAAAGAAGAAGTTACAGGTCTGTGAGAGCCAGAAATCTTGCTTGTTTGTAGGTGACCAAATACTTATTTTCCACCATAATTTGCACATAAATTCATTAAAAATCCTACAATGTGATTTTCTGGATTTCTTTTTCTCATTTTGTCTGTCATAGTCGAAGTGTACCTATGATGATAATTACAGGTCTCTCTCATATTTTTAAGTGGGAGAACTTGCACAATTGGTGGCTGACTAAATACTTTTTTGCCCCACTACATGTGGTACAAAACCCTCAAACTTGCTGATCCAGTCAAAGGTCAAATTAGTTGGATTTTCCATTGCTCGTACACACAATATCACAGTGAACGTCGCCATACTGTATTACTCAGCTTACTCACGAAAACATATATTACTCACGACACCACATATTATGTGGTATGGGATGTTGGTGTTGACAGAAGGAGAGATCAAGGAGAGACAGACACACAGAGAGGATATCATAGTTGGGTGATGCTGGGAAAGTGTGTATTCAGAAAGTCTTGAGGGGAAACAAAAAGGCAGGGCAATTCACGCCTGCCGTTGAAACCTGGATGCTGAACAGCACTGTAAGCAAACACGACAATCACATGAATAAAGAATGAGCTTTAAAGCGTGAGCAGTGGTGTGTGAAAAACACGTCTCATTGTGTCTGGAGAGGCTTGTGAGGAAGGAAACAGCAGGCCTCACTTCAGGGCATTACAACCATCCAAGGTTGGTTGGAAGATTGTAATGTAATGTATGTATGAAGAGGGCCGAACATACGGAGCATCTGGAGTCAGTGCCAACCCTCTCAGCAAGGCTCTTCACATAACAAAACAGGCAATGATGAAGCCAAGTCCAGACTGGAAAATCATCATCATCATGTGGTTATAGTCTTCTTCCGAGTAGTTACTCAATATTGAAGAAAAATGTTAGAATATTAACCTGAAGGTTAACAAGACACTGACCCTCGACCCACTGACCCTCGCCTTCCAACACCTGTCGGTGTTTTTATGCCCTGGTTGTTCTTTAAAGTGCGTCTCATAATTATGTCAGAACAGGGCTGATGGAAAAGCTCCAATGCATTCAAATGTATATTTGTATATATCTGAATAGTAGCAGGGGTGGCTAATACAGGTCATGTACTCAAACGGACTTGAATTTACTTTGGAGTGAACCAGCAGGGTAACACTCAACACCCACCTCAGCTTGGTGAAATTGAATGGCGTCAAGTACAGATGTTTGGGAGATCAATTTGAGTCAAATTGTGCAAGTCTAAATGTTTTTTGGGGCTGAAACAGCATGCTGTTGCATGCTATAGAGACTCTGCACGCAGTCTGTGTCGCATAAACTTTATACCGTGTGTCATCACCATGAGTGTACAAATCACATACATCATCTGCTGATACAAGGGCTATAATTTGACTGAAACATAGAATGTCCAACTCTACCTATCACTTATCAGAACCACTTTAACAAGTGACTGGAGAATGGCAAGCACAGATTTCCTGAACAGAAGCTGTGCTATGTGAAATACAATATGAAATATCCTGAAGTCATTTTTAAGTACAAAACATTCTCCTGCTGTTCGTTTGATTCATCAAAGGAGAGCCTGTACGCTCGATATGTGAAGCTTCAGTATTTCATTTGGAGTTTGACAAATTAAAAGTTGAAACTCTCCCGCGAGTCTAGCATGTTATCAAACTGTTATTGAGACACTATCAAGGTCATATTGACTTTCTGACTTGTGCACTGTAGCCGACGTTGCATCCATGGACGGGATACAGTAGCACAGCAGGAGGTGGAGCGCAGCAAGGTGACAGTCTGCGGTGTGGTGGCCGTTATGCCTCTGGGTTGCAATTAGAATGTATTTAAGGAGTTGAGAGACTCACGGTGGCATACATAGAGCTACGTTAACTATTCACTCCAAGGAAGAAATTAGAGGCAGAAAGAATTAAGCAATGAATTAAGTAACACATAACCAGCAAGCGATGAGATGCTTGACCTGTTGATCACAATACTGTATGTTCAGTAATGTATGAGAAAAGGGATTCAACCATGAAGGATACTACAGCTGATTACTCTCCTTTTATCCTAACAAATGTCCTACAAAATATGTTTATTTTCTCAAGAGGCTAGGTGTTTACTTCAAGATAACCCCCGAACTCCCACATTCATCCTTAAATTGAGCATACACATTGTTGTGTTGTTTTCCGGACGACGGGGCTCCTTGGGTGTTGTTTTGGGCCTAAATCCAACAGATGAAGACAGAGATGGATGAGGGAAGAGGCCACGACATCTGGCTATGGGTGATGGAGCAGAGTTACAGCCAATCTCTGATATTGATTGCATCTAGACAAAATGAATCTCTTGCTCATGATCTCTCTGTAGGGGACAGCCATTAGTGAACTGGTGCTGGGCTATAGAGAAGGGAAGAGAGTGAAGTAGGGGGCAAACAGGCACTAACACATGGTATCAGGTTGTGAATACTGTTATCACCTTGCAACATAAAATGACCTGCCTAAAGAAAAGGAGATGAGAAAATGTTGTGAGTGAGTGAGTCCTCTCGTAACAATATTGTCTTTTACTTCTTGATAACCTTTGCCATTGCTACCATGCCCTACAGACAGACAATTCTTTGAGGTGATTTGAAATGCTTCTGGCCTGAAGCTCTTCAAGTGATTACTTCTCAAATAAATCAATTTAGACAACACCTCTTCACTAGCGTTATCTGCATTTCATCATGAATATGTTAAGGGAGCTCATTACGAAAAGCTAGAAAAATAAAACCATTCTTTAACTTAATCTGGCATAGAACCAGTTTCATTAAAACACCAGGTCTGAAGAGGTAGAAGTCATAGCCAGACCTGTCACCTGTCTCCTGCCTTTATGTCACTAATAAGGATTCATTTCCCAAAGACTTTTCACCTGCAGGTGATGGGAAGAAAACCCAGCTGACCACAAGGTGTGCTCCTTCTGACTGGGGACAGGCTCTGACCACAAGGTGTGCTCCTTCTGACTGGGGACAGGCTCTGACCACAAGGTGTGCTCCTTCTGACTGGGCACAGGCTCTGACCACAAGGTGTGCTCCTTCTGACTGGGGACAGGCTCTGACCACAAGGTGTGCTCCTTCTGACTGGGCACAGGCTCTGACCACAAGGTGTGCTCCTTCTGACTGGGCACAGGCTCTGACCACAAGGTGTGCTCCTTCTGACTGGGCACAGGCTCTGACCACAAGGTGTGCTCCTTCTGACTGGGCACAGGCTCTGACCACAAGGTGTGCTCCTTCTGACTGGGCACAGGCTCTGACCACAAGGTGTGCTCCCTCTGACTGGGCACAGGCTCTGACAACAACGAAACTGATGATGAAAAGACATTTAATCAAACCATGTCCGTGATTAATTAAGGCAATGTCAATCTAACTGCACATTCTGAGCTTGATGGTGCTGTGAACAAATATGAATTATCACAAATCATAATAATTCGCTACTCTAACAGAGGGAGAATGTAGGTACATGTACATTTCCATTGAAACATACAGTATTGAGCATCTTGTATTAAATAAGATCCAAGACCGACGTATAAATGATCAATGAAAGCCATGTATGTCTACGACACTGGATGTAGCCACTGGATTTACTGTTGCAGTCGGAGTAAATAAAAAGATATTAGCGGTGATAACCACACGAGGTGACTTCCATGATGGATCTGATTCTTCATCTGCTGCGGCATTAGACTGGCTGAGGGGCATGCTATGATTTATGTTTCTATAAAGACATGTGGAAAACCACCCCTGTGAAATGACTGAGTGCTATCTGTGTTCTCCATGCTCTCTGAGCTCGAGGCAGTCAAAAGAAAATAACGACAACGCTTTCGGGGACATGGATTTTTACTAGAACTCAAGTCTTGCTGTAATTAAGTTTAAAAAGCCCCGGAGTGAGCTGGGCAAGGTTTGCTGTTATCTGCTGAGAGAAAGTTAGCATCTTTATGGTTACATTTTTTTAAAAATCTACATCAAGCTAAAGTAAGTCTGTTATCTTTCTATATCGAACACATCTGTCAGAGTGACCATCGGGTTCTTGGTCACCTCCCCAAATAAGGCCCCCCAAAAATCTAAAAACCAGTTTGGAGTATTGTGTGTAGATTGCTGAGAAAAAAAATATTTGTAATCATTTTTAGAATAAGGCTGTAACGTAACAAAATGTGGAAAAAGTCAAGGGGACTGAATACTTTCCGGAAGCACTGTACATTTAGAAGATATGATGGTTCTATAAATGTTTGAAGAACATTATACCCATTTGCACTAAAGAGGATGATATGTGACGATTGCTTTTCTAAAAATACCAAGGAATAGAGCTCATTAAGATATCAAGCTTTTAAGCTCAAAAAGTAATTTCACAGTGAATTTCACTGTGCTGTGGATGACGGTAGTCCACAGTGTGTATATGCTTATTGCTTTCTACTCCGCTGATCTCCGAGGAAAGAAACCCACATTGTTCAGTGCCTTTTGAAGGATAGTCAAATAGGAAAATGTAGATCTCGATTTTCCTCTATTGATTGGTTGAATAAATATCCTTGCCTACTTAAAGCCCATAAGGTCAGCTTCATCCAAGCAGTGTTTCTCTGAGTGTTTGTCTAGGGTTTTGGGTCTCTCATATTACACTGTAAAATACCATTTACATTAGATATTACATGCAGTACATATGGCATGTTTACTTCATTTTCATCCCCATCTGATTTGGATCCTGTTGTACTATATAATGCATGTTCAAAGTTCAATATACTAAATCTTAATGATTTGTTTTTTTGTACAATACAAAAAATACAGTATGCAAGCCATCACATGCAGAGACACACACGCATACATAGAGATGAACAGTCACACAGATACGCATGCATGCGCACACACATGCACACAGAGACAGACACACATACATAGAGATGAACAGTCACACAGATACGCATGCATGCACACACACATGCACACAGAGAGACACACATACATAGAGATGAACAGTCACACAGACACACATGCACACAGAGACAGACACACATACATAGAGATGAACAGTCACACAGACACACATGCACACAGAGACAGACACACATACATAGAGATGAACAGTCACACAGACACACATGCACACAGAGACAGACACACATACATAGAGATGAACAGTCACACAGACACACATGCACACAGAGACAGACACACATACATAGAGATGAACAGTCACACAGACACACATGCACACAGAGACAGACAGACCCTGATGGATTATAACTCAGACACGTTGGCTTAAAAGATTCATGCAATGTATAATGTATAACTCCTGTCATTTATTTTTCAGTACTAAATGTGATTTCCTTCCTCTCATTGTGTCTCCCTTCTGAAATAGAATTGGAGGTGTGTGTGTGTGTGTGTGCCCTTACTCCAATTAGTTTTTTTTACAGCTTAAATTTCACATGTGAAACCATATTACATTTAGAGTTCACACGTTAACACCACCTTTTCACCTGAGGAGAATAACATGTTGTTTTCACCTCTCGTGAATTTTCAGGTTCACATGTAAGAAAACTTCACATGTAGATTCAATAAAACGCCTCCCTCTTTCCTGCAACTTTCCCTGTCTTTTTCTGTCACCCTGACCTTTGCTTTCGCTGCCTTTTTTTCCCCAATTGCAAGTTTTGGCACAGTGATTCCAGCAACAGAGCACCCACTGCTGATTTGCCTCTGAAGCTAAGCAGGGTCAGTCCTGGTCTGTGCCTGGATGGAAGACCAGGTGGAGCTGGAAATGGAGAAAGTCACTGGTATCTGAAAACCAGTGTTTTTTTCCCAAGTGTGTGCGTGCGTGCGTGCGTGTGCAAGCATGCGTGTGCCTGCAGGGGCAGGTGTGTGAGCTGTAAACCACTAATTTAGATAAACATAGCTCCGCTGTCTCTGATGAGAACCGTGACTGCGGGAGAGTGCCAGTTACTCATCTTTACCCAGAGCTTATGAATTCACATCACGTCCTGTAGCATGTCCCCTGTATAACATGACAAATCCTGCTGCTTTACACGCCATTCATGATGTGCTTCTCTCTCCACAGCCACAAGGCACTACTTGAATTGGTATCAGATGGAACAGCGGATATTGGCTTGGTTTGCCTCTGTGTGCCTCCCATCATTTTTCACCGGTTTCTCTTTTTTTCTAGCAAGGTTTCACGGAAATGTGAACAATTAGTGTCTCAAGGAGATCCGGACCTTAGCCACATTTAGTATTGACCCAATTACAAGTGTGATCATGCCAGGTCAGATATAAACGTAGCCTGCTGCTACAGAGTAATGTTACATTCTGGAGCCTAACGTCAAAGGCAGAGGTGGTAATAGTGCGATATATAAAATGCTGCACTATTACATGGCTAATGAGACCTGCTAAATGACTCGTGCATAACATAGCACTGAAAGCACCTGCAGACAAACGAAGCCCTCAGCTACAAATTCCCTTCAAAAACCAAGATATTTCAAAACAGTGAAAAGCACAGTTTGTATTTTTCAGATGGAGACATACAGTAATTCCAATCAGTCTTTATGGGGATACACTCAATAAATGACGTTAAAAAAGCTGGGGCAGAGATCAAAGCAGTAATCAATACTGCACAGCATTAGTTCATGTAATCAGCTCTTAATTCTTCTTCAAGGGATATCAAAATGGGGACGACGTTACTGGGGGTTCAACTTCAAACGAATCCAATAGCGGCAACAGTTGAGAGCAAACAAATACATTATTTAGAGTTAAATGGAGATAAGAGCTGCTTGGATACACATGACATGGAGAACAATGAGCGGATATGGCAGCCGCTATAGTCTGCGTTGACACAGGTTTCTGGAACCCTCGAGAGGATGATTCATCAGACGCCATCTTTAGAGTCAGATACATTAAGCTGATTTGACAAATCTAACTCACTTCAGGAAGGGTCCTTACAAAAGAGGGCAGCTGGAAATGGATACACTGCCAATGCAGAGGTAGGAAATAAAGGACATAAACGCATCTGCGGAAAAGCAGTAAATCCCCAATTTTGAATCATGATTATGATGTGGCTCATATGAAGCGCAGCATAGCGCTACCTGCAGAGTTAAGACTGCTAACTGGGCAATACCTTTAAATCCCAAAGACTGAAACATTCCCAGATTAGGAAGGATCAAGACCAGATGGAAAATGAAGAAACTTTCACAGGACATCCTGCATAAGGCCGTCTGACATGGTCGTGATAATGGAAACACCAAGGGGCAGCGTGATTTGAGTTCCACATCCTTTTATTAACTGAACCTTCTCAACAAAACAATCAACGAACGACAGTGACCAACCAGCACGCACATCATCACTCAACAAAACAATATCCCACAAATGCAGGTGGGAACAGGGACACCTTAAGCATGAGCCCCAATTAGAGACAACGAATATCAGCTGCCTCTAATTGGGAACCATACCAAGAGCACCAAGAAATGCACCTCCTAGAACACCTCCTAGTCAAGCCCTGACCTACAACACCATAGAGAACCAAGGGCTTTCTATGGTCAGGGCGTGACAGACATGTATAATTTACATATGATTTTATCTACACCAAGTGTTCAAAATATTAAGAACACCTGCTCTTTCCATGACAAACTGATCAGGTGAATCCAGGTGAAAACTATGATCCCTTATTGATGTCACTTGTTAAATCCACTTCAATCAGAGTAGATGAAAGGTTAAAGAAGTGTTTTTAAGCCTTGAGACAATTGAGACATAGATTGTGTTTGTGCCATTCAGAGGGTGAATGGGAAAGACAAAATATTTAAGTGCCTTTGAATGGAGTATGGTTGTAGGTGCCAGGCACACTGGTTCAAGTGTGTCAAGAACTGCAACGCTGCTGGGTTTTTCACGCTCAACAGTTTCCCGTGTGTATCAAAAAAGTGCCCACTACTCAAATGACATCCAGCCAATTGGAGTCAACATGGGCAGCATCCCTGTGGAATGCTTTCGAAGAGTCCATGCCCTGACGAATTGAGGCTGTTCTGAGGGCAAAGGTGCAGTGCAACTCTATATTAGGAAGGTGTTCCTAATGTTTGGTATGCTCACTGTATATCCTATGAATAAATTATTGAATAAAAAATGGTCACACCTACAATGAGACATATGGTGCTGCTTCCCTCTAATATAGAAAAACACTTTAAGTCTTTCAAGGTAGGCCTAAATGAATTATTCTGCGTGAATGGGCACAGAGGGCACGTTGGACCTTGGGCTACACCTAGCCCATGTTGGTAGGGACAGACATAGGGATGATTAAAAACCTGAAAGTCAACAGAGCTGGTGTGTACTCACAGGTAGCAGGCTTGTTACAGTTGTGTCCGTGTCTGAAGTATTGCGGGTTCTCAATGACAGGGATACGGGTCATCCCGATGACCACAGCATCTGGTCCAGCGTCAAGGGTACAGGGGGTGATGATGCCATGGTTGACATGGTGCAGGGGGCTGGCCGAGTCCTCCTCACCACTGATCACTGCTACTGGTCCTGAGGGGAGAATAGAGAATAGAGAATAGTGACATGTCCTAAAGCAAATTATATGTCCTAAAACATTTGATCATCCTAAAGCCTATTTGAATTTTTACTTAATTGAAAGGGGAGAGCGAGAGAAAGCGAGAGAGTGTGAAAGAGAGCGAGAGAGAGCAGAGGAAGAGAATAGGAAGCAGAGAGGAGAGGGACTCTGTCAGACAGACAGACGTCATACAAAGAAATGCCATTACCCAAACATCATGGCTGCAGTTTAATCAAAATAGAATGCTGGAGGATAAATAAATGAGTTGGGCCATTCATAATGTATTAATATGTCTGAAAGCAATAAGCAGGCAGACTCATTTGTCAGTATAAGAATTATCTCTGTACGCCTCAGCTCAGTTGCCCTCGGAATACTTTAAGGAATCTAAACAAGTATTAACTGGCTTAGACTAAGTATGAACCAAACGGTCTTTGATACAATGGCCCTGGGCCACTATTATCCATAAAATTCTAATCCTCACCCAGCCCTCACATTTCTCAATGTCCCATTCACCTCATACTCACTCTAACTGCTCTGTGCTCCTCCTCTGACAGAGCCGTGAGAAAACGGGAACAGGCAATAAATAGTAGTGTACATTCCAAGTCATTGTTTGATGAACGGCAGATATTTGACAGTGTGTACTGTACATAGTGTTAGATTGAGGCACAAAACAAGCTCTACTAAATGGATCCAATTCATTAGCAGTTCAGTGTACAGTCACTGCAAGCTGACACGCACAACATCCTGGCTTGACAAGCGATCAGGGAAGACAGATAGGATTCATGGACCCCTCCATATGAAAGGTCAAGCGTTCAGACATAGGAGGTAGGGTCAACAGGCAATAGACTGACATATCATAGACACACACTGCTTGTTTAAACCCCCTTTCACACTAAGGTCAAATCCATGTGGACACATAGGCTCCAACAAGCATACACTCTTAGAATAAAAGGTGTTATCTAGAAGCAAAAAGTGTTATTCTGCAGTCCCCTTAGCGGAACCCTTTGAAGAACCATTTTCGGTTCCATGTAGGCCCTTTTGCAGGGTTCTACATGAAACCCAAAAGGGTTCTATGTGAAACCAAAAAGGTTTCTCCAATGGGGACAGTGTAGCATTATGGTACAAGGGCAATGCAATTGACACAGCATCAACAGCAGGGAGAATTCATGTGATTCCACCACACCTACTAGACTAGAGCCAATCTCCCCACATGCAATCTACAAATGGTTAATGTTGTGGGTCAAGGGGATGAGTGAAATAAGAAAATTCTCAGCTCCTCAAAAGGTTTTTATTTATTGATTTACTCTTAAAAAATGTATTATGCTGTGATAATGTCTTTTTGCGTCAGGCATATAATACAATATGGTGCAAGAAGTAAACATCTCCTCTCCAAAATCCAATACGATACAGGAACTAAACATCTCCTCTCCAGAAATCCAATACGATACAGGAAGTAAACATCTCCTCTCCAGAAATCCAATACGATACAGGAAGTAAACATCTCCTCTCCAGAAATCCAATACGATACAGGAAGTAAACATCTCTCCAGAAATCCAATACGATACAGGAAGTAAACATCTCCTCTCCAGGAATCCAATACCATACAGGAAGTAAACATCTCCTCTCCAGAAATCCAATACCATACAGGAAGTAAACATCTCCTCTCCAGAAATGCAATACGATACAGGAAGTATACATCTCCTCTCCAGAAATGCAATATGATACAGGAAGTATATATCTCCTCTCCAGAAATGCAATATGATACAGGAAGTATACATCTCCTCTCCAGAAATGCAATATGATACAGGAAGTATACATCTCCTCTCCAGAAATGCAATATGATACAGGAAGTATACATCTCCTCTCCAGAAATGCAATATGATACAGGAAGTATACATCTTCTCTCCAGAAATGCAATAGAAATACACCGAAATGAGTAGGAATATGATTTAAAGATTTCCATTTTTCTGTGCAATCACCATTTTGCACATCTCTCAGACAGTCATAAACGTCTGAGTAGAGAGTGAAAAGAACAAACTCTATTATGCAGCATATGCAAAGTTCTGCAGGAAAATGATAATAATGTCAGTAACAATTTTGGTTATCAACATGCACTGCAAGTGTTTTCCATCTCCCTTCACAATGCAATATCCATCACAGTTTGCTTAAATTCAAGACAAAAACATTGGGACAATTTGATGAAGTCAATTTTCACAGTAACTTCCAACATAACTTGCAACTGATCTAATCAGCAACACACAATCGACAGACAGGGTACCATCTATCTCAGATAACTGAAAGTCTTCCACAACAGGCCCTTCTTGACAACACCCCGAGAGGATACCCATTTAGAATCAGCGGCATTAATAGATGAACCTGCATAGTGCATTAATCAAACAATGCTCAGGGTTTATGATGTTGAGAGAAGAATGTTATGCTGTAACAGTGTAAATCAGCTCAGTGGTGGCCTGTGGAGTGGGGTGTATCTTTCTCTCTCTGAGTTGACAACTAAAGCAAAGCCCCTCTGTGCAGCTCAAACAAATGTGATTACTGCGGGAGCCTCCCATGGCGTCTGCGATGCCAAGTCTGTGGTAAGACAGAGGCAACTCAGCTGAACTGCCACCGGATTGGCTCCTTATTTCTTGTGTTCAAATAGTCACCCAGGAAAAGGAAGGAAGGAAACAGCGCAACAAAAAGACCATCTATTGGAGGCCCAAGTTGAACCCTCTTATTTGCTTTTCGACTCATTAAACCGTCACACAATCAAAGAAAGAATTGTTAGATTAATAAATATAGAAACATGTTTATAGTGTAAACACCCTAACTTCTATGCACTATTTCTATAGAGATAATGATTAATTATAAATTGAAGCAAGGAAGCGTGGAATGTGATATGCATACATCTACCATACAGCACTCTTCACTAACACAACAATGTCACAGACATGACACTGGTGGCACTGCAGTGATGTACCTACAGTACGGTATGCAAGGTTGCTTGCTCTTGAGTGCCTTTGCTCATGTCTCTTGCTTACCTTCCAAGGCCTGTTGGGTGTATGCTGTCGGTTTTGATGTCTTTATAATTATCCACATGACTAACTAAGACCAGCAGGGCAGTGACAGGATAACAAGCCCACATAACTCTGCCTAACAAAGGCTCTGTCAATCAGGGTGAACCAACATTGGAGCAGAAATCAATGCTGGGCTATCAATGTGGTGGGCCTTTAGTGAGTCTCTGTGAAACAGGAACATAATACTGTCTAAGATGCTGTGTGACAGACAGTATGCTGGGCCAATCAGGGGTCAACACATGAAGGATTCAGGACGGTAGGAAGCATAATCACAGTAATCAGAAGGCTGATGTGTGGTTTCCATCAGACCATTATTGGCATCTAAAGCACTTTAATGATTAATGGGCAACATTCTGTTGCACCAACACTGAGGTAAAATGTCACCACTCAAAAACCTTTTAGAACATGAAAATCCCTGAAATTACCAGATAATCATTAGGATTATGAACATATTCTTATAGCGTACGGTAGCACATCACTTCTGGACAGTGGTAAGCTGTGATGAACCACAGTCTAAATATATATGCACAATTCAATACATTATCAAAACATGATTAATTTTCAAGATCTGTAATGGAGAATTCATACCAAATGATCTTCAGGAAAGTATCCCAAAAAATTATTATATATATATAAACTCAGAAAAAAAAGAAAATCCCTTTTTCAGGACCCTGTTTTTCAAAGATAAATAGTATAAATCCAAATGACTTGACAGATCTTCATTGTAAAGGGTTTCAACACTGTTTCCCATGCTTGTTCAATGAACCTTAAACAATTAATGAACATGCACCTGTGGAACGGTCGTTAAGACACCAACAGCTTACAGAAACTTAGGGAAGACTTAGGAAACTAAAGAGGACTTTCTACTGACTCTGAAAAACACCAAAATAAATATGCCCAGTGTCCCTGCTCATCTGCCTGAACGTGCTTTAGGCATGCTGCAAGGAGGCATGAGGACTGCAGATGTGGCCAGGTCAATAAATTCCGATGTCTCTACTGAGAGACGCCTAAGACAGCGCTACAGGTAGACAGGACGGACAGCTGAAAGGGGGAGGCTTGCAAGCCGAAGAACACCATGCCAACCGTGAAGCACGGGGTGGTAGCATCATGTTGTGAGGGTGCTTTGCTGCAAGAGGGACTGGTGCACTTCACAAAATAGATGGCACCATGAGTGAGGAAAGGAAAGCAGCCAACAAGTGCACAGCATATATGGGAACTCCTTCAAGACTGTTGGAAAAGCATTACAGGTGAAGCTGGTTGAAAGAATGAATTTTTTTCACCTTTATTTAACCAGGTAGGCCAGTTGAGAACAAGTGCTCATGTACAACTGTGACCTGGCAGTTGATATCATCAAGGCAAAGGGTGGATACTTTGAAGATTCTAAAATCAAAATTATATTTTGATTTGTTAAACAAATTGGTTGGTTATTTCATAGTTTTGATGTCTTCACTATTATTCTAAAATGTAGAAAATAGTACAAAATAAAAACCCTTGAATGAGTAGGTGTGTCCAAACTTTTGACTGGTGCTGTATTTACACACACACACACACACACACACACACACACACACACACACACACACACACACACACACACACACACACACACACACACACACACACACACACACACACACACACACACACACACACACACACACACACACACACACACACACACACACACACACACTTTGCCTTTAGGACCAGAGACTATATAATGAATGTTTTGCTGTCTGCCAGAAAGGCCACTTCTGCTAATTAGGTAATTTAATATGCTTTTTCCTTTCCTAGGTCATACCATAACTCCAGCGAGAAGTACCAAAAGAGTCAATGTGCAATGCTAAGGAGTCTTACCAAGGTCAAGACTTTCATTCTATATTCATTTCCTTTCATCTCCAAGGGCTATGTTGAATGTTGGATGACATTGATTCTCAACATCTGGTATGGATCAAATCTCTCAAATCTCTCAAATCTTTTTTTGATATGGCCAAAACCGCAGATAGCTAGGTGTAGTAAAATGCAGCGATGACACCTTCCTCTGCAAACATCAGGTCCTTTTCCAGATGATAACTTCAAAGTAGTTATTCATTACCCCATAACCTGGTGGTATGTTCTATCACTTTTATCAATTCTGAAAACCTAATTAACCCTCATACTATTAGTCATGTTTAGTGTTGCTATATCAATATAGACATTTGCGGTCATTTTGACAGCACTCAAAAATACTTAATTCCGCCTGTAGTAATTTGATGAATAGGAAGGAACTTTATTTGAATCTAAGCTTCTCTGGAGACACAAGTTATCCATATTACCAGAGGGTGGAGGGGGACATGTATCAGGGATTTTGACCACATATTCAGATCATCTGCAGAGATATAGCTACCCATGTACTTGCCTAAGAATGCACTTTTCTATGTACAATACAAAAATTTACTTATTTTTGTGCATATAAAAATTGGCTAATGGTATGCTAAGTTTGCCAATGGTAAGCATACTTGATAGAACTGCAATACAGAACCCAGATACACTCTGAATCTTCACAGAGAGCTGTATTGGTGTGAATTCTTTGAAAAGTAGTTATTCTAGGGCAAATCTAAAAAGTCAATTTGATGTAAGGATTTCTCTGAAGACATCATGTTACGTTATACATATCCTCAGGCTCAGAGGGTGGAGGAGAACCTGTCCCAGTGATTTCTTACCAGATAGACCAATCACCTTATGGAGCACCTTATGTAGTCGCCTATTGTTAGAACTGATTATAATTAGGTACAGTGTCTTCAGAAAGTATTCAGACCCCTTGACTTTTTCCACATTTTGTTGTGTTACAGCCTGAATTTAAAATGTGTTAAATTGAGATTTTATGTCACTAGCCGATACACAATACCTCATACTGTCAATGTGGAATTATGTTTTTAAACATTTTTACAAAAACATTTTTTTTTAAATGAAAAGCTGAAATATCTTAAGTATTCAAGTCAATAACTATTCAACCCTTTTGTTATGACAAGTCTAAATAAGTTCAGGAGTAAAAATGTGCTTAACAAACCACAGTAAGTTGCATAGACTCTGTGTGCAATAAGTGTTTAACATCTCTGTGCCCCACACATAAAATGATCTCTAAGGTCCATCCGTCGAGCAGGGAATCTCAAACACTGATTCAACCACAAAGACCAGGGAGGTTTTCCAATGCCTGGTCGATGGGTTAAAAAAAAACAGACATTGAATATCCCTTTGGGCATGGCACTTTGGATGGTGTATCAATACACCTGGTCGCTACAAAGCTACAGGTGTCCTTCCTAACTCATTGCCGGAGAGGAAGGAAACCGCTCAGGGATTTCACCATGAGGCCAATGGAGACTTTAAAACAGTTAGAGTTTAAAGGCTTTGAGAGGAGAAAACTGAAGCTTGATCAACAACATTGTAGTTACTCCACAATAGTAACCTAAATGACAGAGTGAAGGAAGCTTGTACAGAAAACAAATATTTCAAGACATGAATCATGTTTGCAATAAGGCACTGAAGTAAAACTACTAAAAAATTATGTGGCAAAGAAATACATTTCATGTCCTGAATACAAAGTGTTGTATTTGGGGCAAATCCAACAACACATCACTGAGTACCATTCTTCATATTTTCAAGCATGGTGGTGGCTCCATGTTTTGGGTATACTTGGCAAGGACTATGGAGTAAAAAATCAACAGAATAAGCACAGGCTAATAATAAGCACAGCTAAGTACAGGCAAAACCTGGTTCAGTCTGCTTTCCAACAGACACTGGGAGACAAACTCACCTTTCAGCAGGTCGATAGCCAAAAACAGAAGGTCAAATAAACACTGAAGTTGCTTACCAAGACAACATTGAATGTTCTTGAGTGGCCTAGTTACAGTTTTGACTTAAATTTGCTTGAAAATCTATGGCAAGACTTGAAATTGGCTGTCTCGCAACGATCAACTTGACAGAGCTTGAAGAAATGTAAAAGAATAATGTGCAAATATTGTACAATCCGGGTGTACACAGCTCTTAGAGACTTACCCAGAAAGACTCACAGCTGTAATCGCTGCCAAAGTTCATCCACAAGGAAAGTTGTAGGTGACCCCAAACTTTTCAATGGTAGTGTAAGTATTCACACTGTCAATATATTCACATGTGTTGACTCATGGGTGTGAATACTTACACTGCCGTTCAAAAGTTTGTGGTCACCTACAACTTTCCTTGTTTGCAATGAAAACATACATGAAATGAGTTGCAAAATGAATAGGAAATATAGTCAAGACGTTGACAAGGTTATAAAGAATGATTGTTTAATTGAAATAATAATGGTGTCCTTCAAACTTTGCTTTTGCCAAAGAATTATCCATTTGCAGCAATTACAGACTTACAGGCCTTTGGAATTCTAGTTGTCAGTTTGTTGAGGTAATCTGAAGAGATTTCACCCCATGCTTCCTGAAGCACCTCCCACAAGTTGGATTGGCTTGATGGCCACTTCTTACGGTCAAGCTGCTCCCACAACAGCTCAATAGGTTTGAGATCCGGTGACTGTGCTGGCCACTCCATTGTAGACAGAATACCAGCTGACTGCTTCTTCCCTAAATAGTTCTTGCATAATTTGGAGCTGTGCTTTGGGTCATTGTCCTGTTGTAGGAGGAAATTGGCTCCAATTAAGTGCTACCTGCAGGGTATGGCATGATGTTGCAAAATGGAGTGATAGCCTTCTTTCTTCAAGATCCCTTTTACCCTGTACAAATCTCCCACTTTACCACCACCAAAGCACCCCAGACCATCACATTGCCTCCAACATGCTTGACAGATTGCGTCCTCCAGCATCTTTTCATTTTTTCTGTGTCTCACGAATGTTCTTCTTTGTGATCCGAACTCCTCAAACTTAGATTTGTCTGTCCATAACACTTTCTTCCAATCTTCCTCTGTCCAGTGTCTGTGTTCTTTTTCCCATCTTAATCTTCTCTTTTTATTGGCTAGTCTGAGATATGGCTTTTTCTTTACAACTCTGCCTAGAAAGCCAGCATCCCGGAGTCGCCTCTTCACTGTTGACATTGAGACACGTTTTTGTGGGTACTATTTAATGAAGCTGCCAGTTGAGTACTTGTGAGGCATCTGTTTCTCAAACTAGACACTCTAATGTACTTGTCCTCTTGCTCAGTTGTGCATCGGGGCCTCCCACTCCTCTTTCAATTATTCTGGTTAGAGCCAGTTTGTGCTGTTCTGTGAAGGGAGTAGTACACAGTGTTGTACGAGATCTTCAGTTTCTTAGCAATTTCTCACATGGAATAGCCTTCATTTCTCAGAACAAGAATAGACCGATGAGTTTCAGAAGAAAGGTATTTGTTTCTGTCCATTTTGAGCCTGTAATTGAACCCACAAATACTGATGCTCCAGATACTCAACTAGTCTAAAGGACGCCAGTTTTATTCAGAACTACAGTTTTCAGCTGGGCTAACATAAATGCAAAAGGGTTTTCTAGTGATCAATTACCCTTTTAAAATGGTAACTTGGATTAACTAACACAATGTGCCATTGGAACACAGGAGGGATGGTTGTTGCTTATAAATGGGCCTCTGTAAGTCTATGTAGATATTCCATTAAAAAAACAGCAATTTCCAGCTACATTTCCATTTACAACATTAATAACAATGTCTACACTGTAGACTTTCTGATTGATTTGACGTTATTTTATTGGACCCCATTTTAAGTGACCCCAAACTTTTGAATGACAGTGTAAGTAAATTAGATTTTTCTGTATTTCATTTGAAATACATTTGCAAAAATGTATAAAAACCTGTTTTCACTTTGTCATTATGGGATATTCAGTGATGTTTGAAAGAAAAAAATGTCTAATCCATTTTGAATTCAGGCTGTAGCACAACAAAATGTGGAATAAATCAAGGGGTATGAATACTTTCTGAAGGTACTGTATTTTTTTAAATATTTTTTTATTTCATCTTTATTTAACCAGGTATGCAAGTTGAGAACAAGTTCTCATTTACAATTGCGACCTGGTATGATCGTGTGCAAAATCAGAATTACCTTACATATATGCTGAGTTGCAGTCCAAACAGCTTCTAAAAGTCTGTCAGTGGTATGAATACTTGGTAGAACTGTAATACAGAAATCAACTACCCTCTTAATGTACTGCTGTATTGGTCTGTATTCTACGGGACGTGTTATATAAATACCAGAATTCCTATAATATACTCCAATATTTTTCACATTTAAAGATTTAATTAATTTTTTTACAATACAATACATCCACATACAAATGACAACAAACACGCACACAAACATGCACAACATCACCCCGCCACATGGCCTCAAACTGCACCATTTAGTTTCTCTCTGTCGCCCACACACTTTCAACATTTAGATAATAAAGCATTTGACATGTTCAATTGTGTTAACCACAGATAATTAGTTGATTTCCAGTTGAAGTACTGTATATACATTTTTTAAGATGATTGACTAGAATAGTATCATCCAACACATTGTGTATCTCACTGTACCCTCATATGCCATGTCTTGAAATATGCAGACAGACTAAATATACGATGTAATATTTTTGACAGCAAACTCCACACATAACTTTTGGGCTTCATAACATTCCCAAAAGGATTATTACATTTTAGTACTAATGTGGATTGCACTTTGAAAAAAATATATATTTTCATTTGATATAATATGCAAATGTCTGTTTTGGTTATTTAATTTCAGATAACATCATTTGAATATCTAATGATGTTTCGATAATAATTAAGTTGCTTTTTCCAATAGTTTTTGGGGTCAAAATTATCCCAGTTGGTAATCCATGCATGTAAAATATGTTAGTAGAATGAGGGTTAATGTATATGGAGAATTGAACGTGTGATGGGCTCCCGAGTGGTGCAGTGGACTAAGGCAATGCATTTCAGTGCTAGAGGTGTCACTACAGACCCTGGTTCAATTCCAGGCTGTGTTGATTGGGAGTCCCATTGGGTGGGGCACAATTGACCCAGCTTCGTCCAGGTTAGGGTTTAGCCAGGGTAGGCTGTCATTGTAAATAAGAATTTGTTCTGACTTGCCTTGTTAAATAAGCAAAAATAAAAGAAGAACATACATTAGTCAGTCCCTTTATTTTGCTCTCTGTTAGAGGCCCACATCAATAAAAGTGCTTGAATCAATTTCTCTAAGTGGTTGAACGGGGAATGCATTGTGACTCATCATGATGAATTCATACTAAGGCAATTACATTCCCCCACCTCTCTTTCACTCTGTCACCCCACTCTCCTGTCTCAGATGCTGTGGATGTAGATTGTACAGAATAGGAGGCGCTATTTCTTTCCTGTAGGCCTATAACAAGACTGAACAGGATTCGATGCAGATCTGTGTGCACTAATGCCTGCAATGTTGTATATGATTGGATGTTACTGAATGCCTAATGGTGGTAGGATATGACATACTGTAAGTGAAAATAAAAGGGCAATGATATGGTCAGTGCAGATTATTTTATAAAAATGGTTGCATCAACTAAAATCCATTTGCTTATACGTCACTGCGAATAGCATCTTCTGGATGATCTAAATAACACAATATTATGCCTTTTCAATTGAAAGGGAACTTTTTCACCTGTCCACAATGTACTTTCAGTCCTTCACCAGGCCCGAGCTTTACGTAAAAGCACTTAAACACATTTCAAAGATGAATCATTTCTTCTAACATTCATAGTTTCAAGGCCAATCCTATTCCTTGCCAAAAAGGAAACATCATTTTTAAATTCTCTTCTTATTCAACTGAAGAACAAAGGCAATTTAATAATATGCTCAGATTGTCGGCAAAGAGCCAAGTGTTTCCTGGCAAGAGATGGACTGGAGGAGGAGAGGGAAGGAGGGCCGCGGGGCCGGGGTCAGGAAGTGGCAGCTAAACGATGGACAGCTCGGACTGTCAACTCGGGGACGTTTCCCCAGATCACATATGTCCCCAGAGAGCAGAGAGACAGTCACAGCAAACACCCTGCAACCACATCGCATCCACACAACAAAACACACCAACGAACCGCGACTTTAAATCTGTTTCTAATTTCTCCATTAAAGGAGCACCCTTGGCTTCTAGCAGATTTGTATATAGTATAATGTGATTCACACGGCCATGTCTGGTTTTTCCCGACAGCAACTGTCAAACAGAGCTGGTGTTGACTGCATATTCAATCCATGATAATGAGCATGTAGAGGTGCTTTTTCTCCCAGACAGGTTCTCTCTGTCACCCTAGTTAATTATAGAAACCTAAAATAAACTTGAGCACATACGAAAAAAGAAGAAAAAAAAGACATGTCGTTAACACATGCATGAAGACCATACGGTAGCAGAATACATTCTTTTATGCTTTTGACTCTGCTAAGTGATGACTGACTGGGAGGTTTGATATTGGACTTGAGCTCTCCACTGAGTCGCTCTGCCTCCTCGTGGACCCATTAACAGCAGTGATTTGGCACTCGTTGCCATGGAGCCACGCTGTTCATCACAGCGTACATGTGACTCAAAAAAAGGAGACGAAGCATAGTGGCAGGAGAGGACAACGTACTGTAAACACTCCACATCAACTTCCAAAATAGCCTGCTAAACTGCACCAACACGTCTTCTCTCTTTGAAAACTTGGCATGAACCACGTATACAGACTCATCCAAAATGCAGAGACATTGGGATAATAACGATTCGTTTTCAGCAACAGCTTTGCAACAAAAGAGCAAGGGGGATATTACAGTAAATGATGATTATAGCGGCAGCCATCAATGATCTGTCCTCTGCTACTTATGTTGCAATAAGTGTAGGACACTGACGTCCTCTCTCTATTGTCCCCGACCCCCAAGTTGTGACTAACTGTGACAAAGTGCCCCAGGCATAAAGGTAGTCATTTTTACAGCCCTAAGCAAAGTAGGCTGTGGGATATTTATGGCTCAGCTACAAGAGGCGAAGTGTATTTTGTTTATAGCTGCATAAAAGCTCTTGGAGGGAGGCGAGGGGAATAGAAGGACAGTGCAGCAGCAGCCTGAGGGGACAGATGAAGGGCCAAAGGCAACAGAGAGGACCACTATCCAGAAAAATCAATCAATCACCTCCTATTGTCCAACACATCCAGTACCCCCACGCACAAGGTTAATTATTGTTCAGAGTGGCTCTGGATATGGAGTTTCTGTATCCCAATTTGCCCAGGCTAAAAATACAGATATTTCTGCACAAGTGCAATAATTGTTTTTGATGTGGCCGAGTGCCCACTCCACTGCCTACGTAGCGACCGCTCCCCCCTCCCTAATCGCCTTTGTCTGGTCACTGTTTGTTTGGGTCGGTGTTTGTCTGTGCGTGTGAGAGTATGTGGGTGTGCCTGCATGCTGCAGTTCATTGAAATGCACACATGCTAATAATTGCATGTTAATAGGAAAGAAAGAAACCTTTCGTATGGTCACATTTCAAGGCCAACAACATGATTTGAAGGAGATGATATTGTCTGCAGTTGGAGAAGAATGGCTTGATGGAGTGTATTTGTAGTTCTCACACAGTCATATTCCTGCACTGTGACCTCACAGCAGAAAGGCTCTGGCTTGTGTTGTGCAAGAGCCTTTCTGATGGACCTCACAGCATTGTAGCAAAGGGATCCTACTCATGAAAAATGCACTGTATCACAAACCAAGGTTAACATGCTATCAAGTCTACGGCGCTATGCTCCATGGAAAACATGGTGCCATTGAGGTGCATTTCAGCCAAGAAGACTGGGATGCGTTAGGACAGATTTTTTAATGGGAGAACATTTGTTGAGCTAAGTCTATGCATTGAAAGTGGAGGTGTTGTGTGGACCAGTGGCAATGGAGACAGTGAGCTGAGACCAAGAAGCATGACTTAGAGGAGGGGGAGTTGGAGCTGGGCAGGGTCAACTGGAGTCACACAGCATTGTACTCACAAAAAAGTCTAGCAATGAAGTATAAACGTAGGAAAAAATATACAATTTTTTTTTGTGTATATTTTCTTTTACAATAATGCATAATTAATGTCAAAGTTCAAGTTACGAGCCCATATCTCAAGTTAAAAGACACAACAGATATTATATACACTGAGTGTACAAAACATTAAGAACACCTTGCTAACTTTCCACAGTTGTGTCAAGTTGACCTGGATGTCCTTTGGGTGGTGGACCATTCTTGATACACACGGGAAACTGGCCCCTACTACCATAACCCGTTCAAAGGCACTTAAAATATTTTTGTCTTGCCCATTCACCCTCTAAATGGCAAACGCACAATCCATGTCTCAATTGTCTCAAGACTTAATACTTTTTTACCTGTCTTCTTCCCTTCATCTACACTGATTGAAGTGGATTTAACAAGTGACACCAATAAAAAAACGACAGGGTAGTATACCGTAGGCCCATAGCTACTGCTGACTGACAAACAGATCAATAAAAACGACAGGGTAGTATACCGTAGGCCCATAGCTACTGCTGACTGACAAACAGATCAATAAAAACGACAGGGTAGTATACCGTAGGCCCATAGCTACTGCTGACTGACAAACAGATCAATAAAAACGACAGGGTAGTATACCGTAGGCCCATAGCTACTGCTGACTGACAAACAGATCAATAAAAACGACAGGGTAGTATAGGCCCATAGCTACTGCTGACTGGCCCATAGCTACTGCTGACTGACAAACAGATCAATAAAACCGACAGGGTAGTATACCGTAGACCCATAGCTACTGCTGACTCTGACAAACAGATCAATAAAACCGACAGGGTAGTATACCGTAGGCCCATAGCTACTGCTGACTGACAAACAGATCAATAAAAACGACAGGGTAGTATACCGTAGGCCCATAGCTACTGCTGACTGACAAACAGATCAATAAAACCGACAGGGTAGTATACCGTAGGCCCATAGCTACTGCTGACTGACAAACAGATCAATAAAACTGACAGGGTAGTATACATAGCTACTGCTGACTGACAAACAGATCGTAGTATACCGTAGGCCCATAGCTACTGCTGGATCCCATAGCTACTGCTGACTCTGACAAACAGATCAATAAAAACGACAGGGTAGTATACCGTAGGCCCATAGCTACTGCTGACTGACAAACAGATCAATAAAACCGACAGGGTAGTATACCGTAGGCCCATAGCTACTGCTGACTCTGACAAACAGATCAATAAAAACGACAGGGTAGTATACCGTAGGCCCATAGCTACTGCTGACTCTGACAAACAGATCAATAAAAACGACAGGGTAGTATACCGTAGGCCCATAGCTACTGCTGACTCTGACAAACAGATCAATAAAAACGACAGGGTAGTATACCGTAGGCCCATAGCTACTGCTGACTCTGACAAACAGATCAATAAAAACGACAGGGTAGTATACCGTAGGCCCATAGCTACTGCTGACTCTGACAAACAGATCAATAAAAACGACCTTGTCTACAACCATCTAATCTAGGCCTATGAAAGAGGGGAGACACAAATTCTACAATATGACGTCAAGGAAAGGAGGAAATTATTGTCCAAAAAAAGTTTCAAAATGGCACTGACCTAATGATAAAGAGTGAACATGTGCACAGCGTGCTCACAGGGGATATGGCCGATGCTCTCCGCTGGTGCAAATAAGGTAGGCTATGGATGCGCAGTCCTTGACTCCCTTCACCTCCCCACGCATGTTAAAAGGTATCACCAAAAATACACCATGCAGCACTTTCCCAGAGGTTGCATCAAATATGGTCCCACTTTACCCACAAACGAGAGGTCTCCTCGGAGAAGTAGAGACCCTAATCAACCTGTGCCTCCGTCTTCCGATCTCTGTCGCGTCCTCTGGGAGGACGTTCTACCCACTTCGCCACCTTTTTCTTTCTTAAAACAATAATTGTTTACCTCATGGTTCAGTTGTCGGAGATTTGAGCCCTAAATGCATTGTATTCATATAGGCTTAGGTGTCCACCGCATGATATACATATTTTCAGAATAAATATAAAATGAAGACAAGCTTAGGCCTAGCGAGAGAGCGAGAGAGCGAGAGAGATATACATATTTTCAGAATAAATATAAAATGAAGACAAGCTTAGGCCTAGCGAGAGAGCGAGAGAGCGAGAGAGCGAGAGAGCGAGAGAGCGAGAGAGCGAGAGAGCGAGAGAGAAAGATGCCGGCAGCATGCTACAACCCAACACTTACAGTATTTCTCCTTGTCAGGCTACTGCGTCTTCAGGTGTAGAGGAGGAGGCTAATTCAATCACTTTGATCAGAGTATTTTTTAAATAACGATAACTATTATATTGTTAGATCATAGGAGTAACTCTGGTAGGCTTGAAACATTCTTCCTCACCTCAAATTCAACTGTTGGAGTAAGTTGGAGCGCCAATTCGTGCTGGCTTCATAATATTATAGGTCTGCAGTATAATAGGTTAATAACCACAGCACTAAATCTTCAAAAGTAAGTTAAGTTGTTAAGACATAACGGAATCCAACAGTCTAATTTAGGAAGGTTCGAGCACAAGAGAGCAACCAGAGATAAAATATTTGTGGCAAAATTAAGGTTTTATTTACACGTGCACTCCATGCAAATAGTGCAGATGAATATTTACAAAAATAGCCAGGAATGGATCCAAAAAACAATATTCAGGTAGGTAGTCGAGACAAATGGACAAAAATGACAAACGTCAAAACAATAAACAGCAGCAATAAGGAGCAACCAAATGGCTACAAAATGCAAAGATGCCTTTACCAAACTACAGAATACTCATCTAACTGAAAATTCATTAAAGAACTAAGTAACACGTTACCTCAAAGACAGCTCTACCAATTATGACAAAGAATGGGCATATACAGTGGGGTGGAAAAGTATTTGATACACTGCCGATTTTGCAGGTTCTCCTACTTACAAAGCTTGTAGAGGTCTGTAATTTTTATCATAGGTACACTTCAACTGTGAGAGACGGAATCTAAAAAAAAATCCAGAAATCCCATTGTATGATTTTAAAGTAATTGTCCCAGCCAGAGCTCGGAACTGAATCCGAATGAACATCTCGGGAGAGACCTGACAATAGCTGTGCAGCAACGCTCCCCATCCAACCTAAAAGAGCTTGAGAGTATCTGTACAGAAGAATGCGAGAAACTCCCCAAATACAGGTGTGCCAAGCTTGTAGCGTCATACCCAAGAAGACTCAAGGCTGTAATCGCTTGCAAAGGTGCTTCAACAAAGGACTGAGGGAAGGGACTGAACACTTATGTAAATATGATATTTCAGAATTTTAGCAAAACTTTCTAAACCTGTTTTTGCTTTGTCACTATGGAGTTTTGTTTGTAGATTGATGAGGAAAAAAACATAGAAAATAATTTTACGAAAAAGTCTGTAATGTAACAAAATGTGGAAAAAGTCAAGGGGGTCTGAATACTTTCCGAAGGCTGTATCCCTTCAAAAAATGGTTAGGGGCATTGATCAGAAAACCACCATTTGCCTCATGCAGTGCAACACATATCCTTTGCATAATACAGTTGATCAAGCTGTTGATTGTGGCCTGTGGAATGCTGTCCCACTCCTCAACAATAGTAGCGAAGTTGCTGGATATGGTTGGGAACTGAAACATGCTGTCATACACGTCAATCTAGAGCATCCCAAACATGCCTAATGGGTGACATGTCTGGTGAGTATGTAGGCAATGGAAGAACTGGGCCATTTTCAGCTTCCATGAATTGTGTACAGATCCTTGCGACATGGGGCCACGCATTATCATGCTGAAACATGAGGTGATGGCAGCAGGTGAATGGCATGACAATGGGCCTCAGGATCTCACCACGGTATCTGTGCATTCAAATTGCAATCGATAAAATGCAATTGTGTTCATTGTCTGTAGCTTATTCATGCCTATACCATAACCCCACTGCCACCATGGGGCACTCTTTAAAAACGTTGATATCGGTAAACCACTAGATTAATCAGCTTCTTGATATGCCACATCTGTCAGGTGGATCGATTATCTTGGCAAAAGAGAAATGGTCACTGACCTAAAACGATAATATTTACTAGGATTAAATGTCAGGAATTGTGAAAAACTGAAGTTTAAATGTAAAGCTAAATGTAGGTGTATGTAAAGCTAAGGTGTATGTAAACTTTCGACTTCAACTGTATTTCACAATTCCTGACACTTAATCCGAGTAAAAATTCCCTGTCTTAGGTCAGTTATGATCACCACTTTATTTCAAGAATGTGAAACGTCAGAATAATAGTAGAGATAATTAATTATTTCCACCTTTATTTCTTTCATCACATTCCCAGTGGGCCAGAATTTGACATACTCTTATTTAGTATTGGGTAGCATTGCATTTACACTGTTTAACTTGGGTCAACCGTTTCGGGTAGCCTTCCACAAGCTTCCCACAATAAGTTGGGTGAATTTTGGCCCATTTCCCCTGACAGAGCTGGTGTAACTGAGTCAGGTTTGTAGGCCTCCTTGCTCGCAAACACTTTTACAGTTCTGCCCACAAATGTTATATAGGATTGAGGTCAGGGCTTTGCGATGGCCACTCCAATACCTTGACTTTGTTGTCCTTAAGCCATTTTGCCACAACTTTGGAAGTATGCTTGGGGTCATTGTCCATTTGGAAGACCCATTTGCAACCAAGCTTTAACTTGCTGACTGATGTCTTGAGATGTTGCTTCAATATATCCACATCATTTTCCTACCTCATGATGGCATCTATTTTGTGAAGTGCACCAGTCCCTCCTGCAGCAAAGCATCCCCACAACCTGATGCTGCCACACCCCGTGCTTCACAGTTGGGATGGTGTTCTTCGGCTTGCAAGCCTCCCTTTTTTCCTCCAAACATAACGATCTTCAGTTTCTTGACAATTTCTCACATGGAATAGCCTTCATTTCTCAGTACAAGAATAGACTGACGAGTTTCAGAAGAAAGGTCCTTGATTCTGGCCATTTTGAGCCTGTAATCGAACCCACAAATGCTGATGCTCCAGATACTCAACTAGTCTAAAGAAGGTCAGTTTTATTGCTTCTTTAATCAGAACAACAGTTTACAGGTGTGCTAAGATAATTGCAAAAGGGTTTTCTAATGATCAATTAGCCTTTTAAATTAATGAACTTGGATTGAGAGATTGTTGCTGATAATGGGCCTCTGTACGCCTATGTAGATATTCCATTACAAATCTGCCGTTTCCACCTACAATAGTTATTTACAACATTAACAATGTCTACACTGTATTTCTGACACATTTGATATTATTATAATGGACACATTTTTTCTAAGTGACCTCAAACTTTTGAACAGTAGTGTATATAGCACCAGTCAAAGGTTGACACACTTATTCTTTATATTTACTATTTTCTACATTGTAGAATAATAGTGAAGACATCAAAGCTATGAAATAGTAGTAACTGAAAAGGTTTAACACAACACTAAATATATTTTATATTTGAGATTCTTCAAAGTATCCAACCTTTGCCTTGATGACAGCTTTGCACACTCTTGGCAATCTCTCAACCAGCTTCATGAGGTAGTCACCTGGAATGCCTTTCAATTAACAGGTGTGCCTTGTTAAAAGTTACTTTGTGCAATTTCTTTCCTTCTTAATGTGTTTGAGACAATCAGTTGTGTTGTGACAAGGCAGGGGTGGTATACAGAAGAGAGCCCTATTTGGTAAAATACCAAGTACATATTATGGCAAGAACAGCTCAAATAAGCAAATAGAAATGACAGTCCATCATTACTTTAAAACATGAAGGTCAGTCAATACAGAAAATGTCAACAACTTTGAATGTTTCTTCATGTGCAGTTGCAAAAACCATCAAGCTCTATGATCAAACTGGCTCTCACGAGGACTGCCACAGGATAAGTTCATTAGAGTTACCAGCCTCAGAAATTGCAACCCAAATAAATGCTTCAGAGTTAAAGTAACAGACACATCTCAATATCAACCTTTCAGAGGAGACTGCATGAATCAGGCCTTCATGGTTGATTTGCTGCAAAGAAACCACATTTAAAGGACAGCAATAAGAAGAAGAGACTTGCTTGAGTCAAGAAACACAAGTAATTTTTGGTTCCAACCACCGTGTCTCGTGTGGTTCCCACCGTGAAGCATGGAGGTGGTGGTGTGATGGTGTGGGGCTGCTTTGCTGGTGACACTGTCTGTGATTTATTTCGTATTCAAGGCACACTTAACCAGCATGGCTACCATTCTGCAGCGATATACCATCCCATCTGGTTGCGCTTAGTGGTACTATCATTTGTTTTTTAACAGGACAATGACCAAACATGCCTCCTGGCTGTGTAAGGGCTATTTGACCACAATCACCAGACGTTAAACAAATTGAGATGGTTTGGGATGACAGCGTTAGCTGTCAAAGCAGCTTACTGATCGCTGCAGCTGTACACGGCCCATCTGTAAATATCCCATATAACCAACTATCTACCTCATCCCCATATTTGTTTTTGTTTTTGTTTTTCTACTCTTTTGCACACCAGTATTTCTACTTGCACATACCGCATCTGCACATATATCACTCCAGCATAAATAGCTAAATTGTTATTACTTCGCCACTATTGACCTATTTATTGCCTTACCCCCTTACTTCATTTGCACACACTGTATACAGATTTTTATATTGTGTTATTGACTTTACATTTGTTTATCCCATGTGTAACTTTATCCCATGTGCCATTGTTTTTGTCGCACTGCATTGCTTTATCTTGGCCAGGTCGCAGTTGTAAATGAGAACTTGCTCTCAACTGGCCTACCTGGTTAAATAAAGGTGAAATAATATAAAAATGAATAAAAAAATATCTATATAACATAGGTACAAGACATAATGACGCCACGTAAAATGTTTCCGCTACACGTGCAACACAGCATTCCTAAACTAGCCCACAATGTCTGCTGTGTGGATCGAGCAGTCAACAAGTCAAGCAGTCATTTGAAAGAGTAACAACATTTCAGCGAGACAACTCAAAGGCAAAATCCATTCAATTCAAGATAAAATAATTCATTGCCCTTGACAATCAACCGTTCTCTGTCGTGGGTGATGTTGGCTTTCGCCGATTGGTCGAGCACCTGTTAACACTACCAAGTGCCTATTTTTCTGATGTTGAACGGTCATTTTTATGCAGTTTGTCATTGTCAGAGTAGTCACTAATTTCAGTAATTTGTGTGGTACAAAGAAATACTCGGTAAGAATTCTATCATGTAAAGGATGTAGAATTGCATGACATGTACTTATAAAAAGGCAACAGAAAAAATCCAGACCCTGTTCAAAAAATATCCCTGTGTGGGGAAATCGGAAAAACGCGTCTGCTGAACTGTATGCCTCTACGCAAATGCAATTATAGATGCATGAAATCCTTTATTATAAAGGGGATTTGTTTTTGCCCCAACTCAAAACATCTTCCTGTGGCCATGGGGAAGACTACATTGAACCAATGTCAGGGTAGACAACGTATGATTTCCTAATTCTCATCCCTGTCCTTCGATTCATCCCACAGCATGCGCTCACAAAGGACCACAACAGTACATCAATAACACGATCAGGTCGACAAAATCATTCCCAATTGTGAGGGGGAATATAACCGATACGGTATTGGCCCTAGTGTCTAATGATACCTGGGTTGTATGAGTTTTACACACCAGGCATCAGTGAGCATGTGACCAGGCTGAGTCGTAAACGTATAATCACATGAGAATGGAGCCGGCAGCGCATTTCATTGCGTTCTACTCAGGGGGATTCATCCATTCCACTCTGCTCAGTATGCTCTCTGACCTCAGCCCAGCAGCCCTGCCGGTATGGCCCTCACCAGTGGGGCTGGCCAGGTTTTTACACCCCTTAAGAGAGTGACCCTGGGTGCCCTTGAAACACACACGGCGGTCGGATTTGTATTCAACATGTTTAGCCAGACTAAGCTGTTAAAATGATAAGGAAGTATAAATTGTATATCTGCCAATATTCTAATGACCTCTACCAGTGATCATCATGTTGAATCCCGACACCCTTCATTTTTTCTGTCTTTTCTTCTCCTCCGCCAGACAGACAGGCCGTGTCTGTAAATCACATCGCTGTAAGTGTCTCTGTGGAGTAGCGACTCACGTTTGCCATACTTCATGTCACAGCACCGCGCCCGGTCCAACAGAACACATCCCTCCCTCTGCCTGCACCACACGCAACGCTTTCCCAGGTGGAGGAGAGGGCTGTAAATCAAAAAGAGGAGTGACGGCCACACGCATCCATCGCACAAGGAAAACACTTCCCTGATTGTGTGTTGAGGCGAGGCGGCGATGGCTGTTGCCGGTAGCAGGTGTTTGATACCTCCTGCATGCTAATGACCTGACTCCCCCAGGCTACAGTATAGAGCACAGACAGAGGCAGGACCAGGAGGGGGCACAGGACCCAGGGGCCCATCCGTTATTAAGAGCCCCGGCTGGGAGACAGAGAGAGTGGTGGAGGGTGTGGAAATTGATAATGTTTCATTGTCCCATGCGGCTATCCATGTACTTATTGAATGTTGGCCATTATTCATTTACCTTTATTACTGGCATGGGGACGAGAGGCCACGGGGTGGAGGATGGGGTAGGGGGGGATTCCAATACCTAAAGGAAGGCCAGCATTCAATCAGGTGTCCACAGGGTGCACTCTCCCTCTTAAAATCCCCCCAATCGATTTTATCATATGTTCTATCTCTCTCTTCTTATCTGACTGTCTCTCTTTGCACTTTCCCTGTCTCACTCTTTTCCCATTCTCCCTCCCCCGCTCGCCCTTTTCATTCCACATGTCCACATTCTTGTGGCAGGTGCAGGGCCAGATGAATACAGATTCTGTGGTCGGCCTCAGCAGGCCTGTGCCGTGGGCAGTGGGAGTGGCTGATCGGACAGCTCACTGACTGGGGTAACAAACATGCATGCACCCTGCCTCAGCACACAGCTCCTCCTCATGTCTCTCCCTGTACTGCATGTGTTCCACTGCGCAGCCCCATCTCAAGCCTGTGTGGAAGGCAGACAGCAGAACACATCAAAACAGGGGGAAGCACGCCTGTCAGAGCGCTTTGTCACACCAATGATCCGCTACACAAGGAAGAAAGAGACTCTGTGATAACAGGTGTAGTGTCATTTTACACACCACACAGTCACGTGTGGCTATTAGTATGACCTACACGGTCTGCCTGCGACGGTTAAGGCTTGTCTACAATGAGCAACACATCCTGGGTTTTTGATAAAGCCTGGTAGATGCACTGTAATACTTTCCTCCTTTGTTCTGCAGTTCCTCCCTTTGGATGTCAATTAAAATGTCATGAAGTGATCAAGGTTATTCATTATGTGAGGTTAGATTATGGAGACAATCTATGAACAACACATAACATGGCCTAATTTGCTTTCAATGAGCAAAATATCACATTAGGGCTGTTTGTGTGCGTGTGTGCATGTGTACATGTGTGTGTGATAGTGTTGTGAGTGTCCTCTCAGAGCTCTGACAGCTCCAGTGTTGTGCGATGTATCAGAAACAGTAATGGCCAGACAGAGCAATCAAAGCAGACACTAAACTGTTGAGACAGGTCAAGGTTTTTCATTTCAAAGCCATCAGCGTATTAGGACTGACGTGCCCTTTGCTTTCCCCCACCGTCCCCTGACTCCTCCCTGTAATTGGTTTACTGGTGAAAGCAGGGAAAGTGATATCAAGTGCAGTGACAGGAGAGGCATGCAGGAAGACATTGGACAACAAACAACTCCTCTCCCTCCCCAAGGAGGGTCTATGGCTTTCTCTCTCTCTCCCTCTGTCTGTCGACGTGGTGGTGCCGAGTGAGGGCATGATGACTGTTGTGGTTTTCCATTTACAATTCATTGATTTGTCACCATAACATGGGACCGGGCCTGGGAATGGAGAACGTGCACATTCAGAGACCACCAGTGGTCCTTTGATCTCTTAATCAGTCACTGTATGTGGTGTTCTCTGTCTCTCACACTGGGCCCATGCAATACGCCCTGGTACATCATGTCTCCAAACAGTCAGAAACAGATATATGGCTAGTGTGAGACAGGGGAACATACAGAGGCCATACTTACAAACATTAGAAAAAGTTTAAGTTCAAGGTTAAATTTAAGCATTAGCCAAATAACATTGTTGACATAGTTGCACGTTATCAAAGGCTACATGTTAGCTGTTCCCATTACATAAACAATGCTTACCAGGTGGCCGGGATTATTTCCTGTAACAAATTCTGCATCAGCCCATAACAGATTTGTAACTTTTTTTCCACAAACCTCTTCAACCTATGGGGGCGCTATGTCATTATTGGATAAAAAGACGTGCCCGTTTTAAGCGCAATATTTTGTCACGAAAAGATGCTCGACTATGCATGGAATTGACGGCCTTGGAAAGACAAAACTCTGACGTTTCCAAAACTGCAAAGATATTATCTGTGAGTGCCCCAGAACTAATGCTACAGGCAAAACCAAGGTGAAGTTTCATACAGGAAATGCCCCAGATTCTGAAGGCCCTGTGTTCCAATGTCTCCTTATATGGCTGTCAATGCGCCAGGAATGAGCCTGCCCTTTGTGTCATTTCTCCAAGGTGTCTGCAGCATTGTTACGTGTTTGTAGGCATATCATTGGAAGATTGGCCATAAGAGACTACATTTACCTGGTGTCCCGCCCGGTGTCCTGTGTCTAAATTATTGCGTAATCTGTAGGTCCATGCGCGTTCCATTTATTCAGAAGAGAAAGTCAACTGCCACGAAGGATTTTATCGTCGATAAATATGTGAAAAACACCTTGAAGATTGATTCTAAACATCGGTTTGCCATGTTTCTGTCGATATTATGGAGTTAATTTGGAAAAAAGTTTGCGTTTTAATGACTTAATTTTCTTTTTTTCTTTTACCCAAACGTGATGAAGAATGATGAAGAAAACGGACCGATTTGTCAACACAAATAATATTTTTTGTAAAAACGGAACATTTGCTATCTAACTGAGAGTCTCCTCATTGAAAACATCTGAAGTTCTTCAAAGGTAAATTATTTTATTTGAATCCTTTTCTGTTTTTTGTGAAAATGTTGCCTGCTGAATGCTAACACCAAATGCTACGCTAAATGCTATGCTAGCAATGAATACTGTTATACAAATGCTTGTTTTGCAATGGTTGAGAAGAACATTTTGAAAATCTGAGATAATAGTGTTAACAAAGGTTAATTTGGCCACCAGAGGGATACATTTAAATTCAAGGTTTATTTTGTTCCCCTTCGGTTGGTCTGTCTCAAGGCTAGAGTGCCAATATTGCATGATTCTCACATCCTTGACCAGGATACTTAATGTTACATTTTCACATATGACAAAATCCCACGTTTTTGCTAATTCGTTTCACATACATGTAACTGACAAAATAATGGAAACACCTGAGTAAATGAGGGATACAAAGTATATTGAAAGCAGGTGATTTTACACAGGTGTGGTTCCTGATTTAATTAAGGTATGTGCTATCCAGAATCCTTGGGACGTCCCTGCCCCATTGAAATTGAAATATAAAATGGTAAGGCTTACATGCTGACTACACCGGGTACACACGTGCCACCGCGTGCACGAGATGCGATCAGGACACGCATGTTGAAATTTCAAAACGAACGCTGAACCAACTATAATCATTTGGGGACAGGTCGTAAAGCATTAAACAGTTATGGCAATTTTTGTCCTGGGATATAAACATTGAGTTGTTATTTTACCTGAACTGCACAAGGTCCTCTACTCCGACAGTTAATCCACAGATAAAAGGGTCAACTGAATGTTACTAGTAATCTCTCCTCCTTCAGGCTTCTTCTTCTTGTTTGGACTTTATATGGCAGTTGGCAACCAACTTTAAGGTGCATTAAGCAATTAACATCACATCATATACATTTTTTATTTGGCTACCATGGCTATGGGATGACAATGCCCCCCATCCACAGGGCTCCAAGTGGTCACCGAATGGTATGATGAGCATGAAAAATATGTAAACCACATGCCATGGCTATCTCAGTCACCATATCTCAACCCAATTGAACACTTATGGTCAATTCTGGAGCGACGCTTGAGACAGCGTTTTCCACCACCATCCACAAAACACCAAGTAATGGAATTTCTAGTGGAGGAATGGTGTCGCATCCCTCCAATAGAGTTCCAGACACTTGTAGAATCTACAGTATATCAAGGTGCGTTGAAGCTGTTCTGGCTTGTGGTGACATAACACTCTATTAAGACAGTTTATGTTTCGTGTTTCAACTGTTCACTGCCTGCACCCGTCCGCCTGACTAGCATCACTACTCTGGATGGTTCTGACATAGAATATGTGGACAACTATAAATACCTAGGTGTCTGGCTAGACTGTAAACTCTCCTTGCAGACTCATATTAAACATCTCCAATCCAAAATTAAATCTAGAATCGGCTTCCTATTTCGCAACAAAGCATCCTTCACTCACGCTGCCAAACATACCCTCGTAAAACTGACTATCCTACCGATCCTCGACTTCGGTGATGTCATTTACAAAATAGCTTCCAATACTCTACTCAGCAAGCTGGATGCAGTCTATCACAGTACCATCCGTTTTGTCACCAAAGCCCCTTATACCACCCACCACTGTGACCTGTATGCTCCAGTCGGCTCCAGTTGCTACATATTCGTCGCCAAACCCACTGGCTCCAGGTCATATATACTGTAAGTCTATGCTAGGTAAAGCCCCGCTTTATCTCAGCTCACTGTTCACGATAAAAACACCTACCTGTAGCACGCGCTCCAGCAGGTATATCTCACTGGTCATCCCCAAAGCCAACACCTCCTTTGGCTGCCTTTCCTTCCAGTTCTCTGCTGCCAATGACTGGAACGAATTGCAAAAATCACTGAAGCTGGAGACTTATATTTCCCTCACTAACTTTAAACATCAGCTATCTGAGCAGCTAACCGATCGCTGCAGCTGCACATAGCCCATCTGTAAATAGCCCACCCAATCTACCTACCTCATCCCCATATTGTTTTTATTTACTTTTCTTCTCTTTTGCACAACAGTATTTCTACTTGCACATCACCATCTGCTCATCTATCACTCCAGTGTTGAATTTGCTAAATTGTAATTACTTCGCTACTATGGCCTATTTATTGCCTTACCTCCTCACGCCATTTGCACACACTGTATATAGACTTTCTTTTCGATTGTGTTATTGACTGTACACTTGTTTATTCCATGTGCAACTCTGTATTGTTGTTTGTGTCGGACTGCTTTGTTTTATCTAGGCTAGGTCGCAGTTGTAAATGAGCTTGGAGGCAGTATTTTGACATCTGGATGACAAGCGTGCCCAAAGTAAACTGCCTGTTACTCAGGCCCAGAAGCTAGGATATGCATATATTGGTCAATTCTGATAGAAAACACTCTAAAGTTTCCAAAACTGTTAAAATAGTGCCTGTGAGTATAACAGAACTGATATGGCAGGCTAAAACCGGAGGAAAATCAATCAAGGAAGTGATTTTTCATGTGGGTCATTTTCAATTGAATGCCTATTGAGTATCTAATGGGTTAGGACCCAGATTGCAGTTCCTATGGCTTCCACTAGATGTTTAGAAATTGTTTCAGGCTTGTTTTCTGAAAAATGAAGAAGAATGAGACCTTTCTGTCAGGGGACTGAGGAAGCATGCAGTGCATTCCTATGCTTTGTCTAGGCTACTTCGAAACAAGTAAGACATTCCTCATAAAATGACAAAATGAACATCCAGGTTTTAAACAATTAAGTTTATGGTGAAATAGTTTCAAAATCTGACTGCATCCGCTCAGATGGCAAGGTGGGTGATGTTGCAGTGCACAACAGACACTGGCCTTTCTCTCCCATCGGAACGAACAGTGCCGAGTATATCAACAGAATCAAGCCTTTAGGCATTAATATAAATAATCCAACATTATATTTGTCAAACATGACTGGCGTTTAGCATATATATGTAATTAAAAGTCTCATTCAAGTTGGGCTAAATTTTATGGCGCTTTCCTCATGTCAGCATTGGTGTGGACATTTTTTATAGATTTATTTTTATATAACCTTTATTTAACTAGGCAAGTCAGTTAAGAACAAAATGTTATTTACAATGACGGCCTACCAAAAGGAAAACGCAGGCTGGAAAAAAATATATAAAAAAAATATAAAAAATATAGGACAAAACACACATCACAACAAGAGAGGCACCACAACACTACATAAAGAGAAACCTAAGACAACAACATAGCATGGCAGCTACACATGACAACACAGCATGGTAGGAACACAACATGAAAACAACATGGTAGAAACACAACATGGCAGCAGCATAACATGGTAGCAGCATAAAACATGGTACAAACATTATTGGGCACACAGACAACAGCACAAAGGGCAAGAAGCTAGAGACAGCAATACATCACACGAAGCAGCCACAACTGTCAGTAAGAGTGTCCATGATTGAGTCTTTGAATGAAGAGATGGAGATAAAACTGTCCAGTTTGAGTGTTTTGTGCAGTTCGTTCCAGTCGCTAGCTGCAGCAAACTGAAAAGAGGAGCGACCCAGGGATGTGTGTGTTTTGGGGACCTTTAAACAGAATGTGACTGGCAGAATGGGTGTTGTTAAGGATGAGGGCTGCAGTAGGTATCTCAGATAGGAGGGAGTGAGGCCTAAGAGGGTTTTATAAATATGCATCAACCAGTGGGTCTTGCGACAGATATACAGAGATGACCAGTTGACAGAGTATAGAGTGCAGTGATGGATGTCCTATAAGGAGCATTGGTGGCAAATCTGATGGCCGAATGGTAAAGAACATTTAGCCGCTCTAGAGCACCCTTACCTGCCGATCTATAAATTACGTCTTCATAATCTAGCATGGGTAGGATGGTCATCTGAATCAGGGTTAGTTTGGCAGCTGGGGTGAAAGAGGATCGATTACGATAAAGGAATCCAAATCTAGATTTAACTTTAGACTGCAGCTTTGATATGTGCTGAGAGACGGACAGTGTACCATCTAGCCATACTCCCAAGCAATTATATGAGGTGACTATCTCAAGCACAAAACCCTCAGAGGTAGTAATCACACCAGTGGGGAGAGGGGCATTCTTCTTACTGAACCACATGACCTTTGTTTCGGAGGTGTACAGAACAAGGTTAAGGGCAGAGAAAGCTTGCTGGACAAACATGGCTGTAACCATGTAGGCTAATTATTTATATACATTTAGATACACTTGTGTTTTTCTTAACAGAATATCTAGTGTTTTTTAGTTTTCAAATCGATTTAATTGGCTATTTTGGTTAATGGCCAACGGTGCCCTGGTAGATGGCCTTGGTGCCCTAGCAGATCGGGCCCCTCCTGAAGGCTAAATGACCCTGCCCCTAAAATCACGAAATTCCAAGCCTGCTAAAGCATACTATTATGAAAATGCATATAAAAAGTTGTAGGCCTACATTCAGGTGTACACATCCATTTTTATTATTATTATTATTATTATTATTATTATGAATAAACCTTTATTTAACCAGGAAAGGCTCATTGAGATTTAAAATATATTTTTCCAGAGCGTTGTGGTCAAGATAGGCAGCATCAAGTCATTACAAAAATTATAGACAAACAACATGAAAAACTACAAGTAAATCTAGTAAAAACCATAGAATTCACAAGAGTAAAACAAAATCAAAAACAGCAAATTAAAAACATTGACAGGTCAGGGAATCAGTCTCAAAATACTTCATCAGTGATTTAAAAATCGGGACGATCGGGAAAAGTTCTTCCAGTTTAAAAGTATTTTGGAAGGTGTTCCAAGACAATGGTGTAGAGTACATAAAAGCCCTTTTACCAAATTCAGTTCGGACATTTGGAACAGTTAGCAGGATAAAGTCCAGCGAACGAAGAGAGTACCCACCACATTTCTGAACAATAAAAATGCACAAATAAAAAAGTAGTAAACCCAAAATGGCTTTGTAAATAAAAGTATACCAGTGACTGAGCCTACGAGTGACTAGAGAAGATCAGCCATCCCTGGTATACAAAGTGCAGTGGTGCGTAAGGGTTTTGCAGTTTAAAATAAATCTCAAAGTGCCATGGTAAAGGGTGTCAAATGATCTCAAACACTGAGCGGAAGCATTCAGACAGCATATAAAATATCCCCATAGTCTAGGAAAGGCATAAATGGGTAGCCTTATTCCTAAAACAAAATCACAATTTCAGCTGGTTGTTGAATATGCAATTTAAAAGAGAGGCCGTCATCAATTAAAATTCCAAGATATTTATATGAGGTTACAGTCTCAATCTCAATGCCCTGACAGGTAATAATAGGTGAAAAGTTCTAGGTCTATTTCTCGCTTTAGAAAACACCATTAGTTTAGTTTTGTCAGTATTGAGGATAAGCTTCAATTGACACAACATATGTTGAACAGTATAAAAAGCATTTTGCAAGTTCTGGAAAGCTATAGCCTATGCAATATGATTATTAGGCCATAGCAGTGTGTTTGTCTGCAAGGCTAAAGAGAGGTACCTCCTTTTTAAATTCATTCTTGATCTTCAATTTCAAGCTGTTGGATGTAGGCTAGTCCCTTCTCAATACACTAAAAGATCTGAAAATGTGGTCGGAGGCTCCATATGGAGGGTGTGATGCAATTGTGGAGCCTCCTGAGGCATGCAGAGGTCGAATTAAGTTCCGTACAGCTTCGCTGTGTCCCTCCCAAATGTTGTAACAATGTGGAGGGCTCCGTATAGCTCTGCATTGACATGATTGGTTGACGGTAGTTGGGGGCGGGAGGTCCTGTATAAACAAACTCACTTCCTTGACAACTTTCTTCACAACAGCTCTGCTCAACAGCTCTGCGCTGCTCCGCAAAGAGCAATCAGTATGAAGGCCCTGACTTCTGCAGAGCCCATATCACTGTAAATGCTGCAAAGCCAAGGCAGCCGTCGAATTGACCATATGCAGTGCCTTTAACACAATAAATGTCATTCTACATTTTAAATGGGGGGGGGGGGACGAATGTGAGATTCAAACCATTGCCACAATCTACAACAATTACATGGAGCTAGGCACTCTACACAGAGTGCAATTTGACCAGTCATTCAATTGGCTGATGCTTATACTGAAACCTTTTCTAATGTTCCCAAATATGGCCGCACAATGTTCCAAAAAAAGACTACCTTGTTAGCAACCAGAGCCCCAACAGCAGAGAGGACTGCTTCAACGATGGTCCACAGAGCATTTCGCATTGGGCCTCTGTGTGAAGGCTGGACACAATCACACCTACAGATAAACAGCATCTCTCACCTTTCTCTTGCAGTATGTCACCTGTTTCATGCCAGAACACGATACAACCTAGTTAACCCTTTCACATCATGTTTCATGTGGTTTTCAAGAGACTAGCCTCGCCATGCAGTAGCAATAGCTTTAAATGACCACCACTCTCTGCATTACAGACGTCTATCTGTATGGTGTGTCTAGGGGGACTCACTTCAGAACAAAGACGATCAGACCGTTAGACTCTCTGAAATGACTTCATTTATGATGATAGAACTACACTTTGGGAAGCAGTGGATCAATTTCTCACACAGCTCATCCCAAAATAAAAACCAGGTCCAGACAGATGGGCGTATCTACAGTATATTCAAGACATGACCTAAGTCTTATGGCGCATTATGCTTTAATAACATTTTAATAACACTAGCAGCTATGTCCTGGATCTAACTGCCATCTGCTGATGAACTGGAGCTTGTTGGGCCAGCACACTGCATTTAGACAGGCTTATAGTGCTCATTCTTGGTACGTACGGGCCGGGCCATCTGCTGTTGAACTGGAGCTTGTTGGGCCAGCACACTGCATTTAGACAAGCTTATAGTGCTCATTCTTGGTACGTACGGGCCGGGCCATCTGCTGTTGAACTGGAGCTTGTTGGGCCAGCACACTGCATTTAGACAAGCTTATAGTGCTCATTCTTGGTACGTACGGGCCATCTGCTGTTGAACTGGAGCTTGTTGGGCCAGCACACTGCATTTAGACAGGCTTATAGTGCTCATTCTTGGTACGTACGGGCCATCTGCTGCCAGTCTTGTTTAAAAAGCTGTGACAAAGATTGATTGACGAAAATTCAAATAAGTTTCTCATGGGGATTTTGCCCACCGTTTGTGGCGTTTTCCTCTCACAAAGCACAAATGTTTGTCACAAATAAAACATTTGTGTTCTCAAAATGTCAATCACAGTGTTTAAATAGGATGTTTCAAGAACATTAGTGATTCTCGAAGAAATGTTTAGGAATTTGCTGTGTGTATCCCTATGGAGTCATACAGACGTTCATACACTCTACATTGAATACATGTCATAGAAATCAATGAATGAGACTGAGGGACAGATCTAATAAAAAGCTACAGTTATTGTGTAATAAGAAATTACACAAGTCAGGAGATGTGAGCAACTGTCTCCCTTTTCTGGCCTTTTCAATCAACACCTTCTTTCCCAGATGAATTTCAACATCACACTTTGTCACTCAGCTGGAAACATAACCATGACATAACCAAGCTGAAAAGCCAAATGGTATGAAAGCTGATTTTGCTGTACTTGCCATGTCTAGGGGTCATAGGCCAAGCTACATGGTCAGCATCTCTCTGAAACCTGATTTTTATGTGTGCATAAGTGTGAGAAATCAGCATATCGGGACTATGTGGTATGTACATGTGCCCAGGACACATCAAACTTTCTGAGTTCAGGGCCAGCTCCGTCTTGACCTCTTGGTCGGCCAGTCCATTTGTTCATGGTAACAAAAAGGGATGCCCAACTAAAGAGGTTAACTAACAGAAAGAAACTAAAAAGGCCTGCTGAGAGGCTTCTGGCCTCTCTCACCTGGACTGACAATCGATTGATTGCTTTCACCTGAGGAATTATCAAGGCTTCCTGGCAGAATACAGGCGGACCCGGTACGTGCTGCCACCTGGGGATGGAGTGTGGAAGTGTATCATGGTAGTGTGTTTGTCCATGTCCTAACACTGACCTTCCCCCACATAAAAAAACTGAGAGTTTGTCATGGGGGGCATCTACAGTACACTGCCACAAGTCCCCTGGCTCGGTCCTCGTGTGCTTCTAAGATACATTCCACAACCATTTGAGTGCAAAAGTAAAACATTTACCCACACGGTCTACACGTCTCATAGTATCATCTAAATTCTTTGCACAAAACACTAGGGCACCTGGGTAAGAGGAGGTGCCCTTTTCTCCAGCCCTATCTTCCCGATTTTCATCGACAATGTTTTCCCTCCAAATGGAGATAGGAACAGAACTACCACACAAAGAAAAATCTGCTGGATGAATTATAAAAACAGCAGGATCAATAGCTCATCACAAGGACTTTATCTCGGCTGAGGTCTCTGAGTTCAGCGGATGGGAGGTGTAAAGGTGGCTAGCAGGAACTATTTGCTCCTCTGTAAGGGGGAGTGAGAAAAGAGGTGAGAGGTGAGAGGAGGGGCAGAGAAAGGAGAGAGGAGGCTGTGAAAGGAGTATCAGTCTCAGGGTAAAGGGAGTAATTGAGTTCTACATGTTAACGGTGCCAATTCCAGTGATTAAACACAGAGCCATTTCACACTCAGCAAAACGTGCTATGTTCCTCTTAGAGGAGTTCAGGCCATCGACACTGTAACCACTACTGAGCCCACACTGGAACTGAAGACAGACATGTTACTGTCTCTTACCACACAGTATGGTGTGATGGTAAAAACATGTGCTTATTATAATGATAATAACACACAGGGTCAGCGTAAAATGGCTTTCTAATCAAATAAATAATTTAATACAAATATACAATTTGACATGGGCACAGCGTGGGGAGGTTGGTGAAAGAGTATACTTGAAAAAGATCAGACAAAGAGAGGAAGGCAAGTGAGGGAGGTGACATCTCACTCAGTCTTTCCATGCTGGGCCACTTATGTCATGTGTTTCTGTTGGGTACGCCGATGCGTCATAGGGGTTGGACAAGACAATGTACTCAGGGCTTCAGAAACAAAGAGCTTTCAAGAGGAGGGTGGATGATACATATATTCGCACAGTCATTTGAGAGACACATTCTGTCAACGTTGTGAACAAGAATTTAGATTATCTCCGCATCTTACCTTCAGTTCATGACATTTGCGTCAATGATTGAACTATGAAACCTTTCGGATGACGGCGAGTAACGATCGTACAGAAAGGTGGTTTCACCACTGCTAGGAGACACACCTCTAGGTAACACACCTTCATCTTCAATAACCGCGTCGTAATATTGAAATCAGATGCAACATTTGAAACCATGAATGTATTGCTTGATATTGGAAGCTCATTTTCGAACCATCAGCACAGTTTCGAACCATAAGCATAAGTCTCCTCTGAGTTGAGTCTAATCAACAGCTGCTGGTGTTGCTGTCTGTTGTTGTGTTGAATAACTACTAACAGTTATTTTACACTACCTGAGATCAAAGCAGAGTGAAATGGAAACGTTTTCTCTCCAAACGAGTGTTTTGATGCAGAAACAGTGTACTGTATTCTCTTCTATCTGTTCTGGGGGGGGGGGCAGCCTGACTTTAAGACTGACAGGGGCTGCACATGCACTTAGTTTGATCCCATTAGGCAGTGAAACAATTCAGTTGATTCAGAATTTCAAACCGCAAACATTCTGTATTAGGGCAAACAGGCATTGTATGTAAAAACAATTGTACATTGTATGTAAGTACAGTTCTCCAGGAACAGGGTTGGAGTGAAAACCTACAGGACGATAGCTCTCCAGGAACAGGGTTGGAGTGAAAACCTACAGGACGATAGCTCTCCAGGAACAGGGTTGGAGTGAAAACCTACAGGACGGTAGCTCTCCAGGAACAGGGTTGGAGTGAACCTACAGGACGATAGCTCTCCAGGAACAGGGTTGGAGTGAAAACCTACAGGACGGTAGCTCTCCAGGAACAGGGTTGGAGTGAAAACCTACAGGACGATAGATCTCCAGGAACAGGGTTGGAGTGAAAACCTACAGGATGATAGCTCTCCAGGAACAGGGTTGGAGTGAAAACCTACAGGACGATAGCTCTCCAGGAACAGGGTTGGAGTGAAAACCTACAGGACGATAGCTCTCCAGGAACAGGGTTGGAGTGAAAACCTACAGGATGATAGCTCTCCAGGAACAGGGTTGGAGTGAAAACCTACAGGATGGTAGCTCTCCAGGAACAGGGTTGGAGAACCCTGATCAAATGTAGCAACATGAGGTAAGGCTGGAGTGAGACAATGTTTGCTTGCTTGTTATTTTCTACAGCTCTGCTACTATGGCTTTTGCAGAGCTCTAATGAAAGTCTGTGTAGTAGCGTGTAGCTGTTGAGGCCTGTCTGTGCTTCGTTACTCAGACAGAACCTCACCTGCTGCTACTTCCACCTGTCACTGCCTGGTGAGCAGAGGGGGAGGGAACGAGAGGCACAGGCCCCCTCACTGCTCCCAAAGGCCCCAGCCTCAGTGCTAATTACAACCCAACACTCCTCCCCATGCTCCTGCTCTCTCTCGGCTCTCCCTCTCCGCCTGTCGGTCTGCCACTGTATCCTCGTTGTTTATCCAGATGAGCACCGCTGCGCTGCAACAACATGTGTCGGTGTCACCACAGGGCCCTTTCCTTCCCGAAAACGAGCTACGCTGGGCTGTGTCTGTCTCCTCCCTATTTCTGTGGCTGTGAGGTTCATTTCAATGAGCCACCATTTGATATCTGCTTCTCTGCTCTACTCTACTCAAAGCAACACTGATCAGAGAGAAGCCAATTCCAGGCACATAGCCAAACAACTAATGGTGATGCAGTAAATCATCTTCCTAGCCGTGTGAACAACATAAGGGAAGGCACCATAATATATACTCTGATGTTACAGAGGCGGACCAATAATGCGTTCCGCTCACAAAACCACCCTGGCTGTACCCACGTTTCACTGCCAATGGGACAGGGGTGTTACAGACGGTGTCAAGGTGAGACACACCTTCCTACCGCTGTGTGAATATGACACACTGTTTTCCCAGGAAAGGACAATGAAGTGTTATTTTGCCCATGAATGCCCCTTTGGCCTGGTTCCACTCACCAACAGGCTCATGACAGGAGGGAGAATGGAAAGGATCCTCTTGTGAGAAAAGAGCAGGAGAAAGGAGAGGACATGTCCTTATCTTTCCTTCCTCATCATTGGGGACCAGATATAACTCCTCTTCTTGCCCCAGCATCTTATTTGCATCTCAGACTAATTGCCACTATTCGCTCATCAAGGTTCCTTGAGTTTGTAAATTGCAGGCACAATTGGAAGCAATTGTCAAGCTCAATGATATGAAATTGTCAGTCTGTCCTCAGTGGAGCAGGAAAGTAAGGATGAAATTGAGAGAAGGATTAGAACATTAGACAAGAAGACAATTCCCTGACATTTTGAACGGTGTTTCACATTTTCCTAAAACTGTCTTGATTAATCTAATTACAGAATATTTCCTATAATAAGATTGTTTGTAATTGGTAGTCTGATTGTGTGATAATCTGATTGATATGCACATCTGTATGACTGATTGAGGTTTATATCTTATTATAAACTGGGTGGTTTGAGCCCTGAATACTGATTTGCTGACAGACGTGGTATATCAGAACATATACCACAGGTATGACAAAACATTTATTTTTACTGCTCTAATTATGTTGGTATACAGTTTATAATAGCAACAGGGCAACTCGGGGGGGTTGTGGTATATGGCCAATATACCACGGCTAAGGGCCGTTCCTAAGAACAGCCCTTAGCCATGGTATATTGGCCATATACCACACCCCCCAGGCCGTATTGCTTAATTCTTTAGTTCTTGTGCCAAGATGATCCAGAGAAATACATGTATGAAGAGGATGATGGGAATGGACATTTCCCCTCTGATGCAAGGGCAATAGTAACAGTGACCACTGCACACCAAATCACACCACCAACACCACTCACACATCTTATACACCATACAGTACACTAGCAAGACATGACAGGGGGGATAAAGGAAATGATGTCTTTGTGAGAAGAGATAAGTAGTGCCCTACGCCTTTTTTTATAAGGACACAGTAAACCATATAGCAAGGGTCCCCCACCAGCCTAATCCACCCCCAACAGCAAACAGCCGTTTGCAAAATATTTTCCTACCTCATGATGGCATCTATTTTGTAAAGTGCATCAGTCCCTCCTGCAGCAAAGCATCCCCACAACATGATGCTGCCACCCCTGCTTCACGGATGGGATGGTGATTCTTCGGCTTGCAAGCCTCCCCCTTTTTCATCCAAACAGAACGATGGTCATTATGGCTAAACAGTTCTTTATTCGTTTCATCAGACCAGAGGACATTTCTCCAAAAAGTACGATCTTTGTCCCCATGTGCAGTTGCAAACCGTAGTCTGGCTTTTTTTATGGCGGGTGTGGAGTAGTGGCTTCTTTCTTGCTGAGTGGCCTTTCAGGTTATGTCAATATAGGACTCATTTTACTGTGGATATAGATACTTTTGTACCTGTTTCCTCCAGCATCTTCACAAGGTCCTCTGCTGTTGTTCTGGGATATATTTGCACTTTTCGCACCAAAGTATGTTCATCTCTAGATGACGGCTGCGTGGTCCCATGGTGTTAATACTTGCGTATTATTGTTTGTACAGATGAACGTGGTACCTTCAGGCATTTGGAAATTGCTCCCAAGAATGAACCAGATTTGTGGAGGACTACAATTTTTTTTCTGAGGTCTTGGCTGATTTCTTTTGATTTTCCCATGATGTTCAGCAAAGAGGCACTGAGTGTGAAGGTAGGCCTTGAAATACATCCACAGCTACACCTCCAATTGACTCAAATTATGTCAATTATCAGAAGATTTGAAAGCCATGGCATATTTTTCTGAAATTTTCCAATTAAAGGCACAGTCAACTTCGTGTATGTAAACTTCTGACCCACTGGAATTGCGATACAGTGAATTAGAAGTGAAATAATCTGTCAATTGTTGGAAAAATGACTTGCGTCATGCACAAAGTAGATGTCCTAACCGACTTTCCAAAACTATAGTTTGTTAAAAAGACATTTGTGGAGTGGTTGAAAAATGAGTTTTAATGACTCCAACCAAAGTGTATGTAAACTTCTGAGTTCAACTGCTTATGTATATGATGGTGTGTATAGACATGGACAGTATATGAAGAGAAAAGGTGTGTACAGCAGTAGTTATATAGGATGAGCCTTGACTAGACTACAGTATATACATATGAAGTGGTCAAAACCGTATGTAAACATTATTAAAGTGACCTGTGTTCCATTATTAAAGTGACTAGTGTTCAATGACTATGTACATAGGGCAGCAGTCTATAAGGTGCAGGGTTGAGTACGGGTGGTAGCCGGCTAGTAACAGTGACTAATGTTCAGTTAGTACTGGGAGGAGGCTGGCAAGTGGTGATTATTTAACAGTCTGATGGCCTGGAGATAGAAGCTGTTTTTCACTCTCTGTCCCAGCTTTGATGCACCTGTACTGTCTCCGCCTTCTAGATGGTAGCGGACTGAACAGACCATTTCTCGGGGGGCCAAGACACATTTTTTCAGCCTCCTGAGGTGGAAGAGGCACTGTTGCGTACATAAGATGCATCTCTATTATACATGGGAATACTTTGGAACAGATGTCCAAAATTAAAATCACTTGGAGCTGATTTGCTGGTGTTTTTAAAAGTTTTTATCTCCAACAATAAAAAAAATACAAAAAAATAACCGTTGGGGAACCCTGCCATACAGTACATCACTGATACAGTACATCACTGATACAGTACATCACTGATACAGTACATCACTGATACAGTACACCACTCCAATCTCCCTCCTCAGCACTAGGCTCCCTTTGCCTCAACCATAATGCAGACAATCAGACTGTCAGAAAGCCAGCGAGAATCCATCCTAAGACCCCAAACGCCACAAATCTTTTCAGTTAAATCTAGACCCTACATGAGCCCAGGTGAGCCGCTACTGTTATGAACTGTATGTACAGTAACTTCTTCATGGTCCATGTTGGTAGAAACTAGGCCCAGTTCTCTGCTGTTTCTCTGTGACAGGCGCCTGAAGAATGCTTCTCTCAGTGTCAAGCATAACTCACGCTAATGGCGGTACATTTGTTTTTGGAGAGAGAATGTGATTGCCTGAATGATGTGATTGTTTTGTCTGTCTGCTCGTCTGGTGCATGAGAGAGTTAAGACAGGTATTAGACAAGATTTCCTCTGTAAATAGGTAAACAAGTCGGAGTTGAAGAGGGGAATAATTCCCCCCTACAAATGTTGGGTGACAGTGGGAGGTAGGCATACCTTTGATGGTTAACTACTGTCATCCAGGCCATGAAATGTTTGATTTTCAGAGATTTCTGTCAGTTTGTCTGTCTGTTTTTGTTTCTGCAATGCTCTGTTTGAAAGGTGTGTGTGTGTGTGTGTGTGTGTGTGTGTGTGTGTGTGTGTGTGTGTGTGTGTGTGTGTGTGTGTGTGTGTGTGTGTGTGTGTGTGTGTGTGTGTGTGTGTGTGTGTGTGTGTGTGTGTGTGTGTGTGTGTGTGTGTGACTGATAAAAGGGTATGTGTGAAACAGACATGCCTCACCGCTCCAGATGACAACTGACCTTCAGCTCAAACCTCTTACAAACCAATCTATTTATCTTCTTCAGTTACAATTGTACCTGTCACTACTGAGAATGACAAATGTCATGTTTTGACTTCATAGAAGAGGGGCTCAATATGTGTCACACAGGAATATGTGCTGTGACTCATCCAAAAACAAAGGGGGGGGGGGGGGGGTTGATGATAATTCGATGTGAGTGAGGTAAAACAGCCAGTGGGATCTACACATATCCACGGGGCTCTGACATTGCCATTCAAGAGAGAAAAGGGCTCGGGTCTATTGACCTACAGCTTCACTGTAGAAGGGGTCATCTGAATAATGAGATCCTATAGAAAATCATCTGATGGATGAAATACAGCCTGCAGTAGCCTAGTGGTTAGAGCATTGGACTAGTAACTGAAAAGTTGCTAGATGGAATCCCTGAGCTGACTTGGTAAAAATCTGTTGTTCTGCCCCTGAACAAAGCAGTTAACCCACTGTTCCTAGGCCATCATTGAAAATAAGATTTTCTTTCTTAACTGACTTGCCTAGTTAAATAAAGATTATAAAAAAAGACTTATGCAATAAGGCACGGGGGGGTGTGGTATATGGCCAATAGGGCTGTTTATGAGCAAAACGCAACACGGAGTGCCTGGATACAGCTCTTAGCCGTGGTATATTGGCCATAGACCACAAACCCCTGTGGTTTATTGCTATAATAAACTGGTTACCAACATAATTAGAGCAGTAAAATAAATGCTTTGTCATACCTGTGGTATACGGTCTGATAAACCATGGCTGTCAGCCAATCATCATTCAGGGCTTGAATCACCCAGTTTATAATACTGTGTATCTTTAATATGGGTGATCACATCAGGGTTGTTATAGGCAAACAAGCTGCACTTCACAGGTGACTGCCAGACTATGAAATGTTCATTTTCATGACTCTTCCTACGCTGTAGTAACACATGCCTTCTTAATTGGATGCTGTTTATCATTTTGTTTGCGTCTGTGTCTGCATATGTGAGTGAATGTGCATGTTTGTACAGTGTATTCAGAAATTATTCAGACCCCGTGATTGTTCTCACATTTTATTACATTAGAACCTTATTCTAAAATGGATCCCTCAATCTACACACAATACCACAAAATGACAAAACAAAAACAGGTTTTTAGAAATGTATTACAAATATAAATACTGAAATACACATTTACATAAGTATTCAGACTCTTTACTCTGTACTTTTTTGAAGCACCTTTGGCAGCGATTATAGCCTCGAGTCTTCATGGGTATGATGCTACAAGCTAGGCACAGCTATATTTGGGGAGTTTCTCCTATTCTTCCCTGCAGATCCTCTCAAGCTCTGTCAGGTTGGATGGGGAGCGCCACTGAACAGCTATTTTCAGGTCTCTCCAGAGATGTTCAAGTCTGGGCTCTGGCTAGGCCACTCAAGGACATTCAGAGACTTGTCCCGAAGCCACTCTTGCATTGTCTTGGCTGTGTGCTTAGGGTCGTTGTCTTGTTGGAAGGTGAACCTTTGCCCCGGTCGTGGTGCTGAGGGCTCTGGACCAAGTTTTCTGAGTAGGGGTGTTGCATAGGCTTGGCTGCCTGAGGCGGTTCTCAATCAGAGTCAGGTGATTCTCGTTGTCTCTGATTGGGAACCGTATTTAGGTAGCCGGGGTTTCACTGTGTATTTCGTGGGTGATTGTTCCTGTCTCTGTGTAGTTTCACCAGATAGGCTGTAATTAGGTTTCACGTTCCGTTTGTTGTTTTGCTTTTGTATTAGTTATTTCATGTATCGTTCCGTTTTTCTTCATTAAAGACATGAGTAACCACCACGCTGCATTTCGGTCCGACTCTCTTTCTACAAACGAAGAACGCCGTTACAAGGAGTGGCTTTTGTCTGGCCCCTCTACCATAAAGGCCTGATTGGGTGAGTGCTGCATAGATGGTTGTCCTTCTGGAAGGTTCTCCCATCTCCACATAGGGACTCTGGAACTCTGGAGCTCTGTCAGTGACCATCGGGTTCACCCCCGAATGCCGGGTGGCCAGCTCTTGGTGGTTCCAAACTTCTTCAAGAATGATGGAGGCCAATGTGTTCTTGGGGAAATTCAATGCTGCAAAAATGGTTTGGTACCCTTCCCCAGATCTGTGCATTGACACAATCCTGTCTCGGAGCTCTGAGGACAATTCCTTTCCCCATGGCTTGGTTTTTGCTCTGAACCTTATATTTTCCGATCCAAATCATGTCCAATCAAGTTGTAGAAACATCTCAAGGGAGATCAATGGAAATAGGATGCACCTGAGCTCAATTTCTAGTCTCATAGCAAAGGGTATGAATACTTATGTCAATAAGGTATCCGTTTTTTATTCTTTATAAATTTGCAACAATTTCTAAAAACCTGTTTTCGCTTTGTCATTAAGGGGTGTTGTGTGTAGATTGATGTATGTTCTGTATGGTTATGTCTGACTGTGCAGTCGTCTAAATGCTGACAAGAGGCTCATGCGCCTGTGGGTAGATGCCAGCAAGCCCTTTAGAGAGTATGTTCTACCTTCATCCTCCATCCATGCTCCAGTTTAGATCAGCAGCACCTCCGGCCTTCCTCTCTGTGTACTCTGGGCCTTCCTGTCTGGGTCTGATTGGGAGTTGGGGAGTGGATCCCACCAGCCCCAAAAAAAGGGGGATGGGGGTCTGCAGTCTGGCTGCCTGCGTAAGGTGGCTGACAGAAGGCTGGCTTGTTTGTTTTGCTCTCCTCAGCACTAGCTGCTCCCCTGGGCGAGGTGGAAGCCGAGAGGAGAGCTTTACTTCCCCGGCGACTTAATAGGAACAAATACAAACAAACAACTAAAGTGGTGCCGTTGTGGAGCGCCGCTACTGACAGCAGAACACGAGCCCCCACGTTATTGACAGGAGACTTACTGCGTGGAGAGAGAGAGGAGGATGAGAGTGATGCTGTCTCTGTCTGTTATGTCACTCTAAATCACTGTGTACACACACACACAATATATTTATTTAGAACTTTCTTGGGAAAATTATGTTTAGCAATTTAGCGTTTGTCTCGCGATCTTCTTTATGTGAAGAACATGATGAAGAATAGACTAAAGCAGTGTTCCAACACATCACTTATGCAAGCTGTCATTGGCAGAATGCAGGATATGTGGAACAAACAGCTTCCACTAGATTTGTCATTACCACTGTGTTCCATCTATGAAAATGGTGCTTTGGAACGACTCGAGATAAGTTCTTGAAAGTTACACAAACTTTATCTGCAAGTGTCACGATTACACAGACTCACAGAAAAAGGCCTTATTTATATACCAATGGGAGGCGTGGTGGGTAGAGACAGAACATCTCCAATGGTTGTCCCATAATGTCAGATAACAGACCGTAGACAGACCATCCGTTCAGCGTTAATAGGAAAACCATTGAAAGCCCAGTCAAATAACTGTTAGGTTGGAGCAAAATGAGTCTATTTCTCAATGCCTAGCAGTGCCTACCAGTATCCAGTGATAAGGATGGACCCTCAATGTTAACTATGGTCGTGAGGAAGTGGCTATTTAGATCCAGATTGTGTCCATCACCACCATTACTGTGACATCCACCGTGGTCCATCCATACCTCTTCTCTCCATCCTGCTCTGTCTGCACTGCCTCCATCCTCAAACACCATCCGGATAAATAATTGAGACAAGCGCGTTGTGATTACACAACAATTACTCTCGACTCCTTAAAAATGAAAAGGCCCCTCATGAAACATTGAGAGGCTTTCCCTCTCATTAATGCTTAGCCCCAGGGAGGCAGGGAGCTAACTCTTCTGGCTCTCCAGTGGATTTGCCCAGAGAACATAGCCACAGCCAACCAGTCAGAGTGCCAACCCAATGGGCACAAACTTGTTGAATCGATGTAATTTGGCAACATATTGTGATTTGTGATGTGGAATCTGTGTAAAATAGCTATGACTGTGATAGCAACAGTAAATCTATTTGCTTTAAAGTGGAGCTCTCTCAACAATCAGTTGCGCGATAGCACATTGGTAAATCCCAGACATGCTCAATTGGTGACATGTTTGGTGAGTATGCAGGTCATGGAAGAACTGGGACATTTTCAGCTTCCAGGAATTATGTACAGATCCTTGTGACATGGGGGCTGCATTATCATGCTGAAACATGAGGTGTTGGCAGCGGATGAATAGCATGACAATGGGCTTCATAATCTCATCACAGTATCTTTGTGCATTCAAATTTCCATAGATAAAATGCAATTGTGTTCATTGTCTGTAGCTTATGCCTGCCTTATACCATAACCCCACCACCACCACAGGGCACTCTATTCACAATGTTGACATCAGTAAACCGCTTGCCCATACGATGCCATACACGTGGTCTATGGTTGTGAGATAGGTTGGACATACTGCCAAATTCTCTTAAACAACATTGACGGCGGCTTTTGGTAGAGAAATTAACATTACATTTCCCTGCAAAGGCTCTGGTGGACATTCCTGCAGTCAGTATGCCAATTGCACTCGAAACTTCAAAACTTGAGACATCTGTGTCATTGTGTTGTGTGACAAAACTGCACATTTTAGAGTGGCCCTTTATTGTCCCCAGTAGGTGCACCTGTGTAATGATCATGCTGTTTAATTAGCTTTTTGATGTGCCACACCTGTCAGGTGGATGGATTATCTTGAGAAAAGAGAAATGTTCACTAACAGGGATGCATACATATTTGTGCACATCATTTGAGAGAAATAAGCTTTTTTTTGTGCACATAGAACATTTCTGGGATCTTTTATTTCAGCTCATGAAACATGGGACCAACACTTTACATGTTGCGTTTTATTTTTGTTCAGTGTAGATGCAAACATAATACTTTTTTGTATGACATTTTTATTATATTGTATTAAGGATTTGAATGGTCAATAGACATCAATCCAGACCCATTACCGAAATGAACATCTGGTCTTGTGGCCATTTTGAGAAATCATATGAAACTTCTTTAAATCACACTAGACATCTTAATAAGGCATAATATAAGACTTATTTGTTGATATGTACAACTTTAAATTCTCTAGAGCCTGTAAAGTGTAAAAGTGTTTTTGATGGGATTGATGGGATTAAATGGGTTAAATCATATGTTGGTATCATTTTGTTAAGACACCCCAGGACTGGACTTACTCAGAGCAGATTGTGGATAAGTAAATACCTTTTTTCATCTTTATTTCTATTTGTAAAACACTAAAAGACATAAATGCATGTTTGGAAAATGTCATCTAGAATAAAACATTCGCAACATATCAGCAATTCCCTCTGGGCAAGTCTTAAAAAATATTTTTTTTTATTGAATTTTTAAAACATCCAATCTCCTTGCAGTGCAGCCGCTCAACATCTACAGTACATCACATTAGTTATCTAACAGACTCCTATGCAGAGCGACCCACAGAAGCAACCAGGGTCAACGTCCTGCTCAAGGGCACGTCGACAGATCTCCAACCAGGTCAAAAACGGGGACCAGAACCAGCGACCCATCAGCCACTGGCCCAAGATTCCAACCGCTAGGCCGCCAGCCCTCCAAGATACCCCCCCCACACACACACGGTTCCCCGAGAGCTGCTGCTCTTGGTAAATGTAGATGCTTCTGAAGTTGTGGAAAATGAGTTGGTTCGTGGGAAGAGTCTGAATTTCGGGAAATGGCAGTTAAAGAACACTGAATTTAGACGACCAAACACCTATTTAGACCCAATCACCATCTCTTCAAAGTAAGTTACTACGTAGAGTCCAGTTTGTTACATTCTCTATGAAATGTGTTTTTAAATTATGTGTAATCCAATGAACTTTGAAGTTAAAGAAGTATAGCCATTTTAAGAAGTGGTTAAAATTCCTGAATTGTTGATGACCGTGGTATGATAAACTGAAGAAAATATACATTTACATTAAAGATTTTGACATTTTTATGAAGAGCTGAGATTTATTCATCAGAACTGCAAAACAATGTTTTAAATCAAAGGGGGATGCTTGATGAACTTCTGTTACATTTTAAACTTGTGTCCCACAGAAATCCTGTGTACAGACTCACTCACCTGTTTAGGTCAAACAAAATAAACCGTCAAGCTACATTACTTCATAGGAGGTATCGCAGAACATTTGTTTTTTTGGCTGTATCATTTTAACAGTGAATTGGAACTGATCCAGTTAGACATAACAACCATCTGGTTTCAGAACTCACTCTCTGAGTGAGTGATCACAGATATTCACTTTTATTTAGTATCCAGTGTTTGGATCCTATCTGCATGAATTACAGTAATTTGGTTGTTCTTAAAACCTATCCAAACCAAAAACCGTGGATAGATGGCACCATTCGAGCAAAACTGAAAGCATACACCACTTCATTTAACCACAGCACGGTGGTAAGGAATATGGTCAAGTACAAACAGTCCACTTATGCCCTCCGTAAGGCAATCAAACAGACAAAACGTCAGTACAGAGACGAAGTGGAGTCGCAATTCAACGTCTCCAACAGAAGATGTATGTGGCAGGGACCCCAGAAAATCAGGGAATTTAAAGGGAAAACCAGCCATGTTGCGGACACCAACGTCTTGCTACCGGACAAACTAAACGCTGGCGAGAGCCACCGCTGCTTCCAATGACTGTGAGCTCTCGTTCTCCGTGGCCGACTTGAATAAGACATTTAAACGTATTAACCCTCACAAGGCTGCTGGCCAAGACGGCCATGTCCTCAGAGCATGTGCAGACCAGCTGGCTGGAGTGTTTACGGACATATTCAATATTTCTCTATCTCAGTCTGCTGTCCCCACTTGCTTTAAGATGTCCACCATTGTTCCTGTACCCAAGAAAGTGAAGGTAACTGAACTAATGTAAATTACTATCACCCCGTAGCACTCACTTCTGTCATCATGAAGTGCTTTGAGAGGCTAGTTAAGAATTATATCACCTTACTCGACATCCTAGACCACTGCAATTTGCATACCGCCCCAACAGATACACGGATGACGCAATCGCCATCACACTGCACACTGCCCTACCACATCTGGATAAGAGGAATACCTATGTAAGAATGCTGTTCATTGACTATAGCTCAGCATTCAACACCATAGTACCCTTCCAAGCTCATCATTAAGCTTGGGGCCCTGGGTCTGAACCCTGCCATGTGCAACTGGGTCCTGGACTTCCTGACGGGCCACCCCCAAGTGGTGAAGGTAGGAAACAACACCTCCACTACTCTGATCCTCAACACAGGGGCCCTACAAGAGTGCTTGCTCAACCCCCTCCTGTCTACTGCCAGTTCACCCATGACTGTGTGGCCATGTATGTCTCCAACTCAATCATCAAGTTTGCAAACGACACAACAGTGGTAGGCCTGGTAACCAACAATGATGAGACTACAGAGCGGAGGTGAGGGCCCTGGTGGAGTGTTGCCAGGAAAATAACCTCTCCCTCAACATCAACAAAATGAAGGAGCTGGTCGTGGACTTCAGGAGACAACAGAGAGAGCATGCCCCCATCCACATCAATAGGGCCGCAGTGGAGAAGGTGAAAATCTTCAAGTTCCTTGGCGTACACATCACTGACAATCTGAAATGGTCCAACCTCAGACAGTGTGGTGAAGAAGGCACAATAGCGCCTCTTCAACCTTAGGAGGCTGAAGAAATGTGGCTAGTCACCTAAAATCCTCACAAACCTCTACAGATGCAGCATTGAGAGCATCCTGTCGGGCTGTATCACCGCCTGGTGTGGCAACTGCACCGTCCACAACCGCAGGGCTCTCCAGAGGGTGATGCGGTCTTCACAACGCATCACCGGGGGCACACTACCTACCCTCCAGGACATCTACATCACCCGGTGTTACAGGAAGGTCAAAAAGATCATCAAGGACCTCAGCAACTTGAGCCACAGCCTGTTCACCCCGCTACCATTCAGAAGGTGAGGTCAGTACAGGTGGGACCGAGAGACTGAAAAACAGCTTATACTGTATCTCCAGACAATCAGACTGTAAAATAGTCACCACTAGCCGGCCTCCGCCCAGTAACCTGCACTAAACTTTAGTCACAGTTACTAGCCGACTACCACCCAGTTACTCAACCATGCGCCTTAGAGGCTGCTGCCCTATGTAAATAGCCATGGAACACTGGTCACTTTAATATTGGAACACTGGTCGCTTTGATAATGTTTTACCCACTTCATACAGTATGTACAGTATATACTCTATTCTAGTCAAGGCCTATCCTATTTAACTATTGCTCTACGCTATTCTATCCTACGTATTCTTCAGATATATTACATATTCTATCCATATACTGTCCATAATGTCTATACATCCCATTATTTATTTATATATATCATTTGATGATTTGTTTTAAATACTCTGATTTCCCCTACTGGTTGCAAGTGGCTGCAGAAATGCAAGACTGGGAAAAGCCAAGGGACCATTTTAAAGCAAACACAAGAAAATCTGAATAACCTCTGATCCAGTATGAATAAGAAAATGTAACACAACTTTTCTCTTTCGCCATTAGCAGTTCAAAGTTGTCTTCGGACAAACACTCAGTGATGAAGACCAGTCCATGTGAGTGTCCCATGTCTGACTTGGAGATGTCCACAGTGAGTCCTTCAGATCTCGCTAGATGAGAAGGCCTGAGTGGTGTGGGACAAGGGCCTTCATCTGTCTATTCCCTTCTCTGTTTGAAGAGCATCTAAAGCTCTCAGCTTCTCACTCCGTCTGGACATGTTTCCAATAGAGAGAAAGCTTTTTACTTTGTTACTTTGGTGCTGAGAACAAGGGGAATCACTCTATAATTGATTTTCCATAGTTTTGTTCCATTTTCAGTTTCAAAGTGACTGGGTTTTGGTTTTAGCGTGCCATTGAAAATGCGCTTGGCAACTTTCACCTCGCGCAAAACGCTTTCTCTCTTAAACTGACAAAAACAACAAAATCAAATGAGGTCGGACTGTTAGCCATATTTAATTCATAGACTTCACTATGTGCTTTCTTCATGCCTAGCGTGAAAGACATGCTTTCTTCATACGTCGTCAGCTAAATAAATGAAACATTTGACCATAACCAGATATTGGATGTTAAACATTCAACAACAACTAAAAGCTTTGAATTTCCAGAACTGATGTTCTGTCCCATAGGTTCTCTTTCTAGATCCTGCTGCCTTTCAGAACAGACCAGGGGAAACAGTCTTTAGAGCACTGGGTATACTGCACTATATGGCTGTTTTGCAGAACGAGAAAGTGTTTAAACATACATTTAAGGAGGTCCATAATTATGTATATCTTTAAATGAGCAATTGAATGGTAATGAACACCCAGCCTGGCTGGTTTCCCTACAGGGAAATGGCATGGCTGTTTTCCATGTTATGCTTTGTACTGTACTACTGTATATTCTATATTTCTCTAGGACAAGGTCGTTGAAAACCCAGCCAGGACTTTGTGCACAGCAAAACAACCTCCTGTGGCACATGGTCCTTGTCTGCTGTATGTGAAGCACATCATTCTCTTTCTTTGATGGGAACTAAATTCATTTGGAATTGGATGCAGTGTGGAGCATTAGAGAGTTAAATGGACTAATACACCACTAATAAGGGGCGGAGAATTAATGCTAAATCCTCTTCTATGACCATTACATTGTCACTTCTTCCGAGTGTAAAGACTTTGAAGTGACTGGAGAGCCCAGCCATCATGTCATATTAACATGTATTGCTGCATACTATGACATGTTATTCCCGTGGTACGGAGTTCTCAGTATGGAGTTGTGTGTGTGTGTAAAAAAATAACACACATTCTCCAGTCCACCACAGGAGGTTGGTGGCACCTTAATTGGGGAGGACAGGCTCGTGGGAATTACTGGAGCGGAATGAGTGGAACAGTATCAAATACGCCAAACACATGGTTTCCATGATGCCATTCCATTCCATGATGCCATTCCATTCACTCTGTTCCAGCCATTATCATGAGCCGTCCTCCCCTGCAGTCCACATACTGGTTTTCTTTCTTGCTAAGGTCCTATTTCCAGAATGTGCATCCGGGCAGGGCTATATTAAGCTGTATAGATTGAGTGAGATGTAGCGAGGTAGTGTATGTTTTGGATGGAGTAGGCAGGTAGGCTTCAGAGGTACCACTGCCAACACATTCCCAGCCAGTCTGCTGGGGGCTGGCAGTTGCTTCCCACCCAGCAAACAGAGCAGGACCCTAAAGCTTCAACGCTGGCCTCTTTTCATATGGCCCTGTGTCTGCTGCTCTAGTGATTATGGAGCAATGCCCTGGTTGGTCTGTGCCTCAGCTAGTTGACTTTACTCTCGGCTATTTTGAGGACAGGGACAGTGGAGGAGGGCCAGCGTCTCCAGGGCGTCTCTCATGCATCTTTAACTGGGATAAATAAGTAACGAGGGTGTTGAGGACTCCTGTTTTGTTTTTATCCGTGGCACAGAAAAGTGATGGCAGATGGGAGGGAACGATCTGGGGCAACGGTGGAGAGAGAGGGCAGCACTGTTCAATCCCCTCTAAACCATTTCAAGGAAGCTTAAACTGCCAGGGCATGTTGTTGAGATGATGGGGATGCCACCTTTAACTCTGATAAGCTGCCTTAAGCCAGGTGTATAAACAGGTATTCCAAAGGAAATACCTGCCACAAACCCACCCTCCTACAGTCTGAGAAGGTCGGCAAAGCCAGACTTAAAATAGGATATAATAAATCACTTGACTTAGTGCCTAGCTTGAGTACTGGGTTAACTTTATTCTAAATAACTAAGCAATGAGCATGAGAATAAAGCAAAAAGGCACAATATACAAATACCTTCTATCATTTTATCTCCGCATGAAACCAATGATAGCCATTTGAAACAGCATGTAGGTCTGTACGCTAATAGCCATGTTTAAGATGACGTGTGTGACACTTGTAACAAAAAAATATTCTCGTTGTATTTCACAAGCCAGTGGATCATTGGTATGCCTTACACAGAGCTGTTTGAATAATCCACAGTCATGTATTCCAGCGATGTAGGACGATAGCATTCTAAGCAGTTCCCCTCACTCTGCAGTGGCGTGGCCAAAACCCAGCCAGTCATGAATGATGTACTTTGCTTCACTGGTGTGTGCTAATCGCCCTTCGGCGGTACACAGGTAGTGTTGCAAAGAGAAAGGGAAACCCTTGTGACAGACATGGGACGGGGGATGTCAAGGGGGAGGCCAGAGAGTGAGGACAACGACAGCAGACAGGAGCAAAGAGCTGGGCTGCACGGTGGAGGGATGGAGGCAGGGTTGCCTCAGGGCACTCAGGCCTGAAAAAGCTCAGTTAGTCACCGATGGACAAGACACTGCACTAGTATGAGTGTCAGGACTTAATCCGCTGTCTCGCTCCCTTCGCCAGTCGCTTCCCCTCTCCAGCAGCCCTGTCTCTTTCTGTACACCGACACGCACACCAGCTCGCTCTGCAGACAGGTGCTCTTCTGTCCCAGCAGTGGGTCCAGTGAAGAGGGCTCGGGGGTGCTCTCAGAATAAACAGGGGCAAAAGACAACGCTGTTAAAGCCATCGTGACTTCTTCCAATCAAATGCTGTACAACCAGCCTCGAATCACTGTGACACTGAGTGACAGGCCCACACAGGCCACTAGTCGTAGGATACAGTGGGTTTTGGGATTCATGGATTTCATGGTGTGCAGCTAGGGAGACCCCTGTTTGGGTTGCTAAGACCCCATCTGTTGAGAACAGATCCACTATAGAAGAGCAAGCTGGACCTCTAATAATCTCCATTATTCTAAACAAATTGAACATATTTCATGAATAATCCCATAAGGTAAATTACATTACATATTGTGGTTTTAAAGTCAGACATCACTTAAAGCTGTCTGGACATCAAATAAGATTGAATATAGATAAAGGACCATTGCTTCAGAACGAAAATTAAATTTCCCCTTTTCGCAGGGAATTTGTTGTGGGAAGAAGTGGACTCACAGATGCCTAATGAAATCATTTGTCCACTGTCCGAGCCCGTTTTCTTTAAAAGCCTCATTTTCGGAGCTTTTCAAACTCCGTATCACCAGATGAATCTGTGCATGCCCTACAGGCAGAAGGTCTGACTCCTTAACAGCACCCAGAAACATTACATTGGCACAGGGGTGGGTGGTTCTGGGATGGCTTGAGTGGCACAAAGGAAATTTACAGTAACAACACGAACTGGCCTGGTGCATCCTGTCAGTAATAAAATATTCTCATCCATTTAGTTAGTTGCCTTTTAGAGCAAATGACAGGTTATAAAGGTCTCTGAATATTTGCATCCGTTTGGTCTATGGTGCTATAACATGGACTGCTCAGGAAAAGCATGTTCACGTGACCCATGCATATATTAATCATACCATAATACCTAGCTCATGAATTGTGATTCCACATCCACAATAATTAACATACTTTTCTATCACACTCTATACAGAAAAAGCACAGCTACGCACAACTATCTAGTTGTAAATGAAAATCCAATAGGTTATAGCGAAGCCAGCAGCCACTAAAGTGTGAATCATTACAGCACAACACTTTGACTCTCCAGGCTGTTCAGACAGTCATACAGACAGAGGGAGAGAGAGGTTGGAGGTGGTTGCTACAGCCCTGGCATCTACAATCGATCACCGGTTACCACTCTGTCAATGGAAACAAATGAGGCCACTCAAGGCATCCCTCTCCCCATCTCTTGTTCATTGTGCCTCTCACAAAACCTGTAATTATAACCAGATAACTGCGCTTAGAAATCAATCAAGCACTCTGGGGAGGAAGGAAAACCTAAACATCACCCAGAAGGTGTGCTGCAGTGTACTGTAGCCTAGCGTTCAGGCCTGAGATGTGAGTAAATCAATCCGACGGAGTACAACATGTCACGGCGCCAGCCCGGAGTTTAATCTGGGTATTACAGCACCACTCTCCAGAGCTGAAGCCCTTCTGCAGGTTCAACCCGCGGGCAAAATAAATATGGACAAGAAGCAATTCAGAGAGGTGGGGGAGTCTGTGGTAATTCTCCAAACCAACAGTGAATGCAACTCAAATAGATTGTATGGAGTATTAAATGATTGTCATTTAATGGTTGGTGTAGTTGATTGTGCCACGTATCTACCCTCAGTATACTTTATGCTGGGGTGGCACTAGTTGTTTGAAATCAGTCCCTATCAATTTGCAGCAACAATTGTAGACTTTAATAACGGCGTTGTTTTGATGCTCTTGCCCAGGTGGAAAAAAAGGTCTTTGGAAATGTGCATTGCTAGATGATTTCCTTTTAACCACAACACAAGTATTGAATAAATAAATAAATAACATATTTAACTGGAGAGGGATAATCAAGCAAGTGTGTTTTAATATTTCTAATGAGGTCAACAGTCTCATTAGCATATTGAACATTTTCTGGCTGGCATATATTGAGCAAAGCAACATTTCCATTGTTGAAGAATTACAGGCTTTAGCATGTTATTGATGCGACACGTTGGTGTTAATGTGGCAGTAATGAAGGTAAGAACTTCAGTGAATAGCCATTGTTACCAAACAAAACAATCTACATTTTACCTAAGCGTTCAAAAAGGACAAAGACTGAGAAACTAATAGCAGTATTTCAGAGCATCAATTCTGCATGCTTAAAATAAATGTCCTGATTTAAAACCCACGCTCTCTAAAGTGGTGGAATTGTAACACAATGTGAAATCTTTTCATTGATGTTAAATGTCATTCCTCCTCCTGAGAGGTGTTGTGAAGATCAGATACTCACTCTGATGTCTGTGTGTAGAAAGATCCACTGTACAGTTCAGGAGCAGTTCAGTCCACATAGCAGTGCTGTGAGTTTATGTAGTAATGTCAGTTACAGCACGGCTGTCTGATTGATGAATGATGCTCTTGGTCAAAGCCATGAAAGTGGGGCAGTAAAACAAACGTCCAGAGGAAAAGGCCTTGTCAGATTTATCCCAGGACATAAAGGGTGTGGGACAGATGACTCACCTGTGTGTGCTGTCAAGTTCACCAGTACATTCGTGCGAGAAACACACACACACACGCACACACACACACACACGCACGCACGCACGCACGCACACCTTTCTTCTCTGAAGTAAGTAAAAAGTCAAAGTAAGAAGTCCTCTCCTATCAGTGTGAAGGTCCTGCTGTCAGATTTAAGACAGTAATAATGTGATCTCACAGTGAGCCCTCAGAAAGTTTAACACTAGAGAGAGAGCGGACCACGGTGGAATGAGAATCAACTTAAAGGACAGGGTCTTTTTAAATATGCCCTGCGGTCTGGTCTTACATTGCCATGCAGGGGGAGTCCTGATAAGAATGAGATGGGATGGGCAAGCAGCTCACACCAAACAGGCCTTTCAGCTAAGACCAGCCACACAACTAGACACAGAGCACACGAGACCAAATAGAGATTGCTGCTTTACCGCCATACAAACTGTGGGCATAGAAACACACCTGCAAAAAAAAGGACTCCTTTGCAAAACAGTGTTGGGTTGTAATGTTGTTAAGATGTTGTATTTGCCAAGCTTTCAGTTGCTTCTCTGGGACGGCCTTTCAGTCACCACATGAGTAGATTACTGTCATTAACGCTTCACTTCACATGAACAACTCTCATTCATTCATTCCACTGGACCACCACCAAAAGAAGGAAATGAAGTCTCAATACTTTGTCTACAAACAGGTTTCCTCAACACTCTAGCAGGACTCTGGAACAGAAAGGACCACTGTTTGTGAGGGGGGAGGGTGAAGAAGAAAAACTTCTCAAGGGTGACACAATGAATGCTTTTCATGGCCAGACTATTCTCCTCCCGAAGTCAGTCGGCATTCCAAAGGCTCTTTCTTAATTCCAGGACATAAAAAACACGCCAAAGCACATTTGTGAGCTTCCTTGCTCTCCTTCTAGGTCCTAATACCACATGCCAATCAGCCAGAATCACCATAGTAACAACAACATGGCAGACATGCTCAGAGACTCAGGGAGAATGGAGGATTCTGTTCCTGCCTTCCTTTCTCTAATACCCTGTATTCACACAGGGGGGAGTGGCATGGTGCTGGGCTGTTGGCAGTCACGTCTCACGGCTAACCGGGGACATATGAGGACTCCCAATCAGACGACCCAGCTAACCGGGGACATATGAGGACTCCCAATCAGACGACCCAGCTAACCGGGGACATATGAGGACTCGTAATCAGACAAACCATTTAAAGGTAAATGACACCCAAGCGAACCCTCAAGACTCCCCTTTGCTCACGGTTGCCAAATGGACTGTAATGCAGCCAGGATGTGTCTGTGCGAGAGAGAACGAGGCCTGGGGATGCATGCAGAGCAGCGGAACTAGGAGACATTGTGTGTCTGCATGTAAACAGCTGGAGAGTAAAGCAGCCGGAACGGGTTGAACCGGCTGCTCCCTCACTCCTGCAGTACCTTTACCGACAGCACTATGCCTTCCAACGCCTGCAACTATCTCAATCTCTCTTCCTTCCATTCACTTTTTTTAAATTCCACATCCGATGATGTTATCAGCTTAATCTGCTCTGAATTACCTTGGTTAAAAAGGATTGATAGAGCTTTCTGTTGTTGTCAAACAGAGGGAGAGGAAACACAGAGGAAGGGGGAAGAGGAAGAGATGGGGGGGGAGCCTGGAGGAGGAGAAAAAAATGTCCCCTGTGGGAACAGGAGTGAAAAAGAGAAAGTCAATGGAGACGGCAAAGTGCCAAGGCAAGCAGTCAGCTAGCGGTATATGCATTCATTAGAGAACTACAGGCTTCATTGGGAGGCCTGGGGGTACTCTAATGTTGTTAACATCAGATACAGGGACTGATTACTTTCCACTTGATGATGAAAGACAAATACAATGCCACAGGCCTCCAGACGGACGTAAGGGAGAAAAGCAATGCATTAAACATCCCTTTGATGTGTGTGTGATTGTGGCAGCAATGCCATAATTGGTACATGCTTACACACAAATGTCCAATGCATGGAATATTCTAATGTGAGCTGTGATGTCATTATCTGTAGGAGAGAGAGAGTCCAACTGAGGAGAGTCCGACTGACTGAGGAGAGTCCGACTGACTGAGGAGAGTCCGACTGACTGAGGAGAGTCCGACTGACTGAGGAGAGTCCGACTGACTGAGGAGAGTCTGACTGACTGAGGAGAGAGAGACTAGAGAAAGAGAGAGACTTAAGAGAGAGAGAGAGAGAGAGAGAGAGAGAGAGAGAGAGAGAGAGAGAGAGAGAGAGAGAGAGAGAGAGAGAGAGAGAGAGAGAGAAACGAGAGAGAGACGAGAGAGAGACGAGAGAGAGACGAGAGAGAGACGAGAGAGAGACGAGAGACGAGAGAGACACAGAGACTAGAGAAAGAGAGACACAGAGACTAGAGAAAGAGAGACACAGAGAGAGAGAGAGAGAGACAGAGACAGAGACAGAGACAGAGACAGAGACAGAGACAGAGACAGAGACTAGAAAGAGAGAGAGAGAGAGACGAGAGAGACGAGAGAGACGAGAGAGAGACGAGAGAGAGACGAGAGAGAGACGAGAGAGAGACGAGAGAGAGACGAGAGAGAGACGAGAGAGAGACGAGAGACGAGAGAGAGAGACGAGAGAGAGAGACACAGAGACTAGAGAAAGAGAGACACAGAGAGAGAGAGAGAGAGAGAGAGAGACAGAGACAGAGACAGAGACAGAGACAGAGACAGAGACAGAGACAGAGACAGAGACAGAGACAGAGACAGAGACTAGAAAGAGAGAGAGAGAGAGACAGAGAAAGAGAGAGAGAGAGACTAGAGAGACACACAGAGACACACAGAGACACACAGAGACACACAGAGACACACAGAGACAGACAGAGACACACAGAGACACACAGAGACAGACAGAGACACACAGAGACACACAGAGACAGACAGAGACTGGGGAAAGTGAGAGAGGTTGTATAAATCCCCCTAAGCTATGTCTACACACAATGGCACCAGGCAATGCACAACCATCAGCCAAAGCCGGCAGGTGTTACCTGAAACACTGTCATACAGTTTATAACAGCAGCAGAGCCAAGACCTGAGACATGGCTGTTCCAGGGGAAGGGACATGAAGCCGAGAGAGAGGTGGTTACTACTACTGCATCACCGTCACCCCCTCCTGCTGCAGTCAGAGAAAGCACCAAGCCCAACACGGTACACAGCGGAACCAGCTGCATCAGCCACCAGAAGACATTGATAAGTAGTGCTTGGACGTGATTCAAAAAATATAAGCTTAGGCTGCACTGAGCCATATTTGGAATTGGTTGGCATTACTGACACTACTGCAAACTCATTCTTCACAGGGATCAAATCTGCAATATGGCAAGCATTACCCCCACCTCCGCCTGCCGGCCCACATACCAAGACAAGCACTAGATCAAATAAAGTGTAAGTAGCGATACTGTTGTGTGCTGTATACAGATGAGAAAGTGGACCGTGCATACAGTTTATGGCAGTGGTATTCAAAGTCAGGGTCGCAACCCCAATTGGGGTCGGGGTTATGACCCCAAGTGGGGTCGCCAGGAGAAATGCAATGCGGTCTCTCCCTGAAAAATGTAATAATCATAAGCCAATATATTAACATCTTTGAGAGTTCATTTGAAAAACACAATTTTATTGAGTAAATGTATTTATTGGTTTATTTTCATAGGATAAATCAATTGAAGGTTATTATTGTTGATGTAAATATCTAAATCTAGTGGGCGGTGGGGTTTTAAGGTTGTGTCAATAGATTTGGGGTACGGTGTGGTTGAGAGGAATGCTTTGGAGAAAAATAGGGTCCTCAGAAATTCTGAAAGAATTTAAATATCACAGGTGGATGCCACAGAAAGACAACACAACCATGTACTTGGCCTGAAAGGGATAAACAAGCACAAAGTCTGTGTAATGTCTCATTTTGGCAGCTGAGGCACTACCTAAGAAAACAATGTCTAAATGATCACTTCCTTTCAGAAGAACACTGGGTGTATCTTACCTTTCATTCCAAACTTCGAACGTCGGCCATATTTGTTGATGAGAACAAACAGGACAACGAGAAGGACACAGGCAAATCCAGCAAGGCCCACAGCAATAGACACCTGGAAGACGTCAAGACAGGGCTTAGTGAGAGTAAGTCTCACAATAAAGATATCTACCTCCAAAAAACTGAATAGCCAACAGTCATGAAGCCTACAGTAAATGCAGGGCTTGTGAAAACTGGATTAGTAGTGCAATGTTTTACTGAAAACTGCCATTATACATTCTCCACTGGCAATAACAAAACAAAGAGAAATCAAAAAGGAGAAGCCCAAAATGAGAGAGAAACACCATCATACGGTATAATTAGGACCTCCAAACAATTGGAAGTCGTCTCCCCTCCCATGTCACTGCTCTCTTCCCCATTAAAACCTTCAAATGAAGAAATAATCTCCATCTCGTCAATTACAGCACAAAGATGAGCGAAATTACATTTTTAAGAAGTTGTTAAACACAGTGGCCAAAAAGGAAAAGGCAGATAGGAGCGAGCTACAAGGCGAGGGAGTGAAAAGGAAACGGATTAAAATAGCTCAAACTAAAGCCTCTTTTTAGTTGTTGTTCCCAGGAAAAAGAAGAAGAAGAAGTTGATGGTGTGTATACAGGCTGTATCTCCACTAGATTAGAAAAGCCACTTAGTTGAGCACCACAGGGTTCTCAAACTCACCCCGAATGTGTCCTCCTCAGGCCTGTGTGTTACTGTGATGGTCGGTGTTGGAGTCCCTGTGATGAAGACAAAATAAACACCATTGATGGAAGTACTGACAGGCAACCGACAGTTACATGTGCAGTATATCCTGAATACCTAACATGCAGTCTGCACAATCATTCTGAACAACTAGCCATAGGCATAGAGATGCACATACAGAGTAGGAATCCATGATGGGAGGGGAGAAGGGTGGGTATGACCTACAGTGTGTACCAGATCAAAGAATTATAGCACACGCCCACATTTCTTGCAGCTAACTGATGTTATGCTTAATGCTTTGTAAACTGTGTAGAGTCCGTTGGGTTGTTGCCCTTCACAGATCTGCTTCCATTTCTGATACAATGAGACCTTTTCAAGTCTCTCATTTGTATCCACTTCTATGGAGACACTAATGCCCCTGGGTTGCCCTCCCATCATGCTCTCTGCCAACAGGCCGCGGTGCGAAGCAATGTGGTGTAGCGGAACGGAACAGAAAAGAACAGAACAGCGCCGGGTGTTTCTGATGAGCCCGTCTGTCCTGCCCGGCCTCTTCCTGCCTTCCTACCACCAAGTGGACTCATCCAACATCATTTTGAGCCCTGACAGTAACAATCTGTCACTCTTTCCCTTTTCGCGTTCAGGATTTATTATGCGTGGAAAATCCCAATGAAGCTCTGGCATGATGTCAATTTGAGAGCCTGGGGATGAAGGTCAGTTGCTGTGCTTGCCTCTACATTTACCTCCTAAATTAGAACAGATTAAAGACTAAATGAGCCTGTTGGTCCTCCAATGATAGAGGTGTCTAGCTGTAACCTTGAGTCTTACCCAGCTAATGTAGGCAGTATATGGTGGCAACAACATTTTGGAATTAGGGTATTAAAATGACATCAAATGTAAGCTCCCATGACCTTTTTGTTGCTCTGTTTATTAAATAGATGCCATGGTACTATTTACATCACTGTGCTATTTACATATTTCCTGCTACTATTTCTTGTTGACTGTCTGAAAAGAAAAATCACTTACCATAACCCCCCCTAGAGTTGTTTTAATCACCTTTAGTTTCAGTTTAATCTGTGTGTTTGAGCTGGAGACTTCCAGGTTCTTGCATGTCATGGTACTATTCATGTCATGGTACTATCATGTCATGGTACTATTCATGTCATGGTACTATTCATGTCATGGTACTATTCATGTCATGGTACTATTCATGTCATGGTACTATTCATGTCATGGTACGATTCATGTCATGGTACTATTCATGTCATAGTACTATCATGTCATGGTACTATTCATGTCATGGTACTATCATGTCATGGTACTATTCATGTCATGGTACTATCATGTCATGGTACTATTCATGTCATGGTACTATTCATGTCATGGTACTATTTATGTCATGGTACTATTCATGTCATGGTACTATTCATGTCATGGTACTATTTATGTCATGGTACTATTCATGTCATGGTACTATTCATGTCATGGTACTATTTATGTCATGGTACTATTCATGTCATGGTACTATTCATGTCATGGTACTATTCATGTCATGGTACTATTTATGTCATGGTACTATTTATGTCATGGTACTATTCATGTCATGGTACTATTCGTGTCATGGTAATATTTATGTCATGGTACTATTCATGTCATGGTACTATTTATGTCATGGTACTATTTATGTCATGGTACTATTCGTGTCATGGTAATATTCATGTCATGGTACTATTCATGTCATGGTACTATTTATGTCATGGTACTATTCGTGTCATGGTAATATTTATGTCATGGTACTATTCATGTCATGGTACTATTTATGTCATGGTACTATTTATGTCATGGTACTATTCGTGTCATGGTACTATTCATGTCATGGTACTATTCATGTCATGGTACTATTCGTGTCATGGTACTATTCATGTCATGGTACTATTTCTTGTTGACTGTCTGAAAAGATCACTTACCATAATCACCATAATCTGTGGGAAAAGAAGACAGAAGAGTCATCATCAGTGGCGTGTTCAACCAATGTGTAAATGCACAGGGCATGTTCAACCAATGTGTAAATGCACAGGGCATGTTCAACCAATGTGTAAATGCACAGGGCGTGTTCAACCAATGTGTGTATGCACAGGGCATGTTCAACCAATGTGTGTATGCACAGGGCATGTTCAACCAATGTGTAAATGCACAGGGCATGTTCAACCAATGTGTGTATGCACAGGGCGTGTTCAACCAATGTGTAAATGCACAGGGCATGTTCAACCAATGTGTAAATGCACAGGGCATGTTCAACCAATGTGTGTATGCACAGGGCGTGTTCAACCAATGTGTAAATGCACAGGGCATGTTCAACCAATGTGTAAATGCACAGGGCTTGTTCAACCAATGTGTGTATGCACAGGGCATGTTCAACCAATGTGTAAATGCACAGGGCATGTTCAACCAATGTGTGTATGCACAGGGCATGTTCAACCAATGTGTAAATGCACAGGGCATGTTCAACCAATGTGTAAATGCACAGGGCGTGTTCAACCAATGTGTGTATGCACAGGGCATGTTCAACCAATGTGTGTATGCACAGGGCATGTTCAACCAATGTGTAAATGCACAGGGCATGTTCAACCAATGTGTGTATGCACAGGGCGTGTTCAACCAATGTGTAAATGCACAGGGCATGTTCAACCAATGTGTAAATGCACAGGGCATGTTCAACCAATGTGTAAATGCACAGGGCATGTTCAACCAATGTGTAAATGCACAGGGCATGTTCAACCAATGTGTAAATGCACAGGGCATGTTCAACCAATGTGTAAATGCACAGGGCATGTTCAACCAATGTGTGTATGCACAGGGCGTGTTCAACCAATGTGTGTATGCACAGGGCATGTTCAACCAATGTGTAAATGCACAGGGCATGTTCGACCAATGTGTGTATGCACAGGGCGTGTTCAACCAATGTGTAAATGCACAGGGCGTGTTCAACCAATGTGTAAATGCACAGGGCATGTTCAACCAATGTGTGTATGCACAGGGCGTGTTCAACCAATGTGTGTATGCACAGGGCATGTTCAACCAATGTGTAAATGCACAGGGCATGTTCGACCAAATGCACAGGGCATGTTCGACCAATGTGTAAATGCACAGGGCATGTTCAACCAATGTGTAAATGCACAGGGCGTGTTCAACCAATGTGTAAATGCACAGGGCATGTTCAACCAATGTGTAAATGCACAGGGCATGTTCAACCAATGTGTAAATGCACAGGGCATGTTCAACCAATGTGTAAATGCACAGGGCATGTTCAACCAATGTGTGTATGCACAGGGCGTGTTCAACCAATGTGTAAATGCACAGGGCATGTTCAACCAATGTGTAAATGCACAGGGCATGTTCAACCAATGTGTGTATGCACAGGGCGTGTTCAACCAATGTGTAAATGCACAGGGCATGTTCAACCAATGTGTAAATGCACAGGGCATGTTCAACCAATGTGTGTATGCACAGGGCATGTTCAACCAATGTGTAAATGCACAGGGCATGTTCAACCAATGTGTAAATGCACAGGGCATGTGTGTATGCACAGGGCATGTTCAACCAATGTGTAAATGCACAGGGCATGTTCAACCAATGTGTAAATGCACAGGGCAGGGCATGTTCAACCAATGTGTAAATGCACAGGGCGTGTTCAACCAATGTGTGTATGCACAGGGCATGTTCAACCAATGTGTGTATGCACAGGGCATGTTCAACCAATGTGTAAATGCACAGGGCATGTTCAACCAATGTGTGTATGCACAGGGCATGTTCAACCAATGTGTAAATGCACAGGGCATGTTCAACCAATGTGTAAATGCACAGGGCATGTTCAACCAATGTGTGTATGCACAGGGCGTGTTCAACCAATGTGTAAATGCACAGGGCATGTTCAACCAATGTGTAAATGCACAGGGCATGTTCAATCAATGTGTGTATGCACAGGGCATGTTCAACCAATGTGTAAATGCACAGGGCATGTTCAACCAATGTGTGTATGCACAGGGCGTGTTCAACCAATGTGTAAATGCACAGGGCATGTTCAACCAATGTGTAAATGCACAGGGCATGTTCAACCAATGTGTAAATGCACAGGGCATGTTCAACCAATGTGTAAATGCACAGGGCATGTTCAACCAATGTGTAAATGCACAGGGCATGTTCAACCAATGTGTAAATGCACAGGGCATGTTCAACCAATGTGTGTATGCACAGGGCGTGTTCAACCAATGTGTGTATGCACAGGGCATGTTCAACCAATGTGTAAATGCACAGGGCATGTTCGACCAATGTGTGTATGCACAGGGCATGTTCAACCAATGTGTAAATGCACAGGGCGTGTTCGACCAATGTGTGTATGCACAGGGCATGTTCAACCAATGTGTAAATGCACAGGGCGTGTTCAACCAATGTGTGTATGCACAGGGCATGTTCAACCAATGTGTAAATGCACAGGGCGTGTTCAACCAATGTGTGTATGCACAGGGCATGTTCAACCAATGTGTGTATGCACAGGGCGTGTTCAACCAATGTCTGTATGCACAGGGCATGTTCAACCAATGTGTATATGCACAGGGCATGTTCAACCAATGTGTATATGCACAGGGCATGTTCAACCAATGTGTGTATGCACAGGGCATGTTCAACCAATGTGTATATGCACAGGGCATGTTCAACCAATGTGTATATGCACAGGGCATGTTCAACCAATGTGTATATGCACAGGGCATGTTCAACCAATGTGTGTATGCACAGGGCATGTTCAACCAATGTGTGTATGCACAGGGCATGTTCAACCAATGTGTGTATGCACAGGGCATGTTCAACCAATGTGTGTATGCACAGGGCATGTTCAACCAATGTTTGTATGCACAGGGCATGTTCAACCAATGTGTGTATGCACAGGGCATGTTCAACCAATGTGTGTATGCACAGGGCATGTTCAACCAATGTGTGTATGCACAGGGCATGTTCAACCAATGTGTGTATGCACAGGGCATGTTCAACCAATGTGTATAGGCACAGGGCATGTTCAACCAATGTGTGTATGCACAGGGCATGTTCAACCAATGTGTGTATGCACAGGGCATGTTCAACCAATGTGTGTATGCACAGGGAATGTTCAACCAATGTGTGTATGCACAGGGCATGTTCAACCAATGTGTGTATGCACAGGGCATGTTCAACCAATGTGTGTATGCACAGGGCATGTTCAAAGAAGAACGCCACTTTCACTCTCCACTGTTAAAATAGAAAGACTGAAAACACCATCATTGCGTAGTAAAACCATGACAAGTAGTGCAGGTGTTTGAATGTAAACACGATGAAAGCGTTACTGAACGGATTTCAAAACAGAATGGAAGTAGTCTGAAACAACCAAAGTGTTTCTTCAATCTGGATCATTGTGTTTTTAAGAGGGTGATGTGAAAAGACTTTCTGGTGTTTCAGTATATGTAAAAGGCCCCACCAAAACACACAAATAATGTTTTGGCAGACACTGTCTCTCAGACAGTATAATCAAATGTTTTTAAATTGCAAATGGTTAATAGCATGAATATTGATTGATTATAAATATTTATTTAATTTCAGTTAATATTTCGATTAACATTTCAAGGAAGACACTGGTAATGTAATACTTTTCCTAGGGTAGAGTTTGGCACTAATTATAGGCCACAGTTGCCAGGCAACTTTGTGAGATTAAAAATAATGTTACATTCCAAATGGGCTATGTAAATTAAAGCAGAGGTCAAATCAAATCACATTTTATTGGTCACATTCCCTCTAGCAAACTCTATGGTCAAATATAAAAACAGGCAAGCTTGCGAGTGCTTCCCCTGTCTTCGGGTCCTTCATAAACTCAGACAGCCGAGAGCACACCAAATACTCAGATGAAACAGCTCCAAAACAATCCAAGAAAGTATGTGTCAATAGAAATGAGAGTACAAAATGTTATTACATTATATAGGAAAACGGATTTCACTCAATATGAACTTTTGTTTTGTGTAGCATTGCAGCCGCTAATGCTAATAGTCCAAGTAAAACAGCCTTCTCCTTACTACATGTCTCCTTACTACAACTGTCAATCATATCATCTAACTCAACTGTACTGTGCTTTAATTCATCTGAACAACCATCCATGCCGTGTACCATCTAAATATAAAGACTCAGGTCAGGACAGTAGCATAATGGATGACTGGTGGATCACATTGAGCCCTGTGGGCTTAAGTTTTGTACAAGAGTGAGTAATTTTTTTCTTCCATGAAAGTGAAACATAATGTCACATTTTTTATTTCGAAGAATATGATAAATACCTTACAGATTCAAATGTCTTACTTTATCAACATAAAATTATGAAAGACCTGTTAAATGTTTTGTCATTTCATCATTTGCATTTGAAGCTTCAATCAGGTCTTGAAAGAGTACTAAATAATTCAAAACTATATTTTCTCGTGTTCTTTGTTTGAGTAACACACTGGCCCTTTGGCCTTTTGGAATGACCAATGACGAGTTTAGTTACACCATCTATACATGTGGAGCGACTCTCGTTTACAGTCAACTGGAAACTCCGGAAGGATCTAGTTCTGCACTAAACAGGATGCGAAACACCAAAGCATTTTCAACCTTTTACAGATTAGTGGGCCCTTTGGGCCTGGACCAGGGTTGAGGGGAGCTGTTATAGGCCAAATGTTGCTGGAGCTGCTAACAAAACATTTCATCTGACATTCTTGTGAGCAGTGCTGTTGTGATTACCGTTGTATTACTATTTATTGCTATTAAAAAATATATTTCAAACGTTTTTTGTTCTATCTTGGTATGATGGATGGTTGGGGTGGGAGGGAGGGGAATGAAGGACCGGGGAGCTTGTACTGTTATCAAATGACAATCTACAAGTAAAGGATTTCTCTCTAAAGAATAGAGCAACATTCCCAATGAGATCTTATCTTCACCTCTAAATAAATCCCCTATATTAATAGAGGCGTGACAGCGAGAGAGACTGTTTCTACATTCACCAGTGAACCCGTTAATAAGACAGTAGCACTTAACAGTTTAAGCTCTGCTGCTCCGATCCATGCAATATCCTGTTGGACTCACGAAAGGTCGCAGGTATAACGCTACTTTATACCTGCACTGCTCTGCATAGCTACAATAGCAAGTCAAATCTACCTACCGTCTGAAAACGGGGCGTTGAGGAAGTGTCCATACACTGTCTTGGTGGTGACTCCTAGGAAGTTGCTAGCTTCCAGAGTGTAGTTGCCGTTGTTGTGGTGCGTGGGGTCCTTGAAGTTGAGGCATCCCTCTAGGTAGTCCTGGTAGGTATCCATCTCAGTGCGGATGTAGTCACTGGGAGGGATCTCCTTGTCCCGGTGGAACCAGCGCAGGGTAGGCTGGGGGTTACCGCGCACTGTGAACTCTATGCAGGTTTCATGGCGACGCTCGGGCTCGTCTAGCTTCAGGATGGTGGGGGGGACTGTTGGGAGGGAGGACAGACATCAACGAGGTATGTCAGAGATGTGTTTTCAATGTGTTGGCATCATGACATGTGACACACACAATCTTCTAGTTACACTATGTACCAATGTTCAGGGGGTGTGACTTGTTATTTCTTGCTTGTGAGTGGTTCGAAGGCCAGCAGTATAAATGGTGTTGTGTTGATCTCTGAAGCTGCTGCTAGGATGTGGCTGCTGACCACAGGAACAGTGGGTTGTCTCCAGGCTTTTGGCTGAGTGGACACATCACCCGCTCTGAAGGATGGCAGCCAGAGGCAGTAATAATATCACACCTCATAAAAGCTCCCACCATATACTGTAACTCCACAGCCATGGTCGGTATGTTGAAAGCTAGCTAACCATCTGCAATTACAGGGCTGTAAATGTGCCATACTGAGCTCACATAAAGCATCAATCATACTTCGATTCACTGTTAATATACACATTAAGAGAGCATGCCAATTTCTTCATTGTTAGTTAATGCAAGGTAAAACGCAGGGGGTCTCTGTGAAAACTAAGTGCTTGAGAGAGAGCAGGGAGAAAGAGAGAGCGAGAGAGAGAGAGTGTGAGAGAGGTTAAGAGAGCGTAGGAGAGAGAGAGACTTGAGTTTGCGGATCTCATCATTATCTCTGGCAATCAATACTGTATGTATTGGGTACTGAGAGAATAGTGTTACACCCCTGTTGCCATCGCCCGTCAGTATGAATGTAAATGCAGGAGCAACAAACAATTATCATATTACCCTGTAATGGTATCCAGCTAATGGAAACAGTGTGGTCTAATAAAGGACGTATGTCTGGGCCAGAGAAATGTCCACCATAGTAACAATTAAATGCTTAAACATTTTTTAAATAATAAATAAAAGCAACGTTGGGGGAGTTTAACTGTACAATATATGTACATTGATTGATTCATTAATCCTATGCTACTGAAATATAAATAACATACATTTTTCTAAACTAATCCAATCATTTAATTTTATTGACAATATATTCACTTAAGATCTCACTTGTTGAAGGCCACAGGACTGAAAATGAATGAATGCAACAACCATGTCTGTGTCTCTAGCAAACACAGTCATGGGTGGTACTGGTAACTCTAAAATTCACTCTAAAGGAACCATGTAAAATATGCAAATGCAGCTTAAATTCCTGCAGCAGGGCTATTCAATTCCGATCCTTGAAGGCCGAAACATTCCTTATTTGGGATTGTGTACGGTTCTTCAAAGAACCATCCCATTTATGGTTCTTCAGAGACCCTACAATGATTCCCTTATGCCATCGATCTCGATAACCTAATTTGGTTCCAACTTTGAGTGTTCCTTGAAAACAGTGTTTTGTGATAATCATAGGAACATCGTGCCAACATAAAGTGTGGAACCTTAGTGACGCAAATATCAAACTGACAGCAATTATTTCCTGGCTTGACTGTCAGTTAGTCTAACTAATCACCACAGCTGTTGACTCTCTGTTTTAAGGCGTTTCCAACAGACACGCCAAGCGGCTGTTGGGATGATTGGCAATTACCAAGAAAACCAAAAGAGCATGTGGTTTCATAAAGAACATCACAAACAAAAACAAATGGCTTTGCAGTACAGCACCAGTACACCGCCACTGAATAACTAGCAGGACCTTCCAGATGTTTCCCAACGAACAGGGTCAGAGCTCCCCTCTCCTCGCTCTGCTGGAAAGCAATCGCGCACATTATGTGATGAACATTCTATAAATCGCTGTCATCTTTCACGGAAAGGACCACTGCCTTCTCATCAATGAAGTATCCACATCCAATGGAACCACCTGCCAGCTCGCACGGATCAATACTCAACACAATGACCTCTCGGCACTTACAGAATGTAGAGGATAGAACGCATAACAGTACTGATAGAATGGATAAGAGTAGGCTTAGTTATATAAGAATGTATTGGAATGGGATATAGAAAGGAGCAATGATCGAATGGATAGAATTGCATGGATAGGAGTACTTATAGAATGGATAGGAGTGCTTATAGAAATGGACTTATAGAATGGATAAGGCTTATAGAATGGATAAGAGTATATAGAATGGATGGAGTATTTATAGAATGGATAGGAGTGCTTATAGAATGGATGTACTTATAGAATGGATGAGTACTTATAGAATGGATAAGAGTACTTATAGAATGGATATTTATAGAATGGAGCTTATAGAATGGATGATCTTATAGAATGGATAGGAGTGCTTATAGAATGGATAGAATGGATGCTTATAGAATGGATAGTACTTATAGAATGGTACTTATAGAATGGATAGGAGTACTTATAGAATGGATAGTACTTATAGAAGATGTACTTATAGAATGGATAGGAGTACTTATAGAATGGATAGGAGTACTTATAGAATGGATAAGAGTACTTATAGAATGGATAGGAGTATTTATAGAATGGATAGGAGTGCTTATAGAATGGATAGGAGTACTTATAGAATGGATAAGAGTACTTATAGAATGGATAAGAGTACTTATAGAATGGATAGGAGTATTTATAGAATGGATAGGAGTACTTATAGAATGGATAAGAGTACTTATAGAATGGATAGGAGTACTTATAGAATGGATAGGAGTACTTATAGAATGGATAAGAGTACTTATAGAATGGATAGGAGTACTTATAGAATGGATAGGAGTACTTATAGAATGGATAGAGTACTTATAGAATGGATAGGAGTACTTATAGAATGGATAAGAGTAGTTACTGGGTAGCCTAGTGGTTAGAGCTTTGGGCCAGTAACCGAAAGGTTGCTAGATTGAATCCCCGAGCTGACAAAGTAAAAATCTGTCGTCCTGCCCCTGAACAAGGCCGCTAACCCGCTGTTCCTAGGCTGTCATTGTAAATAAGAATTTGTTCTTAACTGACTTGCCTAGTAAAATAAAAAAACTTACAGAATGGATAAGAGTAGTTATCCAACATAAACTCCTTCTTATAGATTGTAGCCTAAGTTCAATAGTCATCATAAAAGGGAGGTTCCTTAATGAGGCATTTTACACATATAATTCCACTAGTCTACTTTATAGAAGAATGTGCATATGCATGGCAGCATTTACATAAAATAAGACAATTAAACATCTCATTAAAAGGGAAATCTGCAGTTGTTACATCCATTTTTTTTAACCTGTAAATGAATCATATAAACCCATCCCTCGGCTTTTTACTGAAACAGGGGTGGGGAGAACACTTTGTTATTGCTTCAGCTGCAGATTGCCGCTTTAACTGCATTTAAAATCTAAATAGTGTTGTAACAAGGTGCTTTACACCTCTACATTATTCATGGTCTGACTGTGATCTGAATATTGGTGTTATCTGTTGGTACATTGGCCTCTGAGATGAATATTGAGCTGAATACCATAATCAAACAGCAAACACTTGAGAGTGTTTGTGGTCTGCAATTTGATAAATAAAACGTTGAACTTCAACTGGTCATTGGTAGCTACGTACAATGGACAGTGAGCTGGATGGAGGCGTTGGCCATCCCCACTTTGTTCTCTGCTATACAGGTCAGCATGTAGAAGTTGTCATCACGGCTCACGTTGACCAGGGTCAGGTTGATGGAGTGGACATTGGGCCAGTACACGTTGGACTGGACAGAGCAGGAGAAAAAGACAAGTGAGTGATACTGTAGGATAAAGACAGTGCATTGGGGCAGACAATTTATTTTATTCAGCTACAATTCTCTGCATAAAGCAGGTTTAACTGCATTTTCAGAAAGCTATGAAATCACAAGCACACAAACACAGTTGGTGTCAGTTCCATTTAATTTCCTCAATTGGACATAGAATTTATCTTCATAGCACAACAACAGAATTCCAGAATTGCCTGGAATCTAAATAGACTGCACCCTAAAGTTGCACTGTAGCTAAAACTAACTCCAAGGTCACACGCCAAGTTGTTTCCTGCAGCTACCTAGAGACAAAGCACAATGGTTCGACCATTACAATGAAGAATAGCACAGTGCATTATGGGTCCCTTTGTGTGTGTCCTGGCTAACCCACCTGGTGAGTGTTGATGGAGTGGAGGTCATTGACGGTCCAGTCCACCTCAGGGAGGGGGGATCCAGATCCATTACAGGTGACGGTGACTCTGTCCCCCTCAATCATTGTGAGATTATAGTGGGTCACACTAATGTCCGGCAAGTCTGGTGGGGCGAGGGAGAGAGAGAGAGGGGGGGGGCAGAGAGAGAAAGAGAGAGAGAATACAATAGCAGCCAGACACAGCACACTTGAAATTCTGACTGAGACACTTCAAGCTATTGTGAATTCTATTTGTGAGCGAGACAGGAAGGAACAAGCAGAGTTTCACAAAGGTGAGTTGTCATCACTCTTTTTGCTCGACTCTCATGAGATAAGTTACGTCAGGCATTTATGTAATTCTTGTGAAAGTGATATATATGGCCTACCCACTGGGCAGACACATTTAAACCTCTACTTTTGATTTACATTTGGTTGAGTTGTCAACTAATGTGAATTCAACGTTGGCTGACAATCCATGGCAATGGATGTAGGTTAAATGTTGAGTGAAAAAAAATACTAAATTCCTCTACGTTGATGACGTTTTGCAAATCCAATCAGTTTTCCACATTGATTCAACGTCATCAGACATAATTTTGGGGGTTGAAATGATGTGGAAACAATGTTGATTCAACCAGTTTCTTCAACCATGGGATGATTGAGGAGTGTGGAGGGGGGATCATGGCGGCGGTGGCTCGTACCACAGAGGGAGATATTCATAGCTTGGAGAGGGATCTTGGAGGCTCCGTTGTTGCAGAATAACAGCTGGGTGTGCAGGCCAGCCTCCCCTCGCTGCTGCCATAGCTGGATCCAGCGGATATCACAGCCACACTCAAACACCACTTCTTCCAGCCTCCTGTTAGAGAGAGAGAGAGAAAGAGAGAGAGAGAGAGAGAGAGAGAGAAAATATATGTTGAGAAACAACACAATGCAACTGTGGTCATTTAATGTGCAGTCAGATGTAGGTGAATGACATTGTTATCATTCAGTCCAGCCCCAAACATTCATCACGACATGCCTGGGGAGGAACTGGAGACATTCCATCTCATCTCCAGGCCAGGTTGGGCTAACTGTACCGTGTGACTGGGGCTGGGAGAGGGTGGACATGATTTGGACTTGCTTTTCGCTCAACAAACATGGGCCCTGCATCAGAGGTAAATGTCCGTACCTGCGTGAAAATCGGTGCAAAGAAAACCCTGTGTGTTCACGCTATAGACTTCCTTTTTGCATGTGCTGCGTCGCGATCCACTGAACCGCCAATGTCGGCCATTCACCTATGCGGTAGACAGGCACTTCCCAAGTCAGTGTTGTTGGAAATGATAGGATGCCAAAAAGTGACTTTCACGAAAACGTCTGTCAAGTCCAAATGGTTTGAACTAGAAACCATTTAGTCTACCCCACTATCGAAAGCTGAGACTCTCAAAAGCACAAGCATGTAGACTGTTTTGCTCTACGTTTTGCTCTACAAGCATCACGAGACACATCTGAAGGTAAACTGGTATCAGGAGGAAAACATTTATGGAAGTGAATTGGGCATTTCCACGTCAAAGGTATATCTTTTTTTATCTCATAGATATAGGATAGACAAATCAAATGATTTGTTTTTACTATATGTTTGTATATATGTTATTCAATGCATTTTATGTGTTAATAGCAGTAAGGCCAAATGCAATGTGTCATCCCCCAAAAATGACCTTTTAAAAATGATAGCTATAGAGGTCCTAAAACTCAAAACCAATTATCTTTATGATCCATGGTATCTTTTTTATTGTATTCTTTTTGTTGTTGTTGACCATCTTAAAACAATTCCATTTGCAATGTTGGGGAATAGTGAACTGCATTTAGTTCAACTACTAATTCAAATACATTTTGCAGTAGCTTGGTGGTAGTTGAACTCAATTCATATCTAGGTAGTGTTTTCAGGAGTTAATTACTCTTTTTTTGCCATGTAGCGGTGTATCTAACTACTGGAACTACACAACTCTTTTTTGCACAAAAAATCATATATACAGTAGTTTGGACACACCTACTCATTTATTTATTTATTTTTTATTTTTTTACTATTTTGTACATTGTAAAATAATAGTGAAGACATCAAAACTATACATTTACATTACATTTAAGTCATTTAGCAGACGCTCTTATCCAGAGCGACTTACAAATTGGTGCATTCACCTTATGACATCCAGTGGGACAGTCACTTAACAATAGTGCATCTAAAACTTAGGGGGGGTAACCAAGAAGTGTAAAAAAAAGAGATATTCCTTCAAAGTAGCCTCCCTTTTCCTTGATGACAGCTTTGCAAACTCTTGACATTCTCTCAACCAGCTTCATAAGGAATGCTTTTCCAACAGTCTTGAAGGAGGTATCACATATGCTGAGTACTTGTTGGTTGCTTTTCCTTCACTCTGCGGTCCAACTCATCCCAAACCATCTCAATTGGGTTGAGGTCGGGTGATTGTAGAGGCCAGGTCATCCGATGCAGGACTCCATCACTCTTCATCTTGGTAAAATAGCCCTTACACAGCCGGGAGGTGTGTTTTGGGTCATTGTCCTGCTGAAAAACAAATGGTAGTCCCACTAAGAGCAAACCAGAAGGGATGGCGTATCGCTGCAGAATGCAAATCACCATCACACCTTCTCCTCCATGCTTCACGGTGGGAACCACACATGCGGAGATCATCTGTTCACCTACTCTGCGTCTCACAAAGACACAGTGGTTGGAACCAAAAATCTCACATTTGGACTCATCAGAACAAAGGACAGATTTCCACCGGTCTAATGACCATTGCTCTTGTTTCTTGGCCCAAGCAAGTCTCTTCTTGTTATTAGTGTCCTTTAGTAGTTGTTTCTTTGCAGCAATTTGACCATGAAGACCTGATTCACGCAGACTCCTCTGAACAGTTGATGTTGAGATGTGTCTGTTACTTGAACTCTGTGAAGCATTTATTTTGGCTGCAATCTGAGGTGCAGTAAACTCTAATGAACGTATCCTCTGCAGCAGAGTTAACAATGGGTCTTCCTTTCCTGTGAAGGTCCCCATGAGAGCCAGTTTCATCATAGCACTTGATGGTTTTTGCAACTGCACTTGAAGAAACTTTCAAAGTTCTTGACATTTTTTCAGATTGATGGACTGTCGTTTCTCTTTGCTTATTTGAGCTGTTCGTGCCATGGTCTTTTACCAAATAGGGCTATCTTCTGTATACCACCCCTACCTTGTCACAACACAACTGATTGGCTCAAACGCGATAAGGAGGAAAGAAATAACATCACAAATCACCCAGAAAAACAGATACAGTCCTCCACAAATAATACAACTCCCCATTTCAACCATTAAAATTGCCCGAACATCACCAGAACATCAAGATAAAATGTATTTTGAATTTTGTTCCAGATATTCAGTGTATTAAAAGGAACCTCGAGAGCTACCCAATCCTGTGAACGGTTAGGCAACATAGCTGTCTATACTTCAACAGTGTAGTTAGATAAGACGGAAGTTTATGAAGTAGGGCCTTATAAACAAAAAGGGAGTAATGTGGAGATATACGGGTATTTAGCGAAGTCCAGCCAATCTTTTAATACAAGATGGAGCGATGAGTATCAAAACTGTCACTTGTAACAAACAAACAAACAAACAAATATCAACATAATCAAGAACAGATCAAAAAGGTTGACTGAATAATCTGCTTCCTACTGCTTAGAGAAGGGCACAATCTGTTGAAGTAGAAAAAGCCAACTTTAAATCTTAGCTTCTTAACCAGCTGATCTATATGTTTTTAAAATGTCAAATCAATATGAATCCAAATGCTTAAGTATTTATATACTGGAACACGTTTGATTGGAGAATCATCTATTGACTGAACATTTAGTTAATCTGAAACGTTCTCACGAGAGTTTAAAAACAACATGTATTTTGTTTTGCCTGTATTAAGCACACGTTTTCAATCAGCAAGTGATTCCTGCATAGCTATAAATAAAATAAAATAAAATAAAATCTTATTTTATTTGTCACATACACATGGTTAGCAGATGTTAATGCGAGTGTAGCGAAATGCTTGTGCTTCTAGTTCCGACAATGCAGTAATAACCAACAAGTAATCTAACTAACAATTCCAAAACTACTGTCTTATACACACAAGTGTAGGGGGATAAAGAATATTTACATAAAATATATATGTACATAAATATATATGAATGCGGCATAGGCATAGGCAAGATACAGTAGATGGTATCGAGTACAGTATATACATATGAGATGAGTATGTAAACAAAGTGGCATAGTTAAATTGGCTAGTAATACATGTATTACATAAAGATGCAGTAAATGATATAGAGTACAGTATATACGTATACATATGTGATGAATAATGTAGGGTATGTAAACATTATATTAGGTAGCATTGTTTAAAGTGGCTAGTGATATATTTTACATCATTTCCCATCAATTCCCATTATTAAAGTGGCTGGAGTTGAGTCAGTGTGTTAGCAGCAGCCACTCAATGTTAGTGGTGGCTGTTTAACAGTCTGATGGCCTTGAGATAGAAGCTGTTTTTCAGTCTCTCGGTCCCAGCTTTGATGAACCTGTACTGACCTCGCCTTCTGGATGATAGCGGGGTGACCAGGCAGTGGCTCGGGTGGTTGTTGTCCTTGATGATCTTTATGGCCTTCCTGTAACATCGGGTGGTGTAGGTGTCCTGGAGGGCATGTAGTTTGCCCCCGGTGATGCGTTGTGCAGACCTCACTACCCTCTGGAGAGCCTTACGGTTGTGGGCGGAGCAGTTGCCGTTCCAGGCGGTGATACAGCCCGCCAGGATGCTCTCGATTGTGCATCTGTAGAAGTTTGTGAGTGCTTTTGGTGACAAGCTGAATTTCTTCTGCCTCATGAGGTTGAAGAGGCGCTGCTGTGCCTTCTTCACGATGCTGTCTGTGTGGGTGGACCAATTCAGTTTGTCTGTGATGTGTATGCCGAGGAACATAAAACTTACTACCCTCTCCACTACTGTCCCATCGATGTGGATAGGGGGGTGTTCCCTCTGCTGTTTCCTGAAGTGCACAATCATCTCCTTAGTTTTGTTGACGTTGAGTGTGAGGTTATTTTCCTGACACCACACTCTGAGGGCACTCACCTCCTCCCTGTAGGCCGTCTCGTCGTTGTTGGTAATCAAGCCTACCACTGTTGTGTCGTCCGCAAACTTGATGATTGAGTTGGAGGCGTGCGTGGCCACGCAGTCATGGGTGAATAGGGAGTACAGGAGAGGGCTCAGAACGCACCCTTGTGGGGCCCCGGTGTTGAGGATCAGCGGGGAGGAGATGTTGTTGCCTACCCTCACCACCTGGGGCGGCCCGTCAGGAAGTCCAGTACCCAGTTGCACAGGGCGGGGTCGAGACCCAGGGTCTCGAGCTTGATGACGAGCTTGGAGGGTACTATGGTGTTAAATGCCGAGCTGTAGTCAATGAACAGCATTCTCACATAGGTATTCCTCTTGTCCAGAAGGGTTAGGGCAGTGTGCAGTGTGGTTGAGATTGCATCGTCTGTGGACCTATTTGGGCGGTAAGCAAATTGGAGTGGGTCTAGAGTGTCAGGTTGGGTGGAGGTGATATGGTCCTTGACTAGTCTCTCAAAGCACTTCATGATGACAGAAGTGAGTGCTACGGGTCGGTAGTCGTTTAGCTCAGTTACCTTAGCTTTCTTGGGAACAGGAACAATGGTGGCCCTCTTGAAGCATGTGGGAACAGCAGACTGGGATAGGGATTGATTGAATATGTCCGTAAACACTCCAGCCAGCTGGTCTACGCATGCTCTCAGGGCGTGGCTGGGGATGCCGTCTGGGCCTGCAGCCTTGCGAGGGTTAACACGTTTAAATGTTTTACTCACCTCGGCTGCAGTGAAGGAGAGGCCGCATGTTTTGTTTGCAGGCCGTGTCAGTGGCACTGTATTGTCCTCAAAGCGGGCAAAAAAGTTATTTAGTCTGCCTGGGAGCAAGACATCCTGGTCCGTGACGGGGCTGGTTTTCTTTTTGTAATCCGTGATTGACTGTAGACCCTGCCACATACCTCTTGTGTCTGAGCCGTTGAATTGAGATTCTACTTTGTCTCTATACTGACGTTTAGCTTGTTTGATTGCCTTGCGGAGGGAATAGCTACACTGTTTGTATTCGGTCATGTTTCCGGTCACCTTGCCCTGATTAAAAGCAGTTGTTCGCGCTGTCAGTTTCACGCGAATGCTGCCATCAATCCACGGTTTCTGGTTTGGGAATGTTTTAATCGTTGCTATGGGAACGACATCTTCAACGCATGTTCTAATGAACTCGCACACCGAATCAGCGTATTCGTCAATGTTGTTGTCTGACGCAATACGAAACATATCCCAGTCCATGTGATGGAAGCAGTCTTGGAGTGTGGAATCAGATTGGTCGGACCAAACGTTGGACAGACCTCAGCGTGGGAGCTTCTTGTTTTAGTTTCTGTCTGTAGGCAGGGATCAACAAAATAGAGTCGTGGTCAGCTTTTCTGAAAGGAGGGCGGGGCAGGGCCTTATATGTGTCACGGAAGTTAGAATAGCAATGATCCAAGGTTTTGCCAGCCCTGGTTGCGCAATCGATATGCTGATACAATTTAGGGAGTCCTGTTTTCAGATTAGCCTTGTTAAAATCCCCAGCTACAATGAATGCAGCCTCAGGATGTATGGATTCCAGTTTGCAAAGAGTCAAATAAAGTTCGTTCAGAGCCATCGATGTGTCTGCTTGGGGGGGAATATATACGGCTGTGATTATAATCGAAGAGAATTCCCTTGGTAGATAATGCGGTCGACCTTTGATTGTGAGGAATTCTAAATCAGGTGAACAGAAGGACTTGAGTTCCTGTATGTTTTTGTGACCACACCACGTCTCATTAGCCATAAGGCATACGCCCCCGCCCCTCTTCTTACCAGAAAGATGTTTGTTTCTGTCGGCGTGATGCGTGGAGAAACCAGCTGGCTACACCGACTCCGATAGCGTCTCTCCAGTGAGCCATGTTTCCATGAAGCAAAGCACGTTACAGTCTCTGATGTCCCTCTGGAATGCTACCCTTGCTCGGATTTCATCAACCTTGTTGTCAAGAGACTGGGCACTGGCAAGAAGTATACTAGGGAGTGGTGCACGATGTGCCCGTCTCCGGAGTCTGACCAGAAGACCGCTTCGTTTCCCTCTTTTTAAGTCGTTTTTTTGGGTCGCCGGCTGGGATCCATTCCGTTGTCCTGGGTGAAAGGCAGAACACAGGATCCGCTTCGCGAAAGTCATATTCTTGGTCGTACTGATTTTATTTGTATTTTTATTTCACCTTTATTTAACCAGGTAGGCTAGTTGAGAACAATTTCTCATTTGCAACTGCAACCTGGCCAAGATAAAAGCATAGCAGTGTGAACAGACAACACAGAGTTACACATGGAGTAAACATGGTGAGTTGACGCTGCTCTTATATTCAGTAGTTCTTCTCGACTGTATGTAATGAAACCTAAGATGACCTGGGGTACTAATGTAAGAAATAACATGTAAAAAAAACAAAAAACCTGCATAGTTTCCTAGGAACGCGAAGTGAGGCGGCCATCTCTGTCGGCGCCGGAAGTAGTTTTGACACAGCCAGATCAATAGTCAGGGCAATAGCATACATAATAGTATCATCAGCATATAGATGAAGTTCACCATTTTTAACAGATTGACCAATGGGATTTATATAAACGGTGAAGAGAGCTGTTCCAAAAATTGACCCCTGTGGTACCTTTATGTACTTCAAGAAATTCTGACTTAACCCCATCAATTACAATGGGCTGAGTTCTGTCACTAAGACAATCATGAAACCATGAACAGTTGTCAGAGCTCATACCCATCGAGAACAACTTATTCAATAAAATACAAACATCAATGCCCTTATGGAGTGGCAGCACAAAAGCGGATTTCCATCATTTTGGAATATTTCCTGAAAACAATGTTTTTTATTTGATTTAAATTTACCCCTTTTTCTCCCCAATTTCATGTTATCCAATTGTTTTAGTAGCTACTATCTTGTCTCATCGCTACAACTCCCGTACGGGCTCGGGAGAGAGGTTGAAAGTCATGCGTCCTCCGATACACAACCCAACCAAGCCGCACTGCTTCTTAACACAGTGCGCATCCAACCCAGAAGCCAGCCACACCAATGTGTCAGAGGAAACACCGTGCACCTGGCAACCTTGGCTGGCGTGCACTGCGCCCGGCCCGCCACAGGAGTCGCTGGTTCACGACGAGACAAGGATATCCCTACCGGACAAACCCGGACGATGCTAGGCCAATTGTGCGTCGCCCCACGGACCTCCCGGTCACAGCCGGTGACGACAGAGCCTGGGCGCAAACCCAGGGTCTCTGGTGGCACAGCTGGCGCTGCAATACAGCGCCCGTAACCACTCTGCTCCACCCGGGAGGCCCTGAAAACAATGGTAAATAAAAAATGTGGGTTATTGAGCCAACAATGATGGGCGCTGCACACTTAAGCAGACCAGGATCCAATTGGTCGGCCCCTGTGGATTTCTTGTTGTCTAATGCTAGCGAAGCATCTAGGACTTCTTTTTCTGTAAATAGCCTAAAAGAAAAGCTTTGACTATCATTCAGCAAGTTTCCCCTATCAGCATCCAGCCCAATATCACTGTGAATAGGCTTAAAGGTTATTTCAAAGAGATTACTTGCTGAAATAAAAATGGTGATTAAATGCATCAATGAGGCCAGTGTCTGAATTAATTTGTTGTGGCAGAGAGGAGGAAGTAGAACCCTTCAGGAATTTGACAGTTTTCCAAAATTTTGCCGGGTTCCCATTACAATCCGGAAGAGCGGTTACGTAATGATCAGATTTAGCCTTTCTGATTTGTCTAACACAATGATTCCTCAGTTGCTTAAACACTTGCCAGTCTGGGAGTAAGCCTGTGTTCCTGGCCTTGACCCAAGCATCATCTCTTTTATGAAAGACTTCTGATAATTCCAGAGTGTACCAGGCATTCAATCTACCTTTAACCCTTACTTTTTTGAAGGGAGCATGATTATTCACAATAGTATTTTAAGACATCTGCAAAAATGCTAGATAAATCAGGTTCAGGGATAGCTAAAATACATTAAATGTCACTAAATAAAAAATAACGTAAAAAACAACAACTATTCACTGACGTTTTTAAAAGTTCCTCTTTGTGATGACATAAGACATAAGATTTTTGTATTCTCACATCTCTAACACATACAACTGGGTAATGCTCACTAATGTCTTGGGCGAAGACACCAGTAGAAATATCTCTCTCTCTGGTGTATTCGTTAAAATAAGATCAATTGGACTTGACTTTAAAGGATCTTTAGGGTTGGCCGTGTAGGCTTAGTCACCAGCTGGATTAGGTTTAGATCATTACACATGTCTTTTAGATGTTTTGAAGCTTGCATTTCCCAATTAGTTCACTCAGCACAATAACTTCTGATTTATTAATATGTACTGTAAAAAATATATTTAGTTGTTTCAAATATATATTATTAAGTAACTGGTTTCACAGCCTTTTTTTGTACTAGGTGAAGTTAACATTTTTAGTTGTTCAAACTTTGCTACAATATGAGAAAACGTAGATTAGGCAAAAAGTCTGTCAACTTAAAATGATGTGTTTGCTCAATTTGTCTAATATGTTCCTTCAACTAGATAATATTGTTTTGCATCTTACCAAAAAAAGTCTGTCGAACTAACTACACACACAGTGCTTTTAACGTACAATGTTTACTTACATATTTGACACACACTGAAATACATGTTTACTTACACTTTAGTATTCATTATGTCCTCACCTGGTATTTGAACTCAGAATCTCTTGTTTCACAGCATTCCAATCTTCCTGCTATGTCAACATGTTTGTGTATATAATGGATATCACCTGTATTGCTACACTTTGCACTTCAAAATAAAGCTTGGCTCTGGTAAAAGTACAATCAATAAAAACTATTTTATTTATCATAGTGATTAAGATTAAAACAGGGTAATTTGCCCCACCAACATTAGACAACTGTAGAGAAAAAAAATAAGTAAATCAAATCAATGATGGGGAAATTAGTCAGATTAATTTAGAATTGACACAGACATGGTGGCGTAGCAGGAAGATTAAAATTGCCACCAAGAGATTGTGAGTTCAAATCCCAGGTGATGACATCATAATTGCTGTATAAATTAACATGGACAACGTGTGTCAAATATGTCTTTTGAAAAATGTGTATGTTAAAAGCACTGTATTTGTGTGTAACTAGTTCCACATCCTTTATTAGGTAAGATGCCAAAATTATAATTTCTTGTTGAAAGAACATATGGGACAAATTGAGCAAACACATCATTTTAAGTTGACTGAATTTTTGCCCATGTTTTCTCATATTGGAGCTAAGTTCAGGTAACAAGAAGGCTGTGGAACCAGTTCCTTAATAATAATTAGTTGAAACAACTAGATTTTTTGGTGTGTTTTTTTAAAGACATTCTGTTAACATATGACTCCAAAGTGAACTGTTCTTGCAATTTAGAGTCTAAGGCATTTCAGATTTACATATTAGAATTTTTTTTTAAAGTAGTTTAGTGAACTACTTTTTCAAAGTAGTTTAGTTAAATAAACTCTATTTTTCTTGAGGGTAGATTTAAAGTATCTTAACTTCTCCCATTGGTAGCTTGGTATATTTTCAGAGTAGCTTCCCCAACACTCTCCATATGTTAAGTTAGTAGAACCCCCCCCCACCCAACGCCCCCCTCCAAGGGCTGGGAGCAGATGGACCTGATTTGGACTTCCCCTCAACAAACACGGGCCCTACACCAGCCCTGGCTAAATCATTAATGTCACATTAATGTGAAAGATTTGGACGACACATTTTAAAATGATAGCAGGGTAAAGCTGACATCGTTTTCATACAAACTAAATATTTTCTTTGTAGAACCACCCAGAGCAAATACACTTTGAAATCCAATATGCTTTGGTGGGTGTCCGTAAATTTCAATAATGAAAATAGAATATCACAGTGCATGAGGATGTACTGTACAGTAAGGCTCATATTATTCTGAAAAGGGATCAATGATGGATGGAGAACAGAAGGGAGGGAGGGGTGTGATGTCAATACCCTGTGATGTTCCACACATGCAGTACCCACGACCCCCCTCACACCCCGGCCCTCCAGATCCTCACACCCAGGCAGCTCCGGTGAAGAGTGTGGGGCTCTGATGAGACACACTGGGTAGATATCACTGTTCGCTCTCCCTCTGCTGCTTCAAACAAACCTTTAATATGGCATCATGTCATTTCCTCAATTTGAACCCTTAGATGGATTCTCCGGTACTCTAATATATGTTTTAGCCAGTAGTTCTGAAAGTAGCACTCACCAAAAATGGCGATTTCTTGGCTAATTTATATAAAACAGTAATTCTGTTCATGAACTACACCAGCCTAAAGCAGGAGGTTTAAAAAATATTAGTAGTCGCCAATGTTCCCGGAAGATGTCTTTAAGACACATTTATCCAGACATTTCGTATTCATTAAGATTAGGAGAATGGGTCAAATGAACAGTCCTCACAATTCTTGTGCAATAATCAAATATTCAACGTGCCCATTGTTCTCACAGCAATTACAACACTATTCCTTTTCTTTCCTTCATCCTCATGGGAAAACTACTTTCCACTTTTGACATCTTTCCTGACTTTGCAATTATCATCACATTTGTCACATTTGTCTATGGACCAGAAAATACTATGAAGTGGCAGTTAGGTTGTCTAATCCCTTTAGTTCCACATGATGTGCACCACTCGCTTAAAGGGCCCTGGCTGCCTGCTGCATGGCTCTCTAAGGGCCAAGCTTGTCCCTCTATAGGGCTGGGGAGAGGAGCTTCTATCTGATCTCCATGGGTGGTACAACACAGCACACTGGGTCCAACATATGGAAAGAGAGAAAAAACACCTAGACCTGGACGACATTTCATAAAACACTGCATCATCTCAGCTAGCTGTGTGCATGCACGCTTATTGATGAACCATTTTTGCAAAATAGAGATAGCCTCTCTCATTTACAAGATGGGGTCAGAGAGTGTCAAGTCAAATAAAATCTCATTTGATTTGATACGTGCTTCATAGACTAATGCTTACTTCTGGGTCCTTTTCCAACCATGCAGAGTTAAAGATCATGTAAAACATTTAATAAAAAAGAGAATTAGTGACAGAAGGCATAAATACACAGTAAATAACGAATAAAAATAACGAGTAAAAATAACATGGCTATATGCAGGGAGTAGAAAACAACATGGCTATAGACAGGGAGTAGAAAACAACATGGCTATAGACAGGGAGTAGAAAACAACATGGCTATATACAGGGAGTAGAAAACAACATGGCTATATACAGGGAGTAGAAAACAACATGGCTATATACAAGGAGTAGAAAACAACATGGCTATAGACAGGGAGTGCATACCAAATGGCAATCACAGCCATCGTTATACACTAGGTAACACGTAGTTCTGGCTCAGAGGCGGGAAGAGTCACACTCACAGAGTAAATCTCTTCAAATGAAGATGTATTTGGTTACAATGAAGGGACTAATTTGGTTTGGTGCCACATTTTGTTCTGTCCGAGGTCAGAGTAACCTGGGTTCACTGTTCCATGTGTGTCTGATGCAGCTCTGATGAGTGGTGAGCAAATGAGCAAAGGCTTCCCACTTAAGACATAACAACAACAAAAACTTAATGAAGTGTGTGTGTGTGTGTGTGTGTGTGTGTGTGTGTGTGTGTGTGTGTGTGTGTGTGTGTGTGTGTGTGTGTGTGTGTGTGTGTGTGTGTGTGTGTGTGTGTGTGTGTGTGTGTGTGTGTGTGTGTGTGTGTGTGTGTGTGTGTGTGTGTGTGTGTGTGTGTGTGCGTGTGCGTGTGCGTGTGCGTGTGTGTGCGTACGTAGGCAGATGGTCTCTTTGCGTACTCAGTACCATGACAACATAAAGATAGCCAATGGGGAGTTTGGCCATAGCTCTGATTTACTGATTATGGCCTGTGAGACTTAAATCATTTGCATGTCTTCCACTGACCTGATTAAAACATCAAATTAACCTTTGGAAAGGTCAAGGTGACGTGCAGCTAGAAAAACACATGGGAGTCTCATAGCCTATACAAAGAGCTGGAAATTGCTAATAACATATAACTGAACCACTGTTATTTCCTGTTATGTATTATACATTGGTATCTGCTTTTAAATGGCTAACTTACCAAGTGATAGGTGGGGAGAGACATTGTATAGAATGTGACAACAGAGAAATACATTTGATTTCATTTAAATTTGTATGAACTTGTATTTATTCAGGGTAGCCCAATTGAGACCAGGGTCTCATTCCCAATGGTACAACCATTTTGTCACAACCATTTACATTCCAATTAAAACAAGAATAATAAAAATAACCACAAGGCACAACCTCAACACCACAATTTCAACAAATAAACCACTAGAATCAATCGAAACAACTGCAATCCTCAATGAATTAATTCAACACCAGAGTAGTAAACTGCTCTAGCAGCACCAGAGAATCAAGATGCAATGATTTACCTAAATTGGTCAAGACCAGAGGGACCTCAAGAGTTAACAATCCTTTGAGAAGGTTTGGTAGCTGATTATTTTATATGTTAGCAACAAAGTTAGGTTAAGTTGGAAGCTTGTGTAGTACAGCCTTGTAAACAAAACGGGAGTAATGAATTGATCTAAGGGACTTCAATGAGGACAGGCCAAACTTTTGATACAGGATGCAGTGCTGAGTATTAAACCTGTCACCAGTGATGAAATGAATGTCCCGATGTTAGACAGCATCCTAAGGTGGTGGCTGCTGCAATCTGGTAAATGGAATCACCATAGTCAAGAACTGGCAGGAAAGTTGACTGTACAATCTGCTTCCTGCTATTTAGGAGAGCGTATGCACACATGACTGTAAGTCGCTTTGGATAAAAGCGTCTGCTAAATGGCATATATTATTATATATTATTATTATCTATTTCTAAAAAATAAGCCCAGTCTGAATCTTTGCTTTTAAACGGTGTGTTTTTTAAACAGGAAGTCTTTGTAAATACAAATGTCCAGATATTTGTAGACGGGACTCCGATCAATGGAAGAACCATCCAATGAATACACATGTAGTCCATCTGTAACATTCTTGTGAGAACTAGAGAACAGCATGTGTTTAGTCTTGCCCGAATCAAGTACAAGTTTTAAACTAACCAAATCTTTCTGTAAGGTATCAAGGTCAGATTGCAGCTCGGACATAGCCTGGTGAACAGTTGGGGCAATGGCATACACAACAGTGTTGTCTGCGTACAGATTCATTTTACAAGTTAAAACAGATGGACCAATATTATTCTATAAATACTAAAGAAAACAGGTCCTATTACTCATCCATTCAGTACTATATTATACAGTACAGTATTGTACATGAAATCATGCGTAGAGAGGTGTGGCCTGAATCAAAATAGCTCCCATTTTCTAGCTGGACTGGGAATTGAACTGCCTGCCACATACGCTTACCATGATAAATTAGACACAACGGTTTTTCATCAGTTAAAGGTAAAGTTGGTGATGAGCAATTTAACAAGATCCTTACAGTACGTGAGTGCTCACTTAGTGGCAATAGCTATGCCAATACACCTAAAGGATCCCCTATTAACTACTCTACTGTATTCTCTAGGCAAACTGGCTGATGTTAATGTTAGCTGTACACATTTGATAACGAGTTAGTGTCGCCATACTTAGTGAAATCCCAGTTACACACACAATTTTATATATACATATAGTGCCAGATAAAGGTTATTTGGCTTGTAACCATAGCGGAACCCTGATTTGGTGCTATATGGAACTTTTTTTTGAAGGTTCTATAAAGACCCATGCTCATAAGGTTCTAAATGGAACCTGTATGGTGCCAAATGGAACCCTTTCCTAAGGTTTTATAAAGAAATGTTTTCATGGTTCGTTATAGAAATTCTATGGAGAAAGGTTTTAGAAAGAACGTTAACGTTTCTACGTCTCAAAGGTTATTTGTAGAACCATACAGGGATTTCTATTCTGATTTAATTGCCATATTATATTTGTAAAATTCCATAGGTTTTATTATTGTGTTTATTATATGGGTCAGAATGGTTCCACATACTGTAGAACGACCACCCTTCCCACCCAAAACATTATTGAGGAACCAAGATTGTTTTAATGTGTACAGGATTGATGCAGTCTCCCTGGTTGGATTTGCATTAAACACAAACTGATAGAGACCAGAGAGGAGCTGAACACTGCCGCAAAGGAATATGGCAAAATCAAATTTGTATTTGTATTTATTAAGGATCCCCATTAGCTGCTGCCAAGAAATTTACTGACCTGCGATCGCCTAACGTAATCTACAGTATGTAATCTCATTTTATAGATGTGGACCATATTGGAGAGATCCAATAATATTTCTCTAACATATCCATAACATATCCAATAATGTTTGAGCAGGGAGGGTAATAATTGGGAAGGCTGAGATTACTCTATCCACATGCATAAAACTAAATTGAATGTAGGTTCTCTCCCCACATGGTAATAATGTGCGGTGAATACATAAATGATCTGGCAGTGCCCAAGGAGAAAGAGGAGGGGAGGATTAAGCCCAAATTAAGAGCAGAGGCTAATTCAAGGCAGTGAATATGAATAGAACAGGGGCTAGGGATGTTACACCCTACCTTCCTCCTCAAAGATTACAGAAGCATTAGGATGACACCAGGCTTCTCTCTGCGTGGTTTTATTACCTTTCTGGTGACGTCTCAACTGATTATTGGAGCCAGGGATTAAATTGGCTTTCCTGCATCGTTAGTCTGAACCCCATATGAGCGGCCATTGTTTAATCATACTGTAATTACAGATTTAAGTCCTCCTGTCGCCACAATCTAATTATCAATCAAACAGGGTGTCACACAATTCAGGCACAGCCTATCAGTTAAACAACTGAGAAGTTATTCAGTTCAACTCACAATAAAGCCCAGAATCAAGACTTCTTCAGAAAATACTCTATGTATGATGTACTAAAATGTAACTATCTACGACAATGAACAAAGGCAAAACAACAAGAAAACAGCTCTGACATATCCCTGAGCATCAAGCTAAAATTGCACATCATTATTTTCAAATGTGGACGGAATTGCCAACTCCAAAGCATGGTAAAGTATATCTATTTGAATCCATATGGACGATGTGGCAATAAGTCAAATAGCAGCTAGGATACAAAGAACAACATGTCTGAAACACGCTGTGCTCTGGTTCTACTTCCTTATATGGGTTTGGAAACTGTTTTGTTGATCCTGATACAGTGACAACGTGCTGCTAAACTGTCACTGGCTCTGAAAGCAGCAAGGGGGTGGAAATAGTTGTCATTGACCCTCGTTCTAAATGACACGCGTGGATGCTAGTCTGCATATCTGCCAGGGTCTCACTTCAGGCATGAGGAATGCTTGAGCAACCACAACCAGTCACAGAAGTGGCAGAAGGAAACAGGAAGGAAGGAAGGAAGGTAGGGAGGTGGAAGTGTGAGAGACGAGGTGAGATTGACGTCTCATCGTGTGGGTAAGTGAGAGAGTGTTGTGGCCTTGGCGGATGTTTCCTGATGCCCTGGTGTTCGTATCAGATGGCCAGGCAGACAGACACTGGTAGGCAGCACTGATGCTATTGAGCTCCCTGTCCGAGCTTCGGTGTTGATGTTTCCACTGTGACAAAGAGCTGTAAGGGTAGTTTACTGCCGCTTTGAATGCCTGCCACAACAAAGCCAGCCCACTCTGTGTGGTCGCTCCACACTCTGACTGCGGTTACTCCCAAGATTACTGTAAGCTCATTTTTCCATCTAAAATCCATATTTCATAGTGATAGATATTGCCTCCTGTCAGTCCATGGCTAACATCTTCATAGAAAGTCCATGAGTAGCATCTTCAATGACCAAGATTGTTATCATTTGAGCGTAGCGACAGATTTATTAATCCCTAACAATCCTGTTACTGAATGATGACAGAATTACACTGAACACAAAAATAAAGGCAACATGCAACAATTTCAAAGATTTTACTGAGTCACAGTTCATATAAGTCAATCGGAATACATTGATTAGGCCCTATTCTATGGATTTCACATGATTAGGAACACAGATATATTTATTTGAAGTAGGGGTGTGGATCAGAAAAACCAGTCCTTATCTGGTGTGACCACCATTTGCCTCATGCAGCGCAACACTTGTCCTTCGCATTGAGTTGATCAGGCTGTTGATTGTGGCCTATGGAATGTTGTCCCACTCCTCTTCAATGGCTGTTCGAAGTTAGTGGATATTTGTATTCCATTTTTATTTTATTGAACCTTTATTTAACTAGGCAAGCCAATTAAGAACAAATTCTTATTTACAATGACGGCCTACCAAAAGGCAAAAGGCCTCCTGTGGGGACAGGGTCCTGGGATTTTTTTTTTCCAATAAATCCAATATAAATATAGGACAAAACACACATCACAACAAGAGAGACACAACACTGCATAAAGAGAGACCTAAGACAACAACATAACAAGGCAGCAACACATGACAACACAGCATGGTAGCAACGCAATATGACAACAACATGGTAGCACAAAACATAGTACAAACGTTATTGGGCAAAGTCACCAGCACAAAGGTCAAGAAGGTAGAGGCAACAATACATCATACAAAGATGATTGAGTCTTTGAATGAAGAGATTGAGATAAAACTGTCCAGACTATTGGGGGGAACTGGAACACGCTGTCATACACGCCGATCAAGAGCATCCCAAACATGCTCAATGGGTGACATGTATGGTGAGTATGCAGGCCATGTAAGAACAGACGCATTTTCAATGTGTACAGATCCTTGTGACATGGGGCCGTGCATTATCATGCTGAAACATGAGGTGATGTCGGTGGATGAATGGCATGACAACGAGCCGCAGGATCTCGTCACGGTATCTCTGTGCATTCAAATTGCCATTTGTGTTTGTTGTCCGTAGCTTATGCCTGCCCATACCATAACCCCACCGTCACCATGGTACACTGTTCACAATGTTGACATCAGCAAACGGCTCGCCCACACGACTCCATACACAGTTGAAACCGGGATTAATCCGTGAAGAGCACACTCCTCCAGCGTGCCAGTGGCCATCGAAAGTGAGCATTTGCCACCTGAAGTTAATTATGAAGCTGAACTGCAGTCAGGTCAAGACCCTGGTGAGGACGACAAGCATGCAGATGAGCTTCCCTGAGACGGCTTCTGACAGTTTGGGCGGATATTCTTTGGTTGAGCAAACCCACAGTTTCATCAGCTGTCCAGGTGGCTGGTCTCAGACGATCCCGGAGGTGAAGAAGAGGGATGTGGAGGTTTTGGGCTGGCGTGGTTACATGTGGTCTGTGGTTCTGAGGCCAGTTGGACTTACTGCCAAATTCTCTAAAACAAAGTTGGAGGTGGCGTATGCAATATAAATTAACATTAAATTAGCTGGCGACATCTCTGGTGGACATTCCTGCAGTCAGCATGCCAATTCCACACTCCCTCCCAGAACTTGTGGTATCTGTGGCATTGTGTTGTGTGACACAACTGCACATTTTAGAGAGGCCTTTTATTGTCCCCAGCACAAGGTCCACCTGTGTAATGATCATGCTGTTTAATCAGCTTCTTGATATGCCACACCTGTCAGGTGGTTGGAGTAGAAATGCTCACTAACATGGATGTAAACAAATGTGTCCACCACATTTGAGAGAAATACGCTTTCTTTTGCTTATGGAACATTTCTGGGATCTTTTATTTCAGCTCAATGAAACATGGGACCAACACTTTACATGTTGTGTTTATATTTTTTGTTGAGTATATAACAAATTAACAAGGAATCAGAAGGGATGGCGGGGAGCACTAATCAATATGAGTGACATTGTCGTGAGTGCTTGAACATTTCTACATAGATCAACTTAATTCCCTCCAGTTTTGCAGCAGTCCTCTTTGCTAAGCAGCTTATTATCTATATCTTCTGAGCGATCACCTCAGGCTAACAATCAATAATAAAGCAACACTGGCATTATTCAGTGAATGCAGGCCAACAGCTCCAGCTACGTATTGAACAGCATGTTTGGCTCTGCGTTCGCTTTGATCTTGGTGGTATGAATAATAACAGCCTCATATCACAGTTGTGTTCAAACAATATACTGTTATTTCTTCAAACTTTTCTTCTGTCGAAGCTACAGTGTAGGCATTAGAGGGTTGTTAGTTACATTTTAGTTCTGGCTTGGAGTTTAGTCTTGAGGGTGTGTCGGGGTTAATTGTTGCAAACCCATACTGAAAGCAGGGGTCATGTGTAATCACGCCAGCAGATGGACATGCCAGCTCTGAGCTTTGGGGCATGCACAGGGTGAATGACTGGCACCAAACAAATACCCTGTTCTTCTTATTCCCTCTCAGCTGAAAATGTGTTCCTTTCATGTTGGTAGAGCCAGAGACTCATAAATGTGTTTTCATCAAGACAAAAAATATGTTTGTTTTTTTTTCATTCAGAAATGCACAACTTCACATTATTGCGATAGATACGTTCGTTGACAGAGTATTTTGTAATACTATGATATTCAACGTCTATTTAGTCTGTGAATTGTATGCACTTTATAGATGAAGGATGATTAGCCTACGTGCCACCATTTCCATGACTGATCAAACTAATCAGAAAGGGCCTATGAAAGGGATTACAGGACTTAGCTATCACAGTTTAGGATGTTTTAAAGTAACACCACATTTCAAAGCCACCATTGACTCCAGTGCTGAATACATGGCAATTCAGACACGGACCGATGCACACCTAATTATTTTAGGATTTTAATTAAGAGGCCGATCATTAGAGATTCCACTCCTACAGTATGATTAATCACAGTGGACATTTTGGCTGTAATCCCCATCCAGGCATCCAGGTAGCAGTGGCATATTAAAATGGACATTAAAAAAAGAAATGGGGGGTGCTGCTGCCCTTTCCATTCCTAATACGGTTTCCTTTTTTTTAACCTTGTGTTGTACCCAGTTCTGGCTAGGATGAAGTCCCGGCAGAGCAGAGCTCCCACTCACCTGCTCTCTAATTGGCTGCGCCGTCATTTGGATGTCTGGGCAGAGTTCCATTTGGCTAATGGACACCACCTGCACTGTCATTATTTCAGAATTAACAAAAGTACAGCTAAGCCTGATCCTGGTGGTTGTCCGTTGGAGACTAAAGGCAAGCTGGAATGTAGGCAAATTATGCCATCATCATGTTCCAAGATGACTTTCCCTTAGTTTGGTGAGAAAATGTTGTTCTGCCATGGGATGGTAAAGCGTGAAGGCTGGACAACTGACATGATTCTGTTGTTTTGTGACATGCCTGATCTGATGTGTTCTTAATCATATCACTCATGTACTGTATGTGTCCCAGCTCGTTCAAAAATAGATCATCTCTTCACACTGACTGACACAGACACATCCTAGCTGTTCATAAAGGCCTTTCTATAGAGGCCATGCAGGATTAAAGAAAGGTCACCAGTAGAAAGAGGATTGATGATGCTCCTGGCCCCTGGCACAGCGGCTTTGTGGCCACAGAGAAAATGTTTGTTGAAGCTGCTGAATGTGCCTTTGTGCTTCTGCTGCAAATAATCTTGTATCGTATCATCTTTGATGCAGCTACTGCAGATTTGCCATTTAGCAAACCCCCTACCCTGATACAATTTACAGGCATTGTGAGTGGCTGTGCCGTCAAAGCAGCGTCTTTACCCCCGGCTCCCTTGGCTAAAGGACACAGACTAAAATAAGGTCAGATTATCTTTTCTTGACGTGCTATAGAGCCCCAGAAAATAGTGCCAGTCCATTGTGAGCCATCTATCTCATCAGGTCTGTCTTCGACCCCCAGCAGCAGAACAGATAGGCACTCAATGAGAAACCATCGGAAGCAGAGAAATAAGCCCTTACTCGTAGAAAAAAAGGTGCTATCTAGAACCTAAAAGGGTTCTTCAGCTGTCCCCATAGGATAACCTGTTTTAGTTCCAGATATAACTATTTGTGGTTTCAGGTAGAACCCTATCCACATAACTAACCCATGTATTATTCAAACATACATTTTCTCATGTAAGAATCTAGCAAATAGGCATTAAATGAGACATGAGTATAATATTAATGGGTAAAATATTTGTTGATGCAGGTCATAGAGGTTATGAGAAAGCATATAAATAATAAGTTATCCAGAAATACTTTAAATAAAACACTACTTCCACAATATGGGATACATCATACAGTGTTAAAGTAGTGTATCTGAGGGTTAATTTATGGTCAAATTCTGATGAAGGCTAGAGAAATATGATTCCCTCACTCTAGCAAGAAGTGTTTTTGGCTTGCCTTTGGATGGCTCTTTGCCTTAATAAAGTGATACCAACTGGGGAAGGTTTTGATTGCCAATAAGGTCCAAGTGAAATCTGTCTGCACTCCAAAAATGTGTGTACCCTCTACAAACCTGACATTTACGGAAATGAGCAAAGCTAGCAGGGAATAACATTTTGGACTTTGGAGTTCTACTTTTATTTTTTAACATTGATCCAGGAGTCAATGTTTGCTAATTAGGCTTTCATCCAACCCACAAGGAAACAAGATAAAATGAGTATACAACAACATGTTTTCCCGATCTATCACATGGCAAGCAATGGAGAGAAGAAAACACTTGTCCTGTGGACTTCATGTTCAATGTCCGTTGAGTGTCACCAAGCCCCAATGGTGCCGTAGTGGTAACATAAATACTGTATAATATCATATACAACATCATGAATAGCAGGGGTGTCAAACTCATTTTGATCCCTGCGGCCGCATTTGGTCTTCAACGGATCCGGAGGGCTGCACTGAAACTTGGGTATGTTTCCTCACTGTCAAAAATAGCTAAAAATAGTCCTCTATGCATCCTTTTTAGAATTTTCTATGTTTTCTGACTGTCTAGCTTTCAGTTCAGTGTTTATTAGTGAGCTATACACAGTCAAGAAACTGTATAAATGTTGGTCCATTATCATTTTAGTTTTTTTTTAAACTCAAACCACCCAAAGGCTGGAATGTCCCCCCTCGCGGACTGGATCCGAGCCATATGTTTGACACTCCTGATCTATAATATTGTTTTTGTTCTACTGTTATACTGTTGTTGTACTACTGTTCTACTGTTTTTGTTCTACTGTTCTACTTTGTTTATACTAATGTTCTACTGTTTTTATACTACTGTTCTACTGTTTTTATAGTGCTGTTCTACTGTTCTAGTACTACTGTTCTCCTGTTTTTATACTACTGTTCTACTGTTTTTATACTACTGTTCTACTGTTTTTATACTACTGTTCTACTGTTCTACTGTTTTTATACTACTGTTCTACTGTTTTTATACTACTGTTCTACTGTTTTTATACTACTGTTCTACTGTTCTACTGTTTTTATACTACTGTTCTACTGTTTTTATACTACTGTTCTACTGTTCTACTGTTTTTATACTACTGTTCTACTGTTTTTATACTACTGTTCTACTGTCCTACTGTTTTTATACTACTGTTCTACTGTTTTATACTACTGTTCTACTGTTTTTATTCTACTGTTCTACTGTTTTTATACTACTGTTCTACTGTTTTTATACTACTGTTCTACTATTTTTATTCTACTGTTCTACTGTTTTTATACTACTGTTCTACTGTTTTTATACTACTGTTCTACTGTTCTACTGTTTTTATACTACTGTTCTACTGTTTTATACTACTGTTCTACTGTTTTTATACTACTGTTCTACTGTTCTACTGTTTTTATACTACTGTTCTACTGTTTTTATACTACTGTTCTACTGTTCTACTGTTTTTATACTACTGTTCTACTGTTTTTATACTACTGTTCTACTGTTCTACTGTTTTTATACTACTGTTCTACTGTTTTTATACTAATGTTCTACTGTTTTTATACTACTGTTCTACTGTTCTACTTTTTATACTACAGTTCTACTGTTTTTATACTACTGTTCTACTGTTTTTATACTACTGTTCTACTGTTTTTATACTACTGTTCTACTGTTCTACTGTTTTTATACTACTGTTCTACTGTTTTTATACTACTGTTCTACTGTTTTTATACTACTGTTCTACTGTTTTTATACTACTGTTCTACTGTTCTAGTACTACTGTTCTCCTGTTTTATACTAATGTTCTACTGTTTTTATACTACTGTTCTACTGTTCTACTGTTTTTATACTACTGTTCTACTGTTTTTATACTACTGTTCTACTGTTTTTATACTACTGTTCTACTGTTTTTATACTACTGTTCTACTGTTTTTATACTACTGTTCTACTGTTCTACTGTTTTTATACTACTGTTCTACTGTTTTTATACTACTGTTCTACTGTTTTTATACTACTGTTCTACTGTTTTTATACTACTGTTCTACTGTTTTTATACTACTGTTCTACTGTTTTTATACTACTGTTCTACTGTTCTAGTACTACTGTTCTCCTGTTTTATACTAATGTTCTACTGTTTTTATACTACTGTTCTACTGTTCTACTGTTTTTATACTACTGTTCTACTGTTTTTATACTACTGTTCTACTGTTTTTTTATTCTACTGTTCTACTGTTTTTATACTACTGTTCTACTACTGTTTTTATACTACTGTCCTACTGTTCTACTGTTTTTATACTACTGTTCTACTGTTTTTATTCTACTGTCCTACTGTTTTTATACTACTGTTCTACTGTTTTATACTACTGTTCTACTGTTTTTATTCTACTGTTCTACTGTTTTTATACTACTGTTCTACTGTTTTTATACTACTGTTCTACTGTTTTTTTTATTCTACTGTTCTACTGTTTTTATACTACTGTTCTACTGTTTTTATACTACTGTTCTACTGTTCTACTGTTTTTATACTACTGTTCTACTGTTTTTATACTACTGTTCTACTGTTTTTATACTACTGTTCTACTGTTCTACTGTTTTTATACTACTGTTCTACTGTTTTTATACTACTGTTCTACTGTTCTACTGTTTTTATACTACTGTTCTACTGTTTTTATACTACTGTTCTACTGTTCTACTGTTTTTATACTACTGTTCTACTGTTTTTATACTAATGTTCTACTGTTTTTATACTACTGTTCTACTGTTCTACTGTTTTTATACTACAGTTCTACTGTTTTTATACTACTGTTCTACTGTTTTTATACTACTGTTCTACTGTTTTTATACTACTGTTCTACTGTTCTACTGTTTTTATACTAATGTTCTACTGTTTTTATACTACTGTTCTACTGTTCTACTGTTTTTATACTACTGTTCTACTGTTTTTATACTACTGTTCTACTGTTTTTATACTACTGTTCTACTGTTTTTATACTACTGTTCTACTGTTCTAGTACTACTGTTCTCCTGTTTTATACTAATGTTCTACTGTTTTTATACTACTGTTCTACTGTTCTACTGTTTTTATACTACTGTTCTACTGTTTTTATACTACTGTTCTACTGTTTTTATACTACTGTTCTACTGTTTTTATACTACTGTTCTACTGTTTTTATACTACTGTTCTACTGTTTTTATTCTACTGTTCTACTGTTTTTATACTACTGTTCTACTGTTTTTATACTACTGTCCTACTGTTCTACTGTTTTTATACTACTGTTCTACTGTTTTTATACTACTGTTCTACTGTTTTTATACTACTGTTCTACTGTTTTTATACTACTGTTCTACTGTTTTATACTACTGTTCTACTGTTTTTATACTAATGTTCTACTGTTTTTATACTACTGTTCTACTGTTTTTATACTACTGTTCTACTTTTTATACTACTGTTCTACTGTTTTTATACTACTGTTCTACTGTTTTTATACTACTGTTCTACTGTTCTACTGTTTTTATACTACTGTTCTACTGTTTTTATACTACTGTCCTACTGTTCTACTGTTTTTATACTACTGTTCTACTGTTTTTATTCTACTGTTCTACTGTTTTTATACTACTGTTCTACTGTTTTATACTACTGTTCTACTGTTTTTATTCTACTGTTCTACTGTTTTTATACTACTGTTCTACTGTTTTTATACTACTGTTCTACTGTTTTTATTCTACTGTTCTACTGTTTTTATACTACTGTTCTACTGTTTTTATACTACTGTTCTACTGTTCTACTGTTTTTATACTACTGTTCTACTGTTTTTATACTACTGTTCTACTGTTTTTATACTACTGTTCTACTGTTCTACTGTTTTTATACTACTGTTCTACTGTTTTTATACTACTGTTCTACTGTTCTACTGTTTTTATACTACTGTTCTACTGTTTTTATACTACTGTTCTACTGTTCTACTGTTTTTATACTACTGTTCTACTGTTTTTATACTACTGTTCTACTGTTTTTATACTACTGTTCTACTGTTTTTATACTACTGTTCTACTGTTTTTATACTAATGTTCTACTGTTTTTATACTACTGTTCTACTGTTCTACTGTTTTTATACTACAGTTCTACTGTTTTTATACTACTGTTCTACTGTTTTTATACTACTGTTCTACTCTTTTTATACTACTGTTCTACTGTTCTACTGTTTTTATACTAATGTTCTACTGTTTTTATACTACTGTTCTACTGTTCTACTGTTTTTATACTACTGTTCTACTGTTTTTATACTACTGTTCTACTGTTTTTATACTACTGTTCTACTGTTCTAGTACTACTGTTCTCCTGTTTTATACTAATGTTCTACTGTTTTTATACTACTGTTCTACTGTTCTACTGTTTTTATACTACTGTTCTACTGTTTTTATACTACTGTTCTACTGTTTTTATACTACTGTTCTACTGTTTTTATACTACTGTTCTACTGTTTTTATACTACTGTTCTACTGTTCTACTGTTTTTATACTACTGTTCTACTGTTTTTATACTACTGTTCTACTGTTTTTATACTACTGTTCTACTGTTTTTATACTACTGTTCTACTGTTTTTATACTACTGTTCTACTGTTTTATACTACTGTTCTACTGTTCTAGTACTACTGTTCTCTCCTTTTTATACTAATGTTCTACTGTTTTTATACTACTGTTCTACTGTTCTACTGTTTTTATACTACTGTTCTACTGTTTTTATACTACTGTTCTACTGTTTTTATACTACTGTTCTACTGTTCTACTGTTTTTATACTACTGTTCTACTGTTTTTATACTACTGTCCTACTGTTCTACTGTTTTTATACTACTGTTCTACTGTTTTTATTCTACTGTCCTACTGTTTTTATACTACTGTTCTACTGTTTTATACTACTGTTCTACTGTTTTTATTCTACTGTTCTACTGTTTTTATACTACTGTTCTACTGTTTTTATACTACTGTTCAACTATTTTTATTCTACTGTTCTACTGTTTTTATACTACTGTTCTACTGTTTTTATACTACTGTTCTACTGTTCTACTGTTTTTATACTACTGTTCTACTGTTTTTATACTACTGTTCTACTGTTTTTATACTACTGTTCTACTGTTCTACTGTTTTTATACTACTGTTCTACTGTTTTTATACTACTGTTCTACTGTTCTACTGTTTTTATACTACTGTTCTACTGTTTTTATACTACTGTTCTACTGTTCTACTGTTTTTATACTACTGTTCTACTGTTTTTATACTAATGTTCTACTGTTTTTATACTACTGTTCTACTGTTCTACTGTTTTTATACTACAGTTCTACTGTTTTTATACTACTGTTCTACTGTTTTTATACTACTGTTCTACTGTTTTTATACTACTGTTCTACTGTTCTACTGTTTTTATACTAATGTTCTACTGTTTTTATACTACTGTTCTACTGTTCTACTGTTTTTATACTACTGTTCTACTGTTTTTATACTACTGTTCTACTGTTTTTATACTACTGTTCTACTGTTTTTATACTACTGTTCTACTGTTCTAGTACTACTGTTCTCCTGTTTTATACTAATGTTCTACTGTTTTTATACTACTGTTCTACTGTTCTACTGTTTTTATACTACTGTTCTACTGTTTTTATACTACTGTTCTACTGTTTTTATACTACTGTTCTACTGTTTTTATACTACTGTTCTACTGTTTTTATTCTACTGTTCTACTGTTTTTATACTACTGTTCTACTGTTTTTATACTACTGTCCTACTGTTCTACTGTTTTTATACTACTGTTCTACTGTTTTTATACTACTGTTCTACTGTTTTTATACTACTGTTCTACTGTTTTTATACTACTGTTCTACTGTTCTAGTACTACTGTTCTCCTGTTTATACTAATGTTCTACTGTTTTTATACTACTGTTCTACTGTTCTACTGTTTTTATACTACTGTTCTACTGTTTTTATACTACTGTTCTACTGTTTTTATACTACTGTTCTACTGTTCTACTGTTTTTATACTACTGTTCTACTGTTTTTATACTACTGTCCTACTGTTCTACTGTTTTTATACTACTGTTCTACTGTTTTTATTCTACTGTCCTACTGTTTTTATACTACTGTTCTACTGTTTTATACTACTGTTCTACTGTTTTTATTCTACTGTTCTACTGTTTTTATACTACTGTTCTACTGTTTTTATACTACTGTTCTACTATTTTTATTCTACTGTTCTACTGTTTTTATACTACTGTTCTACTGTTTTTATACTACTGTTCTACTGTTCTACTGTTTTTATACTACTGTTCTACTGTTTTTATACTACTGTTCTACTGTTTTTATACTACTGTTCTACTGTTCTACTGTTTTTATACTACTGTTCTACTGTTTTTATACTACTGTTCTACTGTTCTACTGTTTTTATACTACTGTTCTACTGTTTTTATACTACTGTTCTACTGTTCTACTGTTTTTATACTACTGTTCTACTGTTTTTATACTAATGTTCTACTGTTTTTATACTACTGTTCTACTGTTCTACTGTTTTTATACTACAGTTCTACTGTTTTTATACTACTGTTCTACTGTTTTTATACTACTGTTCTACTGTTTTTATACTACTGTTCTACTGTTCTACTGTTTTTATACTAATGTTCTACTGTTTTTATACTACTGTTCTACTGTTCTACTGTTTTTATACTACTGTTCTACTGTTTTTATACTACTGTTCTACTGTTTTTATACTACTGTTCTACTGTTTTTATACTACTGTTCTACTGTTCTAGTACTACTGTTCTCCTGTTTTATACTAATGTTCTACTGTTTTTATACTACTGTTCTACTGTTCTACTGTTTTTATACTACTGTTCTACTGTTTTTATACTACTGTTCTACTGTTTTTATACTACTGTTCTACTGATTTTATACTACTGTTCTACTGTTTTTATACTACTGTTCTACTGTTTTTATTCTACTGTTCTACTGTTTTTATACTACTGTTCTACTGTTTTTATACTACTGTCCTACTGTTCTACTGTTTTTATACTACTGTTCTACTGTTTTTATTCTACTGTCCTACTGTTTTTATACTACTGTTCTACTGTTTTTATTCTACTGTTCTACTGTTTTTATACTACTGTTCTACTGTTTTTATACTACTGTTCTACTGTTTTTACACTACTGTTCTACTGTTTTTATACTACTGTTCTACTGTTCTAGTACTACTGTTCTCCTGTTTTATACTAATGTTCTACTGTTTTTATACTACTGTTCTACTGTTCTACTGTTTTTATACTACTGTTCTACTGTTTTTATACTACTGTTCTACTGTTTTTATACTACTGTTCTACTGTTTTTATACTACTGTTCTACTGTTTTTATACTACTGTTCTACTGTTTTTATTCTACTGTTCTACTGTTTTTATACTACTGTTCTACTGTTTTTATACTACTGTCCTACTGTTCTACTGTTTTTATACTACTGTTCTACTGTTTTATTCTACTGTCCTACTGTTTTTACACTACTGTTCTACTGTTTTTATACTACTGTTCTACTGTTTTTATACTACTGTTCTACTGTTTTTATACTACTGTTCTACTGTTTTTATACTACTGTCCTACTGTTTTTATACTACTGTTCTACTGTTTTATACTACTATTCTACTGTTTTTATTCTACTGTTCTACTGTTTTATACTACTGTTCTACTGTTTTTATACTACTGTTCTACTGTTTTTACACTACTGTTCTACTGTTTTTATACTACTGTTCTACTGTTTTTATACTACTGTTCTACTGTTTTTACACTACTGTTCTACTGTTTTTATACTACTGTTCTACTGTTCTAGTACTACTGTTCTCCTGTTTTATACTAATGTTCTACTGTTTTTATACTACTGTTCTACTGTTCTACTGTTTTTATACTACTGTTCTACTGTTTTTATACTACTGTTCTACTGTTTTTATACTACTGTTCTACTGTTTTTATACTACTGTTCTACTGTTTTTATACTACTGTTCTACTGTTTTTATTCTACTGTTCTACTGTTTTTATACTACTGTTCTACTGTTTTTATACTACTGTCCTACTGTTCTACTGTTTTTATACTACTGTTCTACTGTTTTTATTCTACTGTCCTACTGTTTTTACACTACTGTTCTACTGTTTTTATACTACTGTTCTACTGTTTTTATACTACTGTTCTACTGTTTTTATACTACTGTTCTACTGTTTTTATACTACTGTCCTACTGTTTTTATACTACTGTTCTACTGTTTTATACTACTATTCTACTGTTTTTATTCTACTGTTCTACTGTTTTATACTACTGTTCTACTGTTTTTATACTACTGTTCTACTGTTTTTACACTACTGTTCTACTGTTTTTATACTACTGTTCTACTGTTTTTATACTTCTGTTCTGTTTTCATACTACTGTTCTACTGTTGTTATACTACTGGTCTACTGTTTTTATACTACTGTTCTACTGTTTTATACTACTGTTCTATTGTTCTACTGTTTTTATACTACTATTCTACTGTTTTTATTCTACTGTTTTTATTCTACTGTTTTTATACTACTGTTCTACAGGTTTTTATACTACTGTCCTACTGTTCTACTGTTTTTATACTACTGTCCTACTGTTCTACTGTTTTTATACTACTGTTCTACTGTTTTTATTCTACTGTTCTACTGTTTTTATACTACTGTTCTACTGTTTTTATACTACTGTTCTACTGTTTTTATACTACTGTTCTACTGTTTTTATACTACTGTTCTACTGTTTTTATACTTCTGTTCTGTTTTTATACTTCTGTTCTGTTTTTATACTACTGTTCTACTGTTTTTATACTACTGTTCTACTGTTTTTATACTACTGTTCTACTGTTTTTATACTACTGTTCTACTGTTTTTATACTACTGTTCTACTGTTTTTATACTACTGTTCTACTGTTTTTATACTACTGTTCTACTGTTTTTATACTTCTGTTCTGTTTTTATACTTCTGTTCTGTTTTTATACTACTGTTCTACTGTTTTTATACTACTGTTCTGCTGTTTTTATACTACTGTTCTACTGTTTTTATACTACTGTTCTACTGTTTTTATACTACTGTTCTACTGTTTTTATACTACTGTTCTACTGTTTTTATAGTGCTGTTCTACTGTTCTAGTACTACTGTTCTCCTGTTTTATACTAATGTTCTACTGTTTTTATACTTCTGTTCTACTGTTCTACTGTTTTTATACTACTGTTCTACTGTTTTTATACTACTGTTCTACTGTTTTTATACTACTGTTCTACTGTTCTACTGTTTTTATACTACTGTTCTACTGTTTTTATACTACTGTTCTACTGTTTTTATACTACTGTTCTACTGTTCTACTGTTTTTATACTACTGTTCTACTGTTTTTATACTACTGTTCTACTGTTTTTATACTACTGTTCTACTGTTCTACTGTTTTTATACTACTGTTCTACTGTTTTTATACTACTGTTCTACTGTTCTACTGTTTTTATACTACTGTTCTGCTGAGAACTTTTGTCCAATGTTCAGATGAAGCACTTCAAGTACTGTATTTTTTTCTATTGTTACTGCAAATGTTTTAGTATTCAGCTGATTTGGTTATTCCCATCTAAATTTGTAAATGATTATATCATGTTTTATTGCATTATTACATTTACATTTACATTACATTTAAGTCATTTAGCAGACGCTCTTATCCAGAGCGACTTACAAATTGGTGCATTCACCTTATGACATCCAGTGGGACAGTCACTTAACAATAGTGCATCTAAAACTTAGGGGGGTGGGGTGAGAGGGATTACTTAACCTATCCTAGGTATTCCTTAAAGAGGTGGGGTTTCAGGTGTCTCCGGAAGGTGGTGATTGACTCCGCTGTCCTGGCGTCGTGAGGAGTTTGTTCCACCATTGGGGGCCAGGGCAGCGAACAGTTTTGACTGGGCTGAGCGGGAGCTGTACTTCCTCAGTGGTAGGGAGGCGAGCAGGCCAGAGGTGGATGAACGCAGTGCCCTTGTTTGGGTGTAGGGCCTGATCAGAGCCTGGAGGTACTGAGGTGCCGTTCCCCTCACAGCTCCGTAGGCAAGCACCATGGTCTTGTAGCGGATGCGAGCTTCAACTGGAAGCCAGTGGAGAGAACGGAGGAGCGGGGTGACGTGAGAGAACTTGGGAAGGTTGAACACCAGACGGGCTGCGGCGTTCTGTAGAACAGTAGTATGTTTGAGACTGATGTTCTTGTACAGACAGACAGGCCTATTGTATTTTATTTAAAAGTGCCAAAGTGCATTTCAGTAATGGGTTGTATGCTATTGAAATTAGAAAACATTCTTTGATATTCATAATTTCATACGTAGAATGTATGCACACATGACTGTAAGTCGCTTTGGATAAAAGCGTCTGCTAAATGGCATATATTATTATATTATTATATTATTATATTATTATTATTACTGTTCTACTGTTTTTATACTACTGTTCTACTGTTTTTATACTACTGTTCTACTGTTTTTATACTACTGTTCTACTGTTTTTATACTACTGTTCTACTGTTTTTATACTACTGTTCTGTTTTTATACTACTGTTCTACTGTTCTACTGTTTTTATACTACTGTTCTACTGTTTTTATACTACTGTTCTACTGTTCTACTGTTTTTATACTACTGTTCTACTGTTTTTATACTACTGTTCTACTGTTCTACTGTTTTTATACTACTGTTCTACTGTTTTTATACTAATGTTCTACTGTTTTTATACTACTGTTCTACTGTTCTACTGTTTTTATACTACAGTTCTACTGTTTTTATACTACTGTTCTACTGTTTTTATACTACTGTTCTACTGTTTTTATACTACTGTTCTACTGTTCTACTGTTTTTATACTAATGTTCTACTGTTTTTATACTACTGTTCTACTGTTCTACTGTTTTTATACTACTGTTCTACTGTTTTTATACTACTGTTCTACTGTTTTTATACTACTGTTCTACTGTTTTTATACTACTGTTCTACTGTTCTAGTACTACTGTTCTCCTGTTTTATACTAATGTTCTACTGTTTTTATACTACTGTTCTACTGTTCTACTGTTTTTATACTACTGTTCTACTGTTTTTATACTACTGTTCTACTGTTTTTATACTACTGTTCTACTGTTTTTATACTACTGTTCTACTGTTTTTATACTACTGTTCTACTGTTTTTATTCTACTGTTCTACTGTTTTTATACTACTGTTCTACTGTTTTTATACTACTGTCCTACTGTTCTACTGTTTTTATACTACTGTTCTACTGTTTTTATACTACTGTTCTACTGTTTTTATACTACTGTTCTACTGTTTTTATACTACTGTTCTACTGTTCTAGTACTACTGTTCTCCTGTTTTATACTAATGTTCTACTGTTTTTATACTACTGTTCTACTGTTCTACTGTTTTTATACTACTGTTCTACTGTTTTTATACTACTGTTCTACTGTTTTTATACTACTGTTCTACTGTTCTACTGTTTTTATACTACTGTTCTACTGTTTTTATACTACTGTCCTACTGTTCTACTGTTTTTATACTACTGTTCTACTGTTTTTATTCTACTGTCCTACTGTTTTTATACTACTGTTCTACTGTTTTATACTACTGTTCTACTGTTTTTATTCTACTGTTCTACTGTTTTTATACTACTGTTCTACTGTTTTTATACTACTGTTCTACTATTTTTATTCTACTGTTCTACTGTTTTTATACTACTGTTCTACTGTTTTTATACTACTGTTCTACTGTTCTACTGTTTTTATACTACTGTTCTACTGTTTTTATACTACTGTTCTACTGTTTTTATACTACTGTTCTACTGTTCTACTGTTTTTATACTACTGTTCTACTGTTTTTATACTACTGTTCTACTGTTCTACTGTTTTTATACTACTGTTCTACTGTTTTTATACTACTGTTCTACTGTTCTACTGTTTTTATACTACTGTTCTACTGTTTTTATACTAATGTTCTACTGTTTTTATACTACTGTTCTACTGTTCTACTGTTTTTATACTACAGTTCTACTGTTTTTATACTACTGTTCTACTGTTTTTATACTACTGTTCTACTGTTTTTATACTACTGTTCTACTGTTCTACTGTTTTTATACTAATGTTCTACTGTTTTTATACTACTGTTCTACTGTTCTACTGTTTTTATACTACTGTTCTACTGTTTTTATACTACTGTTCTACTGTTTTTATACTACTGTTCTACTGTTTTTATACTACTGTCTACTGTTCTACTGTACTACTGTTCTCCTGTTTTATACTAATGTTCTACTGTTTTTATACTACTGTTCTACTGTTCTACTGTTTTTATACTACTGTTCTACTGTTTTTATACTACTGTTCTACTGTTTTTATACTACTGTTCTACTGATTTTATACTACTGTTCTACTGTTTTTATACTACTGTTCTACTGTTTTTATTCTACTGTTCTACTGTTTTTATACTACTGTTCTACTGTTTTTATACTACTGTCCTACTGTTCTACTGTTTTTATACTACTGTTCTACTGTTTTTATTCTACTGTCCTACTGTTTTTATACTACTGTTCTACTGTTTTTATTCTACTGTTCTACTGTTTTTATACTACTGTTCTACTGTTTTTATACTACTGTTCTACTGTTTTTATACTACTGTTCTACTGTTTTTATACTACTGTTCTACTGTTCTAGTACTACTGTTCTCCTGTTTTATACTAATGTTCTACTGTTTTTATACTACTGTTCTACTGTTCTACTGTTTTTATACTACTGTTCTACTGTTTTTATACTACTGTTCTACTGTTTTTATACTACTGTTCTACTGTTTTTATACTACTGTTCTACTGTTTTTATACTACTGTTCTACTGTTTTTATTCTACTGTTCTACTGTTTTTATACTACTGTTCTACTGTTTTTATACTACTGTCCTACTGTTCTACTGTTTTTATACTACTGTTCTACTGTTTTTATTCTACTGTCCTACTGTTTTTACACTACTGTTCTACTGTTTTTATACTACTGTTCTACTGTTTTTATACTACTGTTCTACTGTTTTTATACTACTGTTCTACTGTTTTTATACTACTGTCCTACTGTTTTTATACTACTGTTCTACTGTTTTATACTACTATTCTACTGTTTTTATTCTACTGTTCTACTGTTTTATACTACTGTTCTACTGTTTTTATACTACTGTTCTACTGTTTTTACACTACTGTTCTACTGTTTTTATACTACTGTTCTACTGTTTTTATACTACTGTTCTACTGTTTTTACACTACTGTTCTACTGTTTTTATACTACTGTTCTACTGTTCTAGTACTACTGTTCTCCTGTTTTATACTAATGTTCTACTGTTTTTATACTACTGTTCTACTGTTCTACTGTTTTTATACTACTGTTCTACTGTTTTTATACTACTGTTCTACTGTTTTTATACTACTGTTCTACTGTTTTTATACTACTGTTCTACTGTTTTTATACTACTGTTCTACTGTTTTTATTCTACTGTTCTACTGTTTTTATACTACTGTTCTACTGTTTTTATACTACTGTCCTACTGTTCTACTGTTTTTATACTACTGTTCTACTGTTTTTATTCTACTGTCCTACTGTTTTTACACTACTGTTCTACTGTTTTTATACTACTGTTCTACTGTTTTTATACTACTGTTCTACTGTTTTTATACTACTGTTCTACTGTTTTTATACTACTGTCCTACTGTTTTTATACTACTGTTCTACTGTTTTATACTACTATTCTACTGTTTTTTTATTCTACTGTTCTACTGTTTTATACTACTGTTCTACTGTTTTTATACTACTGTTCTACTGTTTTTTACTACTACTGTTCTACTGTTTTTATACTACTGTTCTACTGTTTTTATACTTCTGTTCTGTTTTCATACTACTGTTCTACTGTTGTTATACTACTGTTCTACTGTTTTTATACTACTGTTCTACTGTTTTTATACTACTGTTCTACTGTTTTTATACTACTGTTCTACTGTTTTTATTCTACTGTTTTTATTCTACTGTTTTTATACTACTGTTCTACAGGTTTTTATACTACTGTCCTACTGTTCTACTGTTTTTATACTACTGTCCTACTGTTCTACTGTTTTTATACTACTGTTCTACTGTTTTTATTCTACTGTTCTACTGTTTTTATACTACTGTTCTACTGTTTTTATACTACTGTTCTACTGTTTTTATACTACTGTTCTACTGTTTTTATACTACTGTTCTACTGTTTTTATACTTCTGTTCTGTTTTTATACTTCTGTTCTGTTTTTATACTACTGTTCTACTGTTTTTATACTACTGTTCTACTGTTTTTATACTACTGTTCTACTGTTTTTATACTACTGTTCTACTGTTTTTATACTACTGTTCTACTGTTTTTATACTACTGTTCTACTGTTTTTATACTACTGTTCTACTGTTTTTATACTTCTGTTCTGTTTTTATACTTCTGTTCTGTTTTTATACTACTGTTCTACTGTTTTTATACTACTGTTCTGCTGTTTTTATACTACTGTTCTACTGTTTTTATACTACTGTTCTACTGTTTTTATACTACTGTTCTACTGTTTTTATACTACTGTTCTACTGTTTTTATAGTGCTGTTCTACTGTTCTAGTACTACTGTTCTCCTGTTTTATACTAATGTTCTACTGTTTTTATACTTCTGTTCTACTGTTCTACTGTTTTTATACTACTGTTCTACTGTTTTTATACTACTGTTCTACTGTTTTTATACTACTGTTCTACTGTTCTACTGTTTTTATACTACTGTTCTACTGTTTTTATACTACTGTTCTACTGTTTTTATACTACTGTTCTACTGTTCTACTGTTTTTATACTACTGTTCTACTGTTTTTATACTACTGTTCTACTGTTTTTATACTACTGTTCTACTGTTCTACTGTTTTTATACTACTGTTCTACTGTTTTTATACTACTGTTCTACTGTTCTACTGTTTTTATACTACTGTTCTACTGTTCTACTGTTTTTATACTACTGTTCTACTGTTTTTATACTACTGTTCTACTGTTTTTATACTACTGTTCTACTGTTTTTATACTACTGTTCTACTGTTTTTATACTACTGTTCTGTTTTTATACTACTGTTCTGTTTTTATACTACTGTTCTGTTTTTATACTACTGTTCTACTGTTTTTATACTACTGTTCTACTGTTTTTATACTACTGTTCTACTGTTTTTATACTACTGTTCTACTGTTTTTATACTACTGTTCTACTGTTTTTATACTACTGTTCTACTGTTTTTATACTACTGTTCTACTGTTTTTATACTTCTGTTCTGTTTTTATACTTCTGTTCTGTTTTTATACTACTGTTCTACTGTTTTTATACTACTGTTCTGCTGTTTTTATACTACTGTTCTACTGTTTTTATACTACTGTTCTACTGTTTTTATACTACTGTTCTACTGTTTTTATACTACTGTTCTACTGTTTTTATAGTGCTGTTCTACTGTTCTAGTACTACTGTTCTCCTGTTTTATACTAATGTTCTACTGTTTTTATACTACTGTTCTACTGTTCTACTGTTTTTATACTACTGTTCTACTGTTTTTATACTACTGTTCTACTGTTTTTATACTACTGTTCTACTGTTCTACTGTTTTTATACTACTGTTCTACTGTTTTTATACTACTGTTCTACTGTTTTTACTACTGTTCTACTGTTCTACTGTTCTACTGTTTTTATACTACTGTTCTACTGTTTTTATACTACTGTTCTACTGTTTTTATACTACTGTTCTACTGTTCTACTGTTTTTATACTACTGTTCTACTGTTTTTATACTACTGTTCTACTGTTCTACTGTTTTTATACTACTGTTCTACTGTTCTACTGTTTTTATACTACTGTTCTACTGTTTTTATACTACTGTTCTACTGTTTTTATACTACTGTTCTACTGTTTTTATACTACTGTTCTACTGTTTTTATACTACTGTTCTACTGTTTTTATACTACTGTTCTACTGTTTTATACTACTGTTCTACTGTTTTTATACTACTGTTCTGTTTTTATACTACTGTTCTGTTTTTATACTACTGTTCTGTTTTTATACTACTGTTCTACTGTTTTTATACTACTGTTCTGTTTTTATACTACTGTTCTGTTTTTATACTACTGTTCTACTGTTTTTATACTACTGTTCTGTTTTTATACTACTGTTCTGTTTTTATACTACTGTTATACTACCATCATCCTTTAGCACCGACATCATTTAGCACCGTCATCCTTTAGCACCGTCTCCCTTGCCAGTGCTACTCCTTATTACCTGCTCTCTCTCTCTATCTATCATGAGTACTCGTGTTTGCATGTGTGTGTGTGTGTCTACATGTGTGCACGCTTGTGTGTGTGTGTGTGTGTCTCAGCTCAGTAAAGCAGCTCATTTGCTAGGCTGGGCTTGGTGAGGGGAGGGAGCAGTGAGATTGGCAGGTATGCATCCAGCCAGCACCAAGACTCCTGATGAGGCTACCTCATTTACCATTCTGTGATTACACTTGCAGGACTGGGGAACAGGGACACACACACACACACACACACACACACACACACACACACACACACACACACACACACACACACACACACACACACACACACACACACACACACACACACACACACACACACACACACACACACACACACACACACACACACACACACACACACACACACACACACACACATTCCCTTTTCACCCTAGTAACCCTGTGTTGTTTTTTTCCTGTCAAGCACCAAAACAAGCTGACAGCAATTACCACAGAACACAAGAAGTAGCACAGAGTGGCATGGCTGCTGGTGGTTAAGACTCTCACACGGAGCTGCTGTTGCTGTTGTCTCACACTTTATTGCTTTGTGCGTTCAGTATCACTCTGTTTACTGTTGCTTTGTTTATTCCAAGCAGTTAGAGAGGAAACCATGCATACAGAAATAGTCAGTGAAACGACAAGGTTCAGCAGCGCTAGCCCCGAGGCTTCATGCATGTAACACAATGTGTCTGAGGCCCGCAACAACAACTCATTTAAAATGGCAAAACAATTCAGGTCAGTTTTGCCTTTGAAATTATTAAGCAATTGTATGCCTTCTGCGTCATGATTACTACACATTACTGCATCTTACATGAATTTGAATATCTCCCATACACTCACATGTATGTGCCAAATTTAAAATGTACAATGTACAAATAAAAGTTGATTTGATGTATCTTGCAACCCATGCCCTATCCTGAGGTCCCTTACTGACGTTTAAAAATCCAACAAAAATCACTTGTCCTTATATCCAGTGAGAAATAGGGGTCTGATTGTGCAGTGCCTTTAGTGCTTCAGTTGAAACACCTCCACAACAGCAGCCGTTTCAGACTGACGGGCACAACTCTGATGCACTCTGATCTGGAAAGAAAAGCCATCCCTCTGCCTGTCTAGTTTTAATCAACAGATGTGGTCCCTAGAGAGTGCATGGGACCATGATGACCAGCGTGCTAGCACATGCCATTAAAGTTGGAATCTATAGCAGTGAAAATGCCATGTCCGTTTGCCATATTAAAACAACAGACATTACTTTAAAAAACAAACACAGCTCTTTTTCTCTTCAACTGACATCATTGCAGAAAGTGCATTCTTGTAGCTGTGTGGGCTAATAGTGAACATGTTTGGCTTGGGGTAAGTTGAGCCAATGGCAAGTTAAGCAGGGCCTTATCGCTGGGATATGAGGTAACAACAGCCTATGTTAAAAGTGTTTTAAAAAGTACAACGCGTTGGTTAGGTGTTAAGCCTGTGTTAAAAGATGCTTCAAATATTCAAAGACAGAAAAAGGGACTGTGATTGTGTTTAATTGTTTTGGGGAAATAAAGATAGACATGGTTTTAAAAAAGTAGTAGTACTATTTAATTCAGTACAGACATTTGTTGGCCAGTTAACTTACCCTGTCCTCAATTTACATCAATTTACCCCTTACCCTGTCCTCAATTTACCCCATATCCAGGAGAAGCTGTGCTAAGAGACCACTTCTTTTTGGACAAACTGGGTTTGGACAAACTGGGTTTTCACAACTATAATGTTTACATGAATTCTGATTATTTCCAGGGATACAGAACATCCTGATCTCAGCTTTAAAGTCAGACGCAGGGTGCATCTGAAATTGCACCCTATACTCTATATTGTGCACTACTTTTGACCAGGACCCACTGGGTTCTGGTCAAAAGTATTGGACTATGAGGGAATAGGGTCCCCCTTAGGACGCAGTCTGAGAAGCCTATCCGCATGCCTCAGCTCTGCTGTGTTTGCTATGTTTGTCATTGTGCCGACATTCCACAGAGGACTGGAGAGTAAATCATTTAAGAAAAAAATTGATAACCATTGAATTAAATTTTATTAGTCGTTTGTTAGGCTCTACACCACAGAAAATAAGAAATGAATCAATGTCTTTGTTCCCAATTGGTCAGAAGGAAATGGCACTAATTTCTAACCAGTTTCATCTTCTTTTCGTCAGATTCTTCTCTTTGCTCAAGCTGTGATGTCGGCCGCTTATCACTGAGCCTTTGTTGAACAGTTTTAGTAATTAGAGATTAAATACTACACTCTTGGAAAAAAAAGGGTTTGAAAATGGTTCTTCGGCTGTCCCCTTTTAGATTCTAGATATAAACTTTTTTTGTAAGAGTGTATAAGCAGAATGAAAGGTTTTTTATTCTTCTAAAAGGCTGTACTCTTCAGAAGACACAAACAGTCCAAATATGGCTAGAAATAACAATGGTATCAAAAGGAACGGTCATTTAAGTTCACACAATAAAATTACCATGTGTAGAGTCTATACTTTATCTGTGTCTTCAAAACAACACTTATTTGTCTCTACTTCACTCAACCTTTTCCATGTTGTCAGTATACCCTCTCATCATACAGCTACACTAATGTTTGGGGTCACTTAGAAATGTTCTTGTTTTTGAAAGAAAAGCTCATTTTTGTCCATTAAAATAACATCTAATTGATCAGAAATACAGTGCAGACATTGTTAATGTTGTAAATGACTATTGTATATGGAAACGGCTGATTTTTAATGGATTATCTTCATAGACGTACAGAGTCCCTTTATCAGCAACCATCACTCCTGTGTTCCAATAGCACGTTGTGTTAGCTAATCCAAGTTTATCATTTTAAAAGGCTAATTGATCATTGCAATTATGTTAGCACAGCTGAAAACTGTAGTTCTGTTTAAAGAAACAATAAAACTGGCCTTCTTTAGACTAGTTGAAAATCTGGAGAATAAGCATTTGTGGGTTCGATTACAGGCTCAAAATGGCCTGAAACTCATCAGTATATTGTTGTTCTGAGTAATGAAGGCTATTCCATGCCAGAAATTGCCAAGAAACTGAAGATATCGTACAACGCTGTGTACTACTCCCTTCACAGAACAGCGCAAACTGTCTCTAACCAGAATAGAAAGAGGAGTGGGATGCCCCGGTGCACAACTAAGCAAGAGGACAAGTACATTAGGGTGTCTAGTTTGATAAACACCTCACAAGTCCTCAACTGACATCTTCATTAAATAGTACCAGCAAAACTCCAGTCTTAACATCAACAGTGTCAACACTTCTAGGCAGAGTTCCTCTGTCCGGTGTGTGTATTCTTTTGCCCATCTTAAAATGTTATTTTTATTGGCCAGTCTGAGATATGGCTTTTTGTTTGCAACTCTTCCTAGAAGGCCAGTATCCTATAGTTGCCTCTTCACTGTTGACGTTGTTTTACGGGTACTATTTAATGAAACTGCCAGTTGAGGACTTGTGCGGCGTCCGTTTCTCAAACTAGAGTTTCCGTTTCAGACGAAAGTTCTTTGTTTCTGGCAATTTTGAGCCTGTAATCGAACCAACAAATGCTGATACTCCAGATACTCAACTAGTCTAAAGGAGGACAGTTTTATTACTTCTTTAATCAGGACAACAGTTTTCAGCTGTGCTAACATAATTGCAAAAGGGTTTTCAAATGTATAATTAGCCTTTTAAAATGATGAACTTGGATTAGCTAACACAACGTGCCATTGGAACACAGGAGAGATGGTTGCTGATAATGGGCTTCTGTATGACTATGTAGATATTCCATTAAAAATCAGCTGTACATTCTAACTCCTATCATCAGCTACTCTGCTGCCCATGATATTCTTACTCTGGAATTATTCAAGTATTCTAGGTATCTGGTTGCTTTTAGTAGTGCTCCATGTACACCATCCTCCTCCTCCTTCTGCCTCTAAATGACAGGCAACCATGAAAATAAGATAGGCCTCCTCAGAGGAGCTGCCCTGTTTCCATAGCTTAAAATACCACATTTATATCACAACCTTACAGCTGCTCTTCATTTGTTCCCCCTCCCTGGGCTGAGCTGAGCGATGATAAAGCCTAGCCTGCTCCCTGCTCTTTGCTCTGCGTCAGGCCCTGGCTGAGGCTCTCTGCTATTTAGGGAAAGCACTCACTCTGATTCCTGGACTGGAGAGGATGGAGGGGATGCAAGTGTAATAACTCTAGGATGGCCATATATCAAGGCTTCAATTTGTGTATTCTACCGGAAGGGAGGACCTAACAGGTCCAAACAAGTAGCAGATTCAGGCCATAAACACTGATTGCTCATACAGGTGTAGGATTTTAATGTAACCTATATTGTCACAGTAAAATAATCCTGCAGCTGCAAAAGTAGGCTACATATAAAGTGCATATAAAGTGCAATACTGTTAATGTAGCCGTGTGTTAGTGTGGGTTTTCAGTGAATTAATGTAAATCACAAAGCTCATCTGCATTTCTGGTGATGTAGGAGAATTCTCAACAACAAAAAGAGCGTTCAAATTAAGATCCAACACCTGTATATTCATGGACAAACAAGACACTAAAGGACCAGAGAAACACCTGGACTGTGGACCAGAGAATCACCCGGCACACTCATATGTCACATCCATTAAATCAACGGTTATGACGCAGGGAATAAAGTATCGTGTTCTTTGTCTGTTTCAATTATTTTCTCCAAGTTAATTGTTGTTTGGCTTTGAATGGAAGAAGATGGGAATCCATTTGGAAACCATGATGGTTGTGGTAAATGGGTTGCACACTTAGGATATAACAGGCTCTATGAAAGGTTTTTCTGGGTGCACAAGTTGATCAAATAAGATAACAACTTGCAGACTTGTTTACGTGCTGCTGTGCATTTTGTTGCCAACCTTACATTGCTACCTGACAATTTTACGGTTTTTACTTTTTAATTACCATTTATATTTTGAATTTTTCCCTCACTCAACTTTTTCTCTCCGGACGTTTTAACGACATGGTTCGTCAGGACTTCCACCAGCCGAAGATTCATAGTAACATTAACATGATGCCTTCTAATTGCAGTCGCTGTACTCATAATATACAGGAGAACGATCGCCTTACGGCGAGGATAGCTGTGCTGCAAGCCCCACTTCAGAAGCAATCGTTAGGCGAGGGTCATTTCAGTGTAGGAAAGGACGAAACACCGTCTGTGCCACCAGTAAGTACAGATAGTAGTATAAATCCCATCGCACGGTCCCCGCAGCCAAACAACTTTCTCATGGCCTCTGGACGGAAATGCTGTAGGAATGCTCAACCGGTGTTGCTTATTCAGCCGACAGAAACTTTCAACCGGTTCTCCCCATTAAGCAGCGAGTCGGAGTCTGAGGCCAAGCCTTCTCTGGTCTCAATTCCTCCCGTTACAGGGTCTGAGACGCCGAAGGCTCCCACCATTAACTCTGACAAATTGAAAATCCTAGTCATTGGTGACTCCATTACCCGCAGTATTAGACTTAAAACAAATCATCCAGCGATCATACACTGTTTACCAGGGGGAAGGGCTACCGACGTTAAGGCTAATCTGAAGATGATGCTGGCTAAAGCTAAAACTGGCGAGTGTAGAGAGTATAGAGATATTGTTATCCACGTCGGCACCAACGATGTTAGGATGAAACAGTCAGAGGTCACCAAGTGCAATAGCTTCAGCGTGTAAATCAGCTAGAAAGATGTGTCGGCATCGAGTAATTGTCTCTGGCCCCCTCCCAGTTAGGGGGAGTGATGAGCTCTACAGCAGAGTCTCACAACTCAATCGCTGGTTGAAACTGTTTTCTGCCACTCCCAAAAGATAGAATTTGTAAATAATTGTCCCTCTTTCTGGGACTCACCCACAAACAGGACCAAGTCTGGCCTGTTGAGGAGTGACTGACTCCATCCTAGCTGGAGGGGTGCTCTCATCTGATCTACGAACATAGACAGGGCTCTAACTCCTCTAGCTCCACAATGAAATAGGGTGCAGGCCAGGCAGCAGGCTGCTAGCCAGCCTGCCAGCTTAGTGGAGTCTGCCACTAGCACAGTCAGTGTAGTCAGCTCAGCTATCCCCATTGAGACCGTGTCTGTGCCTCGACCCAGGTTGGGCAAAACTAAACATGGCGGTGTTCGCCTTAGCAATCTCACTAGAATAAAGACCTCCTCAATTCCTGCCGTTATTGAAAGAGATCGGGATACCGCACATCACAAAATAGATCCCTTAATTCAAAGCGAGTCAATGAACTAATCACTGATCATAATCTTGATGTGATTGGCCTGACTGAAACATGGCTTAAGCCTGATGAATTTACTGTGTTAAATGAGGCCTCACCTCCTGGTTACACTAGTGACCATATCACCCGTGCATCCCGCAAAGGCGGAGGTGTTGCTAACATTTACGATAGTGAATTTCAATTTACAAAAACAAAAAAACGTTTTCATCTTTTGAGCTTCTAGTCATGAATTCTATGCAGCCTACCCAATCACTTTTTATAGCTACTGTTTACAGGACTCGTGGGCCATAAACAGCGTTCCTCACTGAGTTCCCTGAATTCCTATCGGACCTTGTAGTCATAGCAGATAATATTCAAATTGTTGGTGACTTTAATATTCACATGGAAAATACGGACTCCTCTTTAAATCTGCGTATTCCTCCAAAGCTCAGTTGTCCTGAGTCTGCACAACTCTGCCAGGACCTATGATCAAGGGAGACACTCAAGTGTTTTATTACTATATCTCTTGACACAATGATGAAAATATTCATGGCCTCTAAACTTTCAAGCTGCATACTGGACCCTATTCCAACTAAACTACTGAAAGAGTTGCTTCCTGTGCTTGGCCCTCCTATGTTGAACATAATAAATTGCTCTCTATCCACTGGATGTGTACCAAACTCACTAAAAGTGGCAGTTAAAAAGCCTCTCTTGAAGAAACCAAATCTTGACCCGGAAAATATAAAAGACTATCGGCCTATATAGAATCTTCCATTCCTCTCTAAAATTTTAGAAAGAGCTGAAGACAAACAAACCCAAATTGGTCTACACGGACAATTTCTGGCCTGGTTTAGATCTTATCTCTCGGAAAGATATCAATTTGTCTCTGTGAATGGTTTGTCCTCTGACAAATCAACTGTAAATTTCGGTGTTCCTCAAGGTTCTGTCTTACGACCACTATTGTTTTCACTATATATTTTACCTCTTGGGGATGTCATTCGAAAACATAATGTTAACTTTCACTGCTATGCGGATGACACACAGCTATACATTTCAATTAAACATGGTGAAGCCCCAAAATTGCCCTCGCTAGAAGCCTGTGTTTAAGACATAAGGAAGTGGATGGCTGCAAACGTTCTACTTTTAAAAAACAGAGATGCTTGTTCTAGGTCCCAAGAAACAAAGAAATCTTCTGTTGAATCTGACAATTAATCTTGATGGTTGTACAGTCATCTCAAATAAAACTGTGAAGGACCTCGGCGTTACTCTGGACCCTGATCTCTCTTATGACGAACATATCAAGAACGAACATTTCCATCTACTTAACATTGCAGAAATCAGAAACTTTCTGCCCAGAAATGATGCAGAAAATCAATCCATGCTTTTGTTACTTCTAGGTTAGACTACTACAATGCTCTACTTTCCGGCTACCCGCATAAAGCACTAAATAAACTTCAGTTAGTGCTAAATTCGGCTGCTAGAATCCTGACTGGAACCAAAAATGTGATCATATTACTCCAGTACTAGCCTCCCTACACTGGCTTCCTGTTAAGGCAAGGGCTGATTTCCAGGTTTTACTGCTAACCTACAAAGCATTACATGTGCTTGTTCCTAGCTACCATTTGGTCCTGCCGTACATACCTACACGTACGCTACAGTCACAAGATGCAGGCCTCCTAATTGTCCCTAGAATTTCTAAGCAAACAGCTGGAGGCAGGGCTTTCTCCTATAGAGCTCCATTTTTATGGAATGGTCTGCCTACCCATGTGAGAGACACAGACTCTGTCTCCACCATTAAGTCTTTGCTGAAGACTCATCTCTTCAGTAGGCCATAAGATTGTATGGCCCAGGAGTGTGAAGGTAGTTCTTGAGCATTCTACATCTCTATCAGTTATATTGTATATGTTTCCAACTGCAGATACCGTGTGTGTGTGTGTGTGTGTGTGTGTGTGTGTGTGTGTGTGTGTGTGTGTGTGTGTGTGTGTGTGTGTGTGTGTGTGTGTGTGTGTGTGTGTGTGTGTGTGTGTGTGTGTGTGTGTGTGTGTGTGTGTGTGTGTGTGTGTGTGTGTGTGTGTGTGTGTGTGTGTGTGTGTTGATGCATTAGTACTGAAAATGAGACATCTCCTGATTCTCTTTGCCAGGGATAGAAAAGACGGAAAGGCTCTGGAGCAATGAACCGCCCTAGCTGTCTCTGCCTGGCCGGTTTCCCTCTCTCCACTGGGATTCTCTTTCTCTAACCCTATTACAGGGGCTGAGTCACTGGCTTACTGGTGCTCTTCCATGCCGTCCGTAGGAGGGGTGCGTCACTTGAGTGGGTTGAGTCGCTGACGTGGTCTTCCTGTCTGGGTCCCCCCCTTGGGTTGTGCCGTGGCAGAGATCTTTGTGGGCTATACTCGGCCTTGTCTCAGGATGGTAAGTTGGTGGTTGAAGATATCCCTCTAGTGGTGTGGGGGCTGTGCTTTGTCCATGTTCTGTTATAATCTCCACCCGGCACAGCCAGAAGAGGACTGGCCACCCCTCGTTGCCTGGTTCCTCTCTAGGTTTCTTCCTAGGTTTTGGCCTTTCTAGGGAGTTTTTCCTAGCCACCGTGCTTCTACACCTGCATTGCTTGCTGTTTGAGGTTTTAGGCTGGGTTTCTGTACAGCACTTTGATATATCAGCTGATGTAAGAAGGGCTATATAAATACATTTGATTTGATTTTGATTTTGATTTGATAAAAAATGTACAAAAACTTACAGCTCGAAGAGTTGAAGATTCTGGAAGAGTTGCCATGATAATGTGGTCAGAGGATTCTTCGATAAGTTTCTGTAGAAGAGAGGGAGATGGAGAAAACACAGAGAGAGGGATAAATGTATTAGTGCTGGACTATGTGGCCAAGGCGGGTGAAGAAAACAGCAGCAGAGAAAACACAAAGCACAAACCAAAAGAAACACGAAAAATCCTGAGAGAATAAGTGGTGCCAGAGGGAACGGAGCAGCCTTGACAATCCAATAAAGACAGACTTGGTCATTTTCAAGACAACAAATTAAATAGAGACAGCGAGGGCCTGAGGCCTTCAAATCCAATACAAAGGAGGTGAGATAAGGCATGTAACCACCAGAGCACCTCTCTAAGGTGTTAAACCCTGAAATGGAGGCATTCTTGTAGAGCGAGAGGTCCACCAAAGGATCTGTATGTATTCTGGAGAGCTGATAACATATTTATATTTACATTTTTGTCATTTCACAGACACTCTTATCCAGAGCAACTTCCAATACGAATAGGCATGCGCTTCCAGGAGTGAAAAATGGTAGGCTACAGTATGAAGTACAAGGTTGTGCTCAAGATCAACGCAATGATGTGAAAATATTGCACCATCAAACTAACACAGTGAAATGCTCACTAGGGACCAGCTACCCAAGCCCTCTCCAACCCAGAACCATCTCTGTGAAGCGACGGTGAGCACCAGGGGGGTTGAATCACTAATAGTAGAGCCAGGCGAACAGCCACTCATTATCAATATTCATTGAATACTTCAGATCACTTAATACCCTAACACTGCCCTGGTTAGATCCTAGCAGGCCTGCTTGACAGATAATCAATGCATTCCACTGCAGTCTTACCACTCATCTGGCCCTGGGGAGCTGGGGACTGCTGCTTCTCCTCTGCTGCCTTGCTCTGCAGCACCACGGACAGGGAGAGACACACCTCTCAGTAGCCTCTCTATACAGAACCACAGACAGCACAAGACCAGATCAATGGGCAGCATAATTACACATATCTCTTAGTGCTGTCAATAGTGCACATTGCTGTACAATATTCACTGCATACTCGTTATCTGCTCCTCTCTACTACAGGACCATGGACAGCGCCAGTATTCAAACACAGCCCTTTGTCTGTTCTTACTTCAGCACCACGGATAGAGACATACAGTAGGATGGGCAGTTCAGGCTATTTTCTCAAATATAAAGATGAAATCACTCTACTGTACAGTAAATCCTTCCCTATCTCAGGCCTGGCGGTAGGTAGCATAGGCTCAGTATCCCACATTACGGGTAAGAAGCCGGCCTCAGTTGGTCAGGCACAGGAGGCTCTTCAGCAGCCACTGTGACTAATTCAGCTTGAGGATTTCGGAGAGTCAAATTGCCCAGCTGAGGGCTGGTTGCCTGTGCCCCACATTACAGTCCAATTCCTATCACACATCCTCTTCTCCCTGCAGTGTGCACTCATTCACTCCCTTTCAAGGATTTCAAATCGTTGGGTCGGGGTAGACGAAGTCTGTAATTGTTTTTTTTTACCTCAATCATTGAGAGGGAAAGGGGGGGAAATCTCACCGTTCATACCATTCTTTATCATTATACATGTTATGGCGTAGTTGAATCATGGATAGTCTATGTTGTTTACATGTTTACATTGTGGTCCTTCTGTAGCTCAGTTGGTAGAGCATGGCGCTTGTAACGCCAGGGTTGGTTCGATCCCGGGATCAAATGAAACACACAAAAGTCGCTTTGGATGTTAAATGGCATATATTATTATTATTATTATTATATTATGTTTAAGGTTCAAAGGAAAAGGCCTGTCCAGGTTGATTGCATCAAATGAAACAACAAAATTGTTCCTTTCATTTCAGGAAACATTACCGCGATGCTTAATGTGCTTCCTCGGCAAGTACTTCATTTGGTGGTTGGGTGCATTGGGATCCCATAGGCCAGTTGGGTGCATTGGGATCCCATAGGCCAGTGGTTCCCAACCTTTTTTCGGGTACTGTACCACCAACTGAATTTTGCTCTGCCCGGAGTCCCTCTGAAGTACCCCCTCATGTGCATTTTACCAGCAGGCCTGTGGTCTAATATGTCTTCTCTGACGAGGTATCCCCCTTTCCCAAGTACCCTCAGGGGTCCTAGTACCCCTGGTTGGGAACTACTGCCCTAGACTAACCCTACTAAACACTGATGCACAGCTGCACATGCCTGTTTCCGTAGCTGCACATGCCTGTTTCCGTGGCAACGAAAAAGCCAAAGAGGTGCCTTGCATTTTCTGTGACACAGAGAGAACAGAACCCTACACAGAGGGAACAGACCCCTACACAGAGGGAACAGAACCCCACACAGAGGGAACAGAACCCTACACAGAGGGAACAGAACCCCACACAGAGGGAACAGAACCCACACAGAGGAAACAGAACCCCACACAGAGAAAACAGAACCCTACACAGAGGGAACAGAACCCCACAGAGGACCTGCGACCACCATAACAGAGACAGAGCGTGTGACCCGGCATTACAGCAGCCGTGTCGAGCCAGGTCTCCAGAGACAATGGTAACGAATCCCCAAGCTAGCTGAAGGATTAGGAGCCAGGAGGACTGCACCACCAAGACGCCAGGAGGACTCAGGATGCTACTAGCATCTTCCATAACACTCTATGTGCACCCCTGGCCCCTGGCATTCTAATCACCTCATTAAATTGATAATGAGATTATTAAAGCTGCATCCATTGGGACTAGCAGGGGCTGTATGGTTTAATTCTACATGTTATTATTCTTGGCACACAAAGGAGTTCATCTGGACACTGTGTATTAAGAGCCCAGTCCTAGGAAAATAACATGTCGCCAGAGCCAGAGCTAACTGAGCCGGCAAAAAGACTGTCTGTCTGTCCATCTGTCTATCAAGCCTGTCCCCCTGAGGATGGGGACACGCTAATGAGAAATGGGAACTCTACACAAAGACTGCCCTCAGAAGGACAAATATAGACACTGGAATTAGATACAAGTGTACTGTAAGAGGAAAAGCTAGTGTTTCTAAGAAAGTATGCCCATGAAGATGGCCTGTTGACAAAGGATTTTTTCTGGCTGCTAGACAACAGAGTATTAGTAGTGATTAGTAATGGTTTCTGCAGTTGTTGACCTGCCCTTTGCAGCATCAAAAGATGATGCTCCCCAGTCTAACAGTCACCTTCCATCTGTGTAACAGTGATAAAGAGATAATGGCATCACATGGGAATGGAACTATGATGTGAGCTGCAGCTTTTCAGAGGAAAAAAAAACAAATAAATTCACACCATTAGTCTAAAAATGGAACACAATAACGGAATTTTTTAGGAAACCTCTCTTGGCTCAAAAATAATCCCTTTCAGATTGTCACACAGACAGAATCAATTACTGGAATGGTTTAGGGAGAGCTTCATACTGGAACAGGGGAAGAGCAGGAGGCCTCTGGAAGAACTCGTGTTGTTTAGACACAGTATCTTTTGCATACAGGGGCGGCCCCCGGCATAAGCGAATGTATTATTATTATTTATTTTTGATTTAACCTTCATTTAACTAGGCAAGTCAGTTAAGAACAAATTCCTATTCACAATGAAGGCCTACCCCGGCCAAACCAGGACAACGCTGGGCCAATTGTGCGCCGCCCTGTGGGACTCCCAATCACGGCCGGATGTGATACAGCCTGGGTTCAAACCAGGGACTGTAGTGACGCCTCTTGCACTGAGATGCAGTGCCTTAGACTGCTGCGCCACTCGGGAGGCTGTATGCACTTTTTTTTAGGAACTCAGTCAGGTATAGTAGAAAACACAAGTTCTGATTCTGACATTTGGTTGTGCATCAGCACAATTTTTATTTTCTTGTCATTCACTCAATAAGCTGTATCAGCTAACAATTGTATTATTGGTCATTTAGTCTAACCAGCTATCTAAACTTGTAGTAATCATTGCTGAATACCCACTGAGCATGCAAGGCACATGCCCAGGGACCCTGACTTCCAGGGGGCCCCCATTGGTTTTGTTAGTCACTCTCACTCAGATATCATATTAACATGGCATAAGTCATGGCAAAATGTGTAGAATTGCTGGAAATTATCTGTTAAACTGCACATTTGTTCTTTCTGTTCAATGGCAAAATTAATAGAATTGTATGAAATGTGTTGCAGAATTACAAAATGTTCTCTCCTCCCCAGGGCAAAATGTGTAGAATTGAAGGAAATTAACTTTTTTTTAATAGTTCTCTCCACCATTAAGAGGTGAGACACTAAAAGGTGGGGGGGCCCCCCAACCAAACCTCGCTTAGGGCCCCCAAAAGGCTAGAACCAACCCTGAATGCATCGGTGCACTATATGTTGGCATGAATATGCTTGGGTGTGTAATCATGCATAGATGCGTGCAATGACCATATGAGCATGTGTGTATATTCTGTGCAAGGCATTCAGACTGTCACTCTACGTGTGTCCTTGTGGGTAAACGGTCGTATCTGTAGCGTATCTGTGCAATTATGATGTAGCCATGAGCCTGAATGTGTTCTGTGTTAGACGGAGAGTGCTGTGTGAGTGGTGTTGGAGGGTTGGAAGGGTGAAGGAGCCTGTCGATGTGGATTACGAACCCTATTAACATAAAGAGGGAAGAATGATTAAGTCCTTATGAAGGCTTCATTACCTCATAACCAGGCATTGCACCCAAAGCACATGGGAACTGTTTTTCTTCACACTTTTCCTCTGTTCCTCAGCCAGTGTATTGTGTTAGGCTCATTGAATCAGAGAATTGATCATGAGAGAGAGATCAAGGAGAGAGCAGTCAAAGCCCCAATGCAATTATCACTCTGAACAACAATAAGGTCGGGGGCAGATGCTTCCGCTGTAACACCTTCCCAAGGTGACTTGCAGGCCTGGGAGTGGGCTTTCCCTCGGTAGGTGAGAGGGGTAGGGGAGATGGATGAAGGCAACAACACTTCTCCCATTGTTAAGTCCTGCCTCCCCGTCACTAGGCCTGCCTCCCTACACCACTAGACCACCACCCGTCTGCATGCAAGAACGGAAGTGTCCTTTTCAAAGGTCATTCTTCGTTACAGTCATGAGAAATGTCAGCTAAAATTGGATTTGGGAAGAGAAGGCAATAACAAATAAATATATAAATCAAATCAGACATCAAATGTGACGCCTTGCCCCAAACACACAGGAGTAGACATGTTGTTATTAAAAGTTAGAAAGACTAACAGGTGGAAATGAATCATGGAAGAAGGTCACAGGCTAAGCAGACAGAGCCTTCCTCTTCAGAGTCAATACGATCCTTCTGACATTTGATAATGCTCTTCACACGCCTCATAGACATCAGCAGGGTTATTTATAGCAGAGGTATAAATTTGCTTGTCAATTAACACAGTTCAGAGCTGATTATAATTTCCTCTGCAGAGCTGCTGTATACTATGCATATCTTGAGGCGGGTAAATTTACATTGAGTGAGGGTGGAAAAGGTTATAAGGTTATTCTTCTGATCCGTTTCCTGCATGTATATCATGTACAGTATATCACAACAGCGCAGCTGCATTTAATAAGGTATGCTATTCATGATATTCACAGACATTTGCATATGTGTGTCATGGGACACCACAAAATGTTGATGAGTGGGTCCTCCTGATTGGCTCCAGCAGGGGGTTAGGGGACTCTGGGGCTACAGCCCCTCATCTATAATGCAGGTGAAGAAGTCAACGGGAGAACTAGGGCCCATTGTTAATAGCATGGCAATTATACATAGCCTGCAGTTAAATACTGCATACAGTAGGACTGATTTTTCCATGTTTTATCTCCCAGTAGTCTCAAGCCAAAGGCAGTCCTTTAGATCTGCAGATGGGATTGGGTGCAGTTAGAATGACACCAACCATCTCAGAAGATGGCATATATTACTGTTTGTCAGACCTTAGCAGGTTAGCATGGGGCAATGTGGCCATAACTGACATGGACTGACTTGGGCCGGATGGCACCTTTAAGGAGATGCGTCTTATCAGTATTACGGCACCTGTGGATGACAAACAGCTAGGCCTATGTGTTATAGTGGAAGCAATGAAACAATTTACACAGAACATGATAAGGCAGTTTTAAAATGCGTAGATACTATCGAAAACAACCACATTACTCAAATGAAATGGTCATCAATAATTTAGCATTCTAACATATTTGGAGGTATATAAAGTGTAATTGAAGTAAGACAGGGTCCCCAAACTCGGTCCTGCCTCCCCAATGTGTTATTTGAGTCAGCTGTGTTGCTAGGGCGAGTTTGGGACACCGAGTTGGGGAAACCCTGGTATAGGAGACCAGATTAGGTCTACCTGTGAAAACACCTCACAGATGGAAGATAACACCCCTGAGCCTCGTGTTATGATGGGTTTATCTTTTAACAATATTGCCAGGTGCCAGAAATTCCTGCAAAATCAACTGAAAAAGTTGCTCAATATTTATTGAAATGACAGAAGGGAATGTATCTGACAGAAGTGAAAAGGAGATTGGTTTTACGCACAAGACACTCACTCAATTCAAAGCTGCCCCGACAGAATAGATATATTTTTTTTACAACAAGAACACAAATCTCTTGAATCCCTGTACACACCCATTTATAATATCTCACCCACATAATCAGGATAACCACAGGGGGTTGCCTATTACTGTTTCCTGCACCCAGATATCAATTCCTCTCTGCCACCCATACCATGGAAAGACTAAATGAATGTGACTGAAAGAAATCTCTTTCAAATTCATGTCGGTTTGCTTCAAAAGCTTCCGAAAAGTCCCCATGTATGACACGCATCTACACAAAAGCTTCAATTAAATACGGTCTTTATGTCTCAAAGAAATATTGTTTTCATCAAACACATACACAATATATACAAGCCTGGGTATATCATTTCAACTCAAATAGAATGGGGGGTGAAAGCATACATATAGCCATATAAGGCGAGATGCCAATGTTTATTTGGAAGCCGTAATGCAAGGTCACATTTCTCAGGGCGCATTTCAACCCAGTCACTCAGGTGAGCTATTCAAATGCCTGATCTCTGCAATGTGTCGCTCCATTTACTTTGTTGATATTGCTTTATGCGTATGGATATGCCTGTCTGCCTCAAACATCTATCAGTAACTCTTGGATTCTCAACTGTCCTAGATACTGAGGTTACGCTTTAAATGTAAATTCAGCTATTGCCTCTCCAACTGCTGCCCTGCTCACCCCAGAAAATATACAACTAAACTGAGAAAGTGTAACATTGGGGATGGTTTCGGGGAACTAAGACCCGAATTCAAAGATACTGTGTCTCAGTATCTACATTTTCATATATTATACAATCAATGGGGTGCTTTTGTGTTGTTGTTTTCAAAGATGATGTTTTTGTTGCGTTATCTTATCAAGGCAAAAGATCATTTCCCAAAACATTATCACAGCTACAACTGAACCATCCAAATGAGATAAGATCAGAGATAACAAGATAGGGATTTTTCCTGAGGTATCATTAATGCATTAGGTGCTTTCTGCACTGCAGTTCTTATTTCTTCACTCTTTAATGACCACTTAATGGAATGGTTTTTGTTCCTTTCCCTTAAATTATAATAGTTCTAGGTTTTCTGAATCCTTTCTGTGAATTATGACAAAGTATTAGATTGAGACACACAATTGTGTAGGGGAGAATTTAGCTTCTTTTTTTCCCAGCATCACTCCATCAAGAGAAATATAGTATTCTTTCTAACAAAGATATCTAGATATATTTCAGGACGTTGTGTATTCCTGGAAATAATCCAAATTCAAAAAGTGTTATCTTTGCACAACTTACTTTGGGTATGGGGTAAGTTGAGGCACGGGACAGGGTAAGTGAAGCCGCCTTAAAATGTCTGTACTGAATTAAATATTACCACTAACCTTTTAAAACCATGTCTATATTTATTTCCCAAACACAATTCAACACAATCACTATAACTTTTTTGTCCTTTGAATCATTTTAACCATCTTTTAACACAGGCTTCATACCTAACAAAAACATTGTACTTTTTTATTATACTTTTAATACAGCTTCACACCTTATAAACACTTTGTACTTTTTAAAACACTTTAACACAGGCCAGGCCCTGTTGTTACCTCATATCCAAGTGATAATGCCTTGCATTACGCCTGGGAAGAAAACACATCCATTTGCTTAACTTTCCATTGGCTCAACCATAGGCTCAACTTACCTCAAGGCAAACATTTTCACTATATTAGCCCACACAGCTACAAGGATACACTTTCATGCTAGGTTTAGGACCTCGTATTGAAGCTTATATAGACCCCAACTGATGTATAGAACAATCTTAAAATTATCTACTTTGGTTTAGATACAAGCTTTGGTTTAGATACAAACCTTGAACACAATAAATTAATTTGACTTGTTAAAAATAATTTTTGGGTGGATCTAACTTGCTTACCACTATTTCCATATGGTTTATTCCTTCACAGACTCCATGAAATGAAGACCTATTCCTAAATATATATTCACATGATTCATGTTGTGTATGGTTTTCTAGAAACAAGGGTGTCTCAATTTACTCTGTGGCTCAACTTACCCCACTCTCCCCTATTGATCATAGCTACTCTATCCAGATTGGATAGAATAAGGTATGAAGGCTGTTTTGATGATGGAGCAGTAATAAAGGAATCACTATTGAAACACATACAAACATTTAGGCCCTAAGTCTAGGAGGTGTATACATGTAGCTGTTTTTGTCTCAGAGATAATGATCTTCAACACTCCTCCTACACACCATGGTGATAAAAACACACGTGTGTTCCCCTTATTGACTGGCTGTCTCATAAACATCCTTTGTAAAGGGCATAATCTATGTAGCATTGGGTCTAGTTTAAATGTGTAGGGCAGTCAGGACTGCCTGAAGAGAAGTTGTCAACATCCTTTACTAGAGTCTCGGAGCCAAAGAGACAACGTCAGGCGGTGTCCATCATCCTGACTGTTTCATTATTTACTGGCCAGTGTCCTGATAGTGGAGTTCCCAGAGGGCCAATGCTGTGCTATTATATGGGGCAGCCCTGTGCTGTTCCAACCCTCCCCAGAGAGACACACAGCGCTGTGATCTCAGGACACTCCGGGCCTCACACAGATGAATAACCCAGTGTCTTTGAAGAAGGACCACCAAAAAAGAAAACAATGTATCCTTTGCCACCCCCCTCCCTCCCTCCCTGTCTACCCCCGTACCTCCCCCATGTGATTATGTAAAGGTGGCTGTCACCCATCGCCGGTGCTCTTCCTGTCTTCTTGAAAGACCGTGAACCAGCGGACCCCAAGACGTGGGAAAAGAGAAAAACTCCCTTGCCTTTGCTTAGTGGGGGGAAGTATTAATCAGACCAAATATGTTTTAGCTTCCCCTGCGCTCTCTTTTGATTAGTCATTGTGACGTGGCTGGGAGGCACAACAATGGAGCTGTTTGTCCAGCGCCGGGCTCAGAGAGCGCCCCTGGTCTGCACACTAATTGTCTCATTAATGATCACGAAGCTGCTTTTGCCTCACATTTATTATTCTACTTTACCAGGAAAGGGGACACAGAAAACCCATTGCAGCTTTCGCATCACTATGGTCATGTGAATGTTAATGGGCTGTAATGTTAGCCCCGGTGTCTCGTGACACATAAATAAAGAGGCCGTGTAGATGGTGACTCAATTAATAGGTGGGCTAGTTAAGTTACATTTATACAGAGCTGCTTTCGTGTTGCTTTTTTGTTGCATTGAACTCCGAAATGACCGTGCCTGGAAGTGCTCTTGTGTTTCGAAACAGGGAGACAGGCAAGTCAAAGAGAGAAATGACCTGGCAAGATCCATTCATTGCAGAGTGGGAAAGATTTTCAGTCAGTCACCAACACACTCACACACACTGTTCTGAACCGAATTGAAAAACACAGAGTGAGAATGAATAGTTAAGTAGGTCATCCACAGGGTTTGTGTGAGAAAGCTAGGCATTACCAGAATTGGAAAGAGCAGATGAAATTGACAATAAGCACTTGGCATCCCGCCACCACCGCCACCTCACTGTCACTCCACACCCTCTATGCACCCCACATCTATCCACCCTGGAAAAGCCAGCCAGCCAATAACTGCTTCTGATAACAAGAAACCCAAGGTAAAACCCAGTCCCCCATGCCCAGCCAACTCCACACTAGGCTACTCTCCATGCGAATGGCGTGTACTGTTCATGTTTGCAATACGAACACAACGGTTGAGAAAGTCTTCCCCTTTCCTTGTCATGCTGCTGTATTACAGGGTCTCTGAGATGTCTGAGCTCCTTGTTTAATTAAAGCACATTCACAGCTTGGGTGCAATTGTCTAATATTTCTCCAAACAATGAATTTCCTGCTCTGCCAACTGAGGAGACAATGACAATTTGACTGCAGTGAAGATTGTCTTCCGCTGCTTCCGCCTCCAAGAGAAGCCGTGGCACCTCAGCTCAGCTGTCACAGCCCCGAGAAACAAATGGAAGAACTCCATCATTTCTCTAGAATTTCTTCGCCACAGCTCAGCTACCTACGCAATCAAGGCTTGAACGCCACTCCATAAGAGCTTCAACAAAAATATAGTGCATGGTTGCAGCCATGAACAACAAACGTCCACTATGAAGACCAACGATCTGATTCTGGAGTCATGGACATACTACAATGGTGACCTTTTCCCTGACACAGTCGAAAACACATACAGAGTTGCACAGGAAGAGGTTCAAGAGTCCTGCGTTTCATGCGCCCCTTGAGTACTGCTGTTTAATGTGGCCTCAGTTGTCTTCCTTTTTTTCCGCATGTCTCCTTGTTTCCATGGCATAGGCGTCAGCAATTATTGCGCTGGGTAATGAGACGCGTTTAATTAGGCCATAATGAAATGACTGAGGAGGGCGATGAGTCAGCGCCATGCATGCAGAACAAAACACACACACACAGACTACACACTTGCCCAAAACACTCTCTTACAAACACATGCACGCACACGCAGGCACACGCGTACACACACACACATACACACTTCACACTCATCAGTTGGCTGACAGCAGAGGCATCACCATGCTGCAGGAGAACAACAAAAGCAGGATTCGTCAGAACTGCTACATGCCTGTCTGTCACACGTAGCCTAGCGGTTAACCGAAAGGTTGCTAGTTTGAATCCCAGAGCTGACTAGGAGGGAAAGAATCTGTCGATGTGCCCTTGAAAGTCACACTGGATAATAGTGTCTGCTAAATGACAATTTCTTTAAAAAATAAAAATAATATGATGCTGCTGCTGCAAACAGCAGTCCAGTATTAACCATCTACATGTAATAAAGAAAACACCGAGATAAAGTGTCTTAATAGGATGTTGGGCCACCATGAACCAGAGCAGCTTCAATTAACCTTTAAATAGATTCTACTAGTTTCCACGAGAAATTCCATCACTGTTGATGGCGCTAGAAAACGCTATCTCAGGCACTGCTCAAGATTCTCCCTTAAGTGTTCAATTGGTTTTAGATCTGGTGACTGAGTTGTCCATGGCATATGGTTTTCATAATTTTCATGATCATCAAACCATTCAGCGACCACTCGTGCCCTGTGGATTAGGGCATTGTCATCCTATGGGAGCAAAGCCATGGTAGCCAAAATAATGGCCTACCCAGCGTTTTTAAACATGGCCCTAATCACGATAGGATGTTAATTGCTTAATTAACTCAGGAACCACACCTGTGTGGAATCATTTGTGTGGAAGCATCTACTTTTAATATACTTTTTATTCCTCATTTACACAAGTATTTTAAAATTATTTTGGCAGTTATCTGTACCTACTCCTCACTCTGTTACCCAACAACAATATGCTGGTTTAGGACACTGTGTAGGTAAATAATTAGAGCTGGTATTTGTAAAATGACAGTGGTTTGATGTAAGTAGAATCCATAATCTGAAGGTTATTTTTAAAGGGCACTTCGTGATTTGGCCTCTTTTTGAAGATTGCTCATTAACTTCTTATGGCTTGGGGGCAGTATTGAGTAGCTTGGATGAATAAGGTGCCCAGAGTAAACTGCCGGCTACTCAGGCCCAGAAGCTTTGGATTTGGATAGAAAACACTCCGAAGTTTCTAAAACTGTTTGAATGATGTCTGTGAGTATAACAGAACTCATATGGCAGGCAAAAACCTGAGATAAAATCAAACCCGGAAGTGGGAAATCTGAGGTTTGTAGTTTTTCAACTCTGTCTATCCAAGATACAGTGTACATTTGGTCCAATTGCACTTCCTAAGGCTTCCACTAGATGTCAACAGTCTTTAGAACCTTGTTTCAGGCCTCTACTGTGAAGGAGGAGATAATAAGAGCTGATTGAGTAAAAGGTCTGCCAGGTGGCCATGAGCTGATCACGCGCGCTCCCGTGAGAGGTAGCTGCGTTCCATTGCATTTCTAAAGACAAAGGAATTCTCCGGTTGAAACATTATTGAAGATGTATGTTAAAAACATCCTAAAGATGGATTCTATACATCGTTTGACATGTTTGTACGAAATGTAATGACATTTTCGTCTGGCCTGCGCGTCGTGAATTTGGATTTGTGAACTAAAGGCGTAATCAAAAAGGAGGTATTTGGACATAAATGATGGACATTATCGAATAAAACAAACATTTATTGTGGAACTGGGATTCCTGGGAGTGCATTCTGATGAAGATCATCATAGGTAAGTGAATATTTATAATGCTATTTCTGACTTCTGTTTATTATGAGTATTTCTGTAAATTGATGTGGCTCTCTGCAAAATCATCAGATGTTTTGGAAGCAAAACATCACTGAACGTAACAAGCCAATGTAAACTGAGATTTTTGCATATAAATATGAATTTTATTGAACAAAACATACATGCATTGTGTAACATGAAGTCCTATGAGTGTCATTTGATGAAGATCATCAAAGGTTAGTGATTCATTTTATCTCTATTTCTGATTTTTGTGACTCCTCTCTTTGGCTGGAAAAATGGCTGTGTTTTTCTGTGACTAGGTACCGACCTACCATAATCAGATGGTGTGCTTTCGTTGTAAAGCTTTTTTGAAATCGGACACTGTGGTGGGACTAACAACAAGTTTATCTTTAAAATGGTGTAAAATACTTGTTTGAGGAATTTTAATTATGAGATTTCTTGTTGTTTGAATTTGGCGCCCTGCACTTTCACTGGCTGTTGTCATATCGATCCTGTTAATGGGATCTCAGCCGTAAAAAGTTAAGAGATGTTACTGGCCATGACTGAATCCAAACCAGAGTTGTCGTGGTGGTGTGGTTTGATGTGGGTGCGTTGCGTTTGAATATCATACCCTGGCAGATACTGTTGTTTGTCCCCCTGAGTCACCGTAGCAACAACAAAGCCATTTCCTCAAAATAGTCACTTCTCTAAAATAGTCAGAATTAATCTAATGATAAATCAAGAAATCTGCAATTCATTTAGACATTTTTTCCAAGGAGGTCTTAGTCGCAAAATTTAACATCTAGCTAAGGTATTAAAATATTTGTATGAAAAACTAGTCAGTGCACTGCATACAGTGTATCGAGTCGGGAAAGTCTGGCTGTGTGCTCAGGACTGATTTCTGAGAACAATAACATGTCTACAACTTCTGCAAGATTTCAAACTATTGTAAATAAAGCACAAGCTACACACTGTTAACCAGTGCCCAAAATGACTTGCTAGCTAGCTAAGTTCATACCATGTCTGTCAATTAAACTAGCAAGTAGTAGCTAGCAGGCACATTGAGCAGCCAGGCCACAATCCACTAATCAATTCACAGCTGAGTACTGACGTGCAAGTTATTTCCTTTACAACGTTCTCACTATCTATTACCAGAGTGTGTATATGTCTGGCAGTGTTTCATAGGGAATCATCTTTACAAACAAGTTTCATAGGGAATCATGTTCACAAACAGGTTTCATAGGGAATCATGTTCACCAACAAGTTTCATAGGGAATCATGTTCAAAAACAGGTTTCATAGGGAATCATGTTCACCAACAAGTTTCATAGGGAATCATCTTTACAAACAAGTTTCATAGGGAATCATGTTCACCAACAAGTTTCATAAGGAATCATTTTCACAAACAGGTTTCATAGGGAATCATGTTCAAAAACAGGTTTTGTAGGGAATCATGTTCACAAACAGGTTTCATAGGGAATCATGTTCACAATGAGACACAACATGCTCGGGAATGAGTTTTGAAATATTGCCAAGTTGCTGTTGGGATACAAGTGCTCTCTGATTGTCTCAATTCTATTTTCATCCCAAAATGTGGCAGACTCAAGTGATTTGACATTATCAAACACATCAACAAGTGGACACTCCATAAAGGGCTTAGGGCCAAGGGTTATTTCAACTTAACATTGGGGACGTGTCTATTGAAAACAGGATCTGCATAATGGGCAGGTCTACATCACAGTCTGGAGATTCTGGCCACTATGATTGGATAGAGCACGCACATCTGATAGAGCACACAATCAGCACAGCTGCTTCTCCCGTATTAGTGGGCCCTGGGCAAGTGGGCATGATCGTAATCCATACCCAACCCCCTGTCAGTGACAAACTCACTTACAGAATTCAGTTTTAGACCAGACTGACTTTATGACCAAAATGATCCTATTAACACTTTGTAGTCAATGTTGGTACTAGAATGAATGTTTCTGACTCATATCGATGCCATATAGGCCAATTAAAACCAGAGAAGTTGGTTCTAAGGGGCAGTTGACCTTTACTAGGCATCAAGACACAATCATAAAGGGGGAGAGACAGGGATTTTATGTTCTGTCTGTACTTCAACACAAGGCTCATGTAACAGAGAGAACAGCCCTGCAGTTTAGTCTAGATCTGCACTGTACCAAAATAAACGACCCTGCTTAATGCAACTGTCAGACACCCAATGTCAGAGACAGCAGTACTGCAGAATCATAATCATAGTGACTCAAGGACAGGCTGGGCTCAGGCTGGCATCTCTACAACACAAACTAACGAGGAGACAAAGACACAGGCCATCTCTTACACTGGAGAGTTGTGAGGCGGGTTTGCTTGACAGATTTATAAAGAATAAGCAAGGAAATGGGGGAAGAAATAGGGAGAGGGGACAGAGAGAGGGAGAGGGGGAGGGTGCGGGAAAGGGGAGGGAGAGAGGCAAAGTGAGAGAATAAAGACAGAGAAAATGAGTGAGGGGGAGAGAGTGCTATCAGTAAGACATAGCCCATTAGCCAGAACCCTGCCAGCCTTATTAAGTTGCTATGCCAGTTTGACATTAGACAATGGGAGGAGGGGGAAAGGGAGGGGAAGGAGGGACTGAACCAATGATTATGACTTCTGGTTAAGCCCCATGGAAGGACATATCTCTGCCCTCTGTCTTTTTATAGTTCCTCCTAAATCTTCAAAGAAGTTTCCTTTCCATGACAGGAGTGGGTAATTTGTGCTTGATGTCCGAGGGCAACACTGACAAGATATTGTTGGAGATAGTGTCATGTTATTGTTACCGGATTGTGAGAATTGAGATGATGTATTTCATATATCCAAGCATGTATTTTTGTGCTCACTATCTTCCATTTTGTTCCATTCACCTTTCCTTTCTAGCAGTCCAATAAATGTCCTGAGCTGTTGTCCCCATGACAAAGGTCGGCAGTGACAGCTGTGGCTATGTGAAGCCAATCGATCCCGCTCCACATCGCCCGTGACAGTCAGGAGAGGAGGAAGGAAGGGAACAAGGGGGGGGGGTGAAGAGAGGCGATTCCTAAATGTGTTGAGGTGAACAACCCTGTCTGAACTCTGCCACCTGTCTGCCTCTGTGAGTGGCACCATCTGTCCTCTATCTTAAATACCTATCTGATGTTACACCTAGGCTTGGTCATTTACAATGGAACCCTGGCCTACACTGGTCATATATGGCCTACACTGGAACTATATATATATATATATATATATATATATATATATATATATATATATATATATATATATATATATATATATATATACTGTATAGTTTCAGTGTAAATGACCAGATCAGTGTAGCCATATTGTTATTAATGTATTTATTTAACATTTATTTAAATAAATAGGCAAGTCAGTTAAGAACAAATTCTTATTTACAATGACGGCCTACCAGGGAACAGTGGGTTAACTACCTTTTCAGGAATAGAACAAAAGATTAGTACCTTGTCAGTTCGGGGATTCAATCCAGCAACCTTTTGATTACTGGCCCAATGCTCTGAACACTTGGCCACCTGCCACCCTGACATACTGTAGATGGCTTATACTGGTCATTTACAATGGAACTATGGCTACACTGATCAATTACACTGGAAATATATGGCCAACACTGGAAATGGAGAATGGAATTAAGGCCTACACTGGTCATTTACACTGGAACTAAAGCCTAAACTGGTTATTTACACTGGAACAATATGGCTTACACTGATCATTTACACTGAAGCTATATGGCCTACACTGGTCATCTACACTGGAACCTTATGGCCTACACTGGTCTTTTACACTGGAACTATATGGTTAACACTGACCATTTACACTGGAAAATATGGTTAACACTGGTAATTTTCAATGGTACTATATGGCCTACACTGGTCATTTACACTGAAACTATAAGGCCTACAGACTGGTAATTTACAATGGAACTATATGGCCTACACTGGTCATTTAAACTGGAACTATATTGGTTACACTGGTCAATTACACTGGAAATATATGGCCAACACTGGAAATGGAGAATGGAATTAAGGCCTACACTGGTCATTTACACTGGAACTAAAGCCTAAACTGGTTATTTACACTGGAACAATATGGTTTACACTGGTCATTTACACTGAAACTATAAGGCCTACAGACTGGTAATTTACAATGGAACTATATGGCCTACACTGGTCATATAAACTGGAACTATATTGGCTACACTGGTCATTTACACTGGAACTATATTGGCTACAATGGTCATTTAAACTGGAACTATATTGGCTAAACTGGTTATTTACACTGGAACTATATGGCCACACAGACTGGTCATTTAGACTGGAACAATAAGGCCTACACTGGTCATTTAAACTGGAACTATATTGGCTACAATGGTCATTTAAGCTGGAACTATATTGGCTAAACTGGTTATTTACACTGGAACTATATGGCCACACAGACTGGTCATTTAGACTGGAACAATAAGGCCTACACTGGTCATTTAAACTGGAACTATATTGGCTAAATTGGTTATTTAGACTGGAACTATATGGCCTACACTGGTCATATAGACTGGATCTATATGGCCCACACAACTATATTGGCTACAGTGGTCATTTAGTCCAGAGCTATATGGCCTATGCTGGTCATTTGCACTGGAACTATAAGTCCTACGCTGGTCATCTACACTGGAACTGTATGGCCTATAGTGGTCATTTACGATTGAATTATATTGGCTCCACTGGTTTTTTACACTGGAACTACGTGGCCTACACTGGTCATTTACACAGGAACTGTATGGCCTACATTGGTAATTAACACTGAAACTAGAAGACCTACACTGGTCATTTACACTGAACATAGATGGCCTACACTGGTCATTTAGAATGGAACTATATGGCCTACACTAGTATTTGATACTGAACATGTATGCCCTACACTGGTCATTTAGAATGGAACTATATGGCCTACACTAGTATTTTATACTGAACATAGATGGCCTACACTGGTCATTTAGAATGGAACTATATGGCCTACACTGGTAATTTACACTGAAAATGTATGGCCTACACTGGTCATTTAGAATGGAACTATATGGCCTACACTGGTCATTTAGACTGGAACTATATGATCAACACTGGTCATTTAGACTAAAACTATATTGCCAATACTGGTCATTTAAACTGGAACTGTAAGGACTACACTGGTCATTTACAATGTCACTATATTGGCTACACTGGTCATTTTGACTGGAAATATAAGGCCGAAGCTGGTAATTTACACTTGGTCATTTGCACTGGAACTATATAGCCTACACTGGTCATCTACACTGAAAATATATGGTCTACACTGGTCATTTAGACTGGAAGTATATTGGCTACACTGGTAATTTACACTTGAACTATATGGCCTCACAGACAGTCATTTTGACTGGAACTATAAGACCTACACTGGCCATTTAAACTGGAACTATATGGCCTACACTGGCCATTTAAACTGGAACTATATGGCCTACACTGGTCATATTGACGGGAACTATAAGGCCTAAACTGGTCATTTACACTGGGTCATTTACACGGGAAGCATAAGGCGTAAACTTGTCATTTACACAGGAACTATATGGCCTACACTGGTCATTTACACTGGGACTTTATGGCCTACACTGGTCATTTAAAATGGAACTATATGGCCTACACTGGTCATTTATGATGGAACTATATTGGCTACACTGGTTATTTATACTGGAACGATATCGCATAGACTGGTCATTTTGACTGGAACTATAAGGTCTAAGCTTGTTATTTACACTGGGGCATTTACAATGGAACAGTAAGGCTACACTGGTCATTTACACTGAATCTTTAAGGCCTACACTGGTCATTTACACTGAATCTATAAGGCCTACACTGGTCATCTACACTGAAAATATATGGCCTACACTGGTCATTTAGAATGGAATTATATGGCCTACACTGGTAATTTAGAATGGAACTATATGGCCTACACTGGTCATTTATGATGGAACTATATTGGCTACACTGGTTATTTATACTGGAACGATATCATATAGACTGGTCATTTTGACTGGAACTATAATGTCTAAGCTTGTTATTTACACTGGGTCATTTAGACTGGAATCATTAGGCCTATACTGGTAATTTATAATGGAACTATATTGGCTACACTAGTTATTTATACTGGAACGATATCGCATAGACTGGTCATTTTGACTGGAACTATAAGGTCTAAGTTTGTTTTTTACACTGGGTCATTTACAATGGAACAGTAAGGCTACACTGGTCATTTACACTGAATCTACAAGGCCTGCACTGGTCATCTACACTGAAAATATATGGCCTACACTGGTCATTTAGAATGGAACTATATGGCCTACACTAGTATTTTACACGGAACATAGATGGCCTTCACTGGTCATTTAGAATGGAACTATATGGCCTACACTAGTATTTTACACTGAACATAGATGGCCTACACTGGTCATTTAGAATGGAACTATATGGCCTACACTAGTATTTTACACTGAACATAGATGGCCTACACTGGTCATTTAGAATGGAACTATATGGCCTACACTGGTATTTTACACTGAAAATGTATGGCCTACACTGGTCATTTAGACTGGAAGTATATGGCCTAAACTGGTCATTTAGACTGGAACTATATGATCAACACTGGTCATTTAGACTAAAACTATATTGCCAATACTGGTCATTTAAACTGGAATTGTAAGGACTACACTGGTCATTTACATGTCAATATAGTGACTATGTCACTATATTGGCTACAGTGGTCATTTAGTCCGGAGCTATATGGCCTACACTGGTCATTTTGACTGGAAATATAAGGCCGAAGCTGGTAATTTACACTTGGTCATTTGCACTGGAACTATATAGCCTACACTGGTCATCTACACTGAAAATATATGGTCTACACTGGTCATTTTGACTGGAACTATAAGGCCTACACTGGTCATTTAAACTGGAACTATAAGGCCTACACTGGCCATTTAAACTGGAACTACATGGCCTACACTGGTCATATGGCCTACACTGGTCATTTTGACTGGAAGTATATGGCCTACACTGGTCACTTAGACTGGAAGTATATGGCCTACACTGGTCATTTTGACTGGAAGTATATGGCCTACACTGGCCATTTAAACTGGAACTACATGGCCTACACTGGTCATATGGCCTACACCAGGGGTGTCAAAGTCAAATGGACGGAGGGCCAAATAAAAAATTTAGCTACAAGCCGAGGGCCGGACTGTTCGAATGTTCATTGAAAATTTTTTAAATGACGCATATAGTCTAGTGAACCTAATTGAACCTACTGAAAACCTAACAAATATATTCCAATATGATCAGATAAATAAAGCAATATTTTCTTATGGCTCTGTCAGTAATCTTTAATTTTCAACAGACACAAAAGACAAATTTCCTTTATATAAAAATCCCCATAACATGAACATTAAATGAAAGAAACCGGTATTCAAGGCACCATCAGTAGCCTATATTTTCTATTTTAGCAAAAGTGGGCTAAATTTACTTCAAAGAAAAAAACAATAATAGCAATTTTCTATCATCCACTCAACTGAAATATTTTTAAAATATAATTGGATTGAAATACAATAAAATAAAGTGCAAAAATCTATTAATCAAAAACAACACTTTGTTTAAGGAGAAGTAACATGCAGTGAAAACAAATATTAAACTTTAACTTTTAAACTTGAACTGAGTAAAAACTCTAAATATGTGATTGCACAGTAATGTTCACTTGTTTGAGGTTGAGGGTGATACTTGGTGGTGTCCCATCTTTTCCACAAGTTCATCAATGTTCGGGGGTAAGGCTCTGAGCTGAGGAAATCCTCAGAATTGAGTGGAGGTGTTCAGCAGTAAGTCGACTTCTGTGTGATGTTTTGTTCAAGTTCATCAAAGAAAACAGTTGTTCACACAGGTATGTGCTGCCAAACATAGACAACGTTTGAGCAGCCTGGATGCGCAGCTGGGGCATTGTGTCGGGAGGAAACGGGCGAACTCCGCAGCACCCACTGCCGCATATTTTGCCCTCAGTGCATCATTGCATTGGAGGTCAATCAACTCCATTTGGAGGTTTGGTGGTGAGCTTTCCACGTCAACAGCAAATGGGTTACCGAGCAGTTCCAACCTGCTTTTTGTGCTTCAAAGTCAGCAAATCGGCGTCGAAAGTCAGCGGCAAGCATACCTATTTTATCAGCCAACTGTGCGCTCGGGAACGCACTGGTAGAGAGCTTCTCTTTCATGGTCTGGCAGCTGGGAAAGTGGCTCAAATTTTCTTTCCGCATCTGCGTCTCCCACAGAGTCAGTTTGGTTTTAAATGCCTTCACTGTACTGTACATATCAGAGATGACACGATCCCGACCCTGCAGCTGCAAGTTCATTGCATTCAGATGACTCGTAATGTCACACAGAAAAGCCATTTCACACAGAAACATTTCGTCTCGGAGTTGTGTTGTGTCTTTCCCTTTGCTGTCCAAGAACAGACAAATCTCCTCACGAAGCTCGAAACATCTTTGAAGCACCTTTCCCTGGCTTAGCCATCGCACCTCTGTGTGATAAGGCAAATCACCATGCTCCGTTTCTAACTCCGTCAGAAATGCCTTGAACTGGCGGTGATTCAAACCTTTGGCTCTGATAAAGTTAACTGTGCGCGTGATGATGCTCATTACATGCTCCATTTTCAAGGCTTTACCGCACAACGCTTCCTGGTGTATGATACAATGATAAGCTGTCAGCTCACCTGTCGCGTTTTCCTCTTGCATCTTTTCCCGTATCTTCGTCACCAGTCCGCTCCTGTGTCCACACATCGCAGGTGCTCCGTCGGTTGTCAAACCCACGAGTTTTTCCCAAGGCAGCTCCATCTCATTTACACATCTTGACACCTCTTCATACAAATCATGCCCCGTAGTTGTGCCATGCATAGGACGTAAAGCCAAAAACTCCTCTGTCACGCTTAGGCTGGAGTCCACTCCGCGGATGAAAATTGACAACTGGGCAATGTCAGAAATGTCGGTGCTCTCATCCACAGCCAAGGAATATGCAATGAAATCTTTTCCCTTTTTCACAAGCTGCTCTTTTAGATTGATGGACAACTGGTCTACTCTCTCGGCAATGGTGTTTCTGCTCAGACTCACATTTAAAAAGAGTTGCCTTTTTTCTGGGCAAACTTCGTCACAAACTTTAATCATGCAGTTTTTGATGAAATCCCCTCCGTAAATGGCCGGGCTGATTTAGCGATCTCTTCTGCCAAAATAAAACTGGCCTTGACAGCAGCCTGGCCTTGTGATTTGGCTTTTGAACAGAGCCTGTCGAGATTTGAGGCCTCGTTTTAATTCCTCTGCCTTTTGTAGCCTTTGTTCCATGTCCATATTCTTGTTTTTGTCCGCGTGTTTCGTTTCATAATGTCGTCTCAGATTATACTCTTTCAGTACCGCCACACTTTCTCCACACAGAAGACACACAGGTTTTCCAGCTACCTCCGTGAACAAATACTCCGACTCCCACCTTGTTTGAAACCCCCGGTTCTCAGTGTCCACCTTCCGTTTTGCCATTTTTGATGGGTATCTGAAAGTTAATTTTACTGTGATGCTGACAACTGCTGTGCCAATAAATATTGAAATGAAGCAGCCTACTGCTCGGTGCGTCACTGTTGCATTGTGGGAAATGTAGTATTGGTGCGTGTAAAAGATCTGCGGGCTGCCGGCTTGCTGCGGTCTGCGGGCCGGTTCTAATAACAAATCAAGATCATCCCAGGGGCCGTAAAAAACCTTCTCGCGGGCCGGATGTGGCCCGCGGGCCTTGACTCTGACATATGTGGCCTACACTGATAATTTTGACTGGAAGTATATGGCCTACACTGGTCACTTAGACTGGAAGTATATGGCCTACACTGGTCATTTAGACTGGACGTATATGGCCTACACTGGTCATTTACACTGGAACTATATAGCCTACACTGGTCATTTTGACTGGAAGTATATGGCCTACACTGGTCATTTTGACTGGAAGTATATGGCCTACACTGGTCATTTAGACTGAAACTATAAGGCCTACACTCGTCATCTACACTGAAACTATAGGGCCTACACTGGTCATTTACACTATATAGTTATATTCTAAATGACCAGTGTAGGCCATACATTTTCAGTGTAAATTACCAGTGTAGGCCATATAGTTCCATTCTAAATGACCAGTGTAGGCCATCTATGTTCAGTATAAAATACTAGTGTAGTCTGGAACTACATGGCCTACACTGGTCATTTTGACTGGAACTATAAGGCCTACACTGGTCATTTAAACTGGAACTATAAGGCCTACACTGGCCATTTAAACTGGAACTACATGGCCTACACTGGTCATATGGCCTACACTGGTCATTTTGACTGGAAGTATATGGCCTACACTGGTCACTTAGACTGGAAGTATATGGCCTACACTGGTCATTTTGACTGGAAGTATATGGCCTACACTGGTCATTTACACTGGAACTATATAGCCTACACTGGTCATTTTGACTGGAAGTATATGGCCTACACTGGTCATTTTGACTGGAAGTATATGGCCTACACTGGTCATTTAGACTGAAACTATAAGGCCTACACTCGTCATCTACACTGAAACTATAGGGCCTACACTGGTCATATAGTTATATAGTTATATTCTAAATGACCAGTGTAGGCCATACATTTTCAGTGTAAATTACCAGTGTAGGCCATATAGTTCCATTCTAAATGACCAGTGTAGGCCATCTATGTTCAGTATAAAATACTAGTGTAGTCTGGAACTACATGGCCTACACTGGTCATTTTGACTGGAACTATAAGGCCTACACTGGTCATTTAGAATGGAACTATATGGCCTACACTGGTCATATAGTCTGGAACCACATGGCCTACACTGGTCATATTGACGGGAACTATAAGGCCTAAACTGGTCAGTTACACTGGGTCATTTACACTGGAAGCATAAGGCGTAAACTTGTCATTTACACAGGAACTATAAGGCCTACACTGGTCATTTACACTGGGACTTTATGGCCTACACTGGTGATTTAGAATGGAACTATATGGCCTACACTGGTCATTTATGATGGAACTATATTGGCTACACTGGTTATTTATACTGGAACGATATCGCACAGACTGGTCATTTTGACTGGAACTATAAGATATTTGCTTGTTATTTACACTGGGTCATTTAGACTGGAATCATTAGGCCTACACTGGTCATTTATGATGGAACTATATTGGTTACACTGGTTATTTATACTGGAACGATATTGCATAGACTGGTCATTTTGACTGGAACTATAAGGTCTAAGCTTGTTATTTACACTGGTTCATTTAGACTGGAATCATTAAGCCTACACTGGTCATTTATAATGGAACTATATTGGCTACACTGGTTATTTATACTGGAAAGATATCGCATAGACTGGTCATTTTGACTGGAACTATAAGGTCTAAGCTTGTTATTTACACTGGGTCATTTACAATGGAACAGTAAGGCTACACTGGTCATTTACACTGAATCTATAAGGCCTATACTGGTCATCTACACTGAAAATATATGGCCTACACTGGTCATTTAGAATGGAACTATATGGCCTACACTGGTCATTTACACTGGAACTATATTGCCATTACTGGTCATTTACAATGGAACTATATGGCCTTCACTGGTCATTTACACTGGAACTATATTGCCATTACTGGTCATTTACAATGGAACTATATGGCCTTCACTGGTCATTTACACTGGAACTATATGGCCTACACTGGTCATTTACACTGGAACTATATTGCCATTACTGGTCATTTACACTGGAACTATATGGCCTTCACTGGTCATTTACACTGGAACTATATGGCCTACACTGGTCATTTACACTGGAACTATATTGCCATTACTGGTAATTTACAATGGAACTATATGGCCTTCACTGGTCATTTAGACTGGAACTATATGGCCTAAACTGGTCATTTACACTGGAACTATATGGCCCACACTGGTCATTTACACAGGAGCTATATGCCCTACACTTGTCATTGAGACTGGAACTATATGGCCCACACTGGTCATTTACACTGAAACTATAAGGCCTACACTTGTCATTTAGACTGGAACTACATGGCCTTCACTGGAAATTTACACTGAAAATATGTGGCCTACACTGATAATTTAGACTGGAACTATATGGGCTACACTGGTCATTTATACTGGAACTATATGGCCAGGGAGAAAAACAAAGAAGGGTGATATTCCCACAGCTTTCATAGATAATGCAGAGGAGCATACCAATAGAACCCCTCACCCAAAATTGTAAATTAGTATATAATATCGCTTAGAATGATTGATCAAGTCAGAGCGCTTTATTGGCATAATCTTTCCCGACATCCCATCTATTTCCTAATCTAATCATTTTCTTCATCCCATAAACGCTCGGACTAAAATACTTAAACACTTATGCCTGGCCGTGCACATTGTAGGTATCATAGTTTGTGCAAGAGGTATAATCTTGATCGAAAAGGCAAATCTCTAAAACACACAACAGGGTGCCCCCCTTAGTGACTTTGTGCAAGTCTAGTGCCTGCCACAATCGCCAGTAATTACCATGTTACTCTGAGCAGGAGTACAAGAATAGCCTATAGAGTGCTCTCTAATGCACAATACCGTGAGCTCAGAACCCTGGGTGCTCCTGCTCCTGTTCCAATCCACCACCAAAAGGGCACTCCACATTCACCACCTGCTATCTTGAAAGCCTTAAAAGCTTTAAAAGCAAACATTAATAGAAAACTCTCAGAACTTGTTCCTATATGAGTACAATTTCCTCTGCCATGTGTGAAGTTGATCCTAAAGTTTGACTGGGCGGTTATTAGTCCCTTTCCAATGAGGATGGTACCAGACGACGCCGGACTTGATGACATTCAACCCCTAGAAACAAATATATTTCACAAGCATTAGGTAAATGATGGTAATTATTAATAACTTCTTATGGCTGGGGGCAGTATTGAGTAGCTTGGATGAATAAGGTGCCCGGAGTAAATTGCCTGCGACTCATGCACAGTTGCTAATATATGCATATTATTAGTAGATTTGGATAGAAAACACTCTGATGTTTCTAAAACTGTTTGAATGATGACTGTGAGTATAACATAACTCATATGGCAGGCAAAAACCTGAGAATAAATCCAACCAGGAAGTGGGAAATCTGAGATTTGTAGGTTTTCAGCTCATTGCCTATCGAAGATATAGTGGGATATTGGTCATATTGCACATCCTAAGGCTTCCACTAGATGTCAACAGTCTTTAGAACCTTGTTTGATGCTTCTACTGTCAGGTGGGGGAGAATGAGAGGGGAATGAGTCAGCTCAGTCTCGCACGCTCATGTGAGAGTTAGCTCTGTTCCATTGCATTTCTGAAGACAAAATAATTCTCCAGTTGAAACATTATTGAAGATTTATGTTAAAACATCCTAAAGATTGATTCTATACTTCGTTTGACATGTTTCTACGAACTGTAATATGACTTTTCGTCTGAACTTTCGCATGGACTTGCCCGCGCGTCGTGAGTTTGGATTGTGCACTGAACGAGCGAACAAAAAGGAGGTATTTGGACATAAATTATGGACATTATCGAAAGAAAAAAAAACATTTATTGTGAAACTGGGATCCCTGGGAGTGCATTCTGATGAAGATCATCAAAGGTACGTGAATATTTATAATGCTATTTCTGACTTTTGTTGACTACACAACATGGCGGATATCTGTTTAGGTTGTTTTGGTCTCTGAGCGCCGTACTCAGATTATAGCATGGTGTGCTTTTTCTGTAAAGTTCTTTTGAAATCTGACACAGCGGTTGCATTAATGAGAAGTATATCTATAATTCTGTGCATAATAGTTGTATCTTTTATCAATGTTTATTATGTTTATTTCTGTAAATTAATGTGGCTCTCTGCAAAATACCAGATGTTTTGGAACTACTGAACGTAAAGGGCCAATGTAAACTGAGATTGTTGGATGTAAATATGAACTTTATCAAACAAAACATACATGTATTGTGTAACATGAAGTCCTATGAGTGTCATCTGATGAAGATCATCAAAGGTTAGTGATTCATTTATCTCTATTTCTGCTTTTTGTGACTCCTCTCTTTGGCTGGAAAAATGGCTTTGTTTTTCTGTGACTTGGCTCTGACCTAACATAATCGTTTGTGGTGCTTTCGCTGTACAGCCTATTTGAAATCGGACACTGTGGAGGGATTAACAAGAAGTGTATCTTTAAAATGGTGTAAAATAATTGTATGTTTGAGGAATTTTAATTACGAGATTTCTGTTGTTTGAATTTAGAGCCCTGCACTTTCACTGGCTGTTGTCATATCGATCCAGTTAGCGGGATCTCAGCCCAACGTGAGGGATGAGCATCCCTAACCCCCCGCACCGGGATCAAGCGCTCGCATAATTCAGTAAAAAATATATTTTGAATGGTGCTGAGATTATAAGCATGTGCATTATATATGCTATTTATTTTAGGGTGGGCTCCCATGGAGCTGTAAGAGACAACAGGCCCACTGTGGCTCCTCCTCATTAGATATACTGTAGCAGAATTCACACAGCACTACGTCGTAGAGGTCACTAGGTCAAGGCTCCATGTGAACATGACAGTGGAGGAGATCTCATCATACAGTGTGGATTCAGGAGGCAACCCAAGTGGGGGAAAACCCCACAGACCGTGCTATCCGGGATCCTTGAGACGTACGTACCCCATTGAAGTTGAAATGTAAAATAGTTAGGGTTAGGGTTAGGGTTAGGTAAGGGTTATGCTTAGGGTAACGGTTAAGGTTAGGGTTTAGGGTAGGAACGTCCCCAGGAACCCGGTTAGCGCTGATCCAGACAGAATCATGACTACTTGAATGTAGTGCAGTCAGAATGAGTAGAGGTAGGCAACTCAATGCCATTCATACATGGCTTTGATTAATAGTTTCCAGTTCTGAGAACTGACTCAATAATGATCAGAAACCTTGGACCTCTACACCAAGTCATTACTTATTTTCTAGGTTTATTTATATTTTGGCTTTATTCTGATTGGACTGTACCATGTGCTCATGTGCCACAGGCTAGGGGGTGGGACTACATCCTCCACTCTCATCCCTCCTTTCTTCCTCACCATTCCACTTATCACACACAGCCATTTGCATCACATATTATTGTTTGGATTTATTGCCCCATAAAATAAAATGTATTAGCAGATGTTTAGACCAACATCAATGGGCCGTATTGAGATAATGGCCTACAAGCCATTTACACAAAAATACATGCATTGTGGGGATTGAGACTACTCAATGTGAAAAAAAGGCATTACTGTGTTCTACACTGAACAACAATGCTTTCTCCTAAAAGTATCATATTTACCCCTACCTTCTCAATGATTGTGATAGATCACGGTGAGAAAGACAGTATTGTGTAAAGGATACCATCACACTCCATTGGCTGCATCAGAGCTGCTGGCTGTCGTGGAAACAGAATCCCAGGAAGAATGTGTGGAGCCATCATTGCGTCGTCACCCACCCGGGGGAGGCCATCTTGAGTTGTTTTTGAGCTGAGATTTCGTGAGAAGCAGGATGGGGACAGATGGTACAGTGAACATGGCATGTGTGACAGGGGGCTGGCGCTGGGATGGGATGGGCAGGGCAGGGCAAGACGACCCTGGGAAACTCCATCATCATCATGCACCCACCTCTAACCCTATGACAGGATGGTGCCAGCGAGTCCCAATGCTACCACCCCCAAATGGAAACACAAAGGAAGGAACTGACTGAGTTATGGAGAGAGACAACACAAAATGGATTCTTGAAATTGAAACTGTTGGGAGTCAGACCTCTGCAGCATCAATCTGCCTCTAACAGATATGGAACGGGTCTGAAGGACAACATCTATTCTACGACATAACATTACTGAAGCATTTTAAATAACTCTGATTCAAAAGAAGCCACAACCAGCAGAAAAAAAGGTCTGAGAAGCTGTTTCCTCAAATAAAAAAACAATTAGTAATTTCCTAGTATTAACCATGAAAGGACGCTCAGGTATTCCACGTAGCGATGGTTTCCTGAGGATAGTCATATAAAGCACATTATCCATGTGTTCTAAGTCTCCTCATCCGCAGAGGATTCCACATGGTTTCTGTCTGTGTAAAAAAGGATTAGAGAGAGAACAAGGATTGAGGTAGCTGGAAGAGACCACAGATATGAGTAGAGCAGGGAGAAGGCTTTTCAATATTACATTCTTAAAGGTACTACTTTAAGGATCTAAGCTGCAGTTTAATGACTATCTCTTTCAATAGTCTCATCCCATAGCAAGCCAGCCAAGGCCCTGATGGAGCTGGAGACTCTGGAGTTAAACTACTCCAAAAGGCAAGAGGCCTCAGTCACAATACACCAGAGCTCTCTTACTCTCACTCTCTGCCTCCTAATGAACGTGGACTTCAACTTCCTACAGGTTTTAACTAGATCATTACATTCTTAGAAAAAACTGTTCCAAAATGGTTATTCGGCTGTCCCCATAGGAGTACCCTTCTTGGTTCCAGGTAGAACCTTTTTTGGTTCCATGGAGAATCCTCTGTGGAAAGGGTTCTACATGGAACCGAAAGGGTAATACCTGTAACCAAAAACTGTTTTTCAAACGGTTATCCTATGGGGACAGCTGAAAAACTCTTTTAGGTTCTAGATAGCACCTTTTTTTCCAAGAGTGTAGCTAAACATATGTATACCAAGTGATTCCAATTAAATTTGCACCTGACAAACCGGATAGATCATCAGAATACAGACAGCGAGGCATTAGTTATCCGAGGACTGAGCTTCCAGGGAACCTGTCACCATGGGAACTTTAATGAGATGTTCAAAACCATACAGTCAACCGTCAGCAACATTAGCCAATGGAACCCCTAGTGGCCCATTATCTTTGTTACTGTAAAATCCCGTTTCGTCACCATCAACATTTTAGACCTCTTTGGTCACAAATTCATAAACAAGCAAATATTTTTGGGGATTCCTTCTCAGGCTCTGATATTAGGTGTGGACTTTCTGAAAATCAGCTCGCACAAAGGATAGTGTACACAATTGCATTATTTTTGCAATCACACACACCAGTGGAGGCTGCTGAGTGGAGGACGGCTCATAATAATGGCTGGAACGGAGCAAATGGAATGGCATCAAACACGTGTTTGATGTATTTGATACCATTCCACCCATTCCGCTCCAGCTATTACAACGAGCCCGTCCTCCCCAATGAAGGTGACACCAACCTCCTGCGTCACACACCATCACTTGTGTACATTGACTAGGCTGTCAGTCAGTCAGACAGTCATTCTGTCTTGCCCTGATGAAGTGTGAGAGGGAGGCTGCTGACAGATTGTTGTGATGCACATCTGATCACCAGTGGTGTCTTACCATCAAGGTGTAGCTACAGAGGGAGAGTGGGGGTGCTGCCTTCACTGACCCATCAACTGCTGCACTGGGGTTGAGTCTGATTCAGATATGAGATCTCTAACCCACATATGACAGAGCAGAGCAGAGCTGGCGACAACTGGAGAAAAGGCAATCGTCTGAGTTCCCACAGGGTTCACTTTGAGGGTAGAGCAGCTCAACTGAGGTTATTGATCCATACACAGTGTCACATTGCCTGGCATGGCCTCCCCAGAGAGGACATACTCTGTATCCCGCTCAGCAGAACAGCTCAAACCATTAGTCCAGGCACCACTAATACCACACACTGACTGGCTGACATACAGTACGGAAGAACCTCTATGTGGGATACGAAGCAAATCCAGAAAGAACCTCCATGTGGCATCTTCACTGAGGTTTATCCCTGAACAGATAGAATCAGTAGAATCTAATAGGTAGGTGACTGAGTCGTTCCACCAATTTGATACCTTTTAAGTATTGTAACATGGTAAAAAATGTATATAAATATCTCAAGAGGTTAAATAAAATAAGACTGTAGTAAGTACCAAATAAAGTAACAGGGTTGACCATAATAATGTTGACGATTTCATCTTAAAACAGCCATAAATCCCTTTGTGACATATGGAATGGAAGCTTTCTGTGTGCAACAGGGAGTGGCAATTGAATGCAAGCTTCACCCAAAAAGATCAATTGTGACTCGTTTCAGGAAACTAGGCGTATGTCGCACATCACTACTTCACAGGAAACGCATTTGAACTTAAACATTTATTTTTTATCAAAAATAATTTGAATCAATACTGGAACACAACTTTCATGTGCCTTAATAACAAACATATATACCATCTGTAAATATGAATAAAATTGTTAAATTACGAGCCAAATTGGTTTAGCCACGGAAAAAAGATAGGAACTTTCCCGCTAGCCATGATTAGATGGGCTGGACATGCGGAGAGATGGGTTCGGATTGGTCTGCAATGTAGCATGCTTCTGTCTATAACATGAGCTGCTCAGTATGTGTAGATAATCATTTCTATCGCCGTTTTAGCTACCTGCAGATTCATTCATGGTAGTAACGTTAACGAGTTGGGATTATGGTTCATTGTTTAGCTAGCTAACTACATGTCTAAACAAAAGACTCCACTATGGAATTAACCATTTCAATGTACTGTTTACACCTTCTGTATCCTGTGCATGTGACAAATAAATGTAGATTTGATTTGATATAGTGTATATATAGTATATTACCAGAGACGGTAATGTGACGAACAACATGACCTGCACCAAAGTCAAATTAAGATATACAGTAATGTTAGGCCAATGAGACAGTGTCCAAGTTAAAAAATGATCCGGTACAATGCCCTGATTTTATTATATCACACTCACAACCGTAATCGATTTTGCTGTAATTAGCTCGCCATGAACTATTAAATAATGATCTTGTTGTGGGTTTATTTTCCTGTATTAATGAAAAAAAATGGCTGATTTTAAGATGTTGTCAGCTATGAGATGGTCATTATTTGGACTGGCTAGCCAGCTAACTTAAAGTTAGCTATCAGACTAACAAGCTAGAAACAAACCAAAATAATTTTTTGAAAGTTGCCTGATTGGCATACACAAAGTGAATTATTATTTTTTGTTGGTATTTTAGCCCGCTTTTTCTCCCCAATTTCCATTTTGTCTCATTACTGCAACTCCCCAACATGCTCAGGAGGGACAGAGGTAGAGTCACACATCCTCTGAAACATGACCCACCTAACCACACTCCTTAACACCCACCAGATTAACCAATGCGTCAGAGGAAACACCATTCAACTGTCAACTTGGGTCAGCCTGCAGGCACCCGGCCCACCACAAGGAGTCACTAGAGCACAATGAGCCAAGTAAAGCACCCTTCAGGCAAACTCTCCCCTAACAACACTGGGCCAATTGTGTGCTGTCCTAGGTGGCTCCCAGCCAGTTGTGGCACAGCCCAGGAATGAACCCAGGTCTGTAGTAATGCCCCTAGCACTGCAAAGCAGTGCTTTAGACCGCTGCACCACTTGGGAGGGCAATCAATACATTTTTTTAACACATATGTTTATTGGTGCTAAAATACACCAGTTATGCTATTTTTGACCACCAGGCTGTTGATGTCATGCAGCCTGTCTTTTTTGTGTTCATACTTTTTTATAATGACAACAACAAATTTGATGTCGGACAACATTTGAACGTTCATGATGTCATTGCGATTGTACTATAAACCAGCTTTTAGTCTTACATTCTTTGGTTGTTACTCTACAGTACACTACTCTACAGGTCCTGTGTGGCTCAGTTGGTAGAGCATGGTGCTTGTAACACCAGGGTATTTAGTTTGATTCCCACGAGGGACCAGTATGGGGGGGGGAAATGTATGCGCTCTGGATAAGAATGACTGCTAAATGACTAAAATGTAAATATTTACCGTACTCACTCTGTTTAGCACGGCTTCAAATGTGAATCGTTAAAGAGATGGGTGTGAAGGATGCTGAATGGATGTTGACAAAGAAGAGCTTTCCAGTAGGCGTACCAAAACATTCAACAGCAATTTTCTCAAAAGTGTTTTTTTACTTACTTTTTTATTTACTTTCTTAGCAGAATTACTTACCTATTGTTCCTCAAATGTAATGTATGATATACTATTTTCTAGCTCTGAGTCTGTGCGTTTATCCAATGTAAAAAACACCATTTGTGGTGTATGGGGCGGCATGTAGCCTGTAACCGAAAGGTTGCTAGATCAAATCCCCGAGCTGACAAGGTAAGAATCTGTCGTTCTGCCGCTGAACAAGGCAGTTAACCCAGTGTTCCTAGGCCGCCATTGTAAATAAGAATTTGTTCTTAACTGACTTGCCTAGTAAAATCAAGAAAACATGTATAAAATGTTTTGCTAAATAAGACCAAATCGAGACGGTCGATCATAATTGTTCAAACACGGTTGACGCGTTATCCTCAACCCGATCAGTTTTCCATCACAAAACACCTGAAAATGGCCGAACAGAGTAGAACCAGCTCACTTGCTTTTACACTATGATATGACTATTAAGATAATCAATATTTCTTTTGATAGAAAAAAGGAATAGTTTCACCATATTAAAAAAGAGAGTTCAGTTCATGTAAAAGAGATGACCTTAAAATGAGGAACAGACGCAAACAATTCATTAATCACATTAAATAAATAACCATCTTCAGAAATTACTTTTTCAAACCAGCGAAACAACTAGGGCTTTACAGTGATCGTGAAAACTTTAAAATCTTTAAAATCTTCCTAAAAGTCACAGAGAGACATGTCAAAATGCGGGATTTTTGCACTTTAGGAAGTCTCTTTATTCATATTAAAAATCAAATATTTATTCAAATCTCCATGTGGTATTTATTAAAAGGCACTTAATTGAATGAAACAGGCTTTTAACATTCAATATTGGTGCAATTACTACTTAAAATATTGAAGAGACACAAAAAGGCACTCTATTTGTGGCACAATCCAACTGGATATTCAGTGTAGTATACGGATAGGTACGTTCTCGATCGACATGCATGCATGCAGGCATATAGATACATACTTATAAACTTTGATGAACGCAGTTAGGTTCATATCAGTCCATGTACAGTATTATACCCAAACCAACTATCTATGATAACTAGTATGCTGCAATTGTAATACAGATGTAGGATCTTTATTTGACCAGTATTGTTGCAGCAAAATAATCCTGCAGCAACAGGATTTGAACGTTTAGTCCATAATGTTGCTTGATTGGTGGTTAAAATTAGGCTACATGAAAAGTGCAGTAGTGTTAATATAACCATGTGTTATTGAGTGTTTTCAGTACATGAATGTAAATCATGAAGCTCATCTGCATTTCTTGTGGTGCAGGAAAATTCTCAGCAACAAAAGAGTGATCATATTAAGATCCTACACCTGTATGGTTCAATAAGAGTGATCTATAAGAGTAATTGTATATTGTTATAAATGCACGTTTCAACCAGCAGTGAGATGATTGACAGGCGAGCCACTGAAGTGCAGACTTCATGGATGCTCAGGGTCTCAGAAGTGGAGCTCCAATGGTTTGAGTGACAGCTATATTCACCATCACAATGCCTATCATTTATATCCAATCTGTCTCCCAAAATAACCCACTGTAAATAAGAAAAACCTCTGCATAAACAATGCTGTAAATTATATAGAATTGAACAAATAGATTTAAGACAATGATTGGTAGGGGATGGGGGTGAAGGTGACACTGCCCAGGGCAGATTCAATCAGACAACTGCATGATTTGGCCTTAATGATCAGCAGTGCATTATTGCCGATGGTTGGTCAAAAGGTATAATGAAAAATGAATGGGCAGCCTGAAATATTAACGGCAAGTAAATGAGCTAAAAATAAAATAAGAAAATATGGTGAATGAATTGTCATCCATGCACAGGACTTGGATTGGGATATTTGACAGAAGGGCAGTGTTAATGGACTTTACCTTTTTTATTTTGTTTAAGGAAGTTTGTTTAGTTTGTTTGATCAGCTTCAATACCGCAGATATATTGTGGGGTCCATCAGTGTCTGCATAATTTCCAATCCCCCATACAAAGTTGAAGTCAGAAGATTACATACACTTAGGTTGGCGTCATTAAACGTAGTTTTTCAACCACTCCACATATGTCTTGTTAACAAACTGTAGTGTTGGCAAGTCGGTTAGGACATCTACTTTGTGCATGACACAAGTCATTTTTCCAACAATTGTTTACTGACAGATCATTTCACTTATAATTCACTGTATGACAATTCAAGTGGGTCAGAAGTTTACATACACTAAGTTGACTGTGCCTTTAAACAGTTTGGAAAATTCCAGAAAATGATGTCATGGCTTTGGAAGCTTCTGATAAGCTAATTGACATCATGTGAGTCAATTGAAATGTACCTGTAGATATATTTCAAGGCCTACCTTCACACTCAGTGCCTCTATGCTTGACATCATGGGAAAATCAAAAGAAATCAGCCAAGACATCAGATATTTATTTTTTTAGACCTCCACAAGTCTGGTTCATCCTTGGGAGCAATTTCCAAATGCCTGAAGGTACAACATTCATCTGTAAAAACAATAGTACGCAAGTATAAACACCATGGGACCATGCAGTCGTCATACTGCTCAGGAAGGAGACGCATTCTGTCTCCTAGAGATGAATGTACTTTGGTGCGTTAAAAGGCAAATCAATCCCAGAACAACATCAAAGGATCTTCTGAAGATGCTGGAGGAAACAGGTACGAAAGTATCTGTATCCACAGTAAAATGAGTCCTATATCAACATAACCTGAAAGGCCGCTCAGCGAGGGAGAAGCCACTGCTCCAAAACCGCCATAAAAAAGCCAGACTACGGTTTGCAACCGCACATGGGGACAAAGATCATACTTTTTGGAGAAATGTCCTCTGGTCTGATGTAACAAAAATATAACTGTTTGGCAATAATGACCATTGTTATGTTTGGAGGAAAAGGGGGAAGGCTTGCATGCCGAACAGAACACTATCCCAACCATGAAGCACGGGGGTGGCAGCATCATGATGTAGGGATGCTTTGCTGCGGGAGGGACTGGTGTACTTCACAAAATAGATGCCATCATGAGGTAGGACAATTATGTGGATATATTGAAGCAACATCTCAAGACATCAGTCAGGAAGTTAAAGCTTGGTCGCAAATGGGTCTTCCAAATGGACAACGACCCCAAGCATACCCCAAGCATACTTGTGGCAAAATGGTTTAAGGACAACAAAGTCAAGGTATTGGAGTGGCCATCACAAAGGACCTCAATCTATAGGACCTCAATCCTATAGACAATTTGTGGGCAGAACTGAAAAAGCATGTGCGTGCAAGGAGGCCTACAAACCTGACTCAGTTACACCAGTTCAGGAGGAATGGGCCAACATTCACCCAACTTATTGTGGGAAACTTGTGGAAGGCTACCCGAAACATTTGACCCAAGGGGATAGGCATCCCATCAATGGGATAGTTGTAAGTCATGCAGCGCCTTGTGTCACGATAGCATATTTCAGAGAAACAACAAATGTCGGTACATATAAGTGTCTTATATCGGCTGAAATTCTTGTTAATATAACTGCACTGTCCAATTCACAGTAGCTAAAGAAAATGGCATGCTATTGTTTGAGGAGAGCTCCTAATATCAAAACATTTTTTTCACTGCGACAGGTTTGATAAATTCACCGCCGAAGGTGAAATGTGTACTTACATTCAGAAATTTTGCTCTGATTTATCATCCAAAAGGTCCCAGATATAACATGAAGTGTCATTTTGTTAAATAAAATAATTTTTCATATCCTAAAAAGGTCCATATAGCATGCACGATCGATTTTGTATTTCCACTCGTTCAATTTGCAAAGAAAGGAATCTATGAAAATCTAACCCTAAACATGGTTTGATCCAGTCAAATCACATCCGTATGTATCCCTCAGAGATCCTAGAATGTAACCAGACTTTGCAATATCATTAGGGGTGTAGTATGTCCTATAGGACAACAAATTTGGTCAGAAAGCGACTCCTTCATGGAACGCCGATGACGCGGGCGGTCTTCACTTGAACAACTCTAACTTTGTCAAATAAGCACCAATCGGGGTCACACAAAGCTAGCTAGATAGCCAATGAGATGGGATTTACGGGAGTCTCTGGGAACCCTGTGTCTGTCGCAAAATGTAGGTGCTAAGCTTCTGTGACAGCATGCCTTTTTCTTTTGAACAAAAATTATAAGAATATTCAGAGTTAGGAAGTTATGAAAACTGGTTGTTTGCAAATGTTGAACTTATAATATGGCTACTAATACTGGAAAGGCTAAATCAAAGTCCAAGTATAAACATTTGACGATATTCTTGCAGAAAAATGTAATATGAATGAAAACGTCTCCTTCACGATTTGTCCAAATGTACCTGGGTGACTTCACACTAAATGTAACGTAGTTAGCTCATACTTCAAGTTATCCATCTGAAACTTGCACATACACTGCTGACATCTTGTGGACACAATCGGAATTACAACCAGAGTGATGGGTAGAACTGGGACCTATCTGTTGAATTTCAAAGATCGTGGTAGAAAAAACTGTATTTTTTTTCTTTGTATTTTCTTCTACCAGATCTATTATGTTATATTCTCCTACATTCAATTCACATTTCCACAAACTTCAAAGTGTTTCCTTTCAAAAGGTACAAAGAATATGCATATCCTTGCTTCGGGGCCTGAGCTATACAGGCAGTTAGATTTGTCATTTTAGGCGAACATTGGAAAAAAGGGGGCTATCCCTAAGAAGATTGTAAAACAATTTAAAGGCAATACTACCAAATACTAATTGAGTGTATGTAAACTTCTGACCCACTGGGAATGTGATGAAAGAAATAAAAACTGAAATAAATCATTCTCCCTACTATTATTCTGATATTTCACATAAAGTGGTGATCATAACTGACCTAAAACAGGGAATTTTCACTCGGATTAAATGTAAGGAATTGTGAAAAACTGAATTTAAATGTATTTGTCTAAGGTGCATGTAAACCTCCGACTTCAAAAGTATATATTTTTTGTAAATACAGTATATGTACAGTGCCTTTCGAAAAGTATTCAGACCCCTTGACTTTTTCCACATACGTAGCAGCCTTATTCTCAAAATGTATTCAATGCAACATTTTCCACAGCAATCTACACACAATACCCCATAATGACAAAGCTAAAACAGGTTTTTAGAAATGCTTTAAAAATGTTTTAAAAATAAAAAACAGAAATGCCTTATTTACATAAGTATTCCGAATCGAAACTGAGCTCAGGTGCATCCTGTTTCCATTGATCATCCTGGATATGTTTCTACAACTTGGATATGTTTCTACAACTTGATTGGAGTCCTCTTGTGGTGGGATGCACCTGAGCTCAATTTCGAGTCTCATATCAAAGGGTCTGAAAACGTATGTAAATAAGGTATTCTAAAAACCTGTTTTCGCTTTGTCATTATGGGGTATTGCGTGTAGATTGATGAGGAAAACATTACATTTAATCCAGTTCAGAATAAGGCTGTAACGTAACAAAAATGTGAAAATAGTCAAGGGGTCTGAATACTTTCCGAATGCACTGCATATTTAAAACAATTCTTGCATATCTTAATTTATTTCCACAATTGACGAATAATATGCTTAATAATGTAGGCAGTTAATATGAAGGATTGTTACCTAGAACCAGGATGGGCATTACAAACATTTCATTTTTGGCAAGCAATTATTATTTTGGCAAACAATTATATTGTCCCTAACATCATTACCCCATAGCAGCAGATGTGTGACACACACACACACACACACACACACACACACACACACACACACACACACACACACACACACACACACACACACACACACACACACACACCACCCTTCCACCACAAACAACCACAAGCTCAACAGTTGTCAACAGTTCAGCAGTTGTCCCATCCCTGAGCCCAACTCAAGAGAAGACTTGATATGTGAATGCAAATCCAGTTGTAGCTGTTTGAGAAGGCATGCAAAATTGATCAATAATGGTGAGATTTGACTAACCAATGTCAAGTCCTAGCTGATGGCGCTCAGATTCACCCCTTTCCGCTAAAACAAACACGCTGGTCTCCAGTTGTGACCATTTTCTCAAGCATCTCTGTGCATTCAGACCTTTTGATTATTTTGTGCCACCAGGGCCGCAATAATTTGCCCCCCTCTTAGATTGTCCGAGTGTTTCCTCATCCCCATGGGTTACTGCAGCTAGTGTTGCCAGCACTGCCATTACCTGGATGGAGGCACCCCACTGGAATTCCCACCGGTTAGGTACAAGGTCATCAAAGTTCTCATTAGCAGCTTTGAGAATCTCCTTGTATATTATGCTCACACATCTGGGATCTTTAGATTTATTGGACCAGCCCTGCCAGGCAGGCTCAGACTCTTGAGGGTGTAGTGCTGCATTAGTGGGTCTCTGACCTGTGTTTATCTTTCTGTCTTGGCTATGTATAGGCTACTTGCAGTAGGCCTATAAAACAGATAAGGACTTCTCCTTAGTGTGTGGGTTGCTCAGGTGGGTGTCTAGGGTATAAGGTTGGGGACCGCTCCATCATGATTTTTCTTAAGTTAACTTAAATAAAGGAAAAATAAAAACATAAATAAATAGGACAATAAATAAAACTATATATATATATTGGTTTTTATTATGTACATCCCATATCTGTACATTGAAAGCTCTCTCTGTCACAACTCCTGCTATGTCACGAACGTCGTCAGGGAAACGACCGGACCAAGGTGCAGCGTGGTGAGCGTACATTTTCTTTTAATGGCATAAATGTTACAAACACAAACAACCGTGAGGCCACTAACACAGACAACTACCCACAACTAAGGTGGAAAAACAGGCTGCCTAAGTATGATTCCCAATCAGAGACAACGATAGACAGCTGTCCCTGATTGAGAACCATACCCGGCTAAAACATAGAAAAAGAAAACATAGAAATAAAGAAACTAGAATGCCCACCCTAGTCACACCCTGGCCTAACCAAAATAGAGAATTAAAGCCTCTCTATGGCCAGGGTGTGACATGCTCGCAGACACACATGGGCTCTGGCATTTGCAACCATTTTCATTTTTCACTCACTAAACCCCTCACTTTTCCAAACACAAAAACACAAACCCCACCTTCCATCCCAATACACCTGCACATACCCACATACTGGGCCTTCGTTGTCCTCTGTTTGCTGTGTTTTTATCTCTACCATGTTGATTCCTACCTCATTTCAGGCTTCTGGGTACTTCTGTGTTCCAGTACCTAATTTTGAAGATGTATTATTTCAATAATTATCCTTTCTTCTAATGCTGTAATTTATCTATTTATAAATACTACAAATAGAAAGTCTAATAGTAATTATTTATTACAACTTTCCCTATCTTGATTGGTATACTGTTTATGTAGATTATTTCTTTGTCAATTCTTGTATTTTAATGTTGTCCTGTTTTTGTTGTTGTTACAATCCCTACCATGGATAGTATTGGGCGTTCCAATATTCAACTCCTCTATGGGAACTTTGTATTATTTAGAATAGCCATGGAGTAGTCTTGGTGACTCGGAACAGTTGGTTATGAATGTAAATTTTATCGACTACGAGAGCTAAATGATGCCCTTTTAGTCTATTCACCTTGACGACTGGGAACAGAACTTTGTGACGTTTTGCAATTTCCTTCAGGAACTGATCATCCATGCCTATTTCTGTGCCAGTGAGTCTTTTGCCCAGACTTTTAACCATTATTTTATCTTTAAAGAATGCACATTTTTCAACAATTGTGCACTCGTATCGCTGTCCTCTGTCCGAAACATTGCCCACATTCAAGTTTGATTTTGTCTACAATAACGCCTGGGATCTTTTATTTTGGGGCTCCCGAGTGGCGCAGCGATCTAAAGCAATGCATCTCAGTGCTAGAGGCGTCACTACAGACCCTGGGCTGTATCACAACCGGCCGTGATCGTGAGTCCCATAGGGCGACGCACAATTATTCCGGTTATTGCCGGGGTAGGCCTACATTGTAAAATATGAATTAGTTCTAAACTGACTTGCCTAGTTAAATAAAAACTCTGTAGTGCTTTAAGAAGAAATTATTTCACCATACTCACAGGATCTTCACCCTCATTTTCTTTAATAACGGTAAGTACCACATTTTCTGGCATAGATGTCTGTATTTCAAGTAAGGCTTCTCTCAGAAACATGTTCTCCTTTTTAAGTTCTTTAACGTCTGTTTCCATAGTATAGACTGTACCTTTTTAGCTTGTTTCTTTCTTTCTCCATTGTAGTAGCTTTTCGTCACTTCAACTCTTTTATATCTTTACTGACCAGTTCAAGAATATAACCTAAAGGAGCAGCAGTCTCCAGCCTGTCCCTTAGGATCCCCTCCCTGCACCCCAGACTTCACCCTCTCCCCCCTCTCCTATCTCCCTCCCTGTGTCAGTGGCCACAGCGCTTTCCACCCCCAGTGTCAGTGGGACCCTGTCAGTGGCCTTGGCTGTCAGAGGAACACTGAGGAACACTGCCCCATCTGACGTGCATCTGACAAATACACCAATTAGGCCCCATTCCCAAGGCTATTTTTAGGGTGCCTGTGAGTTTTATCTTTTCTACAGCGACATCTTTTCACAGAGGGATGTCGCTGAGAGGTGTCGATGGGAACCGGGGGAGCTTTTCTGTTCACTTTAAAGCACTACTCAAATGACAGGAACATTTTTTTTTTCATTCACGTGAGAAGAACCCACATGTGTGTTTCTGCACTGCAGCACAGCTGCTCACTGCAGACCTGTCCAGCCGATCACAGACGAAAAAGATGAGAATTCAGACATGAGAAAACAATGCCTGAAACCTTTGAACGCGATCGTTCCACCTGGACGCTTTACGACACTAGCAGTTGCATTCGATCAGAACTACACAGGTGTGTGATCCATTTGCACACAACTACAGTACATACAATACTCAATTGGGGAAATTATGTCAATATTATTTAACATTTAATGACACAGTACCAGAATTACACTGTACAATTGAATTAGATGTTGGATAGTTGTATTGGGGTAATATTTTATAAGCATATTATTTAACCTCACATGTGACCCATAAGACTATGCACATAGCCAATTAAAATGTTTATCAAAATCCAATTAACATTAAAGTAAAATAATGTGAAATCAAGTATTATGCAATGAGTTGACGATGACAACCAAGAATTGGTCTGAGGAGGAAATTCTAAATGCAAGTGTATTTCATTAACATTGTAAAATGAACAGATTAACATACAAGGCATAAAGCTTAAGTTACAAAGCATTAAGAACCATTGCAACACATTCATCTAAATACAATCAGAGAGGAGGAGAGAGAGAGAGAGAAGTCTTAGCCTGAAAGGCCATGCCCCAAGAGACACTGGGGGGGGGGGGGGGGTGTTTCACATCAGAGCAGGCAAGGATAAACGAATGAGGAAGAAACAATGAAGCTAAGACTCTTTTAAAAGCATCAGAGGGTGTTTTCGCATATAGCCCGATCTCAGTCCTCTTTAAAGTGAACTCTGGGGTAAAAAAAAAGCCAAAGAACTCAGATCTTTTATATTCATACTGCCCTTGCCTTTGAATGTGAACTCACCTATTTTACCAGTTCACTTCACCTATTTTGTGGGGTGAGTCCTCATTGCTATGTTTAGAAAGGAACCAAGTGTAATGGTTCTCTTGTGGTGAAGGAGAGTCGGACCAAAATGCAGCGTGTAGATTGCGATCCATGTTTAATAAACAAACGTAAAACATGAATCAATACAAACACTACAAAACAAAGAACGTAATGAACGTAACGAAAACCGATACAGCCTATACTTGTGTAAACTAACACAGAGACAGGAACAAGGACACTCAGGACAATCACCCACGAAACACACAGAATATGGCTGCCTAAATATGGTTCCCAATCAGAGACAACGATAAACACCTGCCTCTGATTGAGAACCACTTCAGACAGCCATAGACTTAACTAGAACACCCCACTAAGCTACAATCCCAATACCAACACACCACATACAAAAAAACCCATGCCACACCCTGGCCTGACCAAATAAATGAAGATAAACACAAAATACCTCGACCAGGGCATGACACCAAGATATTTTTCCAACACTCACTCAATGCACTGTGGGTTTTTACAAAGTGCAGGACAAGCCATTCCATCAGAATGTGTTATCGGACAGCTAGATACAACATACAGTGCAAAAAATACATTAAAAAAAATGAAATATCACATTTACATAAGTATACACCCCCTATACTCAGCACTTTGTTGAAGCACCTTTGGCAGCAATTACAGTCTTGAATTTTCTTGGGTATGACGCTACAAGCTTGGCACACCTTTATTTGGGGAGTTTCTCCCATTCTTATCTTCAGATCCTTTCTGTCAGGTTGGATGGGGAGCGTTGCTGCACAGCTATTGTCAGGTCTCTCCAGAGATGTTCGATCAGGTTTAAGTCCAGGCTCTGGCTGGGCCACTCAAGGGCATTCAGAGACTTGTCCCGAAGCCACTCCTTGGCTTGGTGCTTAGGGTCTTTGTCCTGTTGGAAGGTGAACCTTCATCCCTCAGTCTGAGGTCCTGAGCGCTCTAGAGCAGGTTTTCATCAAGAATCTCTCTGTGCTTTGCGCCGTTCATCTTTGCCTCGATCCTGAGTAGTCTCCCAGTCCCTGCCCTTGAAAAACATCCCCACAGCATATTGCTGCAACCACCATGGTTTACCGTATAGACGGTGGCAGGCTTTCTCCAGACATGACGCTTGATATTCAGGCCAAAGATTTCAATCTTGGTTTCATCAGTCCAGGGAATCCTGTTTCTCATGGTCTGAGAGTCCTTTCATAAAGGCCTATTTGGCATACTCCAAGCAGCCTGTCATGTTCCTTTTACTGAGGTGTGGCTTCCATCCTGTCAGCTCTAGGAAGAGTCTTGGTGGGACCAAACTTCTTCCATTTAAAAATGATGGAGGCCACAATGTTCTTGGGGACCTTCAACAATGCAGACATTTTTTTGGTACCTTTCCCCAGATCTGTGCCCTTACTCAATCCTTTCTCGCGGCACTTAGGAGAATTCCTTTGACCTCGTGGCTTGGTTTTTACTCTCACATTTACTGTCAACTGTGGGACCTTATATAGACAGGTGTGTGCCTTTCCAAATCCTGTCCAATCATTTGAATTTACCACAGGTGAACTCCAATCAAGCTGTAGAAACATCTCAAGGATGATCAATGGAAACATGATGCACCTGAGCTCAATTTCGAGTGTCATAGCAAAGGGTTTGAATACTCATGAAAATAAGGTATTTCTGTTTTTTCTTTGTAATACATTTGCTGTATACAGTGCCTTAAGAACGTATTCACAACCGTTGACTTTTTCCACATTTTGTGCTACAGCCTAAATTTAAAATGGATTTAATTGAGATTCTGTGTCACTGGCCTACACACAATACTCCATAATATCAAAGTAGAATTATGTTTTTAGAAATGTGTACAAATTAAGAAAAAATGTCAAGCTGAAATGTCTTGAGTCATTAACTATTCAACGCCTTTGTTATGGCCTAAATAAGTTCATGAGTAACAATGTGCTTAACAAGTCACATACTCTGTTGCATAGACTCTGTGCGAAATAAAAGTTTAACATGATGTTTTAATTACTACCTCATCTCTGTACCCCACACATACAATTATCTGTAAGGTCCCTCAGTCGAGAAGTGAATTTCAAACACAGATTCTACCACAAAGACCAGCTGATGCCTCACAAAAAATGGCACCTATTGGTAGATGGGTTCAAATAAAATAGAAAGCAGACACTGAATATCCCTTTGAGCATGTTGAAGTTATTATTTACACTTTGGATGGTGTATCAATACACCCAGTCACTACAAAGATACAGGTGTCATTACTAACTCAGTTGTCGAAGAGGAATGAAAGTGATTTCACCAGGAGGCCAATGGTGACTTTAAAACAGTTACAGAGTTTAATGGCTGTGATAGGAGAAAACTGAGGATGGATCAACAACATTGTACGGTAATTACTCCACAATACTAACCTAAATTACTGAGTGAAACGGAAGCTTGTACGTACAGAATAAAAATATTTTTAAAAATGCATCTTGTTTGCAGCAAGGCTCTCAAGTAATATTGCACAAAATGTGGCAAAGCCATTAACTTTTTTCCTGAATACAAAGTGTTATGTTTGGGGCAAATCCAATTCAACACATACTGAGTACCACTCCATATTTTCCAACCCATATTTTCAAACATAGTAGTGGCTGCATCATGTTATGGGTATGCTTGTAATTGTTAAGGACTGGGGAGTTTTTCACGATACAAAATACATTGAATGAAGCCAAGCACAGGCAGAATCCTAGAGGCGAACCTGGTTCAGTCTGCTTTCCATCAGACACGGTGAGGTTAATTCACCTTTCAGCAGGACAATAACATAAAACACAGATCTACACTGGAGTTGCTTACCAAGAAGACAGTGACCATTTTTTCCTTGATGTTAAAACAAGACTATGGCTTATACCTATGTGTATATTTCATTTAACTTAAATGTGATATTGTACCTTTACTTTTTTTATTAAAACAGTATGTGATTGTATATGTTGTATATGTAGATGTCACGGTTCATGAATCCACTGCCTCCCTCTCTCTTTCTCTCTCTCTCTCTCTCTCTCTCTCTCTCTCTCTCTCTCTCTCTCTCTCTCTCTCTCTCTCTCTCTCTCTCCCGTGTTTGTGTGGGCGTGGTTCCCAATCTCGGCCTGATTGTCTGCGCCAGCTGGAACCACTTATCTTCCCTTTATATGTTCTGTAAGCAGTGTTTCTTGTTGTCAGATCGTTGTTACTTCCCTGAGGTTGTGTCGTGTTTCTGTGCTCTTCTCTCGCCGCCCTTGTGTGGATTATCTGCTGTGCTCCTTCCTACCCATCCGGACACACTCCCCTGGATTTCTCAGCACGCTATCATTGGAAGATGCGCCCTAGTCCCTGGGTCGGATTCCGTCTGAGTACAGTCTGTCTGTCCTGTTGCTGTTGTAAACTGTATTCATTAAACCATCGTTGCTTGCATCTTGCATCCGCCTCTGTATTGTCACAGAACGATCTGACCAGACCATGGATGCAGCGAGTTCAACGAGTCTGACCGAATTCATTTCCCGCAGTATCACGAGAATGGATCAACAAGAGGAGAACATCTCCAGCACAGGTCGGGCAGTACAAGCCCTTGCGACGCAGGTATCCCAGCTGATCCAACAATTACAACATCTGAGGGGTTCCGCTGCGCCACCTACACCGGCAGTTCAACCCGCCCTGCCAGAGCCGGATTCCCAGCTAGAGCCACGGCTACCGACACCAGAGGGTTATTCAGGTGATCCTGACTATTGCAGAGGCTTTCTTACGAGATGTTCCATGCATTTCTCGTTGCAGCCACGGACCTTCAACCGTGAACAGTCTAAGGTAGCATTCGTACTCACACTGCTATCAGGCAAAGCGGCTCTTTGGGGAACGGCGGTGTGGGCGAACCAGAACCCATGCTGCACCTCTTTCCAGACACTCTCCGAAGAGATGAGAAGGGTCTTTGATCGGGCCGTGGCGGGTAGGGAGGCGGCCAGACTACTCGCTGACCTTCGCCAAGGAGACCAGTATCGGAATACTCCATACTCCATCCAATTCCGCACTCTGGCCGCAGAGTGTCAGTGGAACGAGGAGGCGCAGTGGGACATGTTCCTGCATGGGATGGAGGACCGGATCCAGAAGGAGATTTATGTTCTGGACCTTCCCAGGAGTTTAAATGGACTAGTGGAACTAGCCTTGAGGGTCGACGCTCGTCTGAGTCGTATTGGCCGCCGAGCATGCCCTAACAGACCGTATAACGACACGGAGGGCGGGCATGCCAGCAGCGGGAACACGGCCAGTTCAGCCTCCGCTCACGAACCCATGCAGCTGGGGAGAGCTCGCCTCTCCCGGGAAGAGAGGGAGAGGCGGAGATCCCAAGGACTCTGTCTCTACTGTGGTAGAGCGGGCCACTTTATCCACTCCTGCCCGGTAAAAGATCAGGCCCGGTAGTAAACATGAGGCTACTATCGGGTGGTGTCACCACAGAGAAGACCTCATCATCTACTCTCCTCCCGGTAAGACTAAGATGGGCCACCCACATGCACGACACCCAAGCCTTACTGGACTCAGGAGCAGAGGGTAATTTCATGGACTTCAAGCTCGCTCACAAACTCCAGATTCCTATCACCTCACTCACGCACAAGATATCCGTCAACGCTCTCAATGGTCAAGAACTCCCCAACATTTCTCACACCACTGAACCTATCACACTCATCACTTCTGGCAATCACACTGAGACACTATCATTTCTACTCATGGACTCACCCCTTGCACCATTAGTTCTCGGCCACCCTTGGCTCACCCAACACAACCCCAGAGTTGACTGGGGTCATAACTCTATATCCATGTGGAGTAACAAGTGTCTTGAGTCCTGTTTAGTGTCTGCCTGTTCGTCTGTGTCTGATTCTGTGTTTCTAGAGGAGGCAGTGGATTTGTCTAACGTGCCCGTTGAATACCTCGACCTGAAGGAGGTGTTCAGTAAGTCCCGTGCTGCTTCTCTTCCTCCGCATCGTCCCTATGACTGTGCAATAGAATTATTGCCAGGTGAGTCTCCGCCTAAAGGCAAGTTATATTCACTCTCTGTTCCTGAGAGGGAGGCTATGGAGAGATACATCTCTGATTCTCTGGCATCTGGATTCATTCGTCCTTCCTCTTCTCCAGCGGGGGCGGGGTTCTTCTTTGTGGGGAAGAAGGACGGATCTCTGCGTCCTTGCGTTGATTACCGTGGATTGAATAACATCACAGTGAAGAATACCTATCCCTTACCGTTGATGTCCTCAGCCTTTGAAAGGTTACAGGGAGCATCCGTGTTCACTAAGTTGGATTTACGTAATGCATATCATTTGGTTCGCATAAGGGGGGGACGAATGGAAGACCGCGTTTAACACCCCCAGAGGGCACTTAGAATATTTGGTCATGCCTTTTGGGCTATCCAACTCCCCAGCGGTTTTCCAGGCACTCGTCAATGACGTGCTGAGAGATATGATTGATCAGTTCATATATGTTTACCTGGATGACATACTGATTTTTTCTTCTTCTCTCCAGGAACACGTTCAGCACGTCAGATGAGTGCTTCAGAGGTTGTTGGAGAATGGACTTTTTGTCAAGGCGGAGAAATGCATTTTTCATGCACAATCCGTTCCATTCCTAGGTTACATCGTCTCGACTGAAGGTATTCGCATGGATCCTGACAAGGTTAAGGCTGTGGTGGATTGGCCAAGCCCAGATTCCCGTAAGGCCCTACAGAGGTTTCTGGGATTCGCCAATTTCTACCGGCGTTTCGTTCGCAACTTTAGTCAGATAGTCGCTCCTCTTACCGCCTTAACCTCCCCCAGAGTGACGTTCAGGTGGCCCGATACAGCCGAGGCTGCATTCGCCAAACTCAAGAGCCGCTTTGTTTCGGCTCCCATCCTCATAGCTCCCGATCCCTCGCGTCAGTTCGTGGACGCTTCAGAGGTGGGGGTAGGTGCGGTACTTTCCCAACGTTCCTCTTCTGACGACAAGATGCACCCTTGTGCGTTCCTTTCCCATCGGTTATCACCTGCGGAACGCAACTACGACATTGGCAACAGGGAGTTGTTGGCAGTGAAGTTAGCACTGGAGGAGTGGCGCCATTGGTTAGAGGGTTCGGGGGTACCTTTTATAGTTTGGACCAATCACAAAAATTTGGAATATATCAGAACCGCCAAGCGACTCAACTCCAGGCAGGCGCGGTGGGCACTCTTTTTTTCGGACGTTTTGACTTCTCTCTCTCGTATCGCCCGGGTTCCAAGAATGTCAAACCCGATTCCCTTTCTCGCATTTTTGACCATTCCGAACACCCATCCACTCCCGAGTGCATCCTACCCGGGACCCTAGTGGTATCCACACTCACATGGGAGGTTGAATCGAGGGTCAAAACGGCCTTAGAAGGGGTAACGCCTCCGCCCGGTTGCCCGCCTAATCGGTTGTTTGTGCCGGAGGGGTGTCGGTCCGATGTTATTCGGTGGGGGCATTGCTCCAACGTAGCGTGTCATCCAGGAGTCAGCCGCACTAGCTTTTTGGTTAAGCAAAGCTTTTGGTGGCCACTGATGGCTCGTGACATTCACAGTTTTGTCTTGGCTTGCTCGGTTTGTGCCACTGGGAAGACTTCTAATCGACCCCCAGATGGGTTACTCCAACCGCTGTCGGTCCCTTCGAGACCCTGGTCCCACATCGCGCTAGATTTTGTTACCGCCCTCCCGCCCTCCCAGGGCAAGACGGTGGTGTTGACCGTGGTGGACCGGTTCTCGAAGGCGGCTCATTTTATTCCCTTGCCTAAATTACCATCTGCCAAGGAGACAGTGGTAGCTGTCATGGATCACGTCTTTCGCTTACATGGCCTGCCGATGGACGTAGTTTCTGACAGGGGGCCCCAATTTGTGTCCAAGTTTTGGCAAGAGATTTGTAGGTTACTGGGAGCGAGTGTCAGCCTGTCTTCAGGGTTTCATCCCCAGAGCAACGGTCAAACGGAGAGGGCCAACCAAGATTTGGAGAGAGTGTTGCGATGTTTGGTTTCTAAGAATCCCTCTTCCTGGAGTCAACAACTCTCTATGGTTGAGTACGCTCACAATTCGTTGCCAGTGGCAGCTACGGGTCTCTCTCCGTTTGAGTGTAGTTTAGGTTACCAGCCACCTATCTTTCCCAGTACGGAGTCCGAGGTCACTGTTCCTTCCGCTCACGCTTTCATCCAGAGGTGCCGTCACGCATGGAGCAGAGCCCGTGAGACTCTTCTCCGGGTGGGGGCGCGCACCAAGGCTAAGGCCGATCGTCACCGGTCGAAGCCTCCGGTATACGTCGTTGGCCAAAGAGTGTGGCTTTCTACTAAGAACATTCCACTCCGATCCGTTTCGAACAAGCTTGCCCCCAAATTTATCGGCCCGTTCAAAGTCACCAGGATCATTAGTCCGGTGGCGGTCCGGCTCAAGCTTCCTCCGGCGTATAGGAGAATTCATCCTACCTTTCATGTGTCTAAAATAAAACCTGTGTTTCAGGCACGCATTAACCCGCCGGTCCCGGTTCCCCCGCCGCCACGACTTGTTGATGGGGAACCCACCTTTTCTGTCAATCGTATTTTGGACTCTAGAAGGAGGGGACGCGGATTCCAGTACCTGGTGGACTGGGAGGGTTACGGCCCGGAGGAGAGAAGTTGGGTACCTGCTAGGGACATTCTGGATCACTCCCTTATCGATGATTTCAATCGACAGGTAAATTCGGCTGGGAACGCCAAGAGGCGTTCCTAGGGAGGGGGGTATTGTCACAGTTCACGAATCCACTGCCTCCCTCTCTCTTTCTCTTTCTCTCTCTCCCGTGTTTGTGTGGGCGTGGTTCCCAATCTCGGCCTGATTGTCTGCGCCAGCTGGAACCACTTATCTTCCCTTTATATGTTCTGTAAGCAGTGTTTCTTGTTGTCAGATCGTTGTTACTTCCCTGAGGTTGTGTCGTGTGTCTGTGCCCTTCTCTCGCCGCCCTTGTGTGGATTATCTGCTGTGCTCCTTCCTACCCATCCGGACACACTCCCCTGGATTTCTCAGCACGCTATCATTGGAAGATGCGCCCTAGTCCCTGGGTCGGATTCCATCTGAGTACAGTCTGTCTGTCCTGTTGCTGTTGTAAACTGTATTCATTAAACCATCGTTGCTTGCATCTTGCATCCGCCTCTGTATTGTCACAGTAGATGGCCGAGTTACAATTTTGATTTAAATCTACATGGCGAGACTTGAAAAGGGTTGTGCTCAACAACCAATTTGACAGAGCTTGAAGAATTCTGAAAAGAATAATGGACAAATATTGTACAATCCAGGTGTGCAAAGCTCTTAGAAACTTACCCAGAAAGACTCACAGCTGTAATCACTGCCAAATGTGATTCTGACATGTATTTCAATTCAATAAATGTGCAAACATTTCTAAAAACATGTTTTGACCTTGTCATTATGGGATATTGTGTGTAGATAGGTGAGAGAAAAAACATATATTTAATACATTTTGAATTCAGGCTGTAACACAACAAAATGTGGAATAAGTCAAGGGGTATGAATACTTTCTGAAGGCACTGTACCTACTTACAATGCATTTAGTTAAAAGATGAGACATAATAATTGTAATCAGAAGATACTATTAACATGTAAATATTATTGATAACAGAAAAAAATAGCAGAAGAATAACTGTAGGTTAAATAATGCTGTAATTGAAAATCGTACATCCAATGTAGGCTACTGACAAAAACACATTTGGAGTGTTTTTCAGTGCTAGGAAGAGGAGAATGTTAGCTTTCTAATGAGCAACACAATCTACTCTACTCCAAATATCAAGCAAGTTACATGGAATTACATGCTGTGTGTCATCAAACCATGTTTTTGAGGAAAATGCAGTCAAAGTTTACAGTTACTTTTTAAGACATTTATTCAAATAATGAATAACAACCACTTACTTAATACAAAACACAATCCATTGACATGAGTGCCTGTGTTCTACTCACACACACACACACACACACACACACACACACACACACACACACACACACACACACACACACACACACACACACACACACACACACACACACACACACACACACACACACACACACACACACACACACACACACACACACACACACACACACAAGCAACTGGATGTATAGGCTACATTGACATATTGTCACAGGCTACATGTACATATACATTATAACAGAGAAACACTCTCACACTGCACATGTTCACACCATGATATGTTTGAGGACTACATGTGGTGTGCACGTGTTTGTGCGCATGTGTACTTGGACTTCCACATACATACGTGCGCACAAACACGTGCACAGCCCATGTAGTCCTCAAACATATCATGGTTGTAGTCCATAGTTTTTCCATGTCAGATTACATTCGAGGATAAATAATGGATAAATTACTATGTTAAATAAATGTGTATAGGCTATACTCAAACAAATGTTTTCTTTCTGATACATCCCTGGGCACAGCACACAGCACATGAAGATGTGCCCAACCAACCCTCTCGCAATCCCAGCTCCTGCATTTTTATGACAGTCACACAGAGTAAACGACATCTGAAAAGAGCTAAAACAGGGAAGGGGAAGGAGGGGGTGAGAGATAAAACAGGGAAGGGAAAGGAGGGGGTGAGAGATAAAACAGGGAAGGGGGTGGAGGGGTGAGATATAAAACAGGGAAGGGAAAGGAGGGGGTGAGAGATAAAACAGGGAAGGGAAAGGAGGGGGTGAGAGATAAAACAGGGAAGGGGAAGGGGGTGAGATATAAAATAGGGAAGGGAAAGGAGGGGTTGAGAGATAAAACAGGGAAGGGAAAGGAGGGGTGAGAGATAAAACAGGGAAGGGGGTGGAGGGGGTGAGATATAAAACAGGGAAGGGAAAGGAGGGGGTGAGAGATAAAACAGGGAAGGGAAAGGAGGGGGTGAGAGATAAAACAGGGAAGGGGAAGGGGGTGAGATATAAAATAGGGAAGGGAAAGGAGGGGTTGAGAGATAAAACAGGGAAGGGGGTGGAGGGGGTGAGATATAAAACAGGGAAGGGGGTGGAGGGGGTGAGATATAAAACAGGGAAGGGAAAGGAGGGGTGAGAGATAAAACAGGGAAGGGAAAGGAGGGGTGAGAGATAAAACAGGGAAGGGGAAGGGGGTGAGATATAAAATAGGGAAGGGAAAGGAGGGGTTGAGAGATAAAACAGGGAAGGGGGGTGGAGGGGGTGAGATATAAAACAGGGAAGGGAAAGGAGGGGGTGAGAGATAAAACAGGGAAGGGGGTGGAGGGGGTGAGATATAAAACAGGGAAGGGAAAGGAGGGGTGAGAGATAAAACAGGGAAGGGAAAGGAGGGGGTGAGAGATAAAACAGGGAAGGGAAAGGAGGGGTGAGAGATAAAACAGGGAAGGGAATGGAGGGGGTGAGATATAAAACAGGGAAGGGAAAGGAGGGGGTGAGAGATAAAACAGGGACGGGAAAGGAGGGGGTGAGAGATAAAACAGGGAAGGGAAAGGAGGGGGTGAGAGATAAAACAGGGAAGGGAAAGGAAGGGGTGAGAGATAAAAGGGTCAGAATATGCTCTGGTCTCTAAGCAGCAACTAGAATGAGAAACGTGAAAGAAAATCTGACCAGACACACACACACGTCACCAGAGAATAAGGACTGACAATCTCTTTGGATCCGTTTCAGGTCGGCTTTGGCTTAAGCTGACGAACGTTTGATACAAATATAAGTATCAAGATTTAGAAAAACACCCACCATGATCACACATCATAGTTTTGTACTTGTGTCACATAAAGGACTCGGTTTCAAATGTCGGTAGCGACTGTATGTCTTCCTTCTTAAATCCAGGGATCCATCCTAGGAGCGGCATCTCGTGGACATCGGCAAAGTTGTTGACATACTGGACGATTCGCTTCATTTATTTGTAGGACAGCAACAGTTTGCTGGCAAGACGACCACCACACCTCATCTTCCTTTGAACCTCACCATGTTCCTTATAGAACTTTATCACTGTAGTCAGCTTTTTGTAGATATTCTGAAACCAGGAAATAAATGATTTAAAACATGCCTTTAATATGTGCTGAAAGGCACAGTCTATTCTCAGCCCTTTTACTTCTATTCATTATATAGCCTACGGATAATTTTTATTAAATAAATATAAAACTTTTTTTATACTGTTGCAGCCCCAAAAACAACAGAAACAATCTAGTTGTACTACTCTGACGAAAACTTAAGCGTCTCTCTGCAGATTTCCTGCCTATAAAGGAACAAATTATGTCCTCTGATGTGTCCTTTCTGTTTGTTTCTTCCTATCTGTTTGCGATCGTGCCAATGAGCACTCAATGTTTTTTATCCGAAAAATAAGACAAATAACAACGTGTAATTCTTTAACACTTGTACTATTATTGTAAATGGGTTTACTGTTTATACTGTTTGATATAAAGGTATGTGATTACTTTATAAATGGTCGTTTCATGTACGTATGTAACCTGTCTTTAGGACAAATAGGACAAATATAAACACACACACACACACACACACACACACACACACACACACACACACACACACACACACACACACACACACACACACACACACACACACACACACACACACACACACACACACACACACACACACACACGTTTTATGGGCTACACATTGCCGACGCGCACACACAGACACACAAGTCACATAAGTTATTCGCTACATAGCTAGCTAGGTTGCGTAGGCTACAAATCCCCCAATTCTCTCTCTCTCTCTCATGCCACACATTCACCCACCCACTCACACACACACACTTGTCTTTAATACACTAGCTATCTAACTAGTCGGTCTACTTGTGCCTTATCGCATACAAAAACACAGACTCGAACAGAGGGACAGACACATTACACCTTACTGACTGACAGCCAACTAAACTTGACCAGTAGTTGAATGGAAAGCACTTACCATTGGCGAGTTAATTAATCTAGTCACGTCTCTTAATTAATGAATCTTCTCCTTTCCCCCTTCTGATGACCAGGTGGCGAATCGCATCTCTGCATGTCTGGCAGACATATCAGTGTGGATGACGGATCACCACCTCAAGCTGAACTTCGGCAAGACGGAGCTGCTCTTCCTCCCGGGGAAGGACTGCCCGTTCCATGATCTCGCCATCACGGTTGACAACTCCATTGTGTCCTCCTCCCAGAGCGCTAAGAACCTTGGCGTGATCCTGGACAACACCCTGTCGTTCTCAACTAACATCAAGGCGGTGGCCCGTTCTTGTAGGTTCATGCTCTACAACATCCGCAGAGTACGACCCTGCCTCACACAGGAAGCGGCGCAGGTCCTAATCCAGGCACTTGTCATCTCCCGTCTGGATTACTGCAACTCGCTGTTGGCTGGGCTCCCTGCCTGTGCCATTAAACCCCTACAACTCATCCAGAACGCCGCAGCCCGTCTAGTGTTCAACCTTCCCAAGTTCTCTCACGTCACCCCGCTCCTCCGCTCTCTCCACTGGCTTCCAGTTGAAGCTCGCATCCGCTACAAGACCATGGTGCTTGCCTACGGAGCTGTGAGGGGAACGGCACCTCAGTACCTCCAGGCTCTGATCAGGCCCTACACCCAAATAAGGGCACTGCGTTCATCCACCTCTGGCCTGCTCGCCTCCCTAGCACTGAGGAAGTGCAGTTCCCGCTCAGCCCAGTCAAAACTGTTCGCTGCTCTGGCTCCCCAATGGTGGAACAAACTCCCTCACGACGCCAGGACAGCGGAGTCAATCACCACCTTCCGGAGACACCTGAAACCCCACCTCTTTAAGGAATACCTAGGATAGGATAAAGTAATCCTTCTCACCCCCCTTAAAATATTTAGATGCACTATTGTAAAGTGGCTGTTCCACTGGATGTCATAAGGTGAATGCACCAATTTGTAAGTCGCTCTGGATAAGAGCGTCTGCTAAATGACTTAAATGTAAATGTAAATGTCTCTTGACCATCTCCTTGGGGGTAAAAATCAAATAGCAGAGCTTCCATTCATTGGACTTGCAAGTGCAACTGATCTCGCAAGTCTTTTCAATTTCTTCCCCAGCATCACCGACATATCCCCCCTGGACTGACTAAAGCACAGTAATTGATGGATCCACCGTTAATGGGTGGTCTTCCTCAGTTGCCTCCTCAAGGGACTTGACTTTGTCTGTGGAGTCGTTGAAGGAGTCACTCTCCGACTCAGGGTAAAAAATGAGTTGCCAATAAATTGACTCCACTGATCGTCTGAATCAGCTCGCAGCACGACATTACTATTTAAAAATCTAGCGATTTCTTTCTCCTGGGAATCCAATGATACATTAGAAAGCTAAGCTAGCTAGCTAAGGTGTAGGCAGTAGTGACAGTGGGACTATGTATGATGGGTTTAGCTTTTTGATTGGGGAAACAGGAAAATCATCCGGTTGAATAGGATAATGTAGCTTGATTAAAAATAGCTAGCTAGTTTGTAAATCATTCATGATTTAAGAATAGGGGAGGGTTTTGATTGTGCCGATAAAATAGTGCTGCGAAAGCCTGATCTGATGTGTTACAAGCTAGCATCCACCAAACCGATGTGAAAGTGCTCCGTTGCTATGTTTCATCCTTTATAAGATTAAACACTATATTTTAGTGATAATACATACAGATTATGAAAACAAAGTCATTATTTTGTTTTAAAAAAACACCATTTATATGTAAATTAGTCATAGCAACTTCTAACTGATTATGATAGAGTGTGTCACATATGTTGTTATCTTCTCACACTATTCAAACCCCCCAATAGAATAAACAGTTTATGAAACTCTCTTAGCCTATAGATCACATATTGCAAACATATAATCTAAACTAAAAATTCCAAAAATATTTTAGAATGTCTGTGCATCCTTGACAATCCCGAACCTAGACATCATCATTTTCTCTCTTTTTTCATCATCATTTTCTCTCTGGCAGCAATGTGAGGGGCTATGGCAGGGGAAATGGTGTTGCTGTAGTCTAGTGTGAGGGGCTATGGCAGGGGAAATGGTGTCGCTGTAGTCTAGTGTGAGAGGCTATGGCAGGGAAATGGTGTTGCTGTAGTCTAGTGTGTGATGCGGGAATAATGAAAAGCGAACTTGGGGAGCTTTGTGTTCACATTACCCTAAAAAAGGGAACCAGTCCGCAGAATACAAGTGAACCGAACTCAGTTTTGGTTAGATTCGGGGGGCTCTTTTGAGGGATCTGAGTTCCTTTGGAGTGTTCAAATTGCACACAAAAAAAATGAAACAAACTGCACTGAGTTCACAAAAATTGTCTGAAAGGGACCAAATGTGAAAACACCCTGAGTTGCTTGGATAAAAAAATCTAAGTTGTTGACCAATAGTATTACTGTAAAGTTAACCTCCAATCAGACATCAGACCTACAGGTTGCAAAGATAACAGAACCTCTGCTAACCAGATGTGAGACAAGAGGGGGTTGGAGCGATGATGCAGCATTACTAAGATAACAAAAAGGCGACCTTGCATACAGCTGATAAGTGCCACTTCAGGGGGCAGCACTAAGTAGTGAAAGCTGTTCTCGCTGCGGTACAGATCTCTCTGATGTGATCTGAACACAAACTATTGGGGTGGTCAGAAGGGACTTGTCAACTCATCCCGCTATCCCTGGCTGGCCCTCTCATCCCCCGCATGCAGAACAGGCACCTGTGGAGCAGCACAGAGCACGCTTCACTACAGGCTACAGCTACCACTACGGCTAGAACAGCTTGGGCCGTGGGAGTGAGGTGAGAGATGGCCAAAGGGAACTCAGTAACCTTCTCTACGCACACCGCCAACATTCTAGAGCAACCGCCCACACAGGCATCAGGATCCACCGCTCCAACTGAAAGATAATGCAGTGACACATCACTCCAGAGATACAATACTCACTCACACACACACACTCACGTGTACAAACACACACATCCACCAACACACCTGATCTAATCAACTCTAGTGGCGGAAGAAGACGCTACTTTCGTTAAGCTGCATCTCTCCCTCCACCCCCGTCTTCATTCTTCTACTCCATCCCTCCCGCCATCCACCGCTCACTCTCCCTCTGTAATAGTGTGGCCTTGTCTGAGAACGAGCCGTGGAGAGAGTTCACAGACACTGATTACCGTTGAACAATAACGCCAGGCCTCACATAAAAAGCCAATTACAGCCTTAAACGTTCTATCACCCCTCCTTAAAGAAAGATCATAGCGTTTTACTTATACATGGCGATGAGGCACAATGGGGAGAGTGTGATAAAGTCAAATTCATTTTCAGCTCAACTCCTGTGCCCTGCCAAGTCGTCCCGCGTGAGAGGTTCCTGCTGTGATCACCCCTGTGGTAAAAGAGCACACGGGTGACAGCAGATGCAAGGAGATTTGTTCAGAGAAAGAGAGGGGGAGAGAGTAAGACAGAGCGAACAGAGAGGAGATTTAGACGAGACAGAAAGAGTGACAGAAAGAAATACGCCCCAGTGTTCATGCGCCTAAATCTGGTTACTCAAGAGACAAATAAGTCAAATGTACAGACTGTACAGATGCTGTTTCCATTTCATTCTACTCCATGTCAATCATTGGCATGAATTACCTAGTGGTTGGTCCCAGTCTTTCACAGCCATATATAACCATGGGTCATGAGACTGATCTTTGACTGTGGTACGGTAGGGTACTGTGGGAGCCTAATGACTCTTTAATCTTGTGCAAAGGTGACTCTAAATGGAACACACACACACACAGAGACATGCAGACATGTGCTTCCCCCAGACCAGAGATCATCAACTAGATTCAGACACATGCAGATTTTTATCTTGAGTGGATGGTCAGGAGGCCGGAACATAATTACAAATAATTTGTAGACTGCAAATTCACCGCAAGAAGCCAACACATAATATTTGACTAAAACATTAAAATTTCTAACCCTTCTTACATTTGTATATAATCACATCTTTCTATCAAGTATGGGAATACTGTGAAACCGATTTCCAAATTAAAATCACTTGGAGTGGATTTTCTTGTGTTTTTACAGTCTTTAAAGTCCAATAATGAAAAATGTATTTCTGGCTCAGAAAACTTGGGGCAAAATAAAATCATCAGTGGGCCAAATTCATCCCTTTGGCCACCAGTTGAGGAACCCTGCCCTAAACAGATACGATAAAAAGCCATCTTTGGAGAATTGCAAGGTGATTATTGAGTAATAAGTGTCCTTGCAACAATATTTCAAGAATATCACTGGGCGATAAATGTCAATTAGGGGAGGCAACCAAGAGCTATTTCCCCTAAACATTGGTTACAGACTGAAGTAGGGCACCTACTGTATTTGTGCCTGTGTGTGTGTGTTACTGGAGGCTCCCCAGAGGAGGAAATAAACAGATTACTGCATGATTGTTGAGTCTTTACTAACGCATTAGTTCTAGTAGCTATGTTGACTATGAAATGAGCTAATATGGTGACAACGATGTAGGCTGTGTGTAGTGGTTAGCGGTTATGGTATGAAGGTTTGGCTTGGAAAGGTTTTTTCGCCTGGAGTTCACAAGTAAAGGGAAAAGGTGAGAGAAGGAGAGTGTGTAGGTGCGATAAGAAATAATATAACAATCAAAGTGATGATGCTGTTTGTACGTGGCTGCTATGAAAGTGAACTGGGTTTGCAGGTGATCAGGGGTGTATTCATTCCGCTGATTCTGTTGAAATTATTTTCTTAATCAGTAGCAAAAGGAACAAAACGGGGATGAAAAGACCTACATTTGTCCAACAGAAACTTTAGTTTGCAACTGTTACCCTAATGATTACAGACCCTAGATCAGCTAGATGCAGACCAGAGTCTGCAAGACGGTAATTAATGTGTCACTGTCTGTCACCTTTATTATATTTCTCTCAACGTGTGCACCTACATTTTAAAAGCTTATTCGTAGGCCAGGTTGTGGTAACATCATGATGGGTATAGGGAAAATCTGAGTATCATGTAGTAGCCTTAACCTATCAATGTTACATTGACCTGGGTGAATGGAATATGAATGACAGTCATCCAATATGCTGTAATAAAAATAAGGCCATGCTCATTAAAAAAAAATTCCTCCTCCCTCATCTTAAACGGCACCGACCACCAGTGGTGTTTGTGTATCTTTGTATGGTTCTGCTATATTGTGTAAATGTGGAATGATTCAAATCTGTTCTTATGCTAATAAATAACTGTTGTATTCAGTACCAGTGATATCACACACATTCCATATGATGTGGTTTGCCAACATTTGCATGGTATTTGCTGTGTAAGCACAGAAGCATAGATTGCACAGCGTGCACAGTATTATCAGTAGACACACTCACACACACTTGTGCAAATACCTCCATAAATTCAAAACTGTTAAAAGACTGTGGCATCACATACACTCCTTTAACTGCTAACCATGTGTATGTGACAAATACATTTGATTTGATTTTTATATAGTAGAACATTATGAACTATTTTCTGTGGATATGGGATCTTTATTTTCTACAGCAGGAAAGAAATCCTACAGCAACAGTTAATGTGAATTATTATGTGGATTATAGTCAATGGACATTTTTGGTAGGGGTTGATATATTTTTCGATAGGGAAAATCAAATCTGAATTTCAGTGTAAATTATACACTTCAGAAGCCATTTTAAATCTCAAATACACAACAAGTTGAACATTTCCTGCATACAGGAATTTTCTCCTGCAACAGGGTGATCAAATTTAGATTCTACATCTGTAGGAGCCGATTGGATTGATGGGATTCCCAGCTAACAGTCACAGTTCATGTTGTCACAGGGCTGCACATCAAGACTAAACAGACAGCTATGGTGTACATATGTGTGTACAGGAACAGTACTAGGACAGACAGGTCAAGGAAAGCTGGGTAACTGACTCAAGAGGTTGTCAAAGAGATCCCTCATTCTGCAGAGAGGGACAAATTCAGTGGGACAGTCACACAGCGGAGGTGGACTTTTTCTGGCCCTCTCACTCTCGCTTTCCCGTGAGAAGCATACTGATTGTAGGCATCGGCTATATCAACGCCCGACATGAATAATAAGCAATGTCATTTCAGCAGCTGAGGAAGGTTCTTAAACGGGGGGGGGGGGACGACAAAGTAGAAAAATAGATGAAGAAGGCTGAGGAAGGTTCTTAAACGGGGGGGACAGGGACAAAGTAGAAAAATAGATGAAGAAGGCAGAGGAAGGTTCTTAAACGGGGGGGACAAAGTAGAAAAATAGATGAAGAAGGCTGAGGAAGGTTCTTAAACGGGGGGGGGGGACAAAGTAGAAAAATACAGTGCCTTGCGAAAGTATTCGGCCCCCTTGAACTTTGCGACCTTTTGCCACATTTCAGGCTTCAAACATAAAGATATAAAACTGTATATTTTTTTGTGAAGAATCAACAACAAGTGGGACACAATCATGAAGTGGAACGACATTTATTGGATATTTCAAACTTTTTTAACAAATCAAAAACTGAAAAATTGGGCGTGCAAAATTATTCAGCCCCTTTACTTTCAGTGCAGCAAACTCTCTCCAGAGGTTCAGTGAGGATCTCTGAATGATCCAATGTTGACCTAAATGAATAATGATGATAAATACAATCCACCTGTGTGTAATCAAGTCTCCGTATAAATGCACCTGCACTGTGATAGTCTCAGAGGTCCGTTAAAAGCGCAGAGAGCATCATGAAGAACAAGGAACACATCCGGCAGGTCCGAGATAGTGTTGAGAAGAAGTTTAAAGCCGGATTTGGATACAAAAGATTTCACAAGCTTTAAACATCCCAAGGAGCACTGTGCAAGCGATAATATTGAAATGGAAGGAGTATCAGACCACTGCAACTCTACCAAGAACTGGCCGTCCTTCTAAACTTTCAGCTCATACAAGGAGAAGACTGATCAGAGATGCAGCCAAGAGGCCCATGATCACTCTGGATGAACTGCAGAGATCTACAGTTGAGGTGGGAGACTCTGTCCATAGGACAACAATCAGTCGTATATTGCACAAATCTGGCCTTTATGGAAGAGTGGCAAGAAGAAAGCCATTTCTTAAAGATATCCATAAAAAGTGTCATTTAAAGTTTGCCACAAGCCACCTGGGAGACACACCAAACATGTGGAAGAAGGTGCTCTGGTCAGATGAAACCAAAATTGAACTTTTTGGCAACAATGCAAAACGTTATGTTTGGCGTAAAAGCAACACCCTGAACACACCATCCCCACTGTCAAACATGGTGGTGGCAGCATCATGGTTTGGGCCTGCTCTTCTTCAGCAGGGACAGGGAAGATGGTTAAAATTGATGGGAAGATGGATGGAGCCAAATACAGGACCATTCTGGAAGAAAACCTGATGGAGTCTGCAAAAGACCTGAGACTGGGACGGAGATTTGTCTACCAACAAGACAATGATCCAAAACATAAAGCAAAATCTACAATGGAATGGTTCAAAAATAAACATATCCAGGTGTTAGAATGGCCAAGTCAAAGTCCAGACCTGAATCCAATCGAGAATCTGTGGAAAGAACTGAAAACTGCTGTTCACAAATGCTCTCCATCCAACCTCACTGAGCTCGAGCTGTTTTGCAAGGAGGAATGGGAAAAAATTTCAGTCTCTCGATGTGCAAAACTGATAGAGACATATCCCAAGCGACTTACAGCTGTAATCACAGCAAAAGGTGGCGCTACAAATTATTAACTTAAGGGGGCTGAATAATTTTGCACACCCAATTTTTCAGTTTTTGATTTGTTAAAAAAGTTTGAAATATCCAATAAATGTCGTTCCACTTCATGATTGTGTCCCACTTGTTGTTGATTCTTCACAAAAAATACAGTTTTATATCTTTATGTTTGAAGCCTGAAATGTGGCAAAAGGTCGCAAAGTTCAAGGGGGCCGAATACTTTTGCAAGGCACTGTAGATGAAGAAGGCTGAGGAAGGTTCTTAAACGGGGGGGGACGGGGACAAAGTAGAAAAATAGATGAAGAAGGCTGAGGAAGGTTCTTAAATGGGGGGGACAGGGACAAAGTAGAAAAATAGATGAAGAAGGCTGAGGAAGGTTCTTAAACGGGGGGGGGGCAAAGTAGAAAAATAGATGAAGAAGGCTGAGGAAGGTTCTTAAATAGGGGGGGGGGGACAAAGTAGAAAAATAGATGAAGAAGGCTGAGGAAGGTTCTTAAATGGGGGGGACGACAAAGTAGAAAATAGATGAAGAAGGCTGAGCCATTGCAACAAGGACCATGGCAAAAGCAGGAAGAGGAGATAGATAGAGATAAAAAAATAAATATATATATATATATTATTGTCACATGCACCGAATATAATGTGTGTAGACTACCGTGAAATGCTTTCTTATGAGCCCTTCCCATAGATGCAGAGTTTAAAATAATTGTAAAAAAGAAAAAATTGTAACAAGAGGAATGAAATAAAATACACAAGAATGGAGCTATATACAGGATGTACCAGTACCAGATCAATGTGGAGCTATATACAGGATGTACCAGTACCAGATCAATGTGGCGCTACAGTATATACAGGGAGTACCAGTACCAGATCAATGTGATGCTATATATAGGGAGTACCAGTACCAGATCAATGTGATGCTATATACAGGGAGTACCAGTACCAGATCAATGTGGAGCTATATACAGGATGTACCAGTACCAGATCAATGTGGAGCTATATACAGGGAGTACCAGTACCAGATCAATGTGGAGCTATATACAGGGAGTACCAGTACCAGATCAATGTGATGCTATATACAGGGAGTACCAGTACCAGATCAATGTGGAGCTACAGTATATACAGGAGTACCTGGCTTCCTTATGCCAAGGTGAACGGTCCATAACGGATTACCAGATCAATGTGGAGCTATATACAGGATGTACCAGTACCAGATCAATGTGGAGCTATATACAGGGAGTACCAGTACCAGATCAATGTGGAGCTATATACAGGGAGTACCAGTACCAGATCAATGTGGAGCTATATACAGGGAGTACCAGTACCAGATCAATGTGATGCTATATACAGGGAGTACCAGTACCAGATCAATGTGGAGCTACAGTATATACAGGGAGTACCAGTACCAGATCAATGTGGAGCTATATACAGGGAGTACCAGTACCAGATCAATGTGGAGCTACAGTATATACAGGGAGTACCAGTACCAGATCAATGTGGAGCTATATACAGGGAGTACCAGTACCAGATCAATGTGATGCTATATACAGGGAGTACCAGTTCCAGATCAATGTGGAGCTACAGTATATACAGGGAGTACCAGTACCAGATCAATGTGGAGCTATATACAGGGAGTACCAGTACCAGATCAATGTGATGCTATATACAGGGAGTACCAGTACCAGATCAATGTGGAGCTACAGTATATACAGGGAGTACCCGTACCAGATCAATGTGGAGCTATATACAGGATGTACCAGTACCAGATCAATGTGATGCTATATACAGGGAGTACCAGTACCAGATCAATGTGGAGCTATATACAGGATGTACCAGTACCAGATCAATGTGATGCTATATACAGGATGTACCAGTACCAGATCAATGTGATGCTATATACAGGGAGTACCAGTACCAGATCAATGTGGAGCTATATACAGGAAGTACCAGTATCAGATCAATGTGGAGCTACAGTATATACAGGGAGTACCAGTACCAGATCAATGTGATGCTATATACAGGGAGTACCAGTACCAGATCAATGTGATGCTATATACAGGGAGTACCAGTACCAGATCAATGTGGAGCTATATACAGGATGTACCAGTACCAGATCAATGTGGAGCTATATACAGGGAGTACCAGTACGAGATCAATGTGGAGCTTTATACAGGGAGTACCAGTACCAGATCAATGTGATGCTATATACAGGGAGTACCAGTACCAGATCAATGTGGAGCTACAGTATATACAGGGAGTACCCGTACCAGATCAATGTGGAGCTATATACAGGATGTACCAGTACCAGATCAATGTGGAGCTATATACAGGGAGTACCAGTACCAGATCAATGTGGAGCTATATACAGGGAGTACCAGTACCAGATCAATGTGGACCTATATACAGGGAGTACCAGTACCAGATCAATGTGATGCTATATACAGGGAGTACCAGTACCAGATCAATGTGGAGCTATATACAGGATGTACCAGTACCAGATCAATGTGGAGCTATATACAGGGAGTACCAGTACCAGATCAATGTGGAGCTACAGTATATACAAGGAGTACCAGTACCACATCAATGTGGAGCTATATACAGGAAGTACCAGTACCAGATCAATGTGAAGCTATATACAGGGAGTACTAGTACAAGATCAATGTGGAGCTATATACAGGGAGTACCAGTACCAGATCAATGTGGAGCTATATACAGGAAGTACCAGTACCAGATCAATATGGAGTTATTTACAGGGAGTACCAGTACCAGATCAATGTGGAGGTATATACAGGAAGTACCAATACCAGATCAATATGGAGTTATATACAGAGAGTACCAGTACCAGATCAATGTGGAGCTATATACAGGAAGTACCAGTACCAGATCAATATGGAGTTATATACAGAGAGTACCAGATCAATGTGGAGCTATATACAGGAAGTTCCAGTACCAGATCAATATGGAGTTATATACAGAGAGTTCCAGTACCAGACCAATGTGGAGCTATATACAGGGAGTACCCGTACCAGATCAATGTGGAGCTATATACAGGGAGTACCAGTACCAGATCAATGTGATGCTATATACAGGGAGTACCAGTACCAGATCAATGTGGAGCTATATACAGGGAGTACCAGTACCAGATCAATGTGGAGATATATACAGGGAGTACCAGTACCAGATCAATGTGATGCTATATACAGGGAGTACCAGTACCAGATCAATATGGAGTTATATACAGGGAGCACCAGTACCAGATCAATGTGGAGCTATGTACAGGAAGTACCAGTACCAAATCAATGTGGAGCTACAGTATATACAAGGAGTACCAGTACCACATCAATGTGGAGCTATATACAGGAAGTACCAGTACCAGATCAATGTGAAGCTATATACAGGAAGTACCAGTACTAGATCAATGTGGAGATATATACAGGGAGAAAGAGTACCAGATCAATGCGCTGAGGTATGGGGTATTTTAGGTAGATATACATGAAGAGATGGTAAAGTGACTAGGCATCAGGATAAATAATTATAATAGTCAAATGAAGGACAGAGTACAGCAGCAAATTATGATTGTAAAAGTATGTGTGTGTCTGTGTGTGTGTGTGTGTGGGGGGGGGTCTCGAGAAAGTATTGAGACCCCTTGACTTTTTCCACATGTTGTTATGTTACAGCCTTATTCTAGAATGGGTTAAACAATACAAATCCTAATTAATCTACACACAATACCCGATGACGACAAAGCGAAATAGTTCATTTTTTAAAAAATTGCACATTTCTAAAAAACAAAATGAAAATCACTTATTTACATAAGTATTCACACCCTTTGCTATGAGACTTGAAATTGAGCTCAGGTGCATCCTGTTTCCATTGATCATCCTTGAGATGTTTCACAACTTGATTGGAGTCCACCTGTGTTAAATTCAATTGATTGGACATGATTTGGAAAGGCACACACCTGTCTATATAAGGTCCCACAGTTGACAGAGCATGTCAGAGCAAAACCCAAGCCATGAGGTCAAAGGAATTGTCTATAGAGCTCCAAAACAGGATTGTGTCGAGGCACAGATCTGGGGAAGGGTACCAAAACATTTCTGCAGCCTTAAAGGTCCCCAAGAACACAGTGGCCTCCATAATCCTTAAATGGAAGAAGTTTGAAACCACTAGAGCTGGTCGCCCGGCCAAACTGAGAAATCGGTGGAGAAGGGCCTTGGTCAGGGAGGTGACCAAGAACGCTATGCTCTAACAGAGCACTAGAGTTCCTCTGTGTAAATGGGAGAACCTTCCAGAAGGACAACCAGCCCTCCACCAATCAGGCCTTTATGGTAGAGTGGCCAGACAGAAGCCACTCCCTAGTAAAAGGCACATGACTGCCCACATGCAGTTTGCCAAAAGGCACCTAAAGACTCTCAGACCATGGCAAACAAGATTCTCTGGTCTGATGTAAGCAAGATTGAACTCTTTGGCCTGAATGCCAAGCATCACGTGGTGGCAGCATGATGCTGTGGGATGTTTTTCAGTGGCAGGGACTGGGAGACTAGTCAGGATTGAAGCAAAAATGAATGGAGCAAAGTACAGAGAGAAAAAATTGAAAAAAAGTGGAAGAAATCAATTGGTCTGAATACTTTCCGAAGGCACTGTATATGTGTGTATACTGTATGTGTGTACGTGTGTGAGGGTGTGTTTGTGTTGTATCGGTATGTGTGTGTGTGTGTGTTACATGTTTGGGGGTTTTGTGTGGGAGTGTCAATGTCGTGTGTGTTAGTGAGTGTGTACACTATTTAGTGTGCATATATAGTCTAGTGAGTGTGTGTAGGATCAGTGCAAGTGCAGATATTCCGGGAGACCATTAATTAACTATGTAGCAGTCTTATGGCTATTTAGTAGCTTGGGGGTAGAAGCTGTCTCGGCGCATGTTGGTCTGAAAGCTAATTCTCTAGTACCATTTGTAGGACATTAGCGGAGTGAACAGTGGCTTGGGTGGCTGGAGTCTTTGGCAATTTTTCAGGCCTTCCTCTGACACCGCCTGGTATAGAGATCCTGGATGGCAAGGAACTCAGCCCCAGTGATGTAGTAGGCAGTCCACACCACCCTCTGTAGCGTTTTTCAGGTCAAGGAATTTGCCATATCAAGCAGTCATGCAGCCAGTCAAGATGATCTCGATGGTGCATCTGTAGAAATGTTTGAGGATCCAAGGGCCCACGCCAAATCTTTTCAGCCTCCTGAGGGGAAACTAGGCACTACCGTGTCCTCTTCACGACGGTGGTGCGGGTGTGCGTGGACCATGTTAATTCCATAGTGATGTGGATGCCAAGGACCTGGAAACTCTCGACACGCTCCAGTACAGCACCGTCGATGTGGATGGGGGCGTACTCTCCCCTCTTTTCTCCTATAGTCCACGATCAGCTCCTTGGTTTTACTGATGTTGAGGGAGAGGTTGTTGACCTGGCACCACACTGCACAAGTCTCTGACCTCCTCCCTGTAGGCTGTCACATCAAGGAGAAAGATAGAGAGAGAGTGCGAGAGGGAGAAAGAGAGACAGAAAGAGAGATAGCGAGAGGGAGGGAGAAAGAGAAAGAGAGACAGAAAGAGAGATAGCGAGCGAATGCCATGTGTGGGCTGGTGGGGGGGTTTCGTCCCTGGAAGTCACTGTGTAAGTGACATTTCAGTGTGAAGACACACGGCATAGGGTTGAGAAGATTTAATGAGAGTGACTCTTTGGTCTCCCTCCTCCACTACTGGAGGGAATAACCTTTACAACTTCCCCCTGACAATGATCCCTCAAGATACTGCATATTGGTTGTCCTCTCATATCAAGGGATAAAAAAGATGGACCTGAAGAAATCCAGACAGCAACCTTACATTCTGCCACACATAGCATGAGACACAAGAAATGAACCTTAGACTTCAAAAACAGGTTGGGCAATGTAAGTTCAAATGCAGAGAGCTTTGGTATTGATTCCATTGTATTTTGTCTAGAACAGTTGAGAGCCCATTTCCATCCATTTCAGGATAAAGGATATGAATAAACGACTGATAGTGGGACCCTCTGTATGTGTTTACAACCAGTGTTTGACCTCGGACTGAAATAGGTGCTGGTACTGTACTCATTTTGGGTGCCGGTACTGTTTGTATTTAGGTGCAGGAACTCCACAGTATTTGTATTCTATAAGAGGAACAGAAACAGTAGAACATTAAGAGGTGCCGGTACTCAGCTCCGGTGAGCTCCTGCCCAAGTCAAGCACCATTTATAGCAATGCACTGTGGGTCAAAGAACATTCAGGTCCAAGAGAAAACAAATATTAATACAAATATATATAATATAAAATTGCATGGTGAAATCCAATTGATTGAATTGGATTTAAACCCAGTACAATAACATAAATAACATATAGCTCAAATGAAATGATGGATAATTTACTGTACATTTCTCAAGCCCACAATAGAATGTATCGGTACCATTCCCAGCCTGCCATAGCTATTTATGCTATTTATGCTCCTGTGGAGCTGAGGCCCTGCTGCACTGAGCTAGCCTGACGACTCACACTAAATTCTTCCACTGCTCTGCCTCTCGCTGCATATTTAGTACCGAGACTGACATCATTGAAGTCGTTCGTTGTGAGGAGGGGCACAAGGGGCATTGTACAAAACAAAGTCATCAGTGATTGGATCGTATCAAAGACAGCCCTGACTGTGTTCACATTCGGTGAAGGGTCGGGGAGGTACTCAGATCCGGACTCATTGCGGAGAAGCGTTGTGTGGCGTTTGGCTGGAGCAAGGAGTCTGGGTAGCCAGGCAAGCACTGAGCTGATTTATGGGATCATTTAGATGGAATGCTTGTGACACAAAGCATAGGGAGCCTGCTCCCACACTGCTCCTGGGCTTGCCCATATGACCGTGATGTGAATGACCGCTCTGGAAATCTAGGGTTTTCTCTACATAAAACCCAGCGCAGCGTGAAAGACATTGTCCACTAAGCACATGAACAGCTGTAATAAAACACTTCCCTCTCTATAACAGGGTGCATAGATGACTCTCTAGAACCTCCAGCTCTATAACCCGAGTCCTTGCAGCTCCAGAGGTAGACGTGTACAGTATGGCGCATGTGTGGCCTTCTTCAGCCATCATCCTATCATCCTTTATAATGAGAGTCCATTAGCATGTCCATCTGCTCTGTTTGAGACAGTGGACAGTGAAAGGTGGGTATTTTAATGACTGCCCTTCCCGTTATCACATGAAGAGATGATGGAGTCGACTCCAGATCTCGTTCTCTCATAGTTACACTGCATGGGACACTGTTACGCATTCTAGTCAAGGCCAGCTTCACTGAATCTTGTAAAATAAGAAAAAGAGTTGCACGCGTGCACCCACACCCTCTCTTTCACACACAGACACACAGTTTTCTTTTTTCCCCTACACACATGAACTTTCATGTGTACCCACTCACACGAAAATGTACATGCATATATACGAACAAACATACACAAGAACAGTGATGAATACCTCAAAAGACATGGGAATGCTGAACAGAAGTGTGTGATTGACAGCTGAGATTACAGACTGGTGACTCCAGGTAGTAGACTGCTATTCAATTTCTTCCTCACTGTTTACTCTGGGAAAATTGGGAAATAACAGCGCTGTCACACTCAAGAAGTCTCACCTTTATTATGGAAATCAGCAACACTTCGCTAGCGGTGCCACTCAGCCCTTGCATATAGTCCCCAAACCACCTCCCCTTCCCTCACTCTTAACACAAACCACTGCACTTTTCACCAACCTGAAATTGGGTTCATTCTGAATATGTACACTGCTAGTGAGGAGTGTATACATATTGAAAGATTGAATGAAATAAATGCATCTGCTTGGAGGCCCAGCCTATCTTACAAACCACATATATACATTATGAACAGACACAGCAGACATAACATGGTGGAACTGTGTTCAGCCGTGTGTGAAGCAGCCCAGGCATTGTACTTTAGCTGAACTGGGTCTGAGTCCCAAATGGCACCCTATTCCCTTTATAGTACACTTATTTTAACCAGGGCCATGGTCAAAAGAAGAGCACTATAAAGGGAATAGGGTGCTATTTGAAATGCAGCCTGGGACTAGGATATCACTGCAGCGGGAGCACACTACTTCCTGTAGAGGAAGGGTGAATTATGTATGTTAGGATACTGTATGCCTGGAATGGGACAGGGACTGCGCTAGAGTGGTTTGTGGGCCCCATGTGGAATGGGACGCCTGCATATTCAGTAGAAATGGCTTTGGTGATGGTCTCTAGGTTGTGCTAAACTTCACTAAACTCCACATGCCTTGGTTAATATGTGGCCTAGTCAATCTGAAGATCTCGCTGTCAAAGGAAGATCAGTCAGTAAGAGGGAGAGTCAGAGGGCTGTGAACTGTGAACAAAGCAGCCGGTCAAAGGTCATTGAGCGGGAGAATCCACACGAAGAGGGGATGTGATGTACTGTATATTCTCATCTGTGTTTAACAGTAACAGACTCCTAGAGAGAGAGAGAGAGAGAGAGGGAGAGAGAAATAAAGAGAGAGAGAGAGAGAGAGAGAGAGAGAGAGAGAGAGAGAGAGAGAGAGAGAGAGAGAGAGAGAGAGAGAGAGAGAGAGAGAGAGAGAGAGAGAGAGAGACGGAGGTAACAGTAACACCACTCACATGTAGCGGAGGTGGGGGTTCTGGGAGAAGGCTCTGGCCTGGATACCGCGCAGGTTGCCGTTCATGATCGTTCTGGAAGAGACACACAGTGTCACAGAATGTAAGGCATGTAATACACTTCCAGTCAACAGTTTGGACCTACTCATTCAAGGGTATTTCTTTATTTGTACTGTTCACTGTGGAATCAGGGATTCATTGTTGAATTGCTGCAAAGAAACCATTACTAAAGGACACCAATAAGAAGAAGAGACTTGCTTGGGCCAAGAAACCAGAGCAATGGACTGGTGGAAATCTGTCCTTTGGTTGGATGAGTCCAAATTTGAGAGTTTTGATTCTAACTGCTGTGTCTTTGTGAGACGCAGAGTAGGTGAATGGATGATCTCTGCATGTGTGGTTCCCACTGTAAAGCATGGAGGAGGAGGTGTGATGGTGTGGGGGTGATTAGCTGGTACAGTGTCTGTGATTTATTTAGAATTCAAGGCACGCTTAACCAGCATGGCTACCACAGCATTCTGCAGCGATATGCCATTCCACCTGGTTTGCGCTTAGTGGGACTATCATTTGTTTTTCAACACGACAATGACGCAGCACACCTCAAGGCTGTGTGAGGGCTATTTGACCAAGAAGGAGAGTGATGGAATGCTGCATCAGATGACCTGGCCTCCACAATCACCCGACCTCAACTGAATTGAGATGGTTTGGGATGAGTTGGACCGCAGAGCGAACGAAAAGCAGCCAACAAGTGCTCAGCATATGTGTGAACTCCTTCAAGATTGTTGGAAAAGCATTCCAGGTGAAGCTGGTTGAGAGAATGCCAATGGTGTGCAAAGCTGTCATCAAGGCAAAGGGTGGCTTGGGAGAATGTAAAACATAAAATATATTTTGATTTGTTGAAAACTCTTTTGGTTACTACATGATTCCATATGTGTTATTTCATAGTTTTGATGTCTACAATTTGATTACTCTACAATGTGGAAAATGTTTTTTTTAAGAAAGAAAGAAAAACCCTTGAATGAGTATGTGTGTCCAAACTTTTGAATGGTAGTGTATATGTTACGGTCAGACACTCACATGGAAATAAGTACACACAGGCAATAGGTTACAATTGTTGATACTGAAAGACACCACCTCCTACATTTACGGATTAATCAAAGGAAAATAAAATGCTATTCCATAATTAAAACCACCAACACAGACCTGACAGTGTGTCCATGGAAACCAGGGTTGCACAGTGTTTTTTTTGGCTCTACCCACACTAAGGAGTAGTCACGCAGGTCGCACAAACGTCACAGAATCTGCAATTGTCTGCTGATTGGTCAGAGATATGTTGTCACGAATTCCTCATTTGCAGTTAAAACCCGGCTGTGATAGCAGTGCACTCACTGGAAGCATGTAAAGGAGTTTCTTTTAAATGTGGCTCGCAACCGGCAACGTTTGGGGTAAATAGGGAGGCATTCTAAAAGTCGTCGAATCTTATCTTCCGGCTCGTCGCCCCTGCTCCTCTCCCTCCTCACGGGCCATCATTACGATCAGGATAGTATCAAGAGCCTGCATCTTCTCTCTCGCTCCTCAGCTAGCTTCACAAGGAGCTAAGATCAATTATGTATATTGAATCCATTTTTATCATGGGCATCTGCAAGCTGTTTATTTGCTCTGAACACGCGTCTCTTTTCATTAGAATCCATCTGAGAGAATGATTACATCAGAACAGTCATGATGGCGTCACACTGTGTAGCTAACACTGATGTGCAACTGTAACACTGGGTGTATGGTAAGCCAAATGGACATGTTAAGACAAGTATTCCACCATATTGAATTTGGCTTAAACAAGGGCAGCCCAGTGGGGAATACAATGTGGTCAAGGTCAGACACATAAGGACCTGGGAGTGAAGACAGCCAACGCAGATGTGTCACATGTCCCCCTGTTGCTTGTACTCAAATATTTAAATTAATCATCAAGGTGGGCTGGCTGAGGCTCTAAGGCACATGAGGCTGACCCAATGTGGGCCCAGAGTAGCTCCTGCTCTGGCACTGCCTGGGCTGCTCACTCTCTGGTGAGTCATCCAAATCACCTGGCCCTGAACTGCTGTGGAGGAGATGGGGGGGTAGGGGAGGGGAGGGAGGCAGCAGAGGAGCCAGGGCCCACTCCAGGTGAGCCTGATGCTAATGAGAGGAGCTGTTAATCAGCCCTGTTGAAGTGCTCTGGGCCTCCCCTAATAGGACCAGTGGTTACATTGGAGGAGACTAGGGGAGACTGGGGGAGACTGGGGGAGACTAGGGGAGACTGGAGGAGACTAGGGGAGACTAGAGGAGACTAGGGAGACTGGGGGAGACGGGAGGAGACTATGGGAGACTAGAGGATACTAGGGGAGACTGGGGGAGACTAGGGGAGACTGGAGGAGACTAGGGGAGACTAGGGGAGACTAGAGGAGACTAGGGGAGACTGGGGGGAGACTAGAGGAGACTAGGGGAGACTGGGGGATACTAGGGGAGACTGGGGGAGACTGGAGGAGACTAGGGGTGACTAGAGGAGACTAGGGGAGACTGGGGGAGACTAGGGGAGACTGGAGGAGACTAGGGGAGACTGGGGGAGACTAGGGGAGACTGGAGGAGACTAGGGGAGACTGGAGGAGACTAGGGGAGACTGGAGGAGACTAGGGGAGACTGGGGGAGACTAGGAGAGACTGGAGGAGACTAGGGGAGACTGGAGGAGACTAGGAGAGAATGGAGGAGACTAGAGGAGACTGTGGAGACTTTAGGAGGCTGGGACGACAGGAGGAGACTGGGGGCTGGAGGATGCTTGAAGATGCTGGAGGAAATTGGGGCGTGGAGGAGACTGGGAGACTGGAAAAACTGGAGACTGGAGGAGACTGGAGGAGACTGGAGAAACTGGTGGAGACTGGGGGCCAAGCAAGACTGGGGACCGGGCGAGACTTAGGGGACTGGATGAGCCTGGAGGAGGCTGGAGGAGCCTGGAGGAGACTGGGACGGAGGAGACTGGAGAAGACGGGAGAAGACTGGGGAGAATGGAGGAGACTGGGGAGACTGGAGGAGCCTGAGGGCAGGGCAAGACTGAGGAGCGGGCGAGACTGGAGGAGCCTGAGAGACTGGAGGAGACTGGAGGAGGCAGGGGAGACGGGAGGAGACTGGAGGAGACGGGGAGACTGGAGGAGACTGGGGAGACTGGAGGAGACTGGAGCCTGGGTATACTGAGGGGGGCTGAGGAAGACTGGAGGAGACTAGAGGAGACTGTGGAGACTTTAGGAAACTGGGGAAACTGGGACGACAGGAGGAGACTGGGAGCTGGAGGTTGCTAGAAGAGACTGGAGGAGATTGGGGCTTGGAGGAGACTGGGGGAGACTAGGGGAGACTGGAGGAGACTAGGGGAGACTGGAGGAGACTAGGAGAGAATGGAGGAGACTAGAGGAGACTGTGGAGACTGGAAGATACTGGGATAGAGACTACAGGATACCATCACCATCCCAGAGGGGAGTCTTGCCTACAGGTCCAGAGAGACCAGGATGGCTGAGGGTGGGTCGTGGACATGGGGGGAAGGAATCCGATTTACTGTATATGCCAGGGGTGTTTAGGGAAAGGGAAGGGAAAGCAGACCTAATTAAATGTCCTGGCTGCTATTCCAGCGTCATTTGATCAGTGTAAAATGGGCCGTAGGGAGGTGCTGTTGTTTGAGGCAGGCCGCAGTGCATTAAAATGAACATGCCTGCATAAGTCACCGCTAGTAGTCAATAGTACTGATGGAGCATGTGTGCCCACCAGACCGGGTGCCAGGTCACTATGTGTTGGGTTAGGTGGGTCCTTGTATAACATTAAGTATGTCTTGCATATAGAGACAGGATCTTAATTTGAGAAAGTTTTCTTCAGCAGGAACATAATTCTGCAGCAACAGGAAATTTGAAATTTTATGTAGACTATAATTCATGGACATTTTAATAGGGGTTGATACACTACATGACCAAAAGTATGTGGACACCTGCTCGTCGAACATCTCATTCCAAAATCATGAGCATTAATATGAAGTTGTTCCCCCCTTCACTGCTATAACAGCCTCCACTTTGAACTTGCTTCCATTCAGTCACAAGAGCATTACTGAGGTCGAGCAGTGATGTTGTGTGATCTTCCAATTAATCCCAAAGGTGTTCGGTGGGGTTAAGGTCAGAGTTTGTTGCAGGCCAGTCAAGTTCTTCCACAGAATTGTCTACAATATCATTGAATGCTGTAGCGTTAAGATTTCCCTTCACTGGAACTAAGGGGCCTAGCCTGAACCATGAAAAACAGCCCAGACCCTTATTACTCCTCCACCAAACTTTACAGTTGGCCCTATGCATTGGGGCAGGTAGTGTTTTCCTGGCATCCGCCAAACCCAGATTTGTCTGTCGGACTGCCAGACGGTGAAACGTGATTCATCACTCCAGAGAATGCATTTCCACTGCTTCAGAGTCCAATGGCGGCAAGCTTTACACCACTCATGGTGATCTTAAGCTTGTGTGCGGCTGCTCGGCCATGGAAACCCATTTCATGATGCACCAGGACGAACAGTTCTTGTGCTGACCGTTCTTCCAGTGGCAGTTTGTAACTTGATAGTGAGAAAGTTGACGAACTGACTTGTTGGAAAGGTGGCATCCTATGACAGTGACACATTGAAAGTCACTGAGCTCTTCAGTACGGGCCAATGTACTGCCAATGTATGTCTATGAAGATTGCAATGCTGTGTGCTCGATTTTATTTACCTGTCAGCAACGGGTGTGGCTGAAATAGCCGAATCAACTAATTTGAAGGGGTGTTCACATACTTTCAGTGTACATGTTTTGTTAGGGCAAATCAAGTTAGAAATGTCAAAGTCTAAATTAAAATCTTTAGAATCCTTTTAAAGAATCAAATGCACCACAAGTTTGCATTTCCTGCTGTGCAGGAAAAGTCTCTGCAACAAAAGAGTGATCAAATTAAGATCCTACATCTGTAGCATGTTCAGGTCAGGATGACACAGCCCCATGGTCTCACAGCCATATGGTATGCTTTCATGGCTAGAGCAACAGTGGGCTCTGCAGAAAACACACATCAGTGGTTTATTAATGTGGTGTGCTTCTCCCCATGTCAACACTCACAATCTCTGAAGTCCAGTGTACAGCTCCATGTCCACATCCTTCAGGGTCTGCAGGCCAGTCCAGTTCTCAATGTGTCTGAGACATAAAAGGGAAAGAACAGAAGACAGTCAGTAAAAGCAACTTTAAATATGTTTTGTTTCGTTGGTTTACGTATTTGAGTTTGGTTTTCCCTTGTAGTAAGAAGGTCTACAATTCAGCTCAGTTGTGAACGTCATGTTTTTACTCAGTCCCATTTGAGGACGCTACAAGGCAAAACTGAACATTAATAGTAGTCTAGTCAAGACGTGGGATACACTGTCTGGTAGAATATTTGTTTTGTGGATGTCCCCACAAGTACGAGCACATTCACATGATTTATGCTGAAATGATCTACAATGCAATTACATCCTGCGTAATGAGGGGACGTTTAATGAAAGCGAATGGCTGGAGGTTCCCGGAGTCTCTCCACAACACTGAACTAAAATCACTCTGGGTGCTCCATGCTGACTGTTGCTGCTCTTGAACTGTAGTAAAACTGACACTCAGCATTATTCTGGTAAGAGACATCCCCAAGAGCTGCGTGTTACCATTTGGCCTGTTGAAATTGCAATACCCCATTGTTTATGTATTGTGGGCACTTAGCTTTGTAAGACTCCAAATGAGATCACGTTTTAAAGATTCACCACAGTGCCATGTCTCAAATTCGATCTGTCTCTTACTTCTCTCACTTCACTCTCTCTTCCATTACCTCGCTCTCATCTACCTGCTAAATCGGGCTGACTTTCATCCTTTCTTTTAACACACACTCTTTTTAATCGATTTTTACAAATTTGACACATTTTCACACAACAAGCACACCACACACATCCACCAGCACTCAGCAGGTCAACAACATGCATTGCTGATCTCTGAGCCCAGGAAATTACATCCAGCCTCCATCTGTTACTAGCATCAGGTTTTGAAATTGTCTTAAAATATTTACATCAGCCATACACATTTACCTTGGCCCATCTCCCTCTCTGGTCTGTTTATAATCAGTGCAGCGTTCCATTGGTTCAGAGCAGGAAGACCATCCTAATCTCCCTGCTTCTCTTTCCATGTGATGCGTACATGTGGAACGACATCCTGGGCAGCTGCTGAGAAATGCCTTAGAACTCATTCTGATTGGTTAGCATGCATGAGCGGGCCCATGAATATGAGAGAGATCCGATGTCAGGTGAGATGTGAAATCTTGTCCAGGTGGCAGGGAGGTTATGTGCACAGCCGGGGCAACATGAGGCTAACGCTGGATCCGTATATACTGGACAGTATAGCTGACCTGAGACTAGAAGCTGATGTGTGTGATCTGCACTGAAATTGTGCATGTGTACTAGATGTAGGCTACAGTATGTATTATGTAAACCACATTATGTACTGGTTGGTTCAAGCCCTGAATGCTAATTGGCTGACAGCCGTGGTATATTAGACCGTATACCACAGGTAAGACAAAACATGCATTGTTACTGCTCTAATTACATGGGTAACCAGTTTAAAATAGCAATAAGGCACCTCGTGGGTTTGTGATATCCTCTACGGGATCGGAGTCCTCCCCACAGGACGGTTGAGCTAACGTGCGCTAATGTGATTAGCATGACGTTTTAAGTATATAATGCATAAAGTCACACATTCATTTATACAAACGCATATATACTGTGTACCTTAACTGATGGACATTAAAACAATCTCATTAAAGGAGAATATAAAAGAGATCAAAAGTAGTGGAGAGTTAACATAGAAAATTACTGTGGCAATCCATTTGACATCCCCACTTGCTTAAGATGCAAATGTTTAAGACAGTGTGAGGTACAACAGCTATGCGCAAATTTAGAAGAAAAATATGTTATCATCTTATATTCATGAGTGTTTTTCTGGCAATTCATGTTAAAGACAAAATATTAAGACTATCCTGCTCACATCTTGATAAAACAGTGTTATGTAACCTAGCAACTCTGCTTTCCAGAGCAGTAAAGTGGGTCGTCGTTTGGAGAGGCAATGCAGAACAACAAATCCCTCGACAGAGGAACTATGGACTCGCCATGTAAAACAAAACCAAAAGCTTTAGGACAATAAATATCTAGATGACGAAGGACAAAGAGAGGCAGACAACCAAGGAGAAGGAAGAATCGCCTCACACGGACCAGAACCAATCAATACCCACAGAGATTAAAATCATGAGTAAAAAATGAAAGTTGGGGGAACGCTGGCTGATTGGCTGAGCTCATGTTAGACTCAGAATGAGGCCTGTCCTCCAGGGCCTAATTGAGTGATTGACTAATTGACTGATTGATCGATTCATCAATTGGCTGTCTAAACAGGCTGTAATGAGTCTGCATGGGGCTCCAGAGAGGGAGTGGCCAGACAGCTCAATGCAGAGGCAGAGAAGCTCATTAACATAAACCTAATGTACAGACAGTATAATCTGTGTGGAGCGCAGTGTACCTCCTGTATGACAATCATTGTGGAGTGGAGTGGCTCACACAGAACATTATGTATTTATCAAACGTCAAACCAAATGTATTGTTAGTGTTAGTACAGTACATTGCAGTGCAGTGCAGTGCAGTACAGTACATTACAGTACAGTGCAGTGCAGTACATTACAGTACATTACAGTGCAGTGCAGTACATTACAGTAGTGCAGTACATTACAGTACATTACAGTACAGTGCAGTACAAAAGAGTGCATTGCAGTACATTACAGTGCAGTACATTGCAGTACATTACAGTACAAAAGAGTGCAGTGCAGTACATTACAGTGCAGTGCAGTGCAGTGCAGTGCAGTGCAGTGCAGTGCAGTGCAGTGCAGTGCAGTGCAGTGGGGGAATAATTGGGTTGACAAGTACAAAGCAGTCCTCCTCTCCTCCATTATGGTTAGAGTAGGAGCTAGTGTTAACCAGGAGCACTAGGCTGACACAGTTGGATAATGTAGGCTACATGCTGTACAGCTAAGAGGGGCTTTGCATATTTCCATACCAAAATCACCCCCTGTGAGCAGATTGAACACTGCTACTTATAACTTTGGATAAAAAAGCGTCCCTCACTTTAAAAATATTCAGACTAAAATCAGTCTTTGCCCCATAAATATGTAAATATTGCAGATTTTATTTTGCAGTGTAGGCCTACCTCTGGTGCCGGGAGCCCACAGAGCAACAGCAGGAGTGAAGCACTGAACTAAGACCTGACCAGCCAAGCACTAATGACAAAGTGAGAATTCCTCAGTTGAATACATTCTGGTTTTCTCATGCCTTATACAGTATTTATAGAATATTGATTATTTGGATTCCTTAGGTCACCTCTTTGGAAGAACAATATAATGTGTGTTTTCTTTATTATGCTTCGCACAAGTTCAATCATTCACTCAAATGTATTTATAAAGCCCTTTTTACATCAGCAAAAGTTTTACATGTAACAAAGTGCTATACAGAAAAGCAGCCTAAAACCTCAAAACAGCAAATGTAATGAATGCAATTATATAGAACAATGGAACATTTATCTCTACATGGGTTAGGATTTGTAGAAAAAGCTGTCAGGTACTGCATTGTAGGGAGAGAACTCAATGCCACTGTCAATCAGTTAGGCACGACGGGGGATGTGATCTGAACCAAATGAGTGAACCGGAGAGCCTATTTCACCAAAAACGTTCTCTCCTGACAGACTTTAAAACAGTATGCTGAGACGCCGCTGTCTGCCCCAAAGCTGTGACCCCATCTTCTGATGGTGAGGAATACAGTAACACACTCAGGCAGCATTGAATAGCTGCAGGTTTGATGGTACCACCCATTGTGACAGACTCATTTAAAGCACGGAAAAGCACAGAGCCTACGGCTTTCTGTGTGACTGGGGCGATGACCCAGCAGGAGGATGGGAATTTTACCCTCTGACTGTGGTTCAAATGGCAACATATTCCCTATATAGTGCACTACCCATACTGCTCTGGTCAAAAGTAGTGTACTAAATAGGGCAGAGGACTCCATTTTGGATGCACATTCTCTCCCCTGAACTTGCCAGTGGGTTAGACTCTCACCCACTCACACTGACACTGACACATCTGCATGACCTAACATAAGTGGAGCCAAAAAAAGGATGAACAAAATCACCTACCTTCTCAGAAGTTTACCTCTGCGAACACTGAAACACGGATTCATTACTCCATTGCATCACCACCGCGTGAGAGAAGGGCAACATCACAACTGCCTCCTCGCTTGAAATGGAATCAAATCTATACAGAAGTAACACAGGGGATATTTGCATCTCGCTTTTATCGCAGCACTGCAGTGTCAATTTCCTCTACGTGGTTATATAGTACAGGAGCTAGTACAGCTGACTCCACAAGTCATTTAGACTACCTAACTAGTGTAAACAGCCAAACGTGTCGTGTCACTTTAAAATTAGAATCCAGATACAATCATTTACACATCATGACCACCATGTGCCATGTGTGACTGTTAATGACATCCTCCTATCAGTCTGAAGGCACGTGGGAGAGAGAGAGAGAGAGAGAGAGAGAGAGAGAGAGAGAGAGAGAGAGAGAGAGAGAGAGAGAGAGAGAGAGAGAGAGAGAGAGAGAGAGAGAGAGAGAAAGAAAGAGAGACAGAGACCGAGAGCGAAAGAGAGAAAGAGAGAAAGAGAGCATTTTGAACCACTGATCAGGTGACAACCACATGACATAGAGACTCCAGTGTTAACAACTAGCAAAATCAAATACAACAGCGGTCTTCACAATTCACTGGCTTAGCAGACGCAGCACATGTCTACGTAAGCTGTGCAGCGTTATTTCAGCATCTGTAACCGAACATTCCCCCCAGTCCAGATCCATTCATTTGTTGATGTCTCTGTGCTGTTGAGAACGAGAACACTGTCTCCGTGTGCTTTCCCATTAGGCCTTAGTCATTGGTGATGATCGGTGGTCTGTTTGGAGGTGGCAGAACTCTCTCGGGAGGCAGCCAGTGCTGTGCTCTCCCTTCTCTCAACTCATCCAATGTATTCATCCTCATGTCACGCAGCCGTGTCTTTGAATGGAGCTCTCTCTTGTGTTGTTTTGTGTCTCTTTAGCAATGAAATACAAGTTGCATGTGTATTATGGAATCGTTTAAACCACTTTTTTATTGGAATGAGATTCTATTCAAAGACCTTCCGAACCATACAGCTGCTACATGTGAAAACCAATGTTTCTAGCTACTATACGTGAATCAGATGGATTTTGCCGTTTGAATACTAATTATGTGTACGTATATGTGCAGTGTGAACCGTTAGGCTACATATTGAATGCGTGGAGGACGTTGTCATGGAAATGCAGCTTTTGTTGGATTATTCATACAGACTAATGTATATTTTAAAATGCACCAGACACATAGGCATTGAGTGGTCTGTTGAATATAAAAAGCAATTTGGATTAGTTTATGCACTTTTGGAAAAGGTTGAGTGAGGAATAAGGCTTCACACTCCCATTATAAAGTTACAATACCCGAGAAAACACAGAACATAGGAGTGTGTCTCTGTGACTCCACTCACAACTGCATTTTAATTACACATACAAAATAATAGTTTCTATTCCAAAACCTAATTATGCAGTGTGGCATTTCATCTAAATCAACTAGGAGAGAGGAGCATTTATATGCGCTGTATATTTAGGGGCTATTCTTTATACTCAAAGTCATAATAAGTGTGAATGTTTGCAATTCTTTAATCTTACACTTAGGCTAAATAAACCCGGTGTACTGTGTACTCGGTTAACTGCAGACCATTTTGGTAAAACAAAAACAACAACCGATTAGTCCACTTCAATTTTCTAATCTCTTTGAAATAATCCTGTCAGAATGTAAAGTGATAGTGTGTGCGTGTGTGTAATTACCTAGTTGCATGGTTCAGGGGCCTTGATGAAGGTGTATAACACCCTGCTAGAATCTGATTTAACCATCCCCTATTTCTCCATCTTGGAGTCAGCATATCTGCAAATATTTGAACTGCAGCTCTCAAAGCGTCAATCAGATCAGGGTATAGCATGCGACATGGAGCTGCTGGGTTTTCTGAAGGAACTGAGGATCACAATACTGTATCCTCCTGGCACCAGTCCAGAAGTGTTGCCCTGCCTGCATGCTGATGGCTGATGGCTGAGCTGCCACTCTACTCCGCCGCTCCTCTTAATGGAGGCAAAGAAACCCAGCTTTAAGGGCTCCCATCTGGAAGCCATGATAAATAGTTTGGTGGGAGAGATGCAAGCCAAGCCAAGTCTTTTTTCCAACATGGCTGGTGTTGTGATACGTACGGTATATGCTAGACGTTTACAGCAGTGTGATTTAGTTGAAATGAGTTATGCACACTATATTTCTGCTTTTTTTGTCTCTCTTTACAGAGATTTTCATCATACAGTACTATATATATATTAATTTATGGAAATGTAAGAGAAAATGTCTTGCTCGGCTTACTGAACTGTGCAGCTCTGCTAAATATGTATGTAGTATTTCAAGGGTTTTACTTCTCCTCTTAACCTGTCATATTGTTACTATTATGGTCTCCCAGACAAGGCAGCTAATGGTCCTTTAGGATCACAGTATTTTCCCGTGAAAAGCACAAACCCTACCGCTCTTTATCTTTGGGTTTTAATAGGGTGATATAGACGTGGTATAAACTTTATATAGAATGATGGACGTGGCAGTGTGGGTTTTGACAATGCCATAATTTATGACTTCAAGTAGATTTCCTGGTATCAAATTAAACATTGATGGAGTTTTTTGAATTATCCTTCCTACTTCTAAGGCATAAAGTTGCTTTCAATTCATCTCTGTTTGATATACATGCAAAATAAAGTATTCTTATTTATGTTATTGTTAGTAAGAGTACTCTATATTTTTATCTTAACCTGGAACTGGGCGTGCTATGCATCGTAAGTTCCGGCTTTATTCAGAACCTACTCCCGTTTATCTAGTATTAAAAAAAGTACTAAAATAGAGAGAGTAGTCCTCTAAATTTACAAGGTGTGAAATTGCCTCAGCATGCATAGAAAGAGCTCCTAACTCTCCCTAATCCTCCATGACTCCACAGCACACAGACAGGGCTGTTATTCAATCAGCCAAAGCTTTATTTACACTTTATTTACACCATATCAACAGTTTTACAACTGGATTTTACTGTCATATCGTTTAGCTTGAATGATTTAGGTATGTAATAAGTTACAAGTTCACTGCTGAAACAATAAGCTGTTGTATGCTGAGGCAGGGATCAAATCAAATCAATTTTTTCTTTGTCACATGCGCCGACTACAACAGGTGTAATCCTTAGAGTGAAATGTTTACCTACAAGCCCTTAACCAACAATGCAGTTTTAAGAAAACAAAATTGGACCTAGAGTTGGTTTTCCGGTACCGCTTGCCGTGCGGTAGCAGAGAGAACAGTCTACTGTATGACTAGGGTGGCTGGAGTCTTTGACAGTTTTCAGGGAATGTCTCTGTCAACCTGTCTGGTATAGAGGTCCTGGATGGCAGGAAGCTTGGCGCCAGTGACGTACTGGGCCGTACGCACTACCTCTGTAATCCCTTGCAGTCGGAGGCCGAGCAGTTGCCGTACCAGGTAGTGATGCAACCAGTCAGGATGCTCTCGATGGTGTAGCTGTAGAACCTTTTGAGAATCTATGGGACACATGCCAAATCTTTTCAGTCTCCTGAGGGGGAATAGGTTTTGTCATGCCTTCTTCACGACTGTCTTAGTGTGCCTGAACCATATAGGTTTGTTGGTTATGTGGACACCAAGGAACTTGAAGCTCTCAACCTGCTCCACTACAGCCCCGTCGATAAGAATGGGAGCGTGCTTGGTCCTCCTTTTCCTGTAGTCCACAATCATCTCCTTTGTCTTGATTACGTTGAGGGAGAGGTTGCTGTCCTGGCAGATCTCTGATCTCCTCCCTATAGGCTGTCTCGTCGTTGTCGGTGATCAAGCCTACCACTATTGTGTCATCGACAAACTTAAATTATGGTGTTGGAGTCGTGCCTGTCCATGCAGTCTTGAGTGAACAGGGAGTACAGGAGGGGACTGAGCATACATCCCTGAGGGGTCCCTGTGTTGAGGATCAGCATGGCGGATGTGTTGTTGCCTACCCTTTCCACCTGGGGGCGGCCAGTCAGGAAGTCCAGGATCCAGTTGAAGAGGGATGTGTTTAGTCCCAGGATCCTTAGCTTAGTGATTAGCTTTTAGGGCACTATGGTGTGGAACGCTGAGATGTAGTCAATGAATAGAATTCTCACATAGGTGTTCCTTTTGTCCAGGTGGGAAAGGGCCGTGTGGAGTGCAATAGAGATTGCATTATCTGTGGATCTTTTGGGGCGGTATGCAAATTGGAGTGTGTCTAGGGTTTCTGGGATAATGGTGTTGATGTGAGCCATGACCACTTCATGGCTACTGACATGAGTGCTACGGGTCAGTGGTCAATTAGGCATGTTACCTTAGTGTTCTTGATCACAGGGACTATGGTGGTCTGCTTGAAACATGTTGGTATTACAGACTCAGACAGGGAGAGGTTGAAAATGTCAGTGAAGACACTTGCCAGTTGGTCAGTGCATGCTCAGAGTACATGTCCTGGTAATCCATCTGGCCCTGCGGCCTTGTGAATGTTGACCTGTTTAAAGGTCTTACTCACATCGGCTACGGAGGGCGTGATCACAGTCGTCCGGAACAGCTGATGCTGTCATGCGTGCTTCAGTGTTACTTGCTTCGAAGCGAGCATAGAAGTTATTTAGCTCGTCTGGTAGGCTTGTGTCACTGGGCAGCTCTCGGCTGTGCTTCCCTTTGTAATAGTTTGCAAGCCCTGCCACATCCGACAAGCGTCGGATCCGGTGTAGTACGATTCAATCTTAGTCCTGTACTAACACTTTGCCTGTTTGATGGTTCATTGGACGGCGTAGCGGGATTTCTTTTAAGCTTTCGGTTTAGAGTCCCGCTCCTTGAAAGTGGCAGTTCTACCCTTTAACTCAGTGCGGATGTCACTGGGGGAATGATGTCATCGATGTACTTAATGATAAAGCCAGTGACTGATGTGATGTACACCTCAATGCCATCGGAAGAATCCCAGAACATATTCCAGTCTGTGCTAGCAAAGCAGTCCTGTAGCTTAGCATCTGCTTCATTTGATCACTTTCTTATTGACCGAGTCACTGGTGCCTCCTGCTTTTGTTTTGTTTGTAAGCAGGAATCAGGAGGATAGAATTATGGTCAGATTTGCCAAATGGAGGGCGAGGGAGAGCTTTTTACGCGTCTCTGTGTATGGCGTAAAGGTGGTCTAGAGTTTTTACCCCTCTGGTTGCACATTTAACATGATGGTAGAAATGAGGTAAAACTGATTTGAGATTTCCTGCATTAAAGTCCCCGGCCACCAGGAGCACGGACTCTGGCTGAACGTTTTCCTGTTTACTTATGGCCGTATACAGCTCATTGAGTGCGGTCTTAGTGCCAGCATCGGTTTGTGGTGGTATATAGACAGCTACAAAAATTACAGATGAAAACTCTCTTGGTAAATAGTGTGGTCTACAGCTTATCCCGAGATACCCTACGTCGGTCTAGCAAAAACTTGAGACTTCCTTAGATGTTGTGTTCCAGCTGTTGTTTACAAATATGCATAGCCTGCCACCCCTTGTCTTACCAGAGGCTGCTGTTCTATATTGCCGAAAAAGCTTAAATCCCGCCAGCTGTGAAACACAAGATATTACAGTTTTTAATGTCCCGTTGGTAGGATATACGTGATAGAGGTAATTTATTTTATTATTGATTGATTTTACGTTGGCTAATAGGACCGATGGTAAAGATAGATTACCCTCTCAGCGACGGATCCTAACAAGGCACCCGGATCTTTCTCATGCAAACTACAGGGATGAGGGCCTTGTTGGGCATCTGAAGTAAATCCTTCCCGCCCGAGTCGTTGAAGAAAAAGTATTCCTCCAGTATGGGGTGAGTAATCGCTGTCCTGATATCTAGAAGCTCTTTTCGGTCTTAAGACAGAAACATTAGGTACAAAATAACTTACAAATAATGCGGAAAAAAACATACACAATAGCACAATTCGTTACTCGATCATAAAACGCCAGACATCTCCTTTGGCGCCATTGCAATGTCCCAAGTCATTTAATCTCAGCAGAAGCAGAAGGGTTCCTGGAGCTGGTGTCCTTCTGGCCAGTAAAAGCCATGTTGCAGCAAAACATATTTTATATTAATGCTAAACCCAATTGTCATTTGGGTCTGTAAAAGTACAGCACATGTAAATGCAGCACTCGTTAGCATATGATTGTTTGATTCCCATTAGGATCACAAGGCCTCCTAAAGCAGTTCAACTAATTGTAATAATGTCATAGGCCTACATATGCAGAGAAGTAACTCATTCAGCTTTCTCCTCACACCACAGAGGGGTGTAGTCATACAGCCTAAGCTCCTGTATCCTTAATGTGACTGTGATGTGATACTGTTCAAACATGGACGCTTTGTTTCCAATAAGTTTATAACAACATCAATTGGAGTATGTCTAATGATTTATGACTGTATAAAGGAATCTGAGCTGCCTACATGCTTTCCTACATTCATCCAGGCCACAGACTAGATGGCAAAATAATGTGAAAGTAGCCACTACAGAGACTTAAACTATTCAATGAAAACATTTTAAAAAATCACAAATCTTAGTGAATTGGTTTTGTTTAACAAAACTGATGAGGCAGAAAAAAACATCCACAGGCCCACAGTAATCTGAACACACTATACCAGGTGGCAGCTCACACACACACACACACACACACACACACACACACACACACACACACACACACACACACACACACACACACACACACACACACACACACACACACACACACACACACACACACACACACACACACACACACACACACACACACACACACACACACATTCCCACAGTCTGATCTGACTGGACTGCTGCCCCTGGTAACTAGCCACTGATTTTCATATCATCCAAATACAGAAGAAACATTGGCAGAGGAAGGAAGCTTAATGCAAATATCTTTGTTTTCCAACCTCTAAATTGAGCCTGGTGGGATAAACTGCACTGATGCAATGAGTACCCAATCATCAATTGAGATTAGTGGGGTTCTTGGGGATGGCTAGAGCTATGACACATTATATACAGTCATTTTCATCCAGTGACTTCCACTCAGTGCTAAAAGCCCTCAGAAAATGGAGTGAAATGACAGTGATTAATGTGTTGCTAACGTCCTCAGCTGAGCATCTCTACAGAGAACTGGGGTAGACTAACCAATAACGTGTGTGTGGGGAAATGATGAGCCGGAAATCATGGAAATGATGAGCCGCCAGTTGGCCCTCAGAACGTTCTGAGGCAGGCAGTGACCCAAACTCAAAATGGAAACAGGAGGCCACTTTAGTCCACCTTTTACCAATCAGCTCAAACACGTCAGCCAATCTGCTGCTGTTGCCCCTCCCCTCTCCTCATCCCTCACTGCCAATCCCTAAGAAGTGATCCATGCCTTCGATAACATCTTAAAAAGAGCAGGGTGACATACAGGAAAGTGGCTATACACTACCATAACAGACGATAAATACCACATCCACTTGAGAGGGGAAAGCATGAGAGCGGATGAGTCATGAAAGCACATTTGACATCTGTGAGAGGCAGGAGAACTCACACCCACCGCCACTGAGGCACCATGTGACACCTGCACACATGGAGAGGGCATGTTGAAATACAGTATGTCTGGCTGACTGGTTGGCTGTGACTGACTGGCTGGATGGCCTGGAGTATGTGATTGATAATCACCCTGGGCTGAGGCTGGCTCATAAGTCACTGCAGTGATTGAAGGTGCCGTCCCAAAGTGAGGGTGCTTTTAAATGATTGATTGCATTCTGGACTAACAAGAGGATCTAGTCAGCACTGTAGAGGCTTAGGCATGATTGACGGCTCCCGTCGCTGCAGACCCCCCCCCCCCCCCCCTACACACCAACGTGACCCCCACTCCATTAGCTAACACTGTGAATATGCCAGCAGCATTTACTCTTGACAGTGCAGTTACTGTAGTCAGCCTCTGTGAGGGTGAGCATAGAGCAGAGATCATCAACTAGATTCAGCCGAGGGACGATTTTATTCTTGAGCGGATGTTTTGAGGGGGACCGGAAAATAATTACTAATAATTTGTAGACTGCAAATGAACCACCAAAAAACCCCAAACAGATATAATATTTTTTTGACTAAAACTGAATAATTTCATGCCTTGCTTACATTTGTATACAACCAAGATTCACTCTATTATGAGTGGGAATACTTGGGAACAGAGTTCCAAAATAAAAATCAATTGGAACTGATTTCCTGGTGTTTGTACAGTCTTTTCTATCCCTGGCAAAGAGAATTAGGAGATTTTCTTTTAGTACTAATGCATCAACATGCACACACACACACACACACACACACACACACACACACACACACACACACACACACACACACACACACACACACACACACACACACACACACACACACACACACACACACACACACACACACACACACACACACACACACACACACACACACACACACACACACACGAACGGTATCTGCAGTTGGTAACATACACAATATAAATGATAGAGATGAAGAATGCTCAAGAACCGCCTTCAATGAACCTATAGGCTGTGCTTTGATTCACATCTAAATGTAAGTACCACAGGCATATTCATTGGAATATCACAGTATATTTTATGAGTGGTGTTATGAGGGCTTTGTTGTTAAGAAACTCTTCTTTCCAGCTCTTTGTTCTTTAACGTGTTTTTAAGCAGGCATCGTCTTTGTTCCCCTGCCCCGCAGTCGTCTGTTGCCTCTAAAGGGGTGCGTTGAAGGAGGGGTTATTTCCCCCCTCAAAGGGATTAAGCTACTTTGAAAAGGTTATCTTGAGGCTTGAAAGGAAGGGAGCAGTCTGAGGAAAATAAGAGGTATGTGTCTGAGTTCTGATGAAAGAATGTTGGGAGGATAAAACAACAGGGGGGGATTACTATGATCAGGGGAGGAAGAGCCGATGTGTGACTAATAATGGACAGACTGGTAGTGGATAAGACCAGGGAACTCTCTCCGCCCTCTCCTGGGCAAGCATCAATGGGCGATTCCACACCAGCGGGAGCAGATTATCCTGGCAATCGCAGACTGGTATCACAGATTATCCTGGCAAATCCCACATGGAAACTTTTTAAATGCTTTAAATGCTTTTTTACATTCGTATCACAAACCATTTGTGAGAAAATCATGATTAAAGTGGCCATTTTATGCACTTTTTAGACCTATTCAGACCCTATGATCTGTGAAACGTACATGATATAGACAACATCTTGTTATCATTATACTCCTTATAGGGTTTTTTAACATATGGAGTATGATTTTGAAATACAAAATGTTCACATTAATTTATTCAACATTAAAGACATTAATATTGTCACGCCCTGGTCTTAGTATTTTGTGTTTTCTTTATTAATTTGGTCAGGCCAGGGTGTGACATGGGTTATTTATGTGGTGTGTTTTGTCTTGGGGGTTTTGTAGGTTATGGGATTGTGGTATAGTATAGTAGTCTAGGAATGTCTATGGTTGCCTGGAGTGGTTCTCAATCAGAGACAGGTGTTTATCGTTGTCTCTGATTGGGAACCATATTTAGGCAGCCATATTCTTTGAGTGTTTTGTGGGTGATTGTTCCTGTTTTTGTTTGCACCAGATTAGGCTAGTTAGGTTTTTCACGGTATGTTTATTGGTTTGTATTGTATCAGCTTTATTAAAGATGTATCAAGATAACCACGCTGCATTTTGGTCCTCCTCTCCTTCATCGGAAGAAAACCTTAACAAATATATCTCAAAACCACCCTTTTTGATGTTGTTCATTTTAAGACATATTGTTTGGAACAATATATTCCACAAGTACCATTTCCAGTGGGCTCTCTGCTAATTGTGAAGTTATGATACATTTTATGGGCACCACCAACACAGTGAATGGGGAAAATGCATTTAAAGGGAACTCTCACTGCTGGTGATTTGCTGAATGTGCAATCTTAAAGGAGGGCTGTGATTGTTTAATGATCTATAATGTCAATGTATATGTATAAAATAGGTCATATCATTAAAAGTACCAGAGCCTACCAGAGCCCAGAGCCCACTCTGGAAATATGATGTGTTTGAAGAGTATATTGTTACAAATAATATGTCTAAAAATAAGCTAATTGCCAGAACAATCTGATACCCCAAATTCCAGTCCCGCTTGCATGGAATTGCCCCAAGGCATTGTGTGGAAAAATCCCCTTCAGAACACAACAGGAAATATGGTAGTGTTTCACAAAGCCCAAAACCTCTTGAGCAGTTTTCTTAGTACCGCTGTTCTTTTTATGCAGTGCATTCAACACACCAGCATACAACAGCAGCATTTCATACAAACAAAACTCAAGATACGACAGCTCTGTATATTTAGCGGCGGATAAGTAATTTGGTGCTCTGAAGCACTGACCCCTCCGCCTCACTCAGAGCACAGGGGCTGAGGATGACACACATTAGGACAAAACACCATCTACCCTACTCTCCACCTCCCCTCCACTCATATAAGACAAGCATGGCATGTCTGTCAATAGAGCGGACAGAAATAACCATGGCCTCATGAATAGATGAATAATTCAAAAGGGGTCTGCCCTCTCTGTACAAAGGCACCACAAGGAGGGGATAGGCAGCCGCCTGGGAGGGGCTGCGAGGGGCGGGAGGGAGAGGTGAGCTGGGATCTGGGATCACTATCCTCTCGTCAGACTCTCTCTGTGCAGACATGAGACATGTTTCCATTTCCTCAGTGCCTATTCTCAACATAGTGGAACCTCAGACGTTCAGGTTAGTCAAGATCTATGAAAAGGAAACAGCCCACACACAACAGCCCACACACAACATTACAATCATAACTCATAGAGATGTACAATTGCAGCAATACTTTTTCCTAGATGTGTGGGGTAGCACCATATCATTTCTAGAAACTAAACAAATGATAAGTAGATGCCCTGAAACAGGACCGGTTTATTACTAATCTTCCATTTCAACATAAAACATGGCGGTGTGTGTACAGCTGTAAGATCTTCATTTGATCACTCTTTTGTTGCATCGCAGGAAATGAAGATGAGCTTTGTGATTTACATACATTCACTGAAAACCCACACGGCAGTATTTGACTTTTCTTGTAGCCTAACTTAGGCCAGCTACTAGCCTAACCACCATTCAAGCAACATTATGGTTTAAACATTCAAATCCTCTTGCTTATTTTGCTGTGACAATATAGGTGAAATTAAAATCCTACATACATTATGTATGTGGCAGCCCACAAATCTTTGGGGGCGCAAAGTACATGAAGATGGGTGGGGGGTGGTCTGGAGGGGGGATAGGACCCCTGTCTGTAAATTGGAGAACAGCTTTTTCCTGCAATCTGGAGCCATAATCAGTATGCTTAATTCTATGTAAAAAAATAAAATATATATATATATATAAAATGGAGCTGTCTGCATACTCATGACTGGTGGTACTTTAAAGGAAGTAAATGATATGTCTACAAATAATATGTGCTTCTCTGCATCTCTGCTAAAATCTGGGTAAATTATTTAAAGGAATGTGAGTCTTATTCATTACATTTTGTAATTGCTTGCTTTTTCTAAAGTCTACCAAACTTCCCAGCAGGCATGCCAGTTAAGATAGACAAGCTAGCTACTCTAATTTGATTAATAGACTGAAATGGCGTCTTGGTAGCTAGTTATGAGGTTGGGAGCCTATCTGGGCTAGCTAAAGTCAGCTTCATAAAATTGCTAGGTGACTAGTGGTATTACAGAGAAACAGCAGATCGTAGGGCATGATGCCACTGTGCTGGACGATCCTTTTACTTTGAAGAATTTAATTAGGTAGAGGGTTAGATAGATCTGCAGGGATAGTATAGCACTGAGCAGGGAGAACCTCTCTTAAGGGTATTGGTACAGTGTGTGCACTGCAGAAAGGGAAGGGGGGGGTTGCTTTGTGAATTTGTGTGCTGACTGAGAATGAGGGCAGGAGCCGTGCTGAATCCTCCATCCTATCTCTCAGTAGACCTACTATCAGTATACCTTCCTCTGGAGTGTGTAAAAGAGCCTTTTTTTCCACCAGACAGGAGCAGCCATGAGCCTGGCTTGAATTCAGTCTCTACAGTACCACGGCCCTGCAATGATTGCCGCTGACGCTTCTGCTTCCACTGCCCACACATTTCTCATTGCAAAATGTATTGACAGATGGTACTGTTAGGTCTGGTATTCAGCATCCACTGGGAAGTGGTAATGAACACTGATCACACAATGTCCAAAACCCTCAGTGGGTTAGACGCAGAAAGAGACTCATGGCAGGGTTTGAATAGACATTCTTTGTAGGTGTCACCTATTTTATCACGTTTCCGGATCTGCATACTAGAATTTGATATGGTTATCATACAAAAAAACAATATTACAATAATTGTATACAGGCACTAACACATGCAAACACAAACAGGCCGGCATGCACCACACACACACACACACCAGTGACGGTCAATGCCATTTAAGATTAGGGAGTATTATATATTTTTTTTATGAGCATGGCCTTATTTATATTACATGATATTGGATGTCGGTCATTCATATTCCATTCACCCAGCTCAATGTAACATTGATAGGTAGGTCCCTCCCCGTTTTGTTCTGTTTGCTTACGTTTAAGAAATGTTTTGCAACAGAAACGGAGGTATGAATACACCCTTGAACACCTGCACACACAATTCACTTTCATAGCAGCCACATACAGCATATGCTACCTGTCCTCCTCACCTTTTCCCTTCGCTTGTGGACTTCAGTGCACAACTGCCAACCGCTAACCGCTACACAGCCGACATCGTTGTGACCATATTAATGGTATAGTCAACAAATTAGAACTAACGCATTATTAACCCCCCACAATCCAATCCATGTGTACAATCACGCAGTACAGTGTACAGCAAGCAGTTTAGCAGTTACACTGGCAGACTCCGGTAAAATAATAATAATATAAATAAAATACAAATTAATTTGAAGAATTGAAGTGTTGCATAGCCTTAGCCAGCTAACTAACATCAATAGCATTCCTCCCTGTTTGAGTCAGGTTGCTAAATTAGTTGCATTAGCTAATTACGTGAAAGGCAAACTCTCTCTCCCTCTCTCTGTTGCTGCTTCTCCTTAATCTTTGAAGAAATACATTTGTTAAATATTGTTCAAATAATCTTTCTCTCTCTTTGAGTCAACTACTCAACAAATGTTATGTACTGCAGAGCTAGAAAGCTGTAGTGTGTCATAATTACTTTGTAAGTCCATGAAAGGGGGTGAGAACCATGAGCCTCCTAGGTTTTGTATTGAAGTCAATGCGCCCAGATGAGGATGGAAATAGCTGTCCTCCGGCTAAACCATGGTGCTACCCTAGAGGGTGCTGTTGAGGCTACTGTAGCCCTTCATTGCAAATAAGTGTATTTTAATGAGTTATTTGGTGACATGTTCATATATTTAGTATTGTTTTACCTAAAATGATGTTTTATGAAAATCATTAGGATGATCCTCCCCTTCCTCCACTAACACACACACATTTCAGTCAAATATATAAGAAATCACTTCAGCATAATCTGATACTAGAGTGATTTCAACAAAAGTTATACTACCATCTGGATTAGCCCCTTATCCAAATATGAACACCTTTCCAGGTGATTTTTAAGGCTGAGATCCGCATTGAGGGGAAACAACACTACCGGCCGGAGAAGAGGAGCTCCAGCGTAGTGGTAAAATAAATCATAGTACATACTCTGCTGTTCTGTCACAAGTTCAATGATGTCTGACGGAAATAAAACTGTGTTCGTTATTTGAAGTAACGTCTTTGTTGTTGTAAAATCGCAAAAGGGACTTGGCAGTTTCACCGCTACAGATGCCAACGTCAAATTATTAGTGCCTTTTTCTTTGCAATTTGGTGAAGCCGTAAGGGGTCTGGGGCACTGGGATTACATCATAACCTCAATTTTCTCATGTATTGCTTTTTCGGTCAGTCACACATCCAGACTCTGCTCAGCCAAATAGATTTTAATGCACTTTGAACTGATCACACATTTGATAAGATATTAGTCTACAGATGGTGCCTCTACTTGGTGAAACCTGTTACAGGGGAATGGAGGAAAGCTATACAAAACGTAATAGGAAATCCTTTCATTTGCATACATTAACAGTCATATAGAATAATGAGAACCTAGTGTAATGTTGCTTGTGCTGTGGCTGTTATTGCATTATAATGACTCACAGTCTGAAATATAATCCCTACTCTTAAATGCAATATATTGTATTTTTTAGGTTTGAAACACTTAAAAAGTCATTTAAATTGCAATCCAATTAGGCCTACCAGTCTCAAACATCCCATTGGGTGACACAGTTGTAATTATTTGGGAAACGGTAACCGTACAGCGCTCTCAGAGTTTCCAAAGCAATTACAAATTAATTAAAACAAGATATCCCGACGAATTTGTGATGAGTGAACTTGAACTAAATATTCATTGTTGATGTGCTGCACCCATATCAATTTTAAAACCTTAATTAAGGTAAATTACTGTTAAATCATTCTAAATCATCACTTAATGACTTGACATACCAGTACAATTGGAAGAAGTAAAAAATACCTTGGGTAAACCACTCTACAAACAGACAACAGAGTTATGAATATTGTAAAGACAAAACTCACAAAGGAGAGCAACTGCACAAAGACCTTATAAACTTTTCAAAGCAGGGAAACAGAAGTACAGAAGTACAGAACGGCTTGCTGATTGTTGACAGTGACACCAGCTGTGGTCACACATACAGCACATTAAGGTCCTTTTGAAAGAGAGGTAAAGTAGCTACATTAAATTAGACCAATCTAAAGAAAACAGGGTAACACTTTACTTGACACCCAGCATCATAAGATGTTATGACACGGTCATAACCATGTCATAATGTGCTATAACGGCTTACTTAACGTGTCATAACCTGTTATACTATGGTCATAACACTGTCATGGCACATACAGTATATTTACACCTGTGACAAGTTTTTGAGTTATTTTATGGCTGTTTATGGCACCTACATAAGAGTGTAAAAACCTGCACAACCTGCCACGGTAGTTATTTTATGGCTGTTTATGACACCTATAAAACAGTGTCAAAACCCACAAAACCTGCCACACAAGGCAAAACATTCCATTACAACATAACCTAAGTGACAACAGTATGTTTATGTTATATTTTTATTGACCATGTTAAATGATCATTGTAATTGCGCACACATTGATGTCAGACATTAATCTACCCCAATGCTCTGCTGTGGATGACTGGGAAGAATGCAGGAACAGATTTCAGGAGCAGGACAAGACACCCTCTTTTTGACTGATAACTGATATAAGGGCATGTACGTGATAGGCCTATCTGGCACATATGATGGTCATAATGCTTCTTGACAATGTCATAAAATGTATTTTCTTAGTGTAGGTGTAGGTGTCATAACCAGCTACTAAAAAAATGCAAAACATGTCACAACAGGTATAAATATATGGGGGGGGGGTGTTATTTATGTCAGATGTTATTTAAGTGATAATGCCCGATAAGCGGGTGTTTGGAGGATATATTGGCATGGGTGTTGTTAGGCCCGAGACTTCGTTTGGGGCCAGCAAACCGTGCCAATTTAACCTCCAGGCAATAGGCATGATCCAGGCATGATCACTTTTATACAACGGGGTAACGGGTTAACATATTCAAATAATGATTGGCATATTTTCATTAAAAACATTGGTTTCATTCATTTATTCATACTATTTCATCCTTCCACGAGATATAGTCCCGACAAAAATCTAGGGTTGCTACCCAAGCCGGCTGGTCATTTGTTCTATCAGTTCGGTTGCTAGAGACGCGACCCCATTTGTTCTAAAAGTTCTATTGCCATACTGGCTGGCAATGTTCTTATCCCTTGCTTGCTAGCTAGCCAACTACAGCTAACTTATAGTCACGTCAAATGTAAAAAATAATAGAACAGTTGCTGCATTTGCATTTGTTTACGCTGTTTTCTAGTGACATTTATTTGGATACATCCATAACAATGAGCTAATGAGGCGCATCTTCGCCTGGTATAGAAAATGTGCTCACTCGTCAGGACACTGTTGTCATTACAACCCATGTCATGTCGGTTGCTAGAGACGGTATCTATAGAAAATGGGTTCTCTCGTCAGGACACTGTTGTCATTAAAACCCATGTCATGTCGGTTGCTAGAGACGGTATCTATAGAAAATGGGTTCTCTCGTCAGGACACTGTTGTCATTAAAACCCATGTCATGTCGGTTGCTAGAGACGGTATCTATAGAAAATGTGCTCACTCATCAGGACACTGTTGTCATTAAAACCCATGTCATGTCGGTTGCTAGAGACGGTATCTATAGAAAATGGGTTCTCTCGTCAGGACACTGTTGTCATTAAAACCCATGTCATGTCGGTTGCTAGAGACGGTATCTATAGAAAATGTGCTCACTCGTCAGGACACTGTTGTCATTACAACCCATGTCATGTCGGTTGCTAGAGACGGTATCTATAGAAAATGTGCTCACTCGTCAGGACACTGTTGTCATTACAACCCATGTCATGTCGGTTGCTAGAGACGGTATCTATAGAAAATGGGTTCTCTCGTCAGGACTCTGTTGTCATTAAAACCCATGTCATGTCGGTTGCTAGAGACGGTATCTATAGAAAATGTGCTCACTCATCAGGACACTGTTGTCATTAAAACCCATGTCATGTCGGTTGCTAGAGACGGTATCTATAGAAAATGGGTTCTCTCGTCAGGACACTGTTGTCATTAAAACCCATGTCATGTCGGTTGCTAGAGACGGTATCTATAGAAAATGTGCTCGCTCGTCAGGACACTGTTGTCATTACAACCCATGTCATGTCGGTTGCTAGAGACGGTATCTATAGAAAATGGGTTCTCTCGTCAGGACACTGTTGTCATTAAAACCCATGTCATGTCGGTTGCTAGAGACGGTATCTATAGAAAATGTGCTCACTCGTCAGGACACTGTTGTCATTAAAACCCATGTCATGTCGGTTGCTAGAGACGGTATCTATAGAAAATGGGTTCTCTCGTCAGGACACTGTTGTCATTAAAACCCATGTCATGTCGGTTGCTAGAGACGGTATCTATAGAAAATGTGCTCACTCGTCAGGACACTGTTGTCATTAAAACCCATGTCATGTCGGTTGCTAGAGACGGTATCTATAGAAAATGGGTTCTCTCGTCAGGACACTGTTGTCATTAAAACCCATGTCATGTCGGTTGCTAGAGACGGTATCTATAGAAAATGGGTTCTCTCGTCAGGACACTGTTGTCATTAAAACCCATGTCATGTCGGTTGCTAGAGACGGTATCTATAGAAAATGGGTTCTCTCGTCAGGACACTGTTGTCATTAAAACCCATGTCATGTCGGTTGCTAGAGACGGTATCTATAGAAAATGGGTTCTCTCGTCAGGACACTGTTGTCATTAAAACCCATGTCATGTCGGTTGCTAGAGACGGTATCTATAGAAAATGTGCTCACTCATCAGGACACTGTTGTCATTAAAACCCATGTCATGTCGGTTGCTAGAGACGGTATCTATAGAAAATGGGTTCTCTCGTCAGGACACTGTTGTCATTAAAACCCATGTCATGTCGGTTGCTAGAGACGGTATCTATAGAAAATGTGCTCACTCGTCAGGACACTGTTGTCATTACAACCCATGTCATGTCGGTTGCTAGAGACGGTATCTATAGAAAATGTGCTCACTCGTCAGGACACTGTTGTCATTACAACCCATGTCATGTCGGTTGCTAGAGACGGTATCTATAGAAAATGGGTTCTCTCGTCAGGACTCTGTTGTCATTAAAACCCATGTCATGTCGGTTGCTAGAGACGGTATCTATAGAAAATGTGCTCACTCATCAGGACACTGTTGTCATTAAAACCCATGTCATGTCGGTTGCTAGAGACGGTATCTATAGAAAATGGGTTCTCTCGTCAGGACACTGTTGTCATTAAAACCCATGTCATGTCGGTTGCTAGAGACGGTATCTATAGAAAATGTGCTCGCTCGTCAGGACACTGTTGTCATTACAACCCATGTCATGTCGGTTGCTAGAGACGGTATCTATAGAAAATGGGTTCTCTCGTCAGGACACTGTTGTCATTAAAACCCATGTCATGTCGGTTGCTAGAGACGGTATCTATAGAAAATGTGCTCACTCGTCAGGACACTGTTGTCATTAAAACCCATGTCATGTCGGTTGCTAGAGACGGTATCTATAGAAAATGGGTTCTCTCGTCAGGACACTGTTGTCATTAAAACCCATGTCATGTCGGTTGCTAGAGACGGTATCTATAGAAAATGTGCTCACTCGTCAGGACACTGTTGTCATTAAAACCCATGTCATGTCGGTTGCTAGAGACGGTATCTATAGAAAATGGGTTCTCTCGTCAGGACACTGTTGTCATTAAAACCCATGTCATGTCGGTTGCTAGAGACGGTATCTATAGAAAATGGGTTCTCTCGTCAGGACACTGTTGTCATTAAAACCCATGTCATGTCGGTTGCTAGAGACGGTATCTATAGAAAATGGGTTCTCTCGTCAGGACACTGTTGTCATTAAAACCCATGTCATGTCGGTTGCTAGAGACGGTATCTATAGAAAATGGGTTCTCTCGTCAGGACACTGTTGTCATTAAAACCCATGTCATGTCGGTTGCTAGAGACGGTATCTATAGAAAATGTGCTCACTCATCAGGACACTGTTGTCATTAAAACCCATGTCATGTCGGTTGCTAGAGACGGTATCTATAGAAAATGGGTTCTCTCGTCAGGACACTGTTGTCATTAAAACCCATGTCATGTCGGTTGCTAGAGACGGTATCTATAGAAAATGTGCTCACTCGTCAGGACACTGTTGTCATTACAACCCATGTCATGTCGGTTGCTAGAGACGGTATCTATAGAAAATGGGTTCTCTCGTCAGGACACTGTTGTCATTAAAACCCATGTCATGTCGGGTGCTAGAGACGGTATCTATAGAAAATGGGTTCTCTCGTCAGGACACTGTTGTCATTAAAACCCATGTCATGTCGGTTGCTAGAGACGGTATCTATAGAAAATGTGCTCACTCATCAGGACACTGTTGTCATTAAAACCCATGTCATGTCGGTTGCTAGAGACGGTATCTATAGAAAATGGGTTCTCTCGTCAGGACACTGTTGTCATTAAAACCCATGTCATGTCGGTTGCTAGAGACGGTATCTATAGAAAATGTGCTCACTCGTCAGGACACTGTTGTCATTACAACCCATGTCATGTCGGTTGCTAGAGACGGTATCTATAGAAAATGGGTTCTCTCGTCAGGACACTGTTGTCATTAAAACCCATGTCATGTCGGTTGCTAGAGACGGTATCTATAGAAAATGTGCTCACTCGTCAGGACACTGTTGTCATTAAAACCCATGTCATGTCGGTTGCTAGAGACGCTATCTATAGAAAATGGGTTCTCTCGTCAGGACACTGTTGTCATTAAAACCCATGTCATGTCGGTTGCTAGAGACGGTATCTATAGAAAATGTGCTCACTCGTCAGGACACTGTTGTCATTAAAACCCATGTCATGTCGGTTGCTAGAGACGGTATCTATAGAAAATGGGTTCTCTCGTCAGGACACTGTTGTCATTAAAACCCATGTCATGTCGGTTGCTAGAGACGGTATCTATAGAAAATGTGCTCACTCGTCAGGACACTGTTGTCATTAAAACCCATGTCATGTCGGTTGCTAGAGACGGTATCTATAGAAAATGGGTTCTCTCGTCAGGACATTGTTATTCAGAGGAGCTAGCCAACAACACAGCTAACACAATCACTTCATACACTGAAGCTTTAAAGACTGCAAACTAACTGCACTTCGTTTCGTTTTACCTTTTTTTATTTGACATTTCGACTGGCTGAGAAACGCTGCTTGTCTGTCCCGACTCCCGACTCCGACACGTTCATTACTATAAGACAGCTGGAGATCGAATTTGAATATTGAAACAATGTTGCAAATGTCAGAGAGACAGTCAGCAATGTTTATACAAATCTCCACTGTTGAAAACTAAATGTTAAAAAAATGTCTAAAAGAAATGTGAGATAATGTCTAGATGCTTTTTATAGTGGAGATCAAGTTTATAACGTGCCTGGTTGGGTATATTCGACAGTGGATTGCGCAGTCAGAGTACATAAGCATTTTAACGTCATAGATTTAGCTGATGGCAACTTGTGGAATAGACACCGGCTGAAATGCGCTTTTAACCAATTAGCATTCAGGATTAGACCCACCCGTTGTACAAGACATATTATAAACTGGGTGGTTCGAGCCCTGAATGCCGATTGGCGGACAGCCATGGTATATAAGACCATATAACACGAGTATGACAAAACATTTATTTTTACTGTTCTAATTACTACGTTGGTAACCAGTTTATAATAACAATAAGGCACCTTGGGGGTTTGTGGTATATGGAAAATATACCACGGATAAGGGCTGTGTCCAGGCACTCCGCGATGCGTTGTGCGTAAGAACAGCTCTTAGTCGTGGTATATTGGCCCTATATAACCACACCCCCTTGTGCCTTATTGCTTAATTATAGCATGATTATAACGTGTCATGTCAATGGGTGTCACGTAAAGTGTTACCGAAAACACAAGTTCTCATTTAGATGTTAGCAAACAACACAGGAAATGCTGTGGCCTGGCTAACAGTACCAGACAGGTCATTTTGTAGGCGGAGAGTGGCCTAAAAGAGCTGAACAACCACCACAGTACATTAGTCTAAGACAGCTACTACAACAGCAAATGCACTGAAAAGGAAATACTTTGTGAGACTAATTGACAGGAATAAACAGTGAAGCAAATCCGAGAAAACGTAAATAGTAAATAAACCGATGTACTGAGGACAACTCTCTGAATCATATCTCAAAGTATATTAGATGTGTTTTCTCATCACTGAAATACCACAATTATTATGTTAATAAGAACAAATAAGATACCTACTTGGTAAAGAAGTGTTTGCTATTATTCACTAGATTTCTGTTTGATGTGTGCCTCACTCTCCTTCCTGTTTAGATGAGAGTGGTCAAGGGGCGGGGAAGGGGCTGGTGAAGGAGCTCTTTATTCATGCAGAGGACATGAAGCTTCTCCAGACTCATTAAAACCCATGTCACGTTGTCTGGGAACACTCTCCACTCACTCCACCCACACCCTCTGTGTGGCCTTTACTTTCCGGGCCCCAGTCTCGCCTGAGAGAGAGAAGCGTCGCTCTGCTCGCCAGCGCCAGCCAATGCACGGTTGTTTACACCATATAGAAGGTGAAGCAACAAGGAAGGCTGTCATGAATGTTTTTGCTGTACACAGATCTGTTCTAGCTGTACACAGATCTGTTCTATCTGTACACATATCTGTTCTAGCTGTACACAGATCTGTTCTAGCTGTACACAGATCTGTTCTAGCTGTACACAGATCTGTTCTAGCTGCACACAGATCTGTTCTAGCTGTACACAGATCTGTTCTAGCTGTACACAGATCTGTTCTAGCTGCACACAGATCTGTTCTAGCTGTACACAGATCTGTTCTATCTGTACACATATCTGTTCTATCTGTACACAGATCTGTTCTAGCTGTACACAGATCTGTTCTAGCTGTACACATATCTGTTCTAGCTGTACACAGATCTGTTCTAGCTGTACACAGATCTGTTCTAGCCTTACACATATCTGTTCTAGCTGTACACAGATCTGTTCTAGCTGTACACATATCTGTTCTAGCTGTATACAGATCTGTTCTAGCCTTACACAGATCTGTTCTAGCTGTACACATATCTGTTCTAGCTGTACACAGATCTGTTCTAGCTGTATACAGATCTGTTCTAGCTGTACACATATCTGTTCTAGCTGTTCACAGATCTGTTCTAGCTGTACACAGATCTGTTCTAACTGTACACAGATCTGTTCTAGCTGTACACAGATCTGTTCTAGCTGTACACATATCTAGTAGGCTGCCCTGCTGATTTGTCAAGGCACTGGTTAAGTTTTAATACGGCCAGGGGAACTTTGGAGTTGGATCAATAGAAACTAACTCACCAGAATGACTTCCTGGTCTCATTCTGTCATGGTGAGATAGCTGTTTACGTGCTCCTAATATCAGCAGGGCAATGAGACATCTCATCCTTGGACCTTAGCCATTCTCTTGACCAACAGCCCAAAATGGTTTCAATAAAATAAATGGAGGTCAAGACACCGGTCTGACAGCTAGAAAACTTTTCATTAACAAGAACAACAGCTTAGCAGCCTCCTTTAGAACTGAGGATGGGGATAAACACTGAAATATATGTTCTATAACAATAGTGGGGGAAAACAGTGAAAACACCTTTATTATATTCATATCATATCATATTCATATCATTTTGTTTATGGCTATCAAACCGCAGGGAAAACTGTTATACTACTACAAGTATATTTCCTTTCCCAAACATTTAAATAAAATGTCAGGGACTCTCAATTAGACTTCAACCTACAGTAATATGCACTAACGTGTGTCCCAAAGTAGCAGTTATATCTCAATCTATACCAGCAGCCCACAAATGTATAGCTAAAGCAACTCCAGCATTCCTATGAGAGAGACAAGGCCTCCTTGGAAGCCCCCCCCCCCCAACCGTAATGTGAAGTACAAAGTGAAAGTGAGGAACAAGTAGAAGGTGTGAGCTGAGCAGGTGCCTCCTGAGATATTCCACTGGCTCTTGCTGCATATCAATGAGCATTACAGAGCCTCGAGGCTGTCTGCACAGATATCCAGCACAGCACAGCACAGGCACCGCCACCTTACTGCTTCAGGTTCAAACAGATGCCGTAAGACAGCAGCTGCCATTGATCTTCGCAAACTCTAAAGGTTCCATCACAAAGTGCTTTAATACGTTTGGGAGGTCACTCCATAAGGATACTTTTTACATGCATAAAACATACACCATTGGAACTGCCCTAACTGCTGCAGTGTCCTGGAAATTGCCCTTTTTCCTACCTCTGCATAGTGTTGAAATATACAGGTCAGTGAGGAGGTCATTTCAGTGATGTGTTCAGACATCTTTAGAACCATAGGTCTGGGGATAGCATGCAGAATGAAGGCTGTGCCACCGTAAATCTGCCAGCTGCCAACTAAACCAAGAAATGAACTGCTCAGGATCATCCACTGTGCTCTACAGTCTATCAGGCGCTTCATTGGCCCTGCAATGAATAAAATATAAGCAAGAACCAGGAGAGAGAGAAGAGGGGGGAGAGAGAGAGAGAGAGAGAGAGAGAGAGAGAGAGAGAGAGAGAGAGAGAGAGAGAGAGAGAGAGAGAGAGAGAGAGAGAGAGAGAGAGAGAGAGAGAGAGAGAGAGGGGGAGAGAGAGAGAGAGAGAGAGAGAGAGAGAGAGAGAGAGAGAGAGAGAGAGAGAGAGAGAGAGGAGAGGGCGGGGGGGGAGGGTATTGGGAGGGATTAAAACTGAAACTGAAAACTCTGGGAAAAAATAAATGACCTTATTCATACAAATGATTGAAACATTGTAGCAATCACCACAACACTTTTTCTGAGAATTAGATCACAAGTGTTCAGTATCATTGTTATTGCATTAGATTCCCATATAATCATTTTCTATTAGGAACCAGAGAGACGAAAGTGCATCCAGACTTCTAATTTGTTCCCCCCCCCCCCCAGACAAGTCACATGAACAACATATTACTAAAGCTGTCACATGATGAAATACTGGAAATATATAGTGTATGTCTCCATAAAAACAATCAGTGAGTGACAGCAGAAGATATACAGTGTTTTAGGGGGAGAGAAAGGGTGGATTGATCAATATTTCAAAGCGGTCTGGAGACATTGTTTGAAAGGCAGGCTGAGGCTCCTCACAGAGAGCAGCCACTGTTTGTAGATGGCTCAATGGCAGAGAGGAGTGCCAGTATTGTTACCCACTCATCTACAGTGAAACAAGAATTGAATAAGGCCAGATTTAACCAACCAACCAAAGATTGTAAATCTTTAGTTTAACGAACAACGAACATGAAGGTACATTCCATCTCTGAGGATAAAAATACATAGATAAAGACCTACAGTGTCTTGTACAAAAATATCCACTATGACACTGATTTTCCCTAGTGTTACAGTAGGTAGTTAATTTAATCTCCATAATTTTATTCATAGTCTTTACACCTCCAGCCACAGGAACTGGTAACGTATGAGCCAGTAACATATACAAGAAAAGGTCTCAGTAGAAGACAAGGGGCTGGCAGAGCATTTTGTGATTTGCTCATCATCTCAGCAGGGGAGTTAGTTGTCTGGCACATACACACACACACACACACACACACAGTCTTTTAGTGCTATTTATATATACTGAACAAAAATATAAACGCAACATGCAAAGTGTTGGTCCCATGATTCATGAGCTGAAATAAAAGATCCCAGACATTTTCCATACACAAAAAGCTTATTTATCTCTATGTTGTTTACATCCCTGTTAGTGAGAATTTCTCATTTGCCAAGATAATCCATCTACCTGACAGGTGTGGCATATCAAGAAGCTGATGAAACAGCATGATCATTACACAGGTGCGCCTTGTGCTGGGGACAATAAAATGCCACTCTAAAATGTGTAGTTCTGTCACAACACAATGTCACAGATGTCTCAAGTTTTGAGGAAGCTTTCAATTGGTATGCTGACTGCGGGATTGTCCACCACGACTGTTGCCAGAGAATTTAATGTTAATTTCTCTACCATAAGGCGTCTACAACGTCGTTTTAGAGAATTTGGCAGTATGTTCAACCGGTCTCACATTTAACCACACCAGCCCAGGACCTCCACATCCAGCTTCTTTACCTGCAGGATCGTCTGATACCAGCCACCCAGACAGCTGATGAAACTGAGGAGTATTTCTGTCTGTAATAAAACTCTTTTGTGGGGAAGAACTCATTCTGATTGACTGGGCCTTGCTCCACAGTGTGTGGGCCAGTCTCCCAAGTGGGTGGGCATAAGCCCTCCAAGGCCCATCTATGGCTGCCCAGTCTTGTGAAATCTATAGATTAGGGCCTAATGAATTTAGTTCAATTGACTGATTTCCTTCTACAAACTGCAACTCAGTAAAATTGTTGACATTTTTGCATGTTGCGTTTACATTTTTGTACAGTATAGATGCTGCTGATTCAAACTCTACACTATATTATATAACAATGTGTTTAAGCCATCAGATGCAATGTCACAGACTGTATGTGCATTCATTCTTTGCGATAGATCAATTAAGAGTCCAGTCATTGCTCATGTTCTCCACACCAGGGAATGCACATACCAATGAGGTCAGAGAGGTAAACGAGACTGACATTGATCATGTTAATAAACAGGCAGGAATGTAAAAACAATGAAACAGGGACTCAATGCATGCATTCCGTGTATTGAGAGACGAATGGTTGCAAGAATTGACCCAGGGACTCAATACAGTGCATATGCATACCGTGAGTTGAGAGAATACTAGTTACAAAAGTTCAGTAAGCATGATGTACAGAAGCACCGTTGCACATGACCTGTCCATCTAGTACAGTGAACATCGTGTTCTGAACAATTTCATATAAATGGATATTCCCAACTGGGAAACACGTTGGAGGAGAAAGGATCTCAAAGATCAATACCATATAAAATAATGTACACCCTAACTATTTCTTCCCCCAAAACATCACACAAACAAAAAATATTGTTTCCGGGGGAAATTGATTTGTTGGACCTTGACAGTGTCCATTGTCACATAAACACATACAGACATACAGTACATGAGTCTATAATATAAGACTATCCCTGCAATTGATCTGTGCCATTATCTATTTCATAAACAGGGTTGCCCTCTGCATAATGCACATTAGGGGTCACACACACGGGTGGTACCACGAAGGGGACAGAAGCATAATGGCCCTAGTCAAATACATAATGCCTTTTCAGTAGGGGTGGACAACAAGACAAGAGGGAGTATGCTTTCTGTTATCAATTTCAAAAAGGGACAATGGTCGCTAATATTATTGGAAATCATAATGAATCATATGAAAGGTCAGTCATGCATGCAGGTATATTTCCATCCCAGTAGTAATGGTGACCAAAAAGCTTTTCAATCCCTCAAGGTCATCAGTGGGGTCATTGGACTGACCGCTCACTATCCTAGTTGGAAAACACCAAATACAGCAACTGTTTCAACCCCAACATGAATGGACAAACTAAGTTGTCTTAAAATCATCACATTTTATTTACTGAAGGCTATGCTACAGTATATAACCAACCTGTAGTACTTGACTGTGATGTTTTCATGTTTACCCAATGTCACAAAAGGATTAGGAGCATGCCACATTCATCATAGCATTATGTTCAGTGTTTTTATATCATGTGGTTCTTAAACACAAAATTGATTGGACTACATATGCTATATCTTTCTCAGTCATCCAGGAAGTGGCTTTGTCACCTCAATGCACATTATGCTATTCACACCGTGTGCTGCTGCTATACCATGGCAAACCTAAACGCCTCCAGATTCAAAACATTTGAAGTACGCTGTGATTTCTGACTTGATCTTGTCAACTGACAAAGTGACATTTGATGGAGTACTCTGTTGGGTTTCTGCATGACTGGCAAGGTTTCCGCCTGTGAGTTAGCCCCAGCTAGGATCACTGTGAGGCCAAACCTTAGAGAACGGCTCAGGATCATAGATAGCCTAGCAGTAACTATAGATCTGAAAGCAAAGCTGAAGCTCAAGATGTTTGTATGCCATTTGATGACAGTTCATTTCCTAGATCCAGCTCTCAGATCTGGTGAAGCGGACCTCAGCAGAGAGACGCCAGATTGGTTTAAAGATCTGCCCACAGAGATACGACCAGGCAGGGTCCACAGTTGTACTTGGGAAGAAGTAACACCACCTGGTGGTCACTTAACATGTAAGTTGATCAATTATGATAAATGATCAACAATAGATGATGAACCATCTCTAAACGACAAAGCATGATAAACCATATTTTCACCAGGTAAGGGGCGGGCATGGGTCCACTGGTACACTCTGCCTTAAAGGGACCTTACACAGATTACACTTCCACAACAGCAATCATAAAATATGCACTCCAAAATGGCAGTCACCTCCTCCTCTTTCTCACATATACTGTATGCCTCAATCATGTTGAATTCTGTTGAATAAAGATTTTTGAAAACACTCTGACAGTCCTTCCATCTGTCAGTCTGTACACAGACGTACTCCATGTACTGTACTCTGTACTCCACTGTGTCGTTAATTCGCTCTGGTTTAAAAGAGGTGCTCCATCTTCCTCTGAGGCAGAGCAGGGGGTGTGGGAGGAGTGAGGTCACTCACAGATGTAGCCTCCTTTTCATAGCTTCCCCACATTTTGGTGAACATGCGCAGGCTAACTCCCACTCTCTTAAGTGTAAGCTTTCTGAGAGACCGTGGAGAGATAGCAAATGGCTCAACATACACTATAGGATCAAAAGTATGTAGACACCTGCTCATTGACCATCTCATTCCAAAATCATGGGCATTAATATGGAGTTGGTCCCCCCTTTACTTCTATAACAGCCACCATTCTTCTGGAAAGCTTTTCCACTAAATGCTGGAACATTGCTGCGGGGACTTGCTTCCATTCAGCCACAAGAGCATTAGTGACGTTGGGCACTGATGTTGGGTGATTAGGCCAGGCACGCAGTCCAATGTTTCCCAAAGTTGTTTGATTCGGTTGAGGTCAGGGCTCTGTGCAGGCCAGTCAAGTTCTTCCACACCAATCTCAACATACCATTTCTGTATGGATCTTGCTTTGTGCATGCGGGCATTGTCATGATAAAACAGGAAAGGGCCTTCCCCAAACTGTTCCTACAAATTTGGAAGCACAGAATTGTCTAGAATGTCATTGTATGCTGTAGCGTTAAGATTTCCCTCCACCAAACCTTACAGTTGGCATTATGCATTGGGGCAGGTAGCGTGTTCCTGGCATCCACCAAACCCAGATTCATCCACCGGACTGCCAGATAGAGAAGCGCTGTTGATCACTCCAGAGAATATATTTCCGGCTCCAGAGTCCAATGGCGGCTTTACACCACTCCAGCTGACGCTTGGCATTGCACATGGTGATCTTAGGCTTCTGTGCGGCTGCTCGGCCATGGAAACTTATTTCATGAAGCTTCGTTGCTTCCAGAGGCAGTTTGGAACTAGTGTTTCAAGTGAGGACAGACTATTTTTACGCAATACTTGCTCAGCACTCGGCGGTTCCGTTCTGTGAGCTTATGTGGCCTACCACTTCGTGGCTGAGCCGTTGTTACTCCTAGACGTTTCCACTTCACAATAACAGCACTTACAGTTGACTGGGCAGCTCCAGCAGGGCAGAAATTTGATGAACTGACTTGTTGGAAAGATGGCATCCTATGACGGTGCCACGTTGAAAATCACTGAACTCTTCAGTAAGGCCATTCTACTGCCAATGTTTGTCTATGGAGATTGCATGGCTGTATACTCGATTTTATAGACTTGTCAGCAATGGGTGTGTCTGAAATAGCCAAATCCACTCATTTTAAGGGGTGTCCAAATAGTGTATATAACACTCAAGTAATCTTTCAAGCCATCACTATAGTAGGCTAGTGGTTTTTAAAATAAGCTGACCACAGCCTCTGAATTCCAGGATTTTAAAAAATGCACATAAAACTGTCTTCTACAGAGATTGGCCTTACTAAGTACAGAGAAAATACCATTATCCTAATGGATACTCTTGATGAAAACAAATAGTCTCTTCTTAGGGTACTAAATAGACAAAGTATACACAGAGGAAATATATGAGGTGAGGTAAACTGACAGATAATCACACACACACGCACACACACAACCTTGAGCAGGAGTAATGAAAGGAAATAGGAAATATAACATTTTTGAGACTGCACAAAAAGTGCTATGTGTTGCCATTTGGATTGGCAGCAGATGTGCCTTCCCTATAATTACTGATAGCACTGTGATAGGAAGGACTTTGTCTTAAAAGAGCAGCACAAATTGAATGCCAACAGTATGTCTATGACAGGAAAAGGCCAAAAGCGCGCCTTTGCACCTCCTCTATAGGGAACAGGGTGACTGCAATTCATACGGATATATGGCTATATCATGCAAATCCACCTGTTGTATTGTGAACATGAACATTGAAGACTGGTCAAAGAGTGAGGCTGCTCGAGTCTTAAAACAAATGTGCCTCTCAAAGAGAACAATTTCCTCCTCATTGTCTATGCAGCGAAACAACCCAGCCTAATCCATTTCAAACACACTTGGTTTTAGAGAAATGTCCATAAGGATTAGCTTTTTCAAACATGCTCCAGTAAGCCTAACGAAGAAGAAAGATTGGTCACACAGAGCACTCCAAGCAGAGTATGACATTACCATGCCCCTGGATGATACCCCTCATGCTGCATACTAGCCTGCCATTTTCAGGAGGAAATAATACTGCCAACAATGTAATCCATTAAAGCCTAGGCCTACTGCCTGTCAGAAGCAGAAACTCAGACATAATAGCATGGCATCTATGATGTTTTGGTGCAATATGACATTTAAAGCATTACATACATAAGCCTACATTTGGATTCAATTGAAGTTGAATAAAATCCTATATTTGAGGTATGCTGCATCATTGGACAATCACAATACACACACCCTTCCAAAGACATCTTTGTGAATATTCTGTTACACAATTCCCGAAATAATTGTTGAATTTTAGAAATTTGAACTCTGAACATCTGTGCCATGAGACAAATTTAGCTATAATTGAGGCCGATAGCTTTCACATTTACAATTAGTTCATGGTATATTCAAGGAAATGCTTAGGTCTACTCTTATATCGCATCGGTGTTAACAATCTATCGTGTATGTGCAGGAACAACTTCTGCATTTCACTAGTGCAGATTTTCTTCACGCCTACACCGCCGGCTCCCAACCCAAGTTAGTGTGTGGGAGCTGTCCAGTGATAGGGGGTGCTGAATGACTCCTACACACATAACAGCAGAAGCCATAAGATGTGGCTCTTTGCGACAGCGCTCAACAGAAATCACGCCATGAAAAGAGAATAATGAATTCCCACATTCTGATAGAGCTGGTAGCCTACATAAAATAACGTTTGCAATCGTGTCGCTCTGTCGAATGCCCAAGAGTTGTCATCTTTGTAAAATAACAACCAGCAGCCCCTCTAGTGGCCTTGTAGGGAACGTGGAATAAGAAAGCACACTAAAATGATGACACCTACAAAGTCAAGACAATCTGACTGGTGCTTGTGTGCTTGTTGTATAGTGTGCTTAGCGATTTATAACCAGGCGGCATTGTTAGAATTATATCGTTGTAATTATGCATGTGTTTGACCCACAAATGGGGTCTACATCCTAAGCACTTAGCAAAACATTTCTTCTCAGGCTATGGAAATTGAGTGGATTCAGTGCAAAGCAAAGAGGTTGTCATGGCACCCTCGTCCTTGGCAAATCTCATCAAAGAATCATTAATGAATTGGGGTTTTGTTCAACCAAAATATTCTCTTCAGCTTGCGATGTAACGGCCCAGATCCAAAATCTCTCCATATATTGATATTGATTATATTGTTTCTTTCGTGTATCAAACTACTATTCTTCTGTTTTCTTTTCGAATCATTTAGAGGTGAATACAAACGGGTGAAATACAAATTCAGCATGCTGTGAGGAAGAGTCCTAAATGGCTTAAAATTGTAGCTGAAAGAGCTATGAGCGGTGGGGGAGATGGTTCCTCTCCAGAACTAATGCCATTTTATTTATAAAACAAAAGCCTTATAAATGGAAGTATGTCAACAGTGTCCGTGCTCTATTTTTACGGACACATTACTTATAGAGTCCAAAAATACTTTCCATTGGGAATAAATGAGGGGGAATCTTCTGTCAAGGACATTTTACTTTTCCCAAAAGGTTTAAATAACCTTTTTATGTTATCAATATGCGGGTACTTCATCAGAATAGCCACGGATATAAGTGAGTAACATGGTTCAAAAAATAGGAACATCAAACCTGGCTGATAACACAAACTTGACAGGGTGGCAACCAAATCTATATAACGACGATTATTTTGAGGTAGCGTAATTGCACTGTGCGGACTAAAATAGTAGATTGTTTTATGATCAAGTAGCCTTATAATAAAACATGACACGGCTACACATTGAGAGCAGATCGAAATAAATATCTCTTTTTCTATCTCTTGGTTTAAACATTTCACTAAATCCAGACCACCTTTTCAGACGTTTGCAAACGTTATCAATTCTTTGAGTCGCTGACATGAATGCAAAACAGTTAGAAAAGAGGCAAACGCGGGTCTCTTGAGCAATAGTCGGTATTTGGGGTATATAAGGGGGCCAATGCACCAACAGGTCTATTTGGACAATTACATAAATGTTTTTTTTATTTCATTTTACTTGTGGCTGGAGGACTAGCTTTGACGCACACGACGTCGTGTGAAAGGGATTTCTAGATACAAAATGTGTTAGACTCAGCTCAATCTCTGACCAGTTAGACACAGGTTTGCAGTCTTGATTATATCACCTAAGGAGGTGCGGCGAGAGTAAAACAAATCAAATACAGGTACAGTTGTGGTTCACATGGGCTCAACATATGATGCACGATGGCCCACAGTGGGCAGAAATACTTACATTGAGGTGATGTTCTTGAACAGATCTTCGATGCTGTTATTTCCATTGTTCCCAGTATCTTGCAGTGCAAGCAAAGGAAAGAATTTCCCATTGTCAGACTTATTGCAATATATCTCAGTTGGAGAACAGCTGCAGGTTGGCGGGCAGTCCAGCATATTGCTCAAGTAGTCCTGAAAGATGCTCAAAAGAAACAATACCCTCCACCAGCAAATTCGTGGTGGAATAAAAAATAAATCCATGATTTAAAGTTTTTGGGGATAATATCCTTGAGCGTTTCTGAATCTCCTAACCGGAGCCCGTCTGACTGCAATTGTGTGGTGTGTGCGCGCGGGCGGGCGAGTGAATGTATGGAGGTATGTCAAATTGACACAATTGCGGTAATGTCCATCTATTTTATAGACGAGAACGAATAATAGTAAAAAATACTCCGTCAAATTAGAAATGGTTCAAGAATCACTACTCCGGGCTTGTCCTCCTCTCTAGGTTGCATGGTATAGGTTACCCTGGCTGTATTCAGGCTGCCGTTAGCTGTTAGTTCCAGGTTGTTTTAGCACCGCTCCAAGACAGATGGATAGCGCATTGGAAACAGGGACGGGAGAGAGAGCAAGGTCCATGCTCCAAGCATCAAGTCCCACCTACTGGGCAGAAAGGAAACTGACACACCTGCAACACAGGATGCAGCTCAATTCAGATCCTAACAGCCATTGCAGAGTGTGTGTATAACACAATAACAACTGACTACTCGTTTATGGTGTTTTATCATTAGACCTATGGTTCAATGTTCAGAAATGACACATTGTTCGTCCAGGCAAGCATGTCTCATTTTTAGAGGACTGCCTGACGAAGTATGGAAACAAAACAAATACAAAAACATTTTAAAAGGCAGCCAGTATAATGCAGATCAAATTCAGTGAATTATTCACTAAAATATATACAAATATGATCAGATCAGTGCTGGTCTGCTCCTACTTGTATATATTTTTGTGAATATATTTCACTTAAGCTTGTCAAAGGGTAGGACCCCCCCCCCTCAAAAAAAATACACCTTTGCCCAGTGTCACTTTGCACTTGAATTGAAACAAAAATAAATCCAGGCTAAACCTGACATTATTTACCATACAAATCCCACTGGGCACAAACTGGTTAAATCAACTTTGTTTCAACACAATTTGTCAACGTATTGTGATGTGGAAACCACGTGGCAACTATATTGGATTTTTAAAAATGTTTTGAGAGGGAAATTACAACCACAGGATTATGGCACCATGGTAACACATTTCAACATAGACAAACCTTGTATAAAATGTTGAATTTGTATGTTTGAAACAACATATTCAGCACTTCCAATGGATCTATCCACAGCTATCCCTTCAGCCTTCCAAACCCAGTCCTGCTTAGCTTTGATGTTTGTCACTGCCTATTACCAATGTGCTATCATGATAATGATTATTGAGAAATCTCCACTTATTCACTGTTGCTATCAAAGTCATGAGAAGGATTACTTTATCCTATCCTAAGTATTCCTTAAAGAGGTGGGGTTTCAGGTGTCTCCGGAAGGTGGTGATTGACTCCGCTGTCCTGGCGTCGTGAGGGAGTTTGTTCCACCATTGGGGAGCCAGAGCAGCGAACAGTTTTGACTGGGCTGAGCGGGAACTGTACTTCCTCAGTGGTAGGGAGACGAGCAGGCCAGAGGTGGATGAACGCAGTGCCCTTATTTGGGTGTAGGGCCTGATCAGAGCCTGGAGGTACTGAGGTGCCGTTCCCCTCACAGCTCCGTAGGCAAGCACCATGGTCTTGTAGCGGATGCGAGCTTCAACTGGAAGCCAGTGGAGAGAGCGGAGGAGCGGGGTGACGTGAGGATTTTCTTGTGTTTTATATATATTTCCACACTATGAGGTTGGAATAATACTGTGAAATTGTGAAAATTATGATAATGCCCTTTTAGTGTAAGAGCTATTTGAAAAGACTGCTTGAAATTTCAGCCTTTTGTGGTGGGATGGAGTTTTGACCTGCCTTGTGACATCACCAACATTAGTTCATAGACCAATAAGAAAGAATGTTCCAAACCTCTCTGCCAATAAGCGCTAGTTTTCAGTTTTCCCCTTCCCACTCAGACACTCACATACAGTCCTAGAAATTGCTCTTTGTTAAGAAGCTATTTAAAAATAAAAATAAATGATCATTTTGATTGCAAACAATCACTGTAAGGTAATTGTTACCCAAAAATGATTTGATATTGAGATAAGAATAGCTGCATTGGGCCTATACATTTATCCCAAGATTCACAAAAAATAGACAATATATGTCTATGGTTTCAAGATTTTTTGAAAATGGAAATACAAGTTAATAATAAATATATTGGATCTCCAGCTCAACCAAAAATCTAAGTTAAAGAATAGGACTAAATCAAATAAAACTGTATTTAATGTGCATTTAAAGTCCAGTTTGGGGTCTCCCAAGTAGCACAGCGGTCCAAGGCACTGCATCGCAGGCGTTATTATAGCCTGGGGTTCAATCCCATGCTGTGTCACAAACTGCCTTGACCGGGAGTCCAATAGGGTGGCGAACACGCATAACTTGATCTTCGCCTCTCCCAACCTCGTTTGGGAGTTGCAGCGGTGAGACATGATCATAATCAAGAAATTGGTGTGAAAAAGGGGGTAAAAATGATCACTAAATATATAAACTCAGCAAAAAAAGAAACGTCCCATTTTCAGGACCCTGTCTTTCAAAGATAATTAGTAAAAATCCAAATAACTTCACAGATCTTCATTGTAAAGGGTTTAAACAGTGTTTCCCATGCTTGTTCATTGAACCATAAACAATTAATGAAGATGCACCAGTGGAACGGTCGTTAAGACACTAACAATTTACAGACAGTAGGCAATTAAGGTCACAGTTATGAAAATTTAGGACACTAAAGAGGCCTTTCTACTGACTCTGAATAACACCAAAAGAAAGACGCCCAGAGTCCCTGCTCATCTGCGTGAACGTGCCTTGGGCATGCTGCAAGGAGGCATGAGGACTGCAGATGTGGGCAGGGCAATAAATTGCAATGTCCGTACTGTGGGATGCCTAAGACAGCACTACAGGGAGACAGGACGGACAGCTGATCGTCCTCGCAGTGACAGACCACGTGTAACAGCACCTGCACAGGATCGGTACATCCGAACATCACACCTGTGGGACAGGTACAGGATGGCAACAACAACTGCCCGAGTTACACCAGGAATGCACAATCCTTCCATCAGTGCTCAGACTGTCCGCAATAGGCTGACAGAGGCTGGCCTGAGGGCTTGTAGGCCTGTTGTAAGGTAGGTCCTCACCAGACATCACCGGCAACAACGTCGCCTATGGGCACAAACCCCTGTCGCTGGACCAGACAGGACTGGCAAAAATCTCTCTTCTCTCTTTTGTCTCACCAGGGGTGATGGTTGGATTCGCGTTTATCGTTGAAGGAATGAGCTTTACACCGAGGCCTGTACTCTGGAGCGGGATCAATTTAGAGGTGGAGGGTCCATCATGGTCTGGGGCGGTGTGTCAGCATCATCGAACTGAGCTTGTTGTCATTGCAGGCAGTCTCAATGCTGTGCATTACATGGAAGACATCCTCCTCCCTCATTTGGTACCCTTCCTACAGGTTTATCCTGACATGACCCTCCAGCATGACAATGCCACCAGCCATACTGCTCGTTCTTTGTGTGATTTCCTGCAAGACAGGAATGTCAGTGTTCTGCCATGGTCAGTGAAAGCCCGGATCTCAATCCCATTGAGCACGTCTGGGACCTGTTGGATCAGAGGGTGAGGGCTAGGGCATTTCCCCCCAGAAATGTCCGGGAACTTGCAGGTGCCTTGGTGGAAGAGTGGGGTAACATCTCAAAGCAAGAACTGGCAAATCTGGTGCAGTCCATGAGGAGGAGATGCACTGCAGTACTTAATGCAGCTGATGGCCACACCAGATACTGACTGTAACTTTTGATTTTGAACCCCGCCTTTGTTCAGGGGCACATTATTCCACTTCTGTTGGTCACATGTCTATGGGCCTTGTTCAGTTTATATCTCAGTGGTTGAATCCTGTTATGTTCATACAAATATTTACACATGTTAAGTTTGCTGAAAATAAACGCAGTTGACATTGAGAGGACGTTTCTTTTTTTGCTGAGTTTATATTTAAAAAATGACATTTGATTTTGTCCTGTTCTTTCAGTTCGATTTTTGGTTGAGATGGAGATGTGAATCCAACATATCAATGATTAATTTGTAGACAAACTGGAATTAAAGCCAGACTAAGTCAGTGGCACAGATGGAACTATCCAAGCAGAACGTCTCCTTCAAATGTTGATATTTGCTTGTGTTGACAACCAAACACAATTCAATTCTTCATGCTGAAATGACGTGGCGTGCCCAGTAGGATGTCTGTTCCCCTCCTTCCAACCCGAAGGCCTGAAGCCAACTGATTGGAATAACCTCTGTGTCAAGAAGCCTGTGCTAGGGGAAAATCCTCATATATAGCTTTAACAGGTGGTGTCAGGTAGGCCTTAAAACCCCAACTTGTTGTCACAAAATGACTCACGAACGTGTGAATGCACAATTACAACAGGAGATGAAAATCTACCAATAAACACTATTACAACAATGACAATAGCAGCAGCGACAATAGATACATTCGCAGTGTGTTCACAATAGGAAGCGGCATCGTGCGGTGAAACATCGGAAGCCGTTCACTTTCAATGGAAAGAAAGCAAGAGAAATGGAATGGGCAGGGTGACCATTGAGCGATGGCGGGACAGGGCGGGACTAAAGTTGAGGAAATCTGAACTTGATTCTTATCCTCTCCAATATCGCAACGCGAGTGACCAATCAAAGCTTACCATGGTTTCCAACCCCTACTGGATTGGCTGACAATGGCTGTTGATAAGTAGCACTACCTCGGTGCTTGCTAGCTTGTTAGCATCCACATGAGGGCAAGGTTAGCGTGGCTAGGTGAGTGCAACTTATAGAGTGTAAATGGCCAGTCATTCCCAAACTATTACCTACACTCCCCTGGGTGCATGAGTGTGAATGCTATCCCATGGAGGACAAGGAAGTGATATCGGTAGGAAACACTTTTCATGAATACTGGAATGATAAGTCAAATTATAAAATTATTCAAAGGCAGGGAAAATATTGACAATAGCATTACTAAGCTAGAGGGATGTGGCTAACTGGCCCTCTTAACTATCACTTGTATTCTGCCTCACCACGTGTGGGTGCTAGCAAGCATGCTAGGTACTGCTAGGTACTGCTAGGTATCAACAGCCAATCCACTAGGGGCTGGAAGCTATAGTGAGCTTCGATTTGTCAGTAGCGGCACAATGCCGCAGAGTATTTGCATGTAGGCCTAAATCAACTAGATATCAATGTGACATGTGGGCCTAAATCAACTAGACATCAATGTGACATGTGGGCCTAAATCAACTAGACATCAATGTGACATGTAGGCCTAAATCAACTAGAATCAATGTGACATGTGGGCCTAAATCAACTAGAATCAATGTGACATGTAGGCCTAAATCAACTAGAATCAATGTGACATGTAGGCCTAAATCAATTAGAATCAATGTGACATGTGGGCCTAAATCAACTAGACATCAATGTGACATGTAGGCCTAAATCAACTAGAATCAATGTGACATGTAGGCCTAAATCAACTAGAATCAATGTGACATGTAGGTCTAAATCAACTAGAATCAATGTGACATGTAGGCCTAAATCAACTAGACATCAATGTGACATGTAGGCCTAAATCAACTAGAATCAATGTGACATGTAGGCCTAAATCAACTAGAATCAATGTGACATGTAGGCCTAAATCAACTAGACATCAATGTGACATGTAGGCCTAAATCAACTAGATATCAACAGCAACAAAACACTCTAAAACAGGAAACAAAGTGGTTTCAGGTGGGGGGTAAAGTCCACATTTTAATTGCATCTTGTAGAAGCCTATGGAGGATAGCATTATTGGTCCATGTGGTAGAGAGAGAAATTGGCGTTCTCAGCTCAAACATTTGTAGTAACAAAAACTATATGGGTGCCGGGTTCAAAAGGCATTTACATTGAGTGTACAATACATTAAGAACACCTTCCTAATATTGAGTCTCCCTCCATTCTTTAACCCGTCTCCTCCCCTTCATCTACACTGATTGAAGAGGATTAATAAGGGATCTTAGCTTTCACTTGGATTCACCAGTTTATGTCATGGAAGGAGCACGTGTTGTTAATGTTTTGTACACTCAGTGTACTTAAACAAAGGAAAAACTGACACTCACTGAAATATTCTTTAAGTTTTTATGTATTTATTTTAGCAGCAGAGGTCAGAACAAACGGACGCGTTTCGGCAGCAGCCTTCGCCAGCTTTTGGAAAACGTCATCACATAGATTTTGGGGGTTGAAATGACGTGAAAACAACGTTGATTCAACCAGTTTTTGCCCAGTGGAATAATGTGTGCAAACTGAGGTTCCAGGGCCCAAAGAGAGAAGGGGATAGAGAATAATTGCTGTTACAGAGAGAGACATAATTATATCCATGCCTTACAAACAGAGAGCCCTTAATGAGAAATCCTGTCAGGTTGCTTCCTGTGAGAATCAGGTCACATTTCTTTCCTTATTATTATTTTTATTTTGAAGCTCTTGTGGAAAATAGTTTTTTTAAATACAGTACCAGTCAAAGGTTTGGACACACCTACTCATTCCAGGGTTTTTCTTTATTTTTACTATGTTCTACATTGTCCAATAATAGCGAAGACATCAAAACTATGAAATAACACAAGTGGAATCAATTAGTAACCAAAAAAGTGACCTCGGCTGCTGCTGCAAAAAAGACTGAAACTGAGAGGGTATAGACTATTTGAAGGAATACCTGGTCTCCTTTCCCTCATCTGCACTGATCTGAGACCAGACAGTAGGTGAAAGCAATATGATTGACCCTCATCTGGCATTTGATTAAAACATTTTAAGACAGGCACCTTTTAAGACAGGCAACATTTCCCATTCACTTCTACTTATCATCAGTGTGAAATACAACCTCCATGTTTATTCTTGGCAACAGTAATCATGAAGACCAGTGGGTAGAAAATTGTCCAAATGCCTCACACACACACACACACACACACACACACACACACACACACACACACACACACACACACACACACACACACACACACACACACACACACACACACACACACACACACACACACACACACACACACACACACACACACACACACACCATGCTATGTTCACACTAACACATGGATGCACATACATGCACATGGCTTCCTCTCTACTGAGACTCTGACCTGCCCTGTTGATGCTCATGGTATGAGATATGCAGAGCTCTCTCTCACTCCAGACCCGTAGGGCTGAGGCCTGTTTGACAATGTGGGGAATCAGGACCATCTGTCACCATCCATTTGTATGTGTTACACAAACAAAATAGTAATCAGAGACACGTGGAATAATCACCTGCAAACCTATACGTAAATTGCAGGAGTCAACGGATTTTTAAAAAATCCCGTTGAAGTGTTTAATTCTCTGTAGATCATAGAAGAATCATGTATCCCATCATGCATCCCATCATGCATTCCCACATGGAGCGAATGAACCTCTAAAGTGCCCTGAACAATAGTAATCCTCTGCATTGAAGCTGTTTATGAAATGTCCATTAAAACAGAATTGGTGAAGCCTGTTTGAATATCAGTCTCCTGTCTCCGATATCTAGATCCTCCCTTATTCTTCAATCAATCCTTTTCCATATTGACTGCTACAACCCTGCCATTAGAGACTCTAATGACTGACAGAGTGCTGCAATCATCAAGTATTTTCTACAGATAATTACTTTTTTTCTGTTCTCATGGTAACATTAGTCGAAATTCAGCTCAAGAAAGCAGAACCCCCTTTGAAGCTAGTTTACAGGTATAGTAGCCTGAAGCACTGATGGGAAAGTGGCATCATCAAGGAGAGTCATTGTGATATCAGATTGTACGGAGTATCCCAACCCTTTTCCTGTACAACATATGCCAATAGATAACAATTCTTAATTTCCCTAATACAGACTCAATGCAGATCCTTTCTTAGACACCAGCCCACAAACCGATGGCATCTTCTGCAAAGTACAATTTCATATCAAGTAATCATGCTATTCATAGTCCGTATGCCATTGAAGTACTGATGATAAAAGAATGCCACAGTAATCATGCAGAACCTTATGGTAGTTGTATATACAAGCTGACAATCATTAGGAACAGTAGGCATACAGTAAGCAAAGAGGTCCTTTGTATAGCTGCGAGGCATTAAGTTTGTTTTCTCGTTGCCATTGAAATCCTGATATTTGGTAGGGTTTTTACTAAGGCACTTTTGTTTCCTTGATTCCCAATTGACCTCTTCTACTGCCTTGACAAAAACAGCCAATTATTTCATGCAGTGACTCATGACAAATGTGATCAGCCTAACAGGCAACTTGGTCTAGGCTTGTATGTGTGTGTCTGAAAGAGGACGGGAAGGAGGTTGCCAATCTCTCTGCCTTTTTAACTTGTCACATCTATTGACGGCTTGCATGGACGTAAAACAAAAAGCAGGTCCCACAGGGAAACCCACCCATTGGTCCCTCCCCACCCAGATGACCCTCTCTATAAACCATCCCCCTCCCTCCTTGTTTCCCCCTGCCCTGCACTATAATTACAGGTTTGTTGCGTAACAGTGAGTGACAGCCTTAAGTACAGAATCTCTTAAGCAGCATATTTTTTTATTTAACTAGGCAAGTCAGTTATGAACAAATTCTTATTTTACAATGATGGCCTACCCCGGTCAAACCCTCACCTAAACCAGATGAAGCTGGGCCAATTGTGCACCGCCCTATGGGATTCCCAATCACATCTGGTTGTGAAACAGGCTGGAATTGAACCAGGGTCTATAGTGACACCTCTAGCACTGCGATGTAGTGCCTTAGACTGCTGTGCCACTTGGGAGCCTTTAAGGTATACAAAATATAGATAATAATAATAAAGTGAAACAAAATGAGTAACCAATTCAGAACTTTACAATTAAGTTAGCAGACTTGATGAGTAAGGGTGGGAAATGAAGAAAAAATGAAGAAAATAAAAACAAAATGAAGCTATGACAGATATGCAAGCCTAATGCCTAAACAGACAAAAATCGAACAGCGGTAGGAACAATAGCACCTAATCCATTATCTTCAAGTATTATTAACAATATTGCTTTAAATTACCCTAAATCAGGATCACACAGAGTGTTTCTGTCACATCCTGATCTGTTTCACCCATCTTCCCCATTCTCCCCAGTGTATTTATACCTGTGTTCTCTGTTTGTCTGTTGTCAGTTCGGCTTGTCTCGTCAAGCCTACGAGCAGTTTTCCTGTACTCCTGTTTTTTTCCAATAGTCCCTGTTTTCTAGTTTCTCGGTTTTGACCCTTCTCTCTGCCCTGACCCTGAGTCTTCCTGCCGTTCTGTACCTTGTGACACTGCCCTGGATTGTGACACTGCCCTGCCTGCTGTTCTATACCTTTTGGACTCTTCTATGGATTCCTGACATCTGCCTGCCCTTGACCTGTCGTTTGCCTGCCCCCTGTTTTTGTAATAAACTTTCTGGGTCTTCTCCTGAGCTGTGATATTTTCTTGGTAGTCTTATAACAAATCAACTTAGAAACAAAACTATACACACATGGTTACGGGCTTAAAAAAAGAAGACACCTGTACCATGTCAGATAGTTGAAACGTATAACATTTTGAGCTTGCATCCCAATATAACACCTTATCAGTGGAAATTTTGGCATATACATCTTGGTGGGACAAACTCTTATTTCTTATGCATGCCAGCATAGCCACAACACTAAATAATACATGAATTGCACTATAACAGTGACAAACGGTGCCCACAAACTGTTAGGGCCTACATAAAGCTGTCCCAACAGCAGAGCTTTCTTTTCAGCACCATGGAGTGACTCCTTACCACCACTACACCTGGCTATCAGTGGAGCCTTGTCTGGCAGCGAAACAGTTCATTCAGCCTCATTTACTGCCTTTAAAAAAACATAGCTGATATGGCTGACTTGCTTAAACAAATGTGGTTTCTACTGACAATTGAGATGTACAAACTATGGCATACGGGAAAGATGAGCGGATAAGAGACAATCCGTAATTTTGATTAAGACATGAGCGAGCAAAGACGGACGTAGTCAATTTACTGTAATTATTTGTTCAGCACTTTTGAAATGTATAGTGACAGAATTCAGAACATGCGGGGGAAAGGGACCAAATTGAGGCACATGGGCTACTAACAGCTTACTACACAACATACACTTAGTATTACTTTCTGAGCTACAGTATACATATCTCCCTGGCATATTACTTCATTTATGCAGCAGCATACAATACATTTTTCATCGTTGTGCTGTGCACACTTGAACAGGGAGGTGGCGCGATGGTCCTTCTTGTGGGCAAATTCTGTCATGAAACTTTGCCATTAAAGTAGGGCATTCTCTGGATTTATGGTGCTTTTAAGACAACTGGGAACTCTGAAAAAAACAAGGTTGTGTCATGCAGGTGATAGAGGACCCAAAAGCGACTTAACAGAAACAGAGTTTATTCAAGTCCAAACAGGGAATAACAGAAATCCTCTAGTCTGTAGAGGGGAATAACAAGAGAAGCGGCCACAGACTGCAGGTCGCTTCGGGTAGGCGCAGGCCGTAGTTGACAGAGACACCTGCTCACACGCAGCATCTGATGAAGGCAAAAAACACGACAGGACAGGGCGAAACACAATCACAGCACGGTGAATACTAAACAAGGAACCGACGGGACAGGAACGGAACACAAAGGAATAAATAGGGACTCTAATCAGGGGAAAGGATCGGGAACAGGTGTGGGAAGACTAAATGATGATTAGGGAATAGGAACAGCTGGGAGCAGGAACGGAACGATAGAGAGAAGAGAGAGCGAGAGAGTGAGAGAGGGAGGGGGAGAGAGAGGGATAGAAAGAGGGAAAGAACCAAATAAGACCAGCAGAGGGAAACGAATAGAATGGGGAGCACAGGGACAAGACATGATAATAAATGACAAACATGACAGTACCCCCACTCACCGAGCGCCTCCTGGCGCACTCGAGGAGGAATCCTGGCGGCAACGGAGGAAATCATTGATGAGTGAACGGTCCAGCACGTCCCGAGACGGAACCCAACTCCTCTCCTCAGGACCGTAACCCTCCCAATCCACTAAGTATTGGAGACCCCGTCCCCGAGAACGCATGTCCATGATCTTATGTACCTTGTAAATAGGTGCGCTCTCGACAAGGACGGGAGGGGGGGGGGGAAGACGAACGGGGGGTGCGAAGAAAGGGCTTAACACAGGAGACATGGAAGACAGGATGGACGCGACGAAGATGTCGCGGAAGAAGCAGTCGCACAGCGACAGGATTGACGACCTGGGAGACACGGAACGGACCAATGAACCGCGGAGTCAACTTACGAGAAGCTGTCGTAAGAGGAAGGTTGCGAGTGGAAAGCCACACTCTCTGGCCGCAACAATACCTTGGACTCTTAATCCTGCGTTTATTGGCGGCTCTCACAGTCTTCCCCGCAGACAAAGGCAGACCGGTAATGAAGTCTAAGGCGATGTGAGACCATGGTCGAGAAGGAATGGGGAGCGGTCTGAGACGACCGGCAGGAGGAGAGTTACCCGACTTAGTCTGCGCGCAGTCCGAACAAGCAGCCACGAAACGGCGCGTGTCACGCTCCTGAGTCGGCCACCAAAAGCGCTGGCGAATAGACGCAAGAGTGCCTCGAACACCGGGATGACCAGCTAACTTGGCAGAGTGAGCCCACTGAAGAACAGCCAGACGAGTGGAAACAGGAACGAAAAGGAGGTTACTAGGACAAGCGCGCGGCGACGCAGTGTGCGTGAGTGCTTGCTTAACCTGTCTTTCAATTCCCCAGACTGTTAACCCGACAACACGCCCATAAGGAAGAATCCCCTCGGGATCAGTAGAAGCCACAGAAGAACTAAACAGACGGGATAAGGCATCAGGCTTGGTGTTCTTGCTACCCGGACGGTAAGAAATCACAAACTCGAAACGAGCGAAAAACAACGCCCAACGAGCTTGACGGGCATTAAGTCGTTTGGCAGAACGGATGTACTCAAGGTTCTTATGGTCTGTCCAAACGACAAAAGGAACGGTCGCCCCCTCCAACCACTGTCGCCATTCGCCTAGGGCTAAGCGGATGGCGAGCAGTTCACGGTTACCCACATCATAGTTGCGCTCAGATGGCGACAGGCGATGAGAAAAATAAGCGCAAGGATGAACCTTATCGTCAGACTGGAAGCGCTGGGATAGAATGGCTCCCACGCCTACCTCTGAAGCGTCAACCTCGACAATGAATTGTCTAGTGACGTCAGGAGTAACGAGGATAGGAGCGGACGTAAAACGTTCTTTTAGAAGATCAAAAGCTCCCTGGGCGGAACCGGACCACTTAAAACACGTCTTGACAGAAGTAAGAGCTGTGAGAGGGGCAGCAACTTGACCGAAATTACGAATGAAACGCCGATAGAAATTAGCGAAACCTAAAAAGCGCTGCAACTCGACACGTGACCTTGGAACGGGCCAATCACTGACAGCTTGGACCTTAGCGGAATCCATCTGAATGCCTTCAGCGGAAATAACGGAACCGAGAAAAGTAACGGAGGAGACATGAAAAGAGCACTTCTCAGCCTTTACGTAGAGACAATTCTCTAAAAGGCGCTGTAGAACACGTCGAACGTGCTGAACATGAATCTCGAGTGACGGAGAAAAAATCAGGATATCGTCAAGATAGACAAAAACAAAGATGTTCAGCATGTCTCTCAGAACATCATTAACTAATGCCTGAAAAACAGCTGGCGCATTGGCGAGACCGAACGGCAGAACCCGGTACTCAAAATGCCCTAACGGAGTGTTAAACGCCGTTTTCCACTCGTCCCCCCTCTCTGATGCGCACGAGATGGTAAGCGTTACGAAGGTCCAACTTAGTAAAGCACCTGGCTCCCTGCAGAATCTCGAAGGCTGATGACATAAGGGGAAGCGGATAACGATTCTTAACCGTTATGTCATTCAGCCCTCGATAATCCACGCAGGGGCGCAGAGTACCGTCCTTCTTCTTAACAAAAAGAACCCCGCCCCGGCCGGAGAGGAAGAAGGCACTATGGTACCGGCGTCAAGAGACACAGACAAATAATCCTCGAGAGCCTTACGTTCGGGAGCCGACAGAGAGTATAGTCTACCTCGAGGAGGAGTGGTCCCCGGAAGGAGATCAATACTACAATCATACGACCGGTGAGGAGGAAGGGAGTTGGCTCGGGACCGACTGAAGACCGTGCGCAGATCATGATATTCCTCCGGCACTCCTGTCAAATCGCCAGGTTCCTCCTGAGAAGTAGGGACAGAAGAAACGGGAGGGATGGCAGACATTAAACACTTCACATGACAAGAAACGTTCCAGGATAGGATAGAATTACTAGACCAATTAATAGAAGGATTATGACATACTAGCCAGGGATGACCCAAAACAACAGGTGTAAACGGTGAACGGAAAATCAAAAAGAAATAGTCTCACTGTGGTTACCAGATACTGTGAGAGTTAAAGGTAGTGTCTCAAATTTGATACTGGGAAGATGACTACCATCTAAGGCAAACATGGGCGTAGGCTTGTCTAACGGTCTGAAAGGAATGTTATGTTTCCGAACCCATGCTTCGTCCATGAAACAACCCTCAGCCCCAGAGTCAATCAAGGCACTGCATGTAGCACCCGAACCGGTCCAGCGCAGATGGACCGACATAGTAGTACAAGATCTAGATGAAGAGACCTGAGTAGTAGCGCTCACCAGTAGCCCTCCGCTTACTGATGGGCTCTGGCCTCTTACTGGACATGAATTAACAAAATGTCCAGCAACTCCGCAATAGAGGCACAGGCGGTTGGTGATCCTCCGTTCCCTCTCCTTAGTCGAGATGCGAATCCCTCCCAGCTGCATGGGCTCAGTCTCAAAGCCAGAGGAGGGAGATGGTTGCGATGCGGAGCAGGGAAACACCGTTGATGCGAGCTCTCTTCCACGAGCCCGGTGACGAAGATCTACCCGTCGTTCTATGCGGATGGCGAGAGCAATCAAAGAGTCCACATCTGAAGGAACCTCCCGGGAGAGAATCTCATCCTTAACCACTGCGTGGAGTCCCTCCAGAAAACGAGCGAGCAGCGCCGGCTCGTTCCACTCACTAGAGGCAGCAAGAGTGCGAAACTCAATAGAATAATCCGTTATGGACCGTTCACCTTGGCATAAGGAAGCCAGGGCCCTAGAAGCCTCCCTACCAAAAACTGAACGGTCAAAAACCCGAATCATCTCCTCTTTAAAGTTCTGGAACTTGTTAGAGCAATCAGCCCTTGCCTCCCAGATAGCTGTGCCCCATTCTCGAGCCCGGCCAGTAAGGAGTGAAATGACGTAAGCAACCCGAGCTCTCTCTCTAGAGTATGTGTTGGGTTGGAGAGAGAACACAATCTCACACTGCGTGAGAAAGGAGCGGCACTCAGTGGGCTGCCCGGAGTAGCAAGGTGGGTTATTAACCCTAGGTTCTGGAGGCTCGGCAGGCCAGGAAGTAACAGGTGGCACGAGACGTAGACTCTGGAACTGTCCAGAGAGGTCGGAAACCTGAGCGGCCAGGTTCTCCACGGCATGGCGAGCAGCAGACAATTCCTGCTCGTGTCTGCCGAGCATGGCTCCTTGGATCTTGACGGCAGTGTAACGAGCGTCTGAAGTCGCTGGGTCCATTCCTTGGTCGGTTCCTTCTGTCATGCAGGTGATAGAGGACCCAAAAGCGACTTAACAGAAACAGAGTTTATTCAAGTCCAAACAGGGAATAACAGAAATCCTCTAGTCTGTAGAGGGGAATAACAAGAGAAGCGGCCACAGACTGCAGGTCGCCGGGTAGGCGCAGGCCGTAGTTGACAGAGACACCTGCTCACACGCAGCATCTGATGAAGGCAAAAAACACGACAGGACAGGGCGAAACACAATCACAGCACGGTGAATACTAAACAAGGAACCGACGGGACAGGAACGGAACACAAAGGAATAAATAGGGACTCTAATCAGGGGAAAGGATCGGGAACAGGTGTGGGAAGACTAAATGATGATTAGGGGAATAGGAAAAGCTGGGAGCAGGAACGGAACGATAGAGAGAAGAGAGAGCGAGAGAGTGAGAGAGGGAGGGGGAGAGAGAGGGATAGAAAGAGGGAAAGAACCAAATAAGACCAGCAGAGGGAAACGAATAGAATGGGGAGCACAGGGACAAGACATGATAATAAATGACAAACATGACAGGTTGAATCATGACGTCAGTGATCTTCAGGTCGGCGCTCTAGAAAGAGGCCGCTTTAAAAAAACAAACATGTTTATTAGTTATGAAATGATGAAAATATGAAGAGCATTCCACCCATGTGGCCACTAGGTCATTTGACAGCAGGAAAGGGCTACGTGCTCTATACTATGTACAAAAAAAGAAGGTATATGCAAAAAGTGAAGTATGTACTCTATATATACTCAGATATAATCATTCATAATTTCCTGTAGGGCAAGTCCTTCCTGGGAGATACATTCAGGAGCCTAAATAGAGGAGGACAGGAATCAACGAGAAGAAAAAAAAGCAAAAGCCATAAAGCTATTTTGTAGGAGTAGCACATATGGGACTGGCCATCTCTCCTTGCCAGTAGCAAAAAAAATACAAAATTAAACCAAAAAGAGTAGGGGAACAACTATCAACTTATCTTGCCATATTAACACAAATGGATTCAATGTGCTGTACCCACCCTAGTAAGCAATCCCTGTCCATATGACACCTCCATATATTGTCCTTTCATTGGCATGGTGTCATCAAAGACAATATAAATATAAGTTCAATGCTCAGAAATAATAGCAATGTTCTACCCAAACATGAGGGGTGTCCTCATCATTGTTTTACACTGAGGGCAGCATCATAGCCATAGGCTAGGCTGTGTGATTGTGCATGGATAGCATACCTGAATAATGAGCCAGTCATGGGGTTCCATCTAGCTAATGTGTTTTGAGTTTCCACTCACTCAGGGGGCAAATTCCTCTCTATTGAACGAAATACAATTCTGACATTTCTGGAGCCTTAAAACTGTAGCCACAATAGCCAAATTGTCATCCCAAAATTCATGACAATAACTGGATTAGGTTGCACATAAAAATATCTTGAATCATGCATTCCTGAATGGACGTGTTAGATGAAACAACTTATTTCTTCAACCTCTACGGGATCGGTGTCCCCTCCCCCGCGGGACGGTTGAGCTAATGCAGACTAATGTGATTAGCAAGAGGTTGTAAGTAACAAGAACATTTCCCAGAACATAGACATATCTGATATTGGCAGAAAGCTTAATCTAACTGCACTGCCCAATTTACAGTAGCTATTACAGTGAAATAATACCATGCTATTGTTTAAGGAAAACATTTGGGCAGTCTTGATGCAACATTTTGAATAGATATGCAATGGTTCATTGGATCAGTCTAAAACTTCTCACGCACACTGCTGCCACCTAGTGGCCAGAATCTACATTTCACCCTGCCTGGAATAAAACATGATGGCGTTTCTCTTGCATTTCAAAGATGATGGTTATCTTTTACCAGATGTAATGTGCTATATTCTCCTACATTCATTTTACATTTCCACAAACTTCAAAGTGTTTCCTTTCAAATGGGGTGGCATGTAGCCTAGTGGTTAGAGTGTTGGGTCAGTCACCGAAAGGTTGCTGGATCGAATCCCTCAGCCGACAAGGTAAAAATCTATTGTTCTTTCCCTGAACAAGGCAGTTAACCCACTGTTCCCTGGTAGTCTGTCATTGTAAATAAGAATTTGTTCTTAACTGACTTGCCTAGTTAAATAAAGGTATAATTTACTTTTTTTTTTAACTTAGCAAGAATATGCTTGGCAGCTACAGGCAGTTAGATTTGGGTATGTCATTTTAGGCAGAAATTAAGACGTTTTTAATATCATCTATTACTCCTCTTACTGTGAATGACTTTATAAGTGATTACTTGTTTTTTCAATTGCGAGACACCACAACCAAATCATGGGCTGGTGACACCACCAGGTGAAAATGTTAGTCTGGAGCCCTGTATAGTCTCTCTTTCAGTCTGTAGTCACAAAATGACCCTATTACCTGCATGCCAGTCAAAAGCACAATCACCTGTCTCTTCCTTGAAGGAGAAATAATGGCCATGCTTCTTCACTGTTCCTGTTTGTCCTTAATTGCTTCATTGCTTGGAGTCTCATTCTGCCTGTCAAGAGTAACTCCACATCACACTTGTGTGTGTTTGAAGCTCGCCTTGCGGACTGTCAGCGGCTTTCTAGCGTACATTCCATCTCCTACAGGCATCTCCTGCAGGCAATGCTAACCTCACAGTCAATCAATGGACAGCAAAACGGATTGAGCAACTACCTATTACTGTAAAAACGTTTGTGCCTAATTACAGATCATATAATGGCATGTTTAGCTTCCGTTCAAATGAGTACTGAACCTCTCTCAACAGTACTGCACCTCTCTTTTGTAGCTTCCCTTCTACAAGCCTGTTATGGAACTACCCTTTGAGTGTATTAATGGCCTCATTTGTTTTCAATCAATAGAAATTTGTGACTCAAAATGCACCTATCCCTGTTTGAGGAGACAGATTCGGGAACAACGTGTGATCAATCTAAACTGCATCGCTGCAAAAACCCGGAAAACCCGGAAAAACCAAACATTCTACATAGTAGAGAGAATCAAGTCTTCCCCCTTGTCGAGTGTGGGCTTGCTTTACCCACCGTTCATTCTCTGTAGGAGTTTACCTGTGACTCTCATGCTGCCATGGTGATGACACAATAAGAAAACAACACAGAACACTCCTACTTGGAGGGGCTCTATGGGAGAGGAGAGGAAGCACAACTGCCTGCATGTCACAGGCATTCATTTGCAATCACTGAATAACATAATAAATGAATAAGTGGGCGCCATATTGTGCATGTTCTCTTGTGGTGCTGCCAGGCCTTAAAATACATCCATGACGGTGGATTACTGCAGCGCTAGGCTACAGTGTGGGTGTTGCAGCAGATAGATAGCGCTGTATAATAGAAGCACATTTAGCACAAAACACTGGCGTGTTTGACATGTTTTCACTTGTGTGTTTTATAAGACAGTAGATATCTGTTTGGTTATCAACGATTGAATCTACTAAATCCTTATCCACATACTTCTACATCAACCAATGTTCTAAAGGTTTTGTGGACAGACATTCATGTAGACCACAGGAGGCTGGTGAGGGGAGACCAGTTCATAATAATGTCTGGAATGGAGTAAATGGAATGGTATGCAAAATCTGTAAACCATGTGTTTGATGTGTTTGATATGATTATATTGTTCCCATTCCAGTCATTACTATGAGCCCGTCCTCCTCCATAAGGGTTCAACCAGCCGACTGTGATGTAGACGTACAGTAGCTAGATGTCCTCAACCCACTCAAAACAGGTTCAGACTAAAACTCTTATCAGTCAGAACACTACCTTGTTAATTCAAAACATCACACTCCAACTTCCAGTGGAACATTTTCAATCAGACTCTGTGTCAACACGCTTTGAAGTCATTTAGATATAATACCATCACAGATTCCCCATCACACAATGTTAAGGTGTGTGTGTGTCTTGGGGGGTGTAGAGCAAGAACAAGAGGCAGAAGAGTGACAGAATTGGTGAGAAGCGTGACAGCGGTAGAGACACAGAGGGTGTATCCATGACAAGATCGTGCTTTTGTCCTCTCATCTACACACGTTCAGAATGGATGCCTTCACCCCACTCCCAACGCCGTCTTCCGGAAGGAAATGACACGCACAAAACTGACAATGATTTACCTTGCGTCTGAGAGACAAATTGTCTCTGAGTTCAAATACTCTTCTTTCTATATTCTAAAATATATTTATATCAGTGAGTCATTAGGTATCCTTTGAATATCATTTGTCTGTATTGTGGTCATTTTTCTTTTTCACCATAAAACCATAAGTGAGAGAAGGTCAGTGGAAAAAAGCCCCCCTAATCACCAGGAAGAATTCAAAAAACGATGTATTGTACTGTATTGTGTGATCTTGGGGAAAGTCCATTTAGTGTTTTATTGCCCTCTGTACGATGACTTGAGACATGTTCTGTTTGGTCAAATGTTTGGTGCTCACCCTGAAGGGTTCTACACGAAGAACACAGGCTGGAGTTCTTTTTCAGAAGTGGGGTTTTTTTTCTTCTTCTTTTTCCGAAGCCTGTTGGAGACCGAGAAGTGTATTGTTTGTGTAGTGTGACAAGTTGAAAATTGTACTTTGATAATAGTGCTAATTACGCATTTAATTGTTAAATGCATTTTATTTGTGTAATGTAAACATTTTTTTGTGTGTTTTGTGCACACATACTTGATATTGTGTCTTATAAGCCCGTAGCGGGCTGGGCACCAATTGGTATATGACACCGAAATAAAATAAATAAATCAAAGAATCGAAATAATCTCATGACATAAATGCTCAGTGATTTTGGAGTTTAATAGCTATTAAACCATTGAATGAAAGTATTTTAAATTGGGACACATTTAGTCAATTGTCAAAACCTTGTTTATAATAATGAGATCGTTTCGGAAGATGGTCTATCAGTGCTTTACTGGTTGACGAGAGGGGCAATGAAGTAAGAGTAGGCACAAGGGAAAGATAAAATGTCCTGCAAAAAAAGATCCCTCTCATCAATAAGTCATGGGGTCAGATGTGTGAGAGTTAGCTCATTATTGAGTGCCCTGCCACAGTGAGTGGAAGTCAGCCAGGTGCTTGGCTATTCTATTGATGTGCAGTACACTGTGTGTGTTTTATAGGAGACAATTAAGGGCCCTCATCAAGCATTTCCCACCATGCCGTCCACCTCGCCGCTCCTCTATGCCCTTGGAGGTTGGATACAGGTTATCAACCTCATTGTGTTGTTTATGCATTGAGCGTACAAAACATTAGGGACACCTGCTCTTTCCACTCCTCTCGCAGTGTGAGATTATACTCTCTCTCTCCAACCCAACACTCTCGAGGATTATTTGTCTGTGTTCCGTACCATAGTGCCTTCTTCTTCTGGTGGGGGGCGGGGTTCTTTTTGTTAAAAAGAAGGACATTGAGTACTCTGCGCCCTGAGTGGATTACGAGGGCTGAATAACGGGGAGGAATCCGTTATGACATCGACTGATAAGAGGCCATTGCCCATCAGTAAGGCTGGAGTGGAACATGTCTGAGCGTTTACTCGGTTCCCTTCATCTAGATCTGAAGGCATTTGGTCCATTCCTGACCGGTTCGGGGTCCATTGACTCTGGGGCTGAGTCATGGGGTTCTGTCATTTATTGTTTCTCGGCGAATCCAGGTAAAAGCTATGATCCCTTATTAATGTCACTTGTTAAATCCACTTCAATCAGTGTAGATGAAGGGGAGGGGACAGGTTAATTAAAGAAGAATTTTTAAGACTTGAGACAATTGAGACATGGATTGTGGATGTGTGCCATTTAGAGGGTGAATGGGCAAGATACACATTTTAAGTATATTATTATATATTATTATAGTATATATTATTATATTATTATATTATTATATATATTAAGTGCCTTCGAATGGAGAATGGCAGTAGATGCCAGGCGCACCTGTTTGAGTGTGTCAAGAACGGCAATGCTGCTGGGTTTTTCATGCTCAACAGTTTCCCGTGTGTATCAAGAATTGCCCACCACCCAAATTACGTCTAGCCAACTTGACACAACTGTGGGAAGCAATGGAGTTAACATGGGCCAGCATTCCTGTGGAACGCTTTCGACACCTTGAAGAGTCCATGACCCAATGAATTGAGGCTGTTCTGACGGGAAAAAGCGGTGCAATTCAATATTAGGAAGGTGTTCCTAATGATTTGTACACTAAGTGTACATAGAGTTATTCACATATCATTGCATTACAGTCCATAATGAAGTGTACATAGAGTTATTCACATATCATTGCATTACAGTCCATAATAAAGTGTACATAGAGTTATTCACATATCATGCATTACAGTCCATAATTAAGTGTACATAGAGTTATTCACATATCATGCATTACAGTCCATAATGAAGTGTACATAGAGTTATTCACATATCATGCATTACAGTCCATAATGAAGTGTACATAGAGTTATTCACATATCATTGCATTACAGTCCATAATGAAGTGTACATAGAGTTATTCACATATCATTGCATTACAGTCCATAATGAAGTGTACATAGAGTTATTCACATATCATTGCATTACAGTCCATAATGAAGTGTACATAGAGTTATTCACATATCATGCATTACAGTCCATAATTAAGTTAACATAGAGTTATTCACATATCATTGCATTACAGTCCATAATGAAGTGTACATAGAGTTATTCACATATCATTGCATTACAGTCCATAATGAAGTGTACATAGAGTTATTCACATATCATTGCATTACAGTCCATAATGAAGTGTACATAGAGTTATTCACATATCATTGCATTACAGTCCATAATAACATAGAGTTATTCACATATCATTGCATTACAGTCCATAATGAAGTGTACATAGAGTTATTCACATATCATGCATTACAGTCCATAATGAAGTGTACATAGAGTTATTCACATATCATGCATTACAGTCCATAATGAAGTGTACATAGAGTTATTCACATATCATTGCATTACAGTCCATAATTAAGTTAACATAGAGTTATTCACATATCATTGCATTACAGTCCATAATGAAGTGTACATAGAGTTATTCACATGTCATAATAATAATAATAATATATGCCATTTAGCAGACGGTTTTATCCAAAGCGACTTACAGTCATGCATTACAGTCCATAATGAAGTTTTCATAGAGTTATTCACATATCATTGCATTGCAGTCCATAATGAAGTGTACATAGAGTTATTCACATATCATTGCATTACAGTCCATAATGAAGTGTACATAGAGTTATTCACATATCATTGCATTACAGTCCATAATGAAGCGGGGAATAACAAACTACAAACTACTATATGTTTAAATTCCGCTACTTCAAAGTTTTACTCTTTCCCAAAGTTGTGCTATTAAACCCAATCTTCGGGGGGGGGGGGGGCCACTTTGATTGATTGATTGATTGATTGATTGAATTTATGATATAATTGAAAACAGTAGACTGATCCAGCCAGATACAACATTACATACGTACAAAGTTATCGCGGCTAAAAACACTATAGAAATAGGAGACTTATTTCTATTGTGTTCCTTATTTTGCAGTGAGATGGCAGGTGCACAAGACTGACTCCTTACAAGTATTCAATGTTCATTTGAAACACCAATAGCTATTTTATCTACATGGTTAGGCTGTGAAATCCTCAAGGCAGTGCCAAGCTTTAAGAGTGAAACCCAGTGTGTCTCTACAAAAGACTACAGGCCATCCACCTCCATTTGTGAAGCACAGATCACACAGTCAGACAGTGATTGAAACTCACTTGAAACCCATAGCTTGGCTTGCTTCCACTGACCTCGGTTAACTTTGGGTGACCTGTCTCTCTTGTCATTCTTTCGCTCCATTTCACAGGTAGGAAAAAGGACCAGACCAGCCGGTCAGAGAGCCCTCACTGCAGGCTAAATGATACAAAAGGACAGCTCTCCCATCACAATTGATTAGAAATTGATTAATCAGAACTTGATTAGAGGCAAGAGAGAGGATTGATTCAATTCATCATGTGAGTCCATTTTAAATTTAATTAAGAAGCAGTAGATTCAGTCGATTTTGAACAAGACAAAAATGGCTATTGGTGTTTCAAATTAACACGGGCTAAAAATATCCATGACCTTTTTCTTGCGGATCCTCTCTCTTTCCCCCCTCCCTCTCTCTGTCTCTCTCTTCTCATCCTAATGCTCTCATCATCACTCTCTTTATGAATAAGGTACAGTGCCTTCAGAAAGTATTCACACCACTTGACCTTTTTCCACATTTTGTTATACTACAGCCTGAATATAAATTAATTAAATTGAGATTCTTTGTCACCGGTTTACAAGTTAATACCCCATAATGTCAAAGCGGAATGATGTTTTTCGAAATGTTTACAAATTATTTCAAAATTAAAAAGCTGAAACGTCTTGAGTCTTAACAAAGTCTTCTACCCCTTTGTCATGACAAGCCTAAATAAGGTCAGGAGTGAAAATGTACTTAACAAATCACATAATAAGTTGCATGGACTGTGTTTGAAATGATTTTGAATGACTACCTCATCTCTGTACCCCACACATACAATTCTCTGTAAGGTCCTTCAGTTGAGAAGTGAATTTCAAACACAGATTCATCCACAAAGACCAGCTAGGTTTTCCAATGCCTCGCAAAGAAGGGCACCTATTGGTAGATGGGTAAAAAAAGAAGAAAGAAAAAAAGACATTGAGTATCCCTTCGAGCATGGTGAAGTTATGAATTACACTTTGGATGGTGTATCAACACATCCAGTCACTACAAAGATACAGGCATCCTTCCTATCTCAGTTGCCGGAGAGGAAGGAAACCATTCAGTGAGTTCACCATGAGGCCAATGGTGACTTTAAAACCAGAGGAGGCTGGTAGGAGGGGCTATGGGAGGACAGGCTCATGACTGGAATGGAATAAATGGAATGGAGACACAAATGTGGTTTCTAGATGTTTGATATGTTCCATTCATTCCATTCCAGACATTACAATGAGCCCAACCTTCTATAGCTCCTCCCACCAGCCTCCTCTGTTTAAAACAGTTACAGAGTTTAATGGCTGTGATAGGAGAACACTGAGGATGGATCAGCAACATTGTAGTTACTCCACAATAATAGCCTGTACAGAATAAAAACATATTCTAAAATATACATCCTGTTCTCAACAAGGCACTAAAGTAATACTACAAAAAATGTGTCAAATCAATTCACTTTTTGTCCTGAATACTGTGGCAAAGAAGGGGGTCGAGTGATACGTGGCAGATATGTGAGAGCAGAACTAATAAACGGGCTCTGCCCGATCACTAAAATGGCCACCCCTGTCAGAACTACAGATCACAAAATGGCCGACCGCCAATACTACAAGTCCCAGAAGCAAGGGGAACCCTCAGAAGGTGGAGCCGACTCACAGATAAAGGGTCAAGAAAAACCAGGAAGAGGAAGAGAGAGTGCTGGAAGGAGCTATGAACAATAGAGAAAGAGACTATAGAGATTGGTTGGATTTACCGTGTATGAGCTGGATTGTTTTGGACTTACCTGTTGGTGTTTGGACCTGGACCTACCGAGAACCCGATTCGTGTACAGAACCCTGCTATCCTTGACCTCGCCTACGGCCTGGGTGGACCAGGACAGAGAAACAAACACACAGGTACTGTCCTGTTCGAAAGAACTCTCATTCTTGGGTGATTTGGTGACAGTTTAACACTTAGTTTGTGACAAACGTTCCTAACCTTGAAGAGGTTTGCCACATGTGGTGGAGGATGCAGGCATGGACTAACATACCACTGGTTAGGTAGAAGGAAAAAATAAATAAATGTTGAGTTAGCACTCCAAAGGGGAGTCAGGTTTTTTGGTTTGTTTTGGCTTTGTTTGGTTAGGACAGTTTTTCAGGAAAATTAGTATGGAGGGAGCCATACAGGCCCTGTTACAAGCGGCGGCCGCCCAACAAGGGGCAACTAGAGCTCAACAAATAGTTCATCAGGATGCAATGCGAATGTATCAGGACACGTTACAGATCCAGCACCGCACCAACCAGCTGCTCACATAAGAGCAAGAGAGAAACACCCGGGAGTTAAGAGAAGGCCTAAAGGGGCTAGCGGACCAAATTGGGGCTCAATTACCAGCTGCAAATACCCAGAGGAGGGCCAATCATTTTCTTTAAAAAATGACAGCGCAGGATGATGTGGAAGCATATCTTACCACCTTCGAAAGGACAGCAGAGAGGGAGAAGTGGCCGAAAGAAGAATGGGCAGGGCTTCTGGCACCATACCTGGCAGGGGACGCTCAAAAAGCGTATTTCGACCTGGAGTTGAAAGATGCACAGGATTACTATAAACTAAAGGGGGAGATCCTGACTAGACTGGGAGTGACCGATACCGTGAGGGCACACCGCTTCCACCAGTGGACCTACCGACCGGGACAACCCCCACGAACACAGATGTTCGACTTGATTCACCTGGCACGGAAATGGTTGCGACCAGAGACCCGGTCATCGAGACCATCGTACTCAACCAGTTTCAGCGAGGTCTACCCCAAGAAGTGAGACGATGGATTGGCCAGAACGAGGTACTTTCCGCCGACCATCTCGTGGGCCTGGTTGAACGGTATTGTACGGCAAGAACAGCTGAGCAGGCACAGGAGGAAAGATTCCCGTTCCCCAGGCATTGGCGAAACAGCGGACAGGGTAAGGCTGTCCCAACATATAGAGGGGGAAGAGAGCAGCGTGGGGCCATGAGGAAAGAATCAGAATCAGGCCGAGACACTAAGGGAAAAAACGGAAACCGGGACTGGGTGTCGAGGGGGTCATCCCCCCCGAACCCCTATTATCTGTTACAATTGTAATCAACCAGGACATATTGCAGCCTACTGCCCTATTAAAGAAGAGCCAATGCAATGTAACCTTGATGATGATATACGGTATGCATGTCCTGTTGTAACCACTGTACTTGAAAGATCAAGAAACAATCATATGTGCAGGGTGAAGGTTGAAGGGAAAGAGGTTGAAGCACTGCTGGATTCCGGCAGTATGCTAACCCTGGTCGTTGCATGCCTAGTGTCGACTCATAAACTGGATACAAGACAGGATATCAGTGTTACATGCATTCATGGGGATACCCGTCTGTACCCAACGGCCTTAGTGAGCATACAAACAGAAGATGGTCTGCTGGATTATGAGGTCGGCGTGGTCCCAAAGATGCCATATGATGTAATATTGGGTAGAGACTTTCCTAACTTTACGAAGTTAGGCCACAAGAATGGCATATTTGAGAAGCCAACAACCCTGACCAAGCAAGAAGAAGCATGGGGCCTTCAACCAAAGCCAAGAAAAGAGGTCTCCCAGGGGACAACATCACAGGTGCTAGTATGGGAGGAGGAGGATGAAGTGGCGAACCTCGCTGATAACGAACAGCCCGGTACTAGTGGGGCTGGGGTCGATCTGAATCCAGAGGACGACGATCTAGAACCAGCAGACCTGGCAGAGTCCTTGACTAATTTTGGGACAGCCCAAAACCAGGATCCAACCCTGCAACAAGCCAGAGCAGATGTGCAGGTCATAGATGGTACTCCCATAAATGGTGGGATGATGCCTAATAGTTTTCCCCACTTCATCATGAAAAAGGGTTTGGTGTACAGAGTCTCGAAAAAATAGGGGTTGATGTGGTGGAACAGTTGTTGGTTTCCACTCGGTACCGGAGGACAGTACTGGATCTAGCTCATGGGCACATTCTGGGTGGACACCTTGGTATCGATAAAACCTGAGACCGGATTGTAAGGAGGTTTTACTGGCCAGGAATTCAAGCTGAAGTGGCTCGGCATTGTGGAGAGTGCCCGGAGTGCCAGTTAACAGCTCCCCGACCAGCTTTTAGAAGCCCGTTAGTGCCACTCCCCATAATCAAAACGCCATTTGAGAGGATAGCGATGGATTTAGTGGGCCCACTACCCAAATCCGCCAGAGGGCACCAATACATTCTGGTCATTCTACCCAGAAGCCATTCCCCTTCGGACAATGACTTCCAAAAATATTGCAAAGGAATTAGTGCTCTTGTTCACCAGGGTAGGGGTTCCAAAGGAGATCCTTACCGACCAGGGGACCCCCTTTATGTCCCGCCTTATGGCGGACCTTTGTAAACTGTGGCAGGTGAAACAGTTGAGGACATTGGTTTACCATCCTCAGACGGACGGGCTGGTTGAGAGATTCAACCGAACCCTGAAGTCAATGCTCAGGAAGGTAATCGATAAGGATGGGAAAAACTGGGATTGCATGTTGCCGTATCTGATGTTTGCCATTAGAGAGGTTCCTCAAGCCTCGCTGGGGTTTTCTCCCTTTGAGCTGGTATATGGGAGGCATCCCCGGGGAATCTTAGACATCGCCCGGGAAACCTGGGAGCACCAATCCACCCTGTATACTAGTGTCATAGAGCACGTCACGGCAATGCAAGACAGGATAGCCACAGTCATGCCCATCGTCAGAGAGCACATCAGACAAACACAAGAACACCAGCAGCACACTTATAACCGGCAGGCTACCCTGAGGGAATTTCAACCGGGAGATAAGGTGTTAGTGCTAATCCCCACAGTAGAGTGTAAACTACTAGCCACATGGAAAGGGCCATATGAAGTACTGGACAGAATAGGAGAAGTCAATTATCGGACCGACAGCCAGGTCGACGATAAACCTGTTAAAAGCATGGAGAGAGAGAGAAACACTAATGGTCACATACCCCACACACATTCAGGAGACAGCCGAAGTAAATATTTCACCCACTCTGTCCCCAGCGCAAGTACAGGAATTAAAGACCCTGATCCAGAAAAACAGAGATGTGTTTTCAGAGGTACCTGACCGAACTTACGGCTCATGATATCGTTTCCCTACCAGGGAGAAAAGTGAGTATGAGGCCATATCGGGTACCCGAGGCTCGACGGGCCGCGATTAGAGCAGAGACTGAGAAAATGTTGACAGCTGGAGTGGTCGAAGAGTCACATAGTGAGTGGTCATGCCCAATTGTGATGTTCTCCAAGCCCGATGGGTCGTTGCGGTTCTGTAACGACTTTCGGAAGGTAAATGAAATCTCGAAGTTTGATGCCTACCCCATGCCCCGAGTAGATGAACTACTGGAGAAAATTGGTCATGCTCGGTACATTACGACCCTTGATCTGACAAAAGGGTACTGGCAAATTCCTCTGACCCCCAGGGCCAAAGAAAAGACAGCCTTTGCAACACCTGACGGTTTGTTTCAATACACCGTCATGCCATTCGGCTTACACGGGGCCCCAGCCACCATTCAACGACTCATGGACTAAGTCCTAAAACCGCACAAAGCATACGCCGCAGCTTATTTAGATGACGTGGGGATCTACAGCCCAGATTGGGAATCCCACTTACCCCGGTTACAGGCAGTGTTAGATGCCCTTAGAAAGGCAGGGCTCACGGCAAACCCTGCCAAGTGTTATGTGGGGTTAGAGGAAACAGAGTATCTGGGATACACTGTGGGAAGAGGGTTAACCAAACCCCAACGTAAGAAGGTGGAGGCAATTAGAGAATGGCCGAAACCAGTAAATAAGAGGCAGGTCCGAGCCTTCCTAGGGCTGACCGGTTACTACCGGAAGTTCATCCCAAGTTATGCCACAGTGGCCGCCCCACTCACCGACATGACTAGAGCCAGAGGGCCAAACATGGTCAAATGGGATGAAAGGGCCACCAAAGCATTTAGGACATTACAGGAGGCTCTCTGCTGTAACCCAGTGCTGGTGGTACCAGACTTTGAGAAAGAGTTTGTGGTTCAGACGGATGCCTCAGAGGTCGGCTTGGGAGCAGTGCTATCCCAAGAGATAGAAGGGGTGGAACACCGTCTTCTAGGCAGAGTTGCAAAGAAAAGCCATATCCAAGACTGGACAATAAAAATAAAAGATTTAGATGGGCAAAAGAACAGACACTGGACAGAGGAACTCTTTCTTTGCAACTCTGTCTAGAAGACCAGCATCCCGGAGTCGCCTCTTCACTGTTGACGTTGAGACCGGTGTTTTGCGGGTACCATTTAATGAAGCTGCCAGTTGAGGACTTGTGAGGCGTCTGTTTCTTAAACTAGACACTAATGTACTTGTCCTCTTGCTCAGTTGTGCAGTTATTTGTTTCTAGACATTTTGAGCCTGTAATCAAAACCCCAAATGCAAATGCTGATGCTCCAGATACTCAAGTAGTCTATAGAAGGACAGTTTTATTGCTTCTTTAATCAGGGATGCAGTATTCAGCTGTTTTGTATACAGATCCCTAAATCTCAGTGGATCGTGATTGAGTTAAATACACAGCAGTTTAATAATGAATAATAAATAATAATGAATAATAAATTAGCCTTATAAAATTATAAACTTGGATTAGCTAACACGATATGCCATTGGAACACATGATTGATGGTTGCTGATAATGGGCCTCTGTACACCTATGTAGATATTCCATTAAAAATCCAACCGTTTCCAGTCAATTACAACATCAACAATGTCTGCACTGTATTTCTGATCAATTTGATGTTCTTTTAATGGATGAAAAAATGTTTCTAAGTGACCCCAAAATTTAACAGTTGTGTATTTACCCAAAAATATATGGGAGATTGGAAATGATGCAGATAATTACATTGATTGAAGCCATAATCTCTCTGCAATATTAAAGCTGATCTACCCCCCATAAATGCTTTTTTCTCATGCAATAATTTTGCTAAGACTATCTGGGAGTGGTCTGTGGAGAGGGGGAAACTGAACATTTGCTGTTATTGGCAGAGGTTTGGAACTCTCTTTCTTATTGGTCCATTAACTAATTTACCTCATTGTTCAGGTGGTCAAGAATACACAGGGAACAGGTTCTGGGTATAAAATCATACTCTACTACTTAGTATTCTTCTAATTTCTTTAAGACATCTATGTAGGAAGGACATGAAGGACAAACAGCTTTTCAAGCCGTCTGTGAAATAACATTGAAAGTCCATAAAGCACAATCAGCTGTGCATCTACCACACTGCAAATTAGTTTGCTAGGGGGCATTCTAGTATTATCTGCTTCCAGATAATTTGTTGAAAACACACCAAAACCACACCAGCCTACTTGGCTGCTTCCCTTGGCTATATTGGTAGAGTGGCGATCAGTCTTTGTTAGGCCATTTTCAACAGCGTTGGGAGCGATTGGCTTAACCCTCACAGCCTCTTAGGATGAAATCCCAAAGGATGTATACTAGTTTCCTGTTTTTTAAAATTGTATTTCACCTTTATTTAACCAGGTAGGCTAGTTGAGAACAAGTTCTCATTTGCAACTGCGACCTGGCCAAGATAAAGCATAACAGTGTGAACAGACAACACAGAGTTACACATGGGGTAAACAATTAACAAGTCAATAACACAGTAGAAAAAAAAGAGAGTCTATATACATTGTGTGCCAAAGGCATGAGGAGGTAGGCGAATAATTACAATTTTGCAGATTAACACTGGAGTGATAAATGATCAGATGGTCATGTACAGGTAGAGATATTGGTGTGCAAAAGAGCAGAAAAGTAAATAAATATAAACAGTATGGGGATGAGGTAGGTAAAATTGGGTGGGCTATTTACCGATAGACTATGTACAGCTGCAGCGATCGGTTAGCTGCTCAGATAGCAGATGTTTGAAGTTGGTGAGGGAGATAAAAGTCTCCAACTTCAGTGATTTTTGCAATTCGTTCCAGTCACAGGCAGCAGAGAACTGGAACGAAAGGCGGCCAAATGAGGTGTTGGCTTTAGGGATGATCAGTGAGATACACCTGCTGGAGCGCATGCTACGGGTGGGTGAACTGAGATAAGGCGGAGCTTTACCTAGCATGGACTTGTAGATGACCTGGAGCCAGTGGGTCTGGCGACGAATATGTAGCGACTAGAGCATACAGGTCGCAGTGGTGGGTGGTATAAGGTGCTTTAGTAACAAAACGGATGACACTGTGATAAACTGCATCCAGTTTGCTGAGTAGAGTATTGGAAGCTATTTTGTAGATGACATCGCCGAAGTCGAGGATCGGTAGGATAGTCAGTTTTACTAGGGTAAGTTTGGCGGCGTGAGTGAAGGAGGCTTTGTTGCGGAATAGAAAGCCGATTCTAGATTTGATTTTAGATTGGAGATGTTTGATATGAGCCTGGAAGGAGAGTTTACAGTCTAGCCAGACGCCTAGGTACTTCTAGATGTCCACATATTCTAGGTCGGAACCATCCAGGGTGGTGATGCTAGTCGGGCGTGCGGGTGCAGGCAGCGAACGGTTGAAAAGCATGCATTTGGTTTTACTAGTGTTTAAGAGCAGTTGGAGGCCACGGAAGGAGTGTTGTATGGCATTGAAGCTCGTTTGGAGGTTAGATAGCACAGTGTCCAAGAACGGGCTGGAAGTATACAGAATGTAACTCAATCAAAGTGTATGTTCAGTGAAAAATCACTTTGCTTGACTAATTCTGCAAAAGTTATGGGCATCTCTTACTTTTTGGGAGGCCAGAAAAGCCATAGTCACTTTATATGGGAAAGTACAAAGAAACAGAAAAACTTCTGCAGAGACAAATTGAAGCTGGAACAGATTGTGTTTCACTCTAATGGCCCTTTAATTGGAATCAGTGGTTTGGTTGAATGGCTTTTGTTCAGGGGTAAAATGGGTGTTTAAATTGCTCCTTTTGGCTTCTGTCTTTTTACCATCTTCTTTCTACTGGTCCATGTGCATCCCATCAGTATGATTGCAGAGAAAGCAGCTACAATGTATAAGGAAAAATAAGCACCCAGTCGGACGATCAATGAGGTGAGGTAGAGGCTTTGTGTTTCTGCTGAACAATCTATGGAGAGACAGAGACACACAAGGTCAGCACCTTAATTCTCTATAGAAGCGCCTGAAAAATATATAAAAGAGGCAAGTTCCTTCGGGAGATTGTTTTCTGTTCTCAAAAGAGAACAGAAAAAAATACAGATCCCTATATCTCAGTGCATCTTGATTGAGTTAAATGCAGTTCGTCATTTTTATACACCTTCTTCCTCCTCCTGCTCTTCCTGCTCGTACTCCCCCTCTCTATCTTCTCGCTGTGTCTCTCTCTCTCTCTTTGTCTCTCTCTCTTTGGCTCTCTCTCTCTCCCTTTCTTTCTTTCTTACTTGTTACAGACAGAGACCAGCGAATTAGGGGATACCAGTGGCTACCAGCAGATAGATATGTGCTGTGGCTCTCCATGTCCCTTAGTGAGGTGTAGTAGGGATCTGGAGAACAGAACAGAGAGGAGTGGCATTAATTATCAGTGTGCAGGCCGAGGGAGAACCGATGACAGGGTCATTACCAAAAGTTGGGCTTTGAGAGCTGAGAGTTGTGCCTTTTAGTGTCTATTCTTAAAAGAGAGCTTTTGTTAAGGGCTCTGGAGAGCACCAAGAGAACTGTCTCTGTGCGTTTCATTAGGCCAGAGAGTGGGAGACAGTCTCCTTGTAATAGGCTTCAAGGGGGAAAAAAATGGTATTAGGATAGAAGAAAGACGGATGTGAGAGCAGCAACTATAGGCATTCTTTCCGCTCACAGCACTGGCGAGAATGGTGGCAGGGTACAAATAGTTTTTCGCTCGCCCTCTTGACAGATGCACTTGAAAACATGTGAATGTGATAGCAAAAGGTGAAAAGCCTTTCAACAAGGTTTTGTGTGCCTATGACTACACCGCATTAATCTTGGGGTTGAGATGGATGGGTAGCAGGTACGTATAGCACCCTGATATTATGTATCAAGACCCAGTGGTCCTCACAATGAGGAGAAACCAATAACATACTCCTGATGAGGAAAGACATCTTTGAAACATATCTCAGTAGCTGTATTGAGCAGGGAATACATGTACACTGTAAGGCAAATATCACAAGGTGAGACATACATGTAGCCTATTAGCCAGTCTCTAACAGAACAGATACTCTGTATCTGCTTACTTGTGTCATTGTTTCTTTGTCCCACACCCTTGTATGTCTGTCCTTTTGCCTCTTTAATTAACAAGAGTTTAACTGTGTTCTCCGTTGTGTACTTGTATAATTAAGTCTCAGATGGGCATTGTCATCATTTAGATAATGCCGTTATAGCAACAACTGCCACCAGGAGGTTTCTCCACATAATGTTCATCTTCTCACATGGCTATTCTCTCTGCCTGGTGCAAACACTGAGTGCAAAGACTGAGTGTCAGCTAGTATCATAAGTGGGACCTGCTTAATAGAACATGGGTAATAGACAGCACCTTGCGGTGATCCCTATCCAACCACCGCTGCAGGCAGGATAGAGCATAGAGATAGAACAAATCAGGGGTTGGAACAGGTTCAGGGAACAGAACCAAAAATCTGAAAATAACGATATTTTTAGAGGAACAGAATTAGAACTGTGAATGAAGGGATCTATACTGTTCAGGAACAGAACTGTTATTTTAAAAGCATGGGAGCTGGTTAATAATGTTATTATATGTTTTGGGCATTTCTTCCAGTCCCACAAAAATGCAACAAAGCAGCTACAAAGCAGCAACAAAGCAGGGTAGCCTAGTGGTTAGAGCGTTGGACTTGTAACCGAAAGGTTGCAAGTTCAAATCCCCGAGCTGACAAGGTGCAAATCTGTTGTTCTGCCCCTGAACAGGCAGTTAACCCACTGTTCCTAGGGCATCATTGAAAATAAGAATTTGTTCTAAACTGACTTGACTAGTAAAACAAGGTAAAATAAAAAAAATAAAAGCCCACACTCAAACCTATTGCGTTTGTCTGGCTTGTAGCTGAACATTTGTGTGTGTGTGTAGGCTACCTGCCCCTTGCCTCTGAAGCATAGTCTAGTAGCCTTCTGATGTTGCAAGTGTGATTCAGAAATTAGTGAGAGAGATTTTAAACTATAGAAGAATGGAAGAAAATGTTCAATAATAGTTCATTATACTTTAGTTATCGCATCCCGAACCCTACACCTGTATGTCCAATGCATGTAGGAAGCTGCTCTATTCACACTGATTGGTGAAATCATTTTCAAAATAACAGAAATTAGCAATATAAACCGTTACTTTTTTGGGGGGGGGGGGGTTCAAACCGGTTCAGAACTTTATTTTGCTGGTTGGATCAGTGGAATGGAACGAAGAAATGATGGCTATGTCGGAAACAAAATGATTGGAAAATAATGTTGTTTACCCCTGGAACAAATAGAGAAGTTTTATTAAGGCCTGAGTCACTGTCTCAAGGCAGAGTGAATGGAGGCTTTTGAAACACAGGTTCCATCTGTTTGGCCTTGGATTTTGCCATGGAATGAAGAAGACAGACATTATTCATGTTGGCATGACTGTGACTGAAAAGGGGGCTGCAATCTGACAACACTGTCCTCAGACCTGATTTCACACCACAGAGCCTCAGAAGATCTCCACCATAACATATTTTCTGCTTGACACCTGTAACCAATATGTTTTACTTTTAATTTGGATATAGAAGGAGAAACTGAACAAAAGCCATCTTATACTATACAGGTGTATGTGCGCATTACTTGATAAAGAGCAGCTCATGGTGAAGTTATGATTGATTGGATAAATTGGCATGTAGTAACTACTTATAGTTCTAATTTAGAAATATATTAAACATTGCATCTTGTTAAATAAAGGTTGTACATGTCGAATGATGATGATACCGGCTACCAGTAAATACAAGGGAAAACTTGGATTCATTTGCACATCTGCAAGTCACAGCATAAAGTAGAGCTGCATTGACGGGTCACGTACTGCAGTCCTGGTACAGGAGCAGTGCTAAGGTCACGTACTGCAGTCCTGGTACAGGAGCAGTGCTAAGGTCACGTACTGCAGTCCTGGTACAGGAGCAGTGCTAAGGTCACGTACTGCAGTCCTGGTACAGGAGCAGTGCTAAGGTCACGTACTGCAGTCCTGGTACAGGAGCAGTGCTAAGGTCACGTACTGCAGTCCTGGTACAGGAGCAGTGCTAAGGTCACGTACTGCAGTCCTGGTACAGGAGCAGTGCTAAGGTCACGTACTGCAGTCCTGGTACAGGAGCAGTGCTAAGGTCACGTACTGCAGTCCTGGTGCAGGAGCAATGCTAAGGTCACGTACTGCAGTCCTGGTGCAGGAGCAGTGCTAAGGTCACGTACTGCAGTCCTGGTGCAGGAGCAGTGCTAAGGTCACGTACTGCAGTCCTGGTGCAGGAGCAGTGCTAAGGTCAGAAATATAAAGGGTGACATTACGTGGACTGGATATAAAACCTCAAGTACACAGAATAAAAATATAAACACAACATGCAACAATGTCAAAGATTTTACTGAGTTACAGTTCATAGAAGGAAATCAGTCAATTGAAAACAATTCATTAGGCCCTAATCTATGGATTTCATATGACTGGGAATACAGATGTGCATCTGTTTGTCACAGATGCCCTAAAAAAAAGTAGCTGGGTGGATCCGAAAACCAGTCAGTATCTGGTGTGACCATCATTTGCCTCATGCACCGCAACACATTTCCTTCGAATAGAAATGATTAGGCTGTTGATTGTGGCCCGTGGAATGTTATCCCACTCCTATTCAATGGCTGTGCGAAGTTGCTGGATATTGGCAGGAACTGGAACACGCTGTAGTACACATCAATCCAGAGCATCCCAAACATGCCCAATGAGTGACATGTCTGGTTTTCAGCTTCCAGACATTGTGTACAGAACCTTGTGACATGGGGCTGTGCATTATCATTCTGAAACATGAGGTGATGGTGGCGGATGAATGGCACAACAATGGGCTTCAGGATCTCGTCACGGTATCTCTGTGCATTCAAACCGACATCGATAAAATGCACTTGTGTTCCTTGTCCTTAGCATATGCCTGCCCATACCATAACCCCACTGCCACCTTGGGGCACTCTGTTCACAACTTTGACATTAGCAAACCGCTTGCCCACACAACACCATATAAGCTGTCTGCCATCTGACCGGTACATCTGACCGGTACAGTTGAAACCGGGATTAATCTGCGAAGAACACACTTCTCCAGCGTGCCAGTGGCGATCGAAGGTGATCATTTGCCCACTGAAGTCGGTTACGACACCATCCGCAGTCAGGTCAAGACCCTGGTGAGGACGAAAGGTACGCAGATGAGCTTCCCTGAGACTATTTCTGACAGTTTGTGCAGAAATTCTTCGGTTGTGCAAACCCACAGTTTCATCAGCTGTCTGGGTGGCTGGTCTCAGCCTTTTAGTATTTTCTTTTTTGTTGCAAAAGCAGCAGCTACTCTTCCTGGAGTTAAAACCATGAAACAGAATACAGAATATCAATAGCTAACAGCTCAAGGACAGTAGAAAATATTACAAAAGACACAAGTAGCCTACATATCAATACATACACACAAACTATCTAGGTCAAATAGGGGAGAGGCGTTGTGCCGTGAGGTGTTGCTTTATCTGTTGTTTGAAACCAGGTTTGCTGTTCACTTCAGCAATATGAGATGGAAGTTCCATGCAATATGGGCTCCATATACAGTTATATTGTACGCTTTCTTGAATTTGTTCTGAATTTGGTGACTGTGAAAAGACCCCTGGTGGCATGTCTGGTGGTGTAAGTGTGTGTGTGTCAAAGCTGTGTGTAAGCTGATTATGCAAACAATTTAGGATTTTCAACACATTGTTTCTTATAAAAATAAGAAGTGATGCAGTCAGTCTCTCCTCAACTATTAACTAAGAGAGACTGGCATGCTCTGTTCTAGGCCAGCTGCAGCTTAAAGTCTCATCAGCAGTCAACCACAAGACTGGACAACAATCAAGAAGACTAAACTAGAGCCTGTCGGGCCTTGCTTTTTTGGAGTGTGGTATCAAAAAGCGGAGTATCTATTTATTACGCACAGACCTCTCACTTTACAACCATTGAATCTATATGGTTTGACCATGACAGTTTACAATCTAAGGTAACGCCAAGTAATTTTGTTGCCTCAACTTGTTCAAGAGCCACACTGTTCGTTACTAGACTAAGCTGAGGTCTAGAACTTGGGAATGATTTGTATCAAATACAACACTCTTAGTTTAAGAGATGTTCAGCACCAGTTTATTACTGGACACCTTTTCCAAAACAGACTGCAACTCTTGGTTAAGGGTTTCAGTGGCTTCATTAGCTGTGGTTGCTGATGAGTACATGGTTGAATCATCAGCATACATGGACACACATGCTTTGTTTAACCTCTTGCTCCTACCTGGCACGCAGGCGTCCCATCTAGAGCTCTGGAAATGCAAATGCGCTACGCTAAATGCTAATAGTATTAGTTAAAACTCAAACGTTCATTAAAATACACATGCAGGGTATTGAATTAAAGCTACACTCGTTGTGAATCCAGGCAACAAGTCAGATTTTTAAAATGCTTTTCGGCGAAAGCATGAGAAGCTATTATCTGATAGCATGTAACACCCCAAAAGACCCGCAGGGGACGTAAACAAAATAATTAGCATAGTCGGCGCTACACAAACCGCACAAATTAAATATAAAACATTCATTACCTTTGACCATCTTCTTTGTTGGCACTCCTAGATGTCCCATAATCACTATTGGGTCTTTTTTTTGATTAAATCGGTCCATATATAGCCTAGATATCGATCTATGAAGACTGTGTGATAAACGGAAAAAAATAGCGTTTCATAACGTAACGTCATTTTAAAATTCAAAAAGTCGACGATAAACTTTCACAAAACACTTCGAAATACTTTTGTAATGCAACTTTAGGTATTAGTAAACGTTAATAAGCGATCAAATTAATCACGAGACAAAGTGTTTTCTATAGGGGTCCGTCTTGAAATACTGTCCGTGTATTTCTCAACCAAAATATCCGGTCGGAGACCTGAAGAAAAAGCCTGTCTCTTGTTCGTTTGACCAAGAAACAAAGAATTGGCAAATGACTAGACTGTTGACATCGTGTGGAAGCTGTAGGTACTGCAACCTCAGCCCTATTTAATGTCTTTCGCCCATAACATTGGGTTGAAGCGGCGGATGGATATATTTTTCCACTTTCAGTGATCAGATCTTCCTGCACTTTTCAATGAAACGCACGTTCTGTTAAAGTCACAGCCGTGATTTAACCAGTTTTATAAACGTCTGAGTGTTTTCTATCCACACATACTAATCATATGCATATACTATATTCCTGGCATGAGTAGCAGGGCGCTGAAACGTTGCGCGATTTTTAACAGAATGTTCAAAAAAGTAGTGGGTCGACTGAAGAGGTTAATGCCAGTGGCAGGTCAAAAGAGTAGAGGACCTAGAGAGCTGACCTGCAGTACACCAAACTTTATACACTGCTCAAAAAAATAAAGGGAACACTTAAACAACACAATGTAACTCCAAGTCAATCACACTTCTGTGAAATCAAACTGTCCACTTTGAAAGCAACACTGATTGACAATACATTTCACATGCTGCTGTGCAAATGGAATAGACAACAGGTGGAAATTATAGGCATTTAGCAAGACACCTCCAATAAAGGAGTGGTTCTGCAAGTGGGGAATACAGACCACTTCTCAGTTCCTATGCTTCCTGGCTGATGTTTTGGTCACTTTTGAATGCTGGCGGTGCTTTCACTCTAGTGGTAGCATGAGACGGAGTCTACAACCCACACAAGTGGCTCAGGTAGTGCAGCTCACCCAGGATGGCACTTCAATGCGAGCTGTGGCAAGAAGGCCACTTTAATTTTGAGTGTGACTCCAAATCCAGACCTCCATGGCTTGATAAATTTGATTTCCATTGATAATTTTTGTGTGATTTTGTTGTCAGCACATTCAACCATGTAAAGAAAAAGTATTTAATAAGAATAGTTCATTCATTCAGATCTAGGATGTGTTATTTTAGTGTTCCCTTTATTTTTTTGAGCAGTGTATGTTTAACATTAGAGATATGTGTGGCATTGGTGGGTCCGCCTTGTGACGGTTGAGATAATGTAGGCTAATGCGATTAGCATGAGACGGTAAGCAACAAGAACATTTCCTAGGATATAGACATATCTGATATTGGTATAAAGCTAAAGTTATTGTTAATCTAACTGCACTGTCCAATTTACTGTAGCTTTTACATTGAAATAATACCATTGCTATTGTTTGAGGAGAGTGCACAGTTATGAACTTGGAAAGTTATTAATAAACCAATTAGGCACATTTGTGCAGTCTTGATACAACATTTTGAACATGAATGAAATGGTTCATTGGATCAGTCTACAATTTTGCACATTCACTGTTGCCATCTATTGGCCAAAATCAAATTGCACCTTGGGTGGAATAATACATTATGACCATTCTCTTCCATTTCAAAGATAATGATACACAAAAACAAAACATTTTTTTCTTTGTATAATCTTTTACCCGATCAAATGTGTTATATTCTCCTACATTCATTTCACATTTCCACAAACTTGAAAGTGTTTCCTTTCAAATGGTATCAAGACTAGGCATATCCTTGCTTCAGGTCCAGAGCTACAGGCAGTTAGATTTTGGTATGTCATTTTATATCATTGATCTTTGATCTTGGCTTCATAAAATTTACTAGCCATTCCTTTTGCCCCATCTCTTTCAACCATACAGTTTTTCAATTCCTCATCAATCCACGGAGCCTAATAATTGGAAGAAGCAATTTCATAAATTCATCAAGTGCAGCGTCTTGATGCTCATTATTAATCACATCAGACTGACAAATGTTTTTTAACATCATCCACATAAGAGTCGCAGCAAAATCTTTTGTATGATCTCTTATACACTATTTTAAGCCCAGCTTTTGGAACTTTGGCTTTCCTGGATATATACACTATATTGTGATCACTGCATCCAATGGGTACAGATTATCAGGTTTCAGGTAAGATTCAAGTGCAGACTGTGTTGAAGTAACAATGGTTATTGCAACAACAAGGGCAGGCAAACAACAGGTCAAGTCAGGCAGGGGTCGATAATACAGAGTAGTGGGTCAAGGTACAGGACGGCAGGCAGGCCCAGGGTCACGTCAGGCAGAGGTCGGTAATCCAGAGAAAGGGCAAAGGGACAGTACGGCAGGCAGGCTCAGAGTCAGGACTGGCAAGTGTCAAAATCAGGAGGACAAGAAAAAGAGAGACTAGGAGAAAGCAGGAGCTGAGACAAAACGCTGGTTGACTTGAGCAAACAAGACGAACTGTCACAGACAGACAGAAAACACAGGTATAAATACCCAGGGGATAAGTGGGGAAGATGGGCGACACCTGGACGGGAGTGTAGTCAAGCACAAGGACAGGTAAAACAGATCAGGGCATTACACAGATACAGCTTTAGAACAAAGTTGTACAGTATTAGTAAAAATGTGATTGATTGTTGATTTTGTTTCTGTAGTGTTTGTAAACACCCTGGTAGGTTGATTAATAACCTGAACCAGGTTGCAGGCACTGGTTTAAGGTGAGAATCTTCTTCTTGAGCAGACAGCTTGATGAAAACCAGTCAATATTCAGGTCCCCAAGAAAGTAGACCTCTCTGTTTATATCGCATACACCATCAAGCATTTCACACATATTATTTAGATACTGACTGTTAGCACTTGGTGGCCTATAGCAACACCCCAAAAGAAAAGGCTTAAGAAGTGCCAAATGAACCTACAACCAATAACACTTGAAATAAGAATATATACAGCAACAACACACAAGCATTTCTGTCTCTTCTATAGATGTTATATCATTGTATTGCTACTGCTGTATCATCAAATGAATTATCTAAATGAGTCTCAGAAATGGCTAATATATGAATGTTATCTGATGACGATCCCACAGGTGAAGAATCCAGATATGGAGGTCTTGGGCTGGCATGGTTAAATGTGTTTGCGGTTGTGAGGCCAGTTGGTCATACTGCAGAATGTTGGGGAAATGAACATTCATTCACTGGCAACAGTGCTGGTGGACATTCAGCATGCAAATTGCACCCTCCCTCAAAACTTGAGACATCTGTGGCATTGTGTCGTGTGACAAAACTGCACATTTTAGAGTGGCCTTTTATTGTCCCCAGCACAAGGTGCACCCTGTGTAATGATCATGCTGTTTAATCAGCTTCTTGATATGCCACACCTGACAGGTGGATGGATTATCTTGGCAAAGGACAAATACTTACTAACAGGGATGTAAACAAATGTATACACACATTTTGAGAGAAATAATAAGCTTTATGTGAGTATGGAACATTTCTCTGATCTTTTATTTCAGTTCATGGAACATGGGACCAACACTTTACATGTTGCATTTGTATTTTTATTCAGTATAAATGGACATGTGAAATGGTTCCAATAGTTGCCAATGTATGTTCTTCTCCCAACTGGTGAGAAAATGAGTAAATATTATTTGGAAGGACTGTTAGACAGACTAGATAGATAGTCTGAAAGCTCCAGCACCTGTGTTGACTTGCAGTCAGAGCCAGTCTAGTGTAAAGAATAATTAGCCTTAGCCGTCATCTGACATCAGAACAAACCCAGTGTAAGTGAGACCGTGTGTCATGTCTCTAATACTAGATGTCACTTTCACTTTCGGCTCTGTTTCTCTAATTGGAATTCAGCAAGCAATTAACTGACTGCTGATGAATGAATGTGCTTCCAGAGGGTAGGCCAGGAGTGGAGATGGGAGGCTGATTAATTGATCCCTGGTACGGCTTACAGACAGACACGTTCATAGACACGTTGAAAACATCTGATCTCCATATGCTAGATATGAAACGGTTTGCCAACCAATTTCACACTCTGCAATCATTCCCCACCAAAATAAAAGTCCTAACAGTAAGATGTATTTATGTATTATCAGGTCCATACTTCTGTAGTAAAGACCCTGATATTAGTATAATGTTATCAGTCCAACCAGTGCTTTCTCAGAGCAAGAGATAGTTCAGTTTCTATACTGTCCAGGACTCCATACTCCACTAAACATGTGTCATCCTCATCCTCAGCTGGGAGACAAGCCAATCAGAGTCAAGCATGGCTGATTGCTTTCTACAATCATCTCAAATCACTTCATGAGATGCAATATTATTGGATTTTGTAGCACTTTCGTAGTTAATGAAGTGTGATCTAGAACCAAGGTTCTGACAGGGCCGTGCTATCGGCTAATAGGGTTCTATGGTGTTTCACAGGGAATTCCAAACCCAGCCTGCTCAGCGGGGAAAAGAGGAGACGTGGGTAGAATGAGCTCCAAGGGGGCTGAACAATTCTAAGGTCCAATTGGCTCCATCTTGGAGGAAGTCGAGATGACATTGGAGCAGCTGTTTGAAAAAGCATATTATCCGCAAAAACACAGTCTCCCTGTAGGTATTTTTTTTTCCTTCTTTCTTTCTTTCTTTCTTTCTTTCTTTCTTTCTTCCATCCACCTCACTTCCTAGACTCTGCACAATAATATAGAACCATAATCAGGTAAAAAGTGTATTTAAAAAAAAAAATTCAGTCAAATGTGTCTGATTGTAGATGAGGTACAATAAGTGTAACAACGTCATGCTGCTTGCTTGCTCTACCTGGCGAACACACGTGACCGCTCTTGTGTAGCATCTTACCAGTTGCTTCACGGAAAAGCTAGCTATTCGGCGGCAGACAATTCAGGCTGAGGAGTGAAATTTCACACATCCCCATGTGCTACATATTGTAAGGAAACACATTAGTATTCCCCAGGTGTGTGTTGGGATATGAAAAACAGCACTACAAAATCCTTCTAATACGCATCGGTTTATCTACTTTGGTGTTCTTTGCTGTTCTACAGTGTGTTGTTTTCAACAGTATGGAATCTTGTGCTGAGAGTGAAGGAACTTCAAAGAATTGTATACATGTGTAATGGCGTTCGTTTGTTGAAGGAGAGTCGGACCAAAATGCTGCTCCATGCAGGCTGACAGCTCAGGCTGCTCCATGCAGGCTGACAGCTCAGGCTGCTCCATGCAGGCTGACAGCTCTGGCTGTTCCAAACAGGCAGGAGGCTCCGGCAGCGCTGTAGAGGAGGAAGGCTCTGGAAGCGCTGAACAGGCGAGGTGCACTGAAGGCCTGGTGCGTGGTGCTGGAACTGGTGGTACTGGATCGAGGACACGCACAGGAAGCCTGGTGCGGGGAGCTGCCACCGGAGGACTGGTGTGTGAAGGTGGCACAGGATGGACTGGACCGTGAAGGTGTACTGGAGAGCCTGAGAGCAGGCCTGAGAACAGGACTGGCACAGGGCGTGCAAGGCTAGGTAGGTACACAGGAGGCCTAGTGCGTGAGGCTGGCACATTTTTCACCAGCCGACTAACACGCACCTCAGGACGAGTATGGAGCGCTGACCCAGGTGCCATCAAATCCCGACACGCTCCGTCGGACGAATCTTGTACCTAAAGCACCAAGCTAGCAACTCCCTCATTACTCTCCACTCCACTTTCCCCATGAACTCTTTCACAGTCTCTGCTTCGCTCACCTCTAACACCGGCTCTGGTTCTGGTCTCCTCCTTGGCTCCTCACGATTAACAAGGAGAGTTGGCTCAGGTCTATCTCCTGACTCTGCCACTCTCTCCCTGAGCCCCCCCCCCCCCCCCCCAAATACATTTTTGGGGCTGACTCATGGGCTTTCTTCTGCGTCGTCGTGATTGTCTCTCCAACTCCATTCTCACTGCTCCAGCGAATCCCAGGCGGGCTCCGGAACTCTCTCAGGGTCGACCGCCCACCTGTCTATTTCCTCCCATGTCGTATACTCCATACTTCTGCTGTCCATAACGTCCTCCTTTCGCTGCTCCTGCTGTCGCTGCCTGTTACCACGCCGCTCGGTCCGGGTGTGGTGGGTGATTCTGTAACGGCGTTCGTTTGTTGAAGGAGAGTCGGACCAAAATGCAGCGTGGTGGTTACTCATGTTCTTTAATGACGAATAGCGAATACATGAAAATAACTTTACAAATACAAAACAACAAACGGAACGTGAAAACCTAATACAGCCTGTCTGGTGAACAACTACACAGAGACAGGAACAATCACCCACGAAATACACAGTGAAACCCCGGCTACCTAAATATGGTTCCCAATCAGAGACAACGAGAATCACCTGACCCTGATTGAGAACCGCCTCAGGCAGCCAAACTTATGCTACACCCCTACTCAGCTGCAATCCCAATGCCTACAAAACCCCAATACGAAACACAACATTTTAAACCCATGTCACACCCTGGCCTGACCAAATATATAACGAAAACACAAAATACTATGACCAAGGCGTGACAACATGTAACCGACACATTTACAAATCACTATACAGACAAGTACAAAGACACAGTATACAAAGATGTTACATTACTCATGAAGCGAAGAGATTAAGCTTCTAAATCCCTAACTGAACACAAGACACACTCGTCTAACGGCTTCAGTAAATTGTGGATGTTTATTGTGGATATCTATTTTCAAGTTAATATTTCTGCATAAATGAGGGTTTTTGTTAAAAGATATATTTTTTTAACTCTTTGTCAAAACTTTTCAAGTTTGAACATTTGCTCAGCTTAGCAAAATGTAGCAACATTTGTCAGTCTCATTCAAACAGTGTGTCAGAAAAGCAAACCACAAACTGTGGAGAGAGCAGAGCAGATGGCTGGAGTGGTAGAAACAGTGGGCTACCTCCCTGACAGGACATGAGGATGTCTATGGATGCGCTGTACTAGCCTGTGAGCCATGTGGAGGGTGTTTTTGTCTCACTGTTTTACTGCAGGGTCTCACTGAGAGTGGGCAAGAGATTTCCTGATATGGATCCCACCTGTTTCATGTTCTCCAAAAAACAAGACAATCCGAAATGTTATGCTACAAGTCCACTTTGTGAGCTGTAAACACTTAAAATCCAAACTGGCCTCTCAATGATGTAAGCACTTCAATGCTTGGGTGACTCCTCTCATACTCAATTAAACAAATTTGTTTGAGTCCAGCACACATATGACGCAGATTTGAGCCGCTAAAAATACCCATGAGTTCAGACAAGTTGTTAGAATGTGTCACTTCCTGTTACAAATGAACAATACAAATGTAACCATTGAAACAGCATGTCAATTGAATTACAATTGGAGTTAAAGACTTAATTCAGAAAAGCATAAGCTACTACAACACAAATCACTTTAGGACATTGAATTCAAGTTTAAGACTACGTAAGGTTCAACAAAAATAAGCTGATCTTGTAAGAGTCTGAGTCTTCAAAAAAATGAGGATCCATGGTGAGATTTAAACCCTAAAAATGTCTTATAGTCACATCCCAGACACCCTAGAGATGAAGGGTGTCACTGTGAAGATCAATGCTCACAATGTGTTGGCTCATCATGTGTTTCTGGCAGTGGATGAGACACCAGCCATAATTGTATTTCTAGAACAACGAAAAAAATTGTCATAATGGAGTGAAATCAGTCCAATGTCTGCAGATCTTCAGATTAAGTGCAGGACTAAATTGTCCAAGGAGACTGAAAGTGTTCTCAGCGGATGCATATGATGGAGCCAATCAACAGTTAAAGTGTGCAGGCTGTAGGAGACCAGCAAAGGTTGCGTAACTCTGAGGTGAGTCAGTGAGTGAAGAGCTGTAGAGAGCTGGTGAATCAGGCTCTATATATGAGTGCTGTGGAGCCTGGAGTCTGTTTGTGCCCCCTCAACAAGCCTGTGCCCCCTCACCAAGCCTGTGCCCCCTCACCAAGCTGGGCACTGAAACCATACAGCCATGTGGAGAGACTCCCTGTCTACAGTATGTACAGCACAGTAGCCTACACAGTCTCAGCTCTTGTCGAACCCAGGAAAGCTGAGTGAGGATAGGAGAGGAATACCAAACGTAACAGGCCATTTCATGAATAATTCACAAACAGCTTAGTGGTGTGTATGTGTTTTGGAAGGAGTGGTTGTGTGAGGAAGAGGGTACGGCCAGGAGGATCTTAAGATCTTAATTTTCTAAACACTAAACACGCTTTGAGTGGACTAATAACATTATGTCCTTCCTTTTAGCCAATTCATCAATGTCAGGAATACATTTCAGGGCACCCGTAGCGATCATTCTATATTCTATGTTCTCCATTATTTTCTCTAAATGGAGCGCAGGCTTTTTGTAACTAACCAGGAGAACCTTTTTAAAAACCTCTGACAGCCTCCAGGGCCATTGGGTAGAGAGAAAGATGACTCCACAAGGGTTACTGGGCATATGCTCTAATGGAGTAACATGTTCCTCAGGGGATCAGGTCAGTAATAGCTGGTCGTGGGCTGGGCTGCATGTGGGCCTGGTCGGCTCCAACGATGGGCTGGAGTTAGGCTGGGGCTGGGGCTGGGGCTGAGGGCTGGGAAACAATTACCTTTCCGTGGATAACATTGACATGGTGGGATGGTCTCTGTCTCTTTCTCCCTCTCGTTCCAAGCAGAGAGGGGACAACAGGTCGTCATTGTCGCTCCATCTGCACCAGAGTTTAGTTTCACCCAGAGATGACATAGATACTTACTGTTGTACTACAAAAGAGATTCAGATGCGTTAAAACAAACTGGTTACCAAGTCTTTTGGAGTGAGGAGAAAATCTATTTACATGAGACAAGCGTTCCCCTAAAAACTCTGTTTCGTCTAGTTTTTGTAACATTAAGAAAAGGCTGTATGTTTTGAAAATAGAAGTATGCCTCAAAATGAATTTACAATTCAATATAAGGGAGAATAATTGTCATAGTGACCAGCAACCATTTCAACCAATCAGAAAATAACTGAACTGAGAGGCATGTAAAGTGTGATATGAAATAGAATGAAAAGGCTAGATAGTATTCACAGAAGGCAGTTGTGATACGTTGGTGTTGTATTTGTGAGGCTGTGGCCTCTCTCCTGTGTGCAGAGCAGCGGAAATCTTTTTGGGGCATTTTTATAAATTAATAAAAAAATGAAAGGCTGAAATGTCTTGTTATGACAATACTAAATACGTTGAGATTTGCTTAACAAGTCACATAATAAGGTGCATAGACTCACTGTGCAATAATAGTGTTTAACATGATTTGAATGACTACCTCATCTGTTTACCCCACACATAATTACCTGTAAGGTCCCTCAGTCGAGAAGTGAATTTCAAACACAGATTCAACCACAAAGACCAGAGAGGTTTTCCAATGCCTCACGAAGAAGGGCACCTATTGGTAGATGGGTCAAATTTAAAAAAGCAGATATTGAATATCCCTTTGAGCATGTTGAAGTTATTAATTACACTTTGGATGGTGTATCAATACACCCAGTCACTACAAAGATACAGGCGTCCTTCTTAACTCAGTTGCCAGAGAGGAAGGAAACTGATCAGGGATTTCACCATGAGGCCAATGGTAACTTTAGAACAGTTACAAGGTTTAATGACTGTGATAGGAGAAAACTGAGGATGGATAAATAACATTGTAGTTACTCCACAATTCTAACCTAATTGACAGAGTGAACAGAAGGAAGCCTGTAATTAATTAAAATATTCCAAAATACACATCCTGTTTGCAACAAGGCACTAAAGTAATACTGCAAAAAATGTGGCAAAGCAATTCACTTTTTGTCCTGAATACAAAGTGTTATGTTTAGGGCAAATCAACAGATTAATGAGTACCACTCTCCATATTTTCTAGCACAGTGTTATGGGTATGTTTGTTATCGTTAAGGGTAGTTTTTCAGGATAAAACATTAACGGAATGAAGCTAAGCACAGGCAAAATCCTGGAGGATAACCTGGTTCAGTCTGCTGTCCACCAAACACTGGGAGATGAATTCACCAGCATGAGCCTAAAACGCAAGGCCAAATCTACACTGGCGTTGCTTACCAAGAAGACAGTGAATGTTCCTGAGTGGCCGAGTTAAAGTTTTGATATAAATCTACTTGAAAACCTATGGCAAGACCTGAAAATGGTTCTCTAGCAATGATCAACAACCAATTTGACAGAATTTTAAGATTTTTTAAAAGAATAATGGGCACATGTTGCACAATTCAGGTGTGGAAAGCTCTTAGAGACTTACCCAAAAGACTCACAGCTGTATTCGCTGCTGTATTCGCTGCCAAAGGTGCTTCTACATAGTACTGACTTAGCGGTGTGAATACTTATGTAAATGAGATATTTCTTTATTTAATTGTCAATATATTTGCTAAACAATCTAAAAACATGTTTTCACTTTGTCATTATGGGGGATTGGTTGTAGATGGGTGAATTTTTTATTTTATTTTAATCCATTTTTACTTCAGGCTGTAACAACAGAATGTGGAATAAGTGAAGGGGTATGAATATTTTCTGAAGGCACTATACATCATGGTTCCCCAACTGACAGCCCACAGGCCGAATTTGGCCCGTGGGTGGATTTATTTGGCCCCCCAATATATATATATATATAGTGGGGAGAACAAGTATTTGATACACCGCCGATTTTGCAGGTTTTCCTACTTACAAAGCATGTAGAGGTCTGTAATTTTTATCATAGGTACACTGCAACTGTGAGAGATGGAATCTAAAACAAAAATACAGAACATCACATTATAGGATTTGTAAGTAATTCATTAGCATTTTATTTATTAGCATAATCAGGTAACCCAGGTATTCCCACGCATAATATATAGACACATGTAATTGTATACAAATGTAAGCAAAGTTTGAAATTATTATGTTTTAGTCTATTATATGTATTCAGGCTTTTTGCAGTTAATTTGTAGTCTACAAATTATTAGTAATTATGTTCCGGCCCCCAGAACATCCTTTCAAGAACAAAATTGGCCTGCGGCTGAATCTAGTTGATGATCCCTGCTGTACATGGTACTTTTATAGAAGTGACTCAAGCTTTGCAATAACAGCTCCTCTGCATTTGACAGCAACCTAATATGGTGAACAGTATTGATAGAGTATAATATCGATACAAGAAGATTTTTTGGTAGATAGAATAACAAGTGAACCACAAAGACCTGCAGTATCAAAGACGGTCTCCGCTACAGTATGTGTTGAATACCCTTGACTGGTAATATATTTTCTACAACTTGCCTTTATCCTACATAAATACAATAAAAGGGCATCTGGGATACCATTTTTTAAATGTTTTATATGGTGTCTTTTCAGTGCAATACTACAGGATATATACGGCACTTTGTTTTGACAAAAAACCAAGGGTGTACGATGCCCAATTAAAACTCCCCTGTGCTATAAAACAACTTCTGCAAAATAAACCATCATTCCAGCTGAGAGAAAATACAGTAAGTGCTGAAATGGTGGTTTATCCCCTATCTACACTACCGTTCAAAAGTTTGGGGTCACTTAGAAATATCCTTGTTTTTGAAAGAAAATTTTAAAAAATGGCCATTAAAATAACATCAAATTGATCAGAAATACTGTGTACGCAATGTTAATGCTGTATATGACTATTGTAGCTGGAAAGAGATGATTTTTTAAATGGAATATCTACATACTGTAGGTGTACAGAGGCCCGTTATCAGCAATCATCACTCCTGTGTAATGGCACGTTGTGTTAGCTTATCCAAGTTTATTGTTTTAAATGGCTAATTGATCATTAGAAAACCCCTTTGCAAATATGTTAGCACAACTGAAAACTGTAGTTTATTAAAGAAGCAATAAAACTGGACTTCTTTAGACTATTTGAGGATCTGGAGAATCAGCATTTGAGGGTTTGATTACAGGCTCAAAATGGCCAGAAACAAAGAACTTTCTTCTGAAACTCATCAGTCTATTCTTGTTCTGAGAAATGAAAGCTATTCCATGCGAGAAATTGCCAAGAAACTGAGGATCTTGTACAACGCTGTGTACTACTCCCTCTACAGAACAGTGCAAACTATCTCTAACCAGAATAGAAAGAGGAGTGGGAGGCCCCGGTGCACAACTGAGCAAGAGGACAAGTATATTAGAGTGTCTAGTTTGAGAAACAGAAGCCTCACAAATCCTCAACTGGCAGCTTCATTAAATAGGACCTGCAAAACACCAGTCTCAATGTCAACAGTGAAGAGGTAACTCCGGGATGCTGGTCTTCTAGACAGAGTTGCAAAGAAAAAGCCTCAGACTGGCCAATAAAAATAAAAGATTAAGATGGGCAAAAGAACACAGAAACTGGACATAGGAATTCTGCCTAGAAGGCCAGCATCCAAAATATGATCATTCTATCCAGTGGCTACCTGTCATTCAGGGCTTGTTGGTTTTACAAACAATGTAAAAACAATTATCACAAAGCTGCATACAAAATGGTCTCTTTGTTGATGTCTTGGGTAAGGCAGCTCCAAAATGCAGGTGTTTGAGCCTAGCTCAGTGCTTTCTGTGGTGGTGGAGCAGCCAGCGGAAAATATCAAATCAAAATCAAATCAAATGTATTTATATAGCCCTTCGTACATCAGCTGATACCTCAAAGTGCTGTACAGAAACCCAGCCTAAAACCATGAACAGCAAGCAATGCAGGTGTAGAAGCACGGTGGCTAGTACAAACTCCCTAGAAAGGCCAAAACCTAGGAGGAAACCGAGAGAGGAACCAGGCTATGAGGGGTGGCCAGTCCTCTTCTGGCTGTGCTGGGTGGAGATTATAACAGAACATGGCCAAGATGTTCAAATGTTCATAAATGACCAGCATGGTCAAATAATATTAATCACAGGCAGAACAGTTGAAACTGGAGCAGCAGCATGGCCAGGTGGACTGGGGACAGCAAGGAGTCATCATGCCAGGTAGTCCAGAGGCATGGTCATAGGGCTCAGGTCCTCCGAGAAAGAGAAAGAGAGAATTAGAGGGAGCATACTTAAATTCACACAGGACACCGGATAAGACAGGAGAAATACTCCAGATATAACAAACTGACCCTAGCCCCCCGACACAAACTACTGCAGCATAAATACTGGAGGCTGAGACAGGAGGGGTCAGGAGACGAAATACAGAGCATAAGGGTTGTAAATGTTCTCTAACTGCGCCATGATTGGCTCATGCTCTGTTCCTGATGGGGGCACTGTGTCACTGTAAAAAATATACGGGGAGACCTTGAAAAGATTTACATTAGAAGTGCCCATCCAAAGAAGGCTCAAGGTAAGTCGCTCTGGATAAGAGCGTCTGCTAAATGACTTAAATGTAAATGTAAGGTCATTGGCCTCAAATAAAATGACGTCAAATCGCATTATATATACCGTAGCTTTGAATGGACTGATTGGACTTTCAAAATCTTAGCTAGCAAGCTCGACAAGCAGTCATCATCATGAATTGCTCCGACTGAGAAAAAATGTTTTGGACGGTCATTCAACTCAGCATTCCAAGTGGGGAACTCAGGCCTCTTTCTAGAGCTCCGACCTGAAGATCACTGACGTCATGATTCAATCTTTTTCCCTGTTCTCAGTTGTCTTGAAAGCACCATAAATCCAGAGAATGTCAGACTCTGATGACAAAGTTTGATGACAAAATTTGCCTCCAAGAAAGACTGCCGTGCCACCTTCCTGTTCAGGTGAGCACAGCACAACAAGGTGAGTCCCAAAATGTATTGTATGCTGCTGCATAAATTATGCAATATGCCAGGGATATATGCATACTGTAGCTGAGAAAGTAATGCTGAGTGTATGTTGTGTAGTAAGCTGATAGTAGCCCATGTGTCTCGACCTAATAATTTGGTCCCTTTCCCCCTCATAACTTAGCCTACTGTTCTGACTTGGTGGTGCACATGTAGCATATAGCCTGTTTTAGAGAAATATCATCATCTAATATTGTAAGAGCTTTCATTGTCTGCTTATATGTCCCCTGTATTTATCCTACGGCTCTGACTTGCTGTACATGGAGAATACAGTAAGAACAGCCCATGTTCTGAATTCTGTCACTGTACATTTCAAAAGTGCTGAACAAATAGTTATATTGACTACATCCGTCTTAGCACGCTCATTAATGTCTTAAGCAAAATCACGGATGGCCTCTTATCCGCTCATCATTCCCTTATGCCATAGTTTGTACAGTAGAAACCACATTTGTTCAAACAAGTCACCCAAATCAGCTATGTTATTTAAAAAGGCAGTAAATGAGGTTGAATGAACTGTTTCACTTCCAGACAAGGCTTCGCTGATACCACTGGTACACCTGGCTAAGGATTCACTCCGTGGTGCTGAAAAGGAAGCTTTGCTGTTGGGACAGCTTTATGTAGGCCCTAACAGTTTGTGGACACCGTTTGTCACAGTTATAGTGCAATTAATTTATTGTTTAGTGTTGTGTTGTTTCGTGGCTTTACTGGCATGCATCTAAAAAACAAATGTTGAGTTTGCCCCACCAAGATTTACATGCTAAAATCGCCATTGATTCTATTTGAAAATACTAAGACACTATAAAGAGAATAAAAGAGAATGGGTTAGTAATGTTTGTTTTTAAACTAATGTCTCCAAGCATCAGTGAATAAAGAAAAGCAACTCTGTCACAAAATAAATAATGAAAGCAAAATCTGAGACAAAAGTCTCCTTTATGGTAATTTAATGAAAGAGTTTGTCTTGAGAAAAATGTTAGGACACGTTTAATTTCCAGCATATAACATCATCCAATTGGACTGGAAAAGACTGTAAACCGACTGGTTTTCTCTCTTGAGAAGTTGTCGGCTGTAATGTACTATTACAGGCAAGATAATAATGCACAACATGGCAATATACACAAGGAGGAATTGTTCAATAGTATACAGTTTGTGCCCATCCCAATCTGTGCATTTATTTTCAGTGTCAATGAAGACACTTTGGGCTGATAAATGTTGGCAAAGGTCCTGATGATAAAATATGCTAAACTATTTCCACTGTTATTTGGATCAATGTGATGAAAATACTGTCAATAGCTTCTATCTCAGTTACAGGGCAATTAGTGTACCTTTGGCTTGTTTTTGAAGTTTAGGTTTATGTAGCGCAGTAAGTCACGGAGAAAAAAAGAACACTGTTGGTTTATCTCTTCAACAGCCACCGCACAGGAAGTTTAAAAGTTGAGCAGAGGTTCATTCAAATATTTCATGCCACCTCCACATAACATACGTGTTAGAAAAGTAACACAGAAATCCTTTGACCTTTATGACTTGTCTGGAGCTCCAGCGACCCAAACACAGTGATGGAGTCTTGTTCTGACGTCGGTCTCTTATCTGGTTAACATTCTCAATATCAGGGCTTTGACCAAAACCAAATGTATTCAGTTATTTATTCCTGTCTGAAATCAGAGTGGGTCCAAAAAGGAAAAAGATGTCCTTTCACCGACTAACAGGGTTTTATCGCTGCTGTCCACGACACTCCATTTAATCTTCAGTGAATAGCTATAAAGCAAAGAACTCAGCAATTATGTGTGTTATGACACTGCCAGAATCAAGAAATCCCATCCCACAACAAAGACCACATCCTCCTTCCTTTAATGGCAGGGAAGAGAGACAAGAGCCTTGTTATTGCACCGGACGATCTAATAACTATCTTACCCAGCGCTAATCTATTCTGCCTGCCCTCCCGTCTGTCTTCAGCTTGGTACTGTAGGGACAGCTTCTAGGAGGCCATTGTGCCCCGGCGCTGGCTGGCACCGCCTAAGCTCGGCTCAGGAACATGGGACCCAATTAGAATAATGTATTTGCAAGGCGAGTCTGCAGCCAGGTGCAAATGAGGTCACCCTTCTGTAGGTATTTACTGCCAACTAGAACTAGACCTCTCGGGACAAGGAACCATGAAGGATGGACCTGGGTAACTGGGGGTGTTGAGTTGGCCAACATCCTTCCCACCTCCCCCACCACACTGTCACACACACACATCAACACTGTCACACAGGTGTCACACAGGTGTCACCAAGTGACACGATCCAGATTCATCACCTAAACACCTCAGTGAGGCCCCAAAAGGAGAATTTATAAATATGATGTAGTTTCAGTTTCACAACAGAATCTTAATTATCATCCAAACCATCTCACATGGGGTTTGGAATGTTGGGGGAAAAAGAGGAGGCTGGCATGGGTCTTTAAGCAACATAATGTCTCCTATTTACTGTTATATAGCCTTTTATGTTATGTCCAAAGTCCCTGGTGGGCCCCAAAGCAGAGTTGCTATGACCTCAGACAAGCTGGTGTTCTTATAGTCAAACCTCAGATGACCAAAGTCTGTCTAATGTTTCCACTGAAAGCCAACAACAAATCCCATACAGGCCATAGGAAACCAGCAAAAAGAGATCACGTAAACAAACAGAAATCAGCAGAACATAATGTGAGGCTACAGACTTCTGCACAGTTTGATACCAGCCTCCCAACCTGCTAAAACAATATTGACCAGAGCTGTAGACTGCAGATTTCCCTCTTGCTACATTCTGCTTTCAATTGCAGCCCTGTCAATTACTGCACTCGGCATGTTCACCAATGATCCAGAGTGCTGCTTCCCAGAGTTCATTAACTGGTAGTTCGCCCCTAGGAACCCTGGTGTATGTGAGGCTGGCCAGCCGGAGTAAGTGGGACTCCGGGGTTAAAGATGTGCCAGCATGCTTTGTGCCTCTACCCGACTTGGCCTCAGTCAGCTGGGCCAGACCAGGTGCTCCACAGGGCTCCACAGAGTCTTCCACGTATGACTGAGTGACAGGTCAATTAAGACAGGGGGGAAGGGAGACAGAGACAGAGACAGAGACAGAGACAGAGACAGAGACAGAGACAGAGGTGACTGATGAAATTAGAGGGGAGACCAACAATAGCTTGTTCTTTAACGATTATCTCCTGTTAAGTCATCCCTGATCAGCACACTGTGAGAGTAACTCAATTATATAAAAAACATGTCTATCCATTTTACTTTCTGAAGCTATTAAAGAATACATAAATACTTTTACAATCATGTGTCTTAATTTAACGTTTTTGAAATTAGTAATTGCTGTAGTGCAGTGGTTAAATTCCAGCTAGGCTTTTAGCACTTGGTTGGGATGGTTATTTGTATTGGAGGTAATTTACATAGCTGAATTAGAGTTATTTTGAGTGTTGTCTCCTGTGAACCTTCTTTTGGAAGTATTATGCTAACAGTGGCATTGAAGAGCCTACTGTAGATGGGACACCGCAGCTTTGTACTTCTCCAAGTAAGGGAAGACCCCCCTGTATTGGACAAAAATGAATGGGAAGTCATTGGCATCGGACAAACCATATACACATTGTCCAATACCACCCAATTCGGCGTTGATTCATGCAAAGTGTATTGCAAATGCCATATGGCAATTGCCAGTTGTAACACTTTAAAAATTCAACAGGTGGCGAATCCGCTCCACCATGGTTTTTCATATTGGAAATGTAACCCAAGTCAACCTCCAAAAGCAAAATTTTGAAAAAATGAATTTTTTGTCAAAAACTTATCACCCCTTAAAAAAGTGCTTTCTGGACCGTTTTTCAAAATTCTTTCATTTTTTTTTGTCAATTACACATGTGTAAGTGTCATGTTTTGTCATAGATTGTCATGTCTTGTCCCTGTGCTTTCTCTTCTATTCGTTTCCCCCTGCTGGTCTTATTAGGTTCTTTCCCTCTCTCTTTCCCTCTCTCTCTCTCTATCGTTCCGTTCCTGCTCCCAGCTGTTCCTCATTCTCCTAACTACCTCGTTTACTCTTTCACACCTGTCCCCTATTTTGCCCTCTGATTAAGTCCCTATTTCTCTCTCTGTTTTCGCTTCTGTCCTTGTCGGATCCTTGTTTGCTGTGCTGTGTTCTTGTTCCGTCCTGTCGTGTTTTTGCCTTCATCAGATGCTGCGAGTGAGCAGGTGTATCGGTCAGCTACGTCCTGCGCCTACCCGAAGCGACCTGCAGTCTGTGGCCGCTTCTCCTGTTATTCCCCTCTACAGACTAGAGGATTTCAGTTATTCCCCGTTTGGACATTTCCTGTTAAGGATTCAGGATTTGTCGTTTTCTGTTTGGACTTGAATAAACTCTGTTTCTGTTAAGTCGCTTTTGGGTCTTCACTCACCTGCATAACAGTAAGAACTGTATGAATATACTTTTGTCCAATTTTATTATCATATATATATATTTTTTTACATGCGCATAAGTAATATGTTTTGTCCATTTTCAATATGATTTCATAGGAAGTCAAAAGTCAAAAGTCAAAAATGTCAAAATTTTGTAAAAAACTTCACACACCCTTAAAAAAGGGCTTTATGGACCATTTTTCGAAATTCTTTTCGATTTTTTTTGTCAATTACACATGTGTAAGAACTGTATGAATACACTTTTGTCCAATTTTGTTATCTTTTTTATTTTTATGTTTTACTTGTGCATAAGGAATATGATTTGTTCATTTACAATATGATTTCATAGGAAGTCAAAAGTCAATGTCAAAAGTCACTTTTTTTGGGGCCAAATGCCATACGAAATTTGACATGCTCAAAAATCCTGCAGAAATGCAAAATTGACTGGCCTGATGAACACAGAATGGCCTGGCAGTGATAGTTGTTCCTTTCCATCACTCGTTGTGTTGATTTCATCGTGTCCATTTGGTGATGTTTTTTCACTATAGAATCATATTGCAAATGCACGTGCATTGTTGTGCAACTGGTAACCCAAAAATAAAAATATGGTTGTAAATACATTTACCGGGACTCCTATTGTCCATGCCCGCTATGGGAATACCCTACTACGGCCCTCTATCTATGGGGGCCGTCCTGCGTGCTTTATGGACTGTTTAAAATATTCTGATGGATACGCATTGTTGTGCAACTGGTGATTGAAAATAGGCACCTGGTAACCCAAAAATAAAAATATGGTTGTAAATGCATTTACCAGTCATTCTGATATTAATGCCCGCTATGGGAACACAGGATGGCCGGGCAGTGATAGTTGTTCCTTTCCATCACTCGTTGTGTTGATTTCATCATGTCCATTTGGTGATGTTTTTTACTATATAATCATATTGCAAGTGCACGTGCATTTGCAATATGTTTCAATGGGCATTTACCATATGAAATTTGACATGCTCAAAAATGCAAAATTGACTGGCCTGATGAACACAGGATGGCCAAGCAGTGATAGTTGTACCTTTCCATCACTCGTTGTGTTGATTTCATCATGTCCATTTGGAGATGTTTTTTCACTATAGAATCATATTGCAAGTGCACGTGCATTTGCAATATGTTTCAATGGACATTTACCATATGAAATTTGACATGCTCAAAAGTCCTGCAGAAATGCAAAATTGACTGGCCAGATGAACTCGGGATGGCCTGGCAGTGCTAGTTGCTCCTTTCCATCGCTCGTTGTGTTGACTTCATCATGTCCATTTTGTGATTTCAATGTGCATTTACCATATGAAATTTGACATGCTCAAAAATGCTAAATTGACTGGTCTGATGAACACAGGATGGCCGAGCAGTGATAGTTGTACCTTTCCATCACTCGTTGTGTTGATTTCATCATGTCCATTTGTTTATGTTTTCTCACTTTTGCAAAGTCACTGTGCATTTGCAATATGGTTCAATGGGCAGGTACCATCACGAATTCGGCATACTATAAAAATCCTGCAGGAATGTGAAATTGACTGGCCCGATGAACTCGGGATGGCTGGGCAGTGATTCTGGTTCATCTCAATGGCTCGTTAGGGTTGATTTCAGAATGTCACTTTTGGTGATGGTACCTCACTGTTTAAACATATTGCAAATGGACAAGAGTCACCAGCAAGTCACTGTCCATCAGTCAATTAGATATCATTCTGACACCAAACTGATACAAACGGACACTAAACCCACTTTTTCCAACTCGTTTAGTAGCCAACTATCACATACTTCAGAGCTGGCCCAAAATTCACAACGCCTTTGGTTCAAACCATTTAAAAAAACATAAAACACGTAGTTACGTTCTAGCTGCGGGTCCATTTCTTATGTTACGTGTAGGCCTAGCTGAGGCGACCCCGAATCCCAAGTTTCGGCTCGATCGGTCATTTTGTGTCCGAGCAAAACCCTAATTGGTGCTGAAAATCCACTTTTTTCCATGACTTGCTACGGGGTCCTTGAATGAGCTATCGGACAGAAACGTTGGGGTCTGTCTATATGGGCTGAGACGGTCGCAATACACCTAGTCTTGCGACTCTGGGACATTTTCTAAATGTCGCCATTTTCGTGATGCAAAAATGAATTGAAGTCATTGCAAATGTACGAAGCTGTTTCTCGGCCCGAGAACAGTCTAGAGCCACCTAACTCACCACGCACTATCGACCTGAGGTCTAGAACAGGTTTCTAAAGTTTCGGAACTCTAGGTCTGACGGTTCTTTTTTAGCTCGAACAAAGCTAACTATTGCAGGCACTGTCAGTCTCTACACACCCCAATACATCCCTCCTTACAAGTTGTGTGTCTGTGTGATTTAGTTTTCCTTTGAAATTTTATGGGGAAAATGACTGATTTACAGTTCATGGGGGTTGCCTAATCACATATATGACGTTTTGGAAAGATCTGACTTTTTTAACCCCTCGAAACAGCCCAAGAGACACCAATTATGGCACTTCCGGTTGGCACAGGAAGCTATAAGTCAACACATATCCTCACTGGGGTATGCTTTTACAGAATCCTGAGTTTTAAGTCCTTACGTTAAGAATTGACTGATTTACACAGGGTTGAATGCACTATGTCTATCAAACTGCAGGCAGGGTATGGATAAACACTTTTAGGGTGATTTTAACCATTTCCGTTTAGTTCAGGAAGCTTAGAATCAACACAGGTAGACCTCGTAGTGGCCTGATGGACTGTCATCGAAGACAGGTTCATACGACATTCAGAACCCACATAGGCTTCAGGTTGAAGTTAGGGGTGCACGCAATGTATTCCTATGGGGAGAGAAGTCAATGCAAACTGTTTGATGTAAACACCTTCTTTTAAATGGTAAGGGTTAATGCCACACGGTCAAGGTTAGGCTTGCGCGGATCGGGATGACCTTAGGAATGTACCTGAGGTTGAATTGTGCTTCTCACCCTAACGGTTCTCTCTCTGTCACCCAAAAGCAAATGACGTTGTCGGGCAGGCTTCATTTTGGGCCTACTATTCTAATGGTTGCTGCGCTTAGACCGAGCGAGCTACGGTCAAGCGGGATATCTCTTTGAACTCGGCACGGCCTAGAGATTATGTTTATGCCATTGCCTGCTCTCTGTGTCTTTGAGAACCGCACTTTATCACTCCATCCTTGCTGTGTGTGCGTGTGAGAGCTTTTCTTTGACATCTGCTGGGAGAAATGACTGATTTACAGTTGAGGAGGGTTACCTAGTCACACATATGAAGTTTTGGAGAGATGTGACTTCTCTAACCCTTCAAAACAGACAGTGTGACCTAATTAAAGGCACTTCCGGTTGGCACAGGAAGCTATAAGTAAACACATGTCTTGATTGACATAGAAACTTACAGAATCCTGAGTTTTAAGTCTTTAAGTTAAGAATTGACTGATCTACGATCTACACAGGGTTGAATGTAGTCATTTTCACCTTTGAAGGTTATGTACATCAAAACACCTTTTGGGTCAATTTAACCACTTCCGGTTGCTCCAGGAAGCTTAGAATCGACACAGGTAGACTTCATTGTGGTCTGATGGACTGTCATAGAAGATAGCTTCATAAGGCATTCATAACCCATATAGGCTTCAGGTTGAATTTAGAGGTGCAGGCTATGTATTCCTTTGGGGAGAGAAGTCAATGCAAACTGTTTGAAGTAAACACCTTCTTTTAACTGTTAAGGGTTAATGCCACACGGTCAAGGTTAGGCTTGCACGGATCGGGAGGACCTTAGGAACGTACCTGAGGTCGAATTGTGCTTCTCACCCTAACGGTTCTCTCTCTGTCACCCAAAAGCAAATGACATTGAGGGCCAGCCTTCATTTTGGGCCTACTTTTCTAATGGTCGCTGTGCTTAGACCGAGCGAGCTTCGGTCAAGCGGGGCATCTCGTTGAACTCGGCATGACCTAGGGAATATGGAAATGCCATTGTAGGCTTTGTGTGTCTTTGAGAACCGCACTTTATCACTCCATCCTTGCTGTGTGTGCGTGTGAGAGCTTTTCTTTGACATCTGCTGGGAGAAATGACTGATTTACAGTTGAGGAGGGTTACCTAGTCACACATATGAAGTTTTGGAGAGATGTGACTTCTCTAACCCTTCAAAACAGACAGTGTGACCCAATTAAAGGCACTTCCGGTTGGCACAGGAAGCTATAAGTAAACACATGTCTTGATTGACATAGAAACTTACAGAATCCTGAGTTTTAAGTCTTTAAGTTAAGAATTGACTGGTCTACGATCTACACAGGGTTGAATGTAGTCATTTTCACCTTTGAAGGTTATGTACATCAAAACACCTTTTGGGTCAATTTAACCACTTCCGGTTGCTCCAGGAAGCTTAGAATCGACACAGGTAGACTTCATAGTGGTCTGATGGACTGTCATAGAAGACAGCGGGGCATCTCGTTGAACTCGGCATGGCCTAGGGAATATGGAAATGCCATTGTAGGCTTTGTGTGTCTTTAAGCACCACACTTTGTCACTCCATCCTTGCTGTGTGTGTTTCTGTGTGTGTGTGTGTGTGAGAGAGAGAGCTTTTCTTTGACATCTGTTGGGAGAAATGACTGACTTTCAGTTTATGGGGGTTGCCTAATCACACATATGAAGTTTTGAAAAGATCTGACCTTTTTAACCCTTGGAAACTGCCACTGTGACACCATTTAAGGCACTTCCGATTGGCACAGGAAGCTATAAATAAACTCATATCCTGATTGGGGTATGCCTTTACAGAATCCTGAGTTTTAAGTCTTTACGTTAAGAACTGAGTTATTTACAGAGGGTTTAGTGAGTGTGTGTTATTTCAGAAAATCATAGAAAATCACAGAAATCTCGCAGAGCTCCGCAGCACACTTTAAAAAGATTCGTAAGAACACCCCGCAACTGGATCTGTAACCATTGAAAAAAAACACCTATCTGTGAACATCACCAATCTGTCATCGTACGATTTCTCTTAAATGACGATAGATAAATGGCTGGTTCTTTTTTATTGACACCGGAGGCTCCTTGACTTTGATGTGAAGTGGAAAAATAATTTCTCTATTTTCATTTTGGACCTTTAATCCCAGATAAATGGCCATAACTCAAAAACCGTTGAGGCCTAGACGCCATCTTGTTCGGGGCCAACTGCCCATTATGCCAAACCTACGCTCACCGAGTTTCGGCTTCGAAATATTTTCCGTTTTCGAGATAAGGCCCCGTCTTGAATCGTGATGTTTTGTCCAATAGCATTATGATTGCTTATGCCCTCTTGTGGGATATTCCGGGACAGCGGAAAAATGACCAAAATCTTATAATTTTTGTAAAACGGAAACCGAATGTCCGACGAAGTTCATTTGATTACTTCCTGGTAGGTCCGGCCCTGCCGCTCGGCCCGACGCCGTCCGCGAATTTTACAAACGATTTCGGACGTCTAGTAAGGGACCGTACATTTGCAATATGGACTTTCTTACTAACCATACAGCAACTGCCGAAATCTTCCCTTAAGGTATGGCAGCGCTGCGATTAAGTCCTGAGATGGTCTCTCAGAACAAATGGAATAATTATTCTTGCTTAGGTCGCCATGTCAGCCATGTCAAGTTGTGAAACCTTGGAGAGTCTGATACTTTAAAAAAATTCTTACCACTCTTTCTTTGCCACCAGACATGAAGGTGGACTAATGATCTACCTGTATTGTTGAATCATTTCTGGCAATGTAGTCAAAAACCACATCCCCACCTTATTTAGTAAAAATTGGTTTCAAATATGAGTTTCAAAACTTTTATAACAATCAAAATTCTGCTGAGAAGTTATTTTTCATTGTAAGTTGATGTTTAATGTTCAATTTTCATGGTATGTATTTACATGTTTTTCTATCAACCCTGACGGCTCTATCTTTGGCTGGCGCTAAGGAGGTGCAAGTGTCAAAAGCTTGTTAGTTTGAAGCGTTATCATTTTTTTTAATACTTGAGGTGTGTTCTTAAAAACAAGCGCAAAAGTGACATTACCATGCAGCGCTAATGAGAAGTTTTAAGACCTCCCTCCTCTTAATGGTAACACAGTTGATAATGGCATGTATTTTGAGAGTGTAGACTATCCAGCCATGATGCACAGTGCCCATGGAAGAGAGATGTGCCTTTTGTATTGGTGAATCTCGTATTTAGAAACAATTGGTTTCCCCGTAATCGAGGCTGGTTTAGCAGCATCGCATAGGTGTGTCTATTTATCCTGGACATGAGTAGCCTATTCATCCTGGGCATAAGCCGAGTAGCCTATTTATCCTGGACATGAGCCGAGTAGCCTATTTATCCTGGACATGAGCCGAGTAGCTTATTTATCCTGGACATGAGCAGAGTAGCCTATTTATCCTGGACATGAGCCGAGTAGCTTATTTATCCTGGACATTAGCCGAGTAGCCTATTTATCCTGGACATGAGCCGAGTAGCCTATTTATCCTGGACATGAGCCGAGTAGCCTATTTATCCTGGACATTAGCCGAGTAGCCTATGAATACTGGGGTTCGAAATGGTCTACTGAGAGTGCTTTGAAATATTAGGGATTTTTTTGCCCTCTATATTTCATTTCGCTTGTTCAAGTAAGTTGTCCATCCCCATTTTCAAAGAGCGCCCCTCATCCGATTACCAGACAGGTTCCTCCAGTCCAAACTATTCAGTCCTCCTCCTTAATAATCTGATTCACACATAGGCAAAGATACGATTGACCGGAGCCTATTATTTTGTATAGACGTGAGAATGTTATGCATAAAGATATTTAGGCCTACGTGTGCACACAGTGCCATGGAACAAGTGAAGCGATTTATGATATCATGCTTCTGACCCCATCCTATTTAGAAATGTTGTCGTTGTCTTATAAAACAGGTAGTTTTCTGCTTCATATCAAGCCCTCTATAGGCTACCCTTACCCTAGGCCTAGTCTACTAAAAATGTTCGCATACATAGGTTCGGTTTGCTCCGCGCAGAACGCGGCTCGGGCGAAGGGACCAGCTGTGCTCGCATACTCCCATACTACCTTTGCTTGAAAAACGGCATAAAAAGCAACAATATTAGTGTTTGTCCCACTTGAGCCACAATAGCAACAACATAGCCAGAAACACTTCCAAATAGTCCAAATTATTCTAAGATAAATCAAGTAATCTGTCATTCATTTTGACGTTATTGTGGAGGTGGTCTTAGTCACCAAATTGTATATATAGTTAAGACATTTTATGCAGCATTTCTCATTTGAATAAATGTGCATTAAAACTGTCACGTCCTGACCTTAGTTCCTTTTTTATGTCTCTATTTTGGTTTGGTCAGGGCGTGAGTTGGGGTGGGCATTCTGTTTTATTCTGTGTGTTGTATTTCTATGTGTTTGGCCTGGTATGGTTCCCAATCAGAGGCAGCTGTCAATCGTTGTCTCTGAATGAGAACCATACTTAGGTAGCCTGTTCCCACCTGTGTTTGTAGGTAGTTGTTTTCTGTTTTTGTATTCTGTACCAGACAGAACTGTTTCGGTTTCGTTCATTCTCTTTTGTTGTTTTTCCATTCGGTGTTCAATTCATAATAAAAGATCAACACGTGCCACGCTGCACCTTAGTCCTCACCTTCTTCAACCCACTACAGCCGTTACAAAAACTAGTCGTCTCTTGTTGAATGAATGACAACAAAGGCTTCATGTTACCACTCCTACTTGGAGTAGTACTATTGACCAATCAACGAAGAAGAGGCATAGACTTCGCCTATCAAAACTTTAACTTGCCGTTAAGAAGAAAATGTGTGTGCACAAACAGCTGAAAAAATACCTGATACAATGGTACAAAGCGCAGAATGTCAGCTTTTATTTGAAGGTATTATCATCCATATCGGGTGAATGGTTTAGAAATTACAGCACTTTTTATACACAGTCGCCCCATTTTAAGGGACCAAAAGTATTGGGACAAATTCACGTACAGTTGAAGTCGGAAGTTTACATACACTTATGTTGGTGTCATTAAAGCCCATTTTTCAACCCCTAGACAAATTTCATGTGAACAAACTATAGTTTTGGCAAGTTGTTTAGGACATCTACTTTGTGCATGACACAAGTAATTTTTCCAACAATTGTTTACAGACAGATTATTTCACTTACAATTCACTGTATTACAATTCCAGTGGGTCAGAAGTTTACATACATTAAGTTGACTGTGCCTTTAAACAGCTTGGAAAAATGATGTCATGGCCTCAGAAGCTTCTGATAGGCTATTTGACATAATTTGAGTCAATTGGAGGTGTACCTGTGGATGTATTTCAAAGCCTACCTTCAAACTCAGGGCCTCTTTCCTTGACATCATAGGAAAATCAAAAGAAATCAGCCAAGATCTCAGAAAAAAATTGTAGACCTCCACAAGTCTGGTTAATCCTCGGGAGCAATTTCCAAACACCTGAAGGTATCACGTTCATCTGTACAAACAATAGTACGCAAGTATAAACACCATGGGACCACGCAGCTATCATACCGCTCAGGAAGGGAATGCGTTCTGTCTCCTAGAGATGTATGTACTTTGGTGCGAAAAGTGCAAATCAATCCCAGAACAACAGCAAAGGACCTTGTAAAGATGCTGGAGGAAACATACACAAAAGTATCTGTATCCACAGTAAAACGAGTCCTATATCGATCTAACCTGAAAGGCCCCTCAGCAAGTAAGAAGCCACTGCTCCAAAACCGCCATAAAAAAGCCAGACTACGGTTTGCAACTGCACATGGGGACAAAGATCGTACTTTTTGGAGAAATGTCCTCTGGTCTAATAGAACTGTTTGGCCATAATGGCCATCATCATGTTTGGAGGAAAATTGGGGAGGCTTGCAAGCCAAAGAACACCATCCCAACCGTGAAGCACAGGGGTGGCAGCATAATTTTGTGGGGGTGCTTTGCTGCAGGAGGGACTGGTGCACTTCACAAAATAGATGGCATCACGAGGGAGGCAAATTATGTGGATATATTGAAGCAATATCTCAAGAGATGAGTCAGGAAGTTAAAGCTTGGTCGCAAATGTGTCTTCCAAGTGGACAATGACCCCAAGCACACTTCCAAAGTTGTGGCAAAATGGCTTAAGGACAACAAAGTCAAGTTATTGGAGTGACCATCACAAAGCCCTGACCTCAATCCTATAGAAAATTTGTGGGCGGAACTGAAAAAGCATGTGCGAGCAAGGAGGCCTCCAAACCTGACTCAGTTACACTAGCTCTGTCAGGAGGAATGGGCCAAAATTCACCCAACTTATTGTGGGAAGCTTGTGGAAGGCTACCCGAAACGTTTGACCCAAGTTAAACAATTTAAAGGTAATGCTAACAAAAACTAATTGAGTGTATGTCAACTTCTGACCCACTATGAATGCGATGAAAGAAATAAAAGCTGAAATAAATCATTCTCTCTACTATTATTCTGACATTTCACATTCTTAAAATTAAGTGGTGATCCTAACTGACCTAAAACAGGGAATCTTTACTTGGATTAAACGTCAGGAATTGTGAAAAACTTAGTTTAAATGTATTTGGCTAAGGTGTATGTAAACTTCCGACTTCAACTGTGTATTAAAGTAGTAAAAAGTTAATTATTTGGTCCCATATTCATAGCACACAATGACTATATCAAGCTTGTTATTTTTGGGGGGTTGTGTTTCAGATCATTTTGTGCCCAATAGAAATCAATGGTAAATAGTGGAAAACAGAGTTTTGACTGGCCACTATTTAACAGAGGATCACGGCTATATTTATTGTTCAATTCTTAAAATGAAGCACATTAATCTGATATACAACTGGTGTAGCCTACCTGGCATACTGAAAACATAACTGCATGTAACCTACATTCACTATTCAGTGTAGGCTACGGATGACATGTTTTTTTTGTGGACCAGATTCCATTTAGAATAGTCTGACGGGTGAGAATATTATCAAGTTCTTGTCAAATTGTTATCAAGTGCTTGTCAGATTGTGAATGAGAGCTTTATGAAGTGTGCATGACCTGCACGAGAAACAGCCTTTCATGAGACCTATTTACCCACTGGGCACTCACTGGTTGAAACAACGTTGCTTTCACATTACATTGAACCGATGTGGAATAGACGTTGAATTAATGTCTGTGCCTAGTCGTATCATGCAGCCATAGAACGTATTAGAAATCAAAACATATAGACTACATATAGACTACATATAGACTAAGGTTCATATCTAAAGATCCATAACTAACTCTTAATGAGGACCTATAGGAGGACCTGTTTCAAATGATAATAATAATAATTATTATTATTATTATTGTTAACCGCTCAACACAAAACAGCCGCAGGTGGACACTTCCTCAGAAATCTTCCTAAAATAAAATAATAAAATAATATAGAGTAATGCCACGGAATTCTAAGCGAATCTTGTCTGCTTAATGAACTATTGTAGCCCACTGCCATATGGCATAGCCAGATCAGGACCTAACATAAGGACAGCGCAGAGTATGCTATTCTGTTCCTCTGAAATAGACTACATTTCAGATCAAATGTTATTGGTCACATGCGCCAAATAAAACAGGTGTAGACCGTAAAGTGAAATGCTTACCTACGAGCCCCTAACCAACAGTGCCGGTTCAAAACAATACAGATAAGAATAAGAGTTAAAAGTAGCATGTAATTACAGAGGAGCAGTAAAACAATAACAATATATACGGGGTATGTGCGGGGGCACCGGTTAGTTAGTATGTACATGTAGATAGAGTTCATTAAAGTGACTATGAATAGATGACAACAGAGAGTGGCAGTGGTGTGGAGGGGGGGAAATGTGAATAGTCTGGGTATCCATTGGACTAGATGTTCAGGAGTCTTATGGCGTGGGGGTAGAAGCTGTTTAGAAGCCTCTTGGACCTAGAGTTGGCGCACCGGTACCGCTTGCCGTGTGGTACGAGAGAGAACAGTCTATGACCAGGGAGGATGGAGACTTTGACAATTTTCAGGGCCTTCCTCTGACACTGCCTGGTATAGAGGTCCTGGATGGCACGAAGCTTGGCCCCAGTGATGTACTGGGCCTTTCGCACTACCCTCTGTAGTGCCTTGTGGTTGGAGGCCGAGCAGTTGCCATACCAGGTAGTGATGCAACCAGTAAGATGGTCTTGATGGTGCAGCTGTAGAACCTTTTGAGGATCTGAGGACCCATGCCAAATCTTTTCAGTCTCCTGAGGGAGAATAGGTTTTATCATGCCCGCTTCATGACTGTCATGGTTCGCTTGGACCATGTTAGTTTGTTGGTGATGTGGACATCAAGGAACTTGAAGCTCTCAACCTGCTCCACTGCAGCCCTGTCGATGAGAATGGGGGCGTGCTCTGTCCTCTTTTTCCTGTAGTCCGCAATCATCTTCTTTGTCTTGATCACGTTGAGGGAGAGGTTGTTATCCTGGCACCACACGGCCAGGTCTCGGACCTCCTCCCTATAGGTTATTTTGTTGATGTCGGTGATCAGGCCTAACACTGTTGTGTCATCTGCAAATTTAATGATGGAGTAGGAGTCGTGCCTGGCCGTGCCGTCATGAGTGAACAGGGAGTACAGGAGGGGGCTGAGCACGCACCCCTGAAGGACCCCAGAGTTTAAGTGTTGAGGATAAGTGTGGCGGATGTGTTGTTATCGACCCTTACCACCGTCAGGAAGTCAAGAGTCCTGTTGCAGAGGGAGGTGCTTAGTCCCAGGGTCCTTAGCTTATTACATTTACATTTAAGTCATTTAGCAGACGCTCTTATCCAGAGCGACTTACAAATTGTTGCATTCACCTTATGACATACAGTGGAACAGTCACTTTACAATAGTGCATCTAAATCTTAAAGGGGGGGAGGATGAGAAGGATTACTTTATCCTATCCTAGGTATTCCTTAAAGAGGTGGGGTTTCAGGTGTCTCCGGAAGGTGGTGATTGACTCCGCTGTCCTGGCATCGTGAGGGAGTTTGTTCCACCATTGGGGGGCCAGAGCAGCGAACAGTTTTGACTGGGCTGAGCGGGAACTGTACTTCCTCAGTGGTAGGGAGGCGAGCAGGCCAGAGGTGGATGAACACAGTGCCCTTGTTTGGGTGTAGGGCCTGATCAGAGCCTGGAGGTACTTAGGTGCCGTTCCCCTCACAGCTCCGTAGGCAAGCACCATGGTCTTGTAGCGGATGCGAGCTTCAACTGGAAGCCAGTGGAGAGAGCGGAGGAGCGGGGTGACGTGAGAGAACTTGGGAAGGTTGAACACCAGACGGGCTGCGGCGTTCTGGATGAGTTGTAGGGGTTTAATGGCACAGGCAGGGAGCCCAGCCAACAGCGAGTTGCAGTAATCCAGACGGGAGATGACAAGTGCCTGGATTAGGACCTGCGCCGCTTCCTGTTATGATGTTACAGTTTTTAATGTCCCGTTGGTAGTTTAATCTTCCCAATAACTTGTCCATTTTATTGTCCAAAGATTGCATGTTTGCGAGCAGAATTGAGGGGAGTGGCGGTTTATTCGATCGCCTCCTACTCCTTTGAAGGCAGCCCGCCTTCTGGCCTCTCTTTCTCCGCCTCCTCTTCACGCAGATCATTGGGGTCGGGGCCTGTTCCCGAGGGAGCCGTATATCCACTATATCCATCAGAGTCATGAAAGAAGAAAAGGGATTCTGCTAGCCAGTGGTGAGTAATCGCAGTCCTGATGTCTAGAAGTTATTTTCGGTCATGCGAGACGGTAGCGGGAACATTATGTACAAAAAATAGTAAAAGAATAAGTTACAAGCAACGTAGGTAAACGAGCAAAAACATCTTAATCGGTTGGGGGCACGTAAAACACCTGCCTTCTGCTCCTGCGTCATTTCTTCATATAATAAAGTTTCTTTAGACCAGCCTAAAATAAATAATGGACTTATTGTGATGTAAGCTATATGAAATGGATTTATTTTACGTCAATTATCATGAGAGAGGCAGGTATTTGCATGCCATTTTCCGGCTGATTAAACGTAATGATTGTCACAGCCCTACTCACACATACAATAGGGCCTACAATTCACAGGAGCCTCGTTGTTTTTTGGGGGGGGGAGTGAGATGCGTAAAGACATGTACTGTATGCTAGGATTCATTGAAGCCAATTACAACAACGTTGACTGCCGACACTCCAAACATAGGCAATTGAGAAAACACTGGCATTTTATGATTGCTATTACTTGTAACTGTAGCTTATGCTATTTAATAAACTGTAGTATTAATCCCCAATGGACGAGGACAAGGCACTCATAATTCCAGCTGTGAAAATAGCAAAAATATTTGTGACATATTACCCTACTGTCAGTTCTTACATTTACCATTGCGTTAGGGCCCCATTTTAACAGACCTAAGTATCCATTTCACATAAGATCTGTCAGCAAGTTCCTCATTACCCTAAGGTTCACATCTGCAGGCCCTTTTTTCCTGCCTTTAGTGCAAACCTGAGAGACCTCGGCGGAGCCTTGATACATGGCAAATTGAGCAACTAGGCAACCAAAGCCTTTACTTCTAAGTGAAAAACTCCATTAGCAGGATACACTTCTCATTGTTTGTGTCAGAATTTAATGCTGTTTTGATTTCCATCGCCATTATAATACTGAACTGAGAGCCACTTTTGAAGTGCCCTTGTTGGAAGTTGCAGACCTGACCGGCTGTGTTTGTGTGAGTTGCCGTGGGTGATTAATATGGCTGGGAAGTGAAAGGGAGCTAGTCTTCACACTGAGAATAAATCAGGAGGAGTCGGCAGGCAGGTACACTGAGAGGAGAGAAGTAGAAGTAAAGAACGGGGAACCACCTACACATCTAATAACTTACCATTGCAGTGCTACACTGCAACTTATCAAAGGGGGCTGTCGGTGACACCTTGCCAATCCACTCCCACACAACCTCCATTCATTTGCTGTTCAAAGGACAGATACAGGACATATACTGTCAGGCAAATGGTGTCTATTCAACTAATTTAGGAAACAGATTTTTACATTCAATACATAGAGAAGCTGCTGTATTTAGATTAAGTAACCTAAACACATAAATCATAAGTATGTATTCATTTAGTGAATGTTCTGGGCAACATATTCTTGCTGGTTGACTGAGTCTCCCCAGGCAGGAAGACAACACAGCTATTAGACATCCTCTTTCAGAGTAAAAGCCTTGTTCATTAGTTATAAATAATGGAATACGAGAGCAGAGGGTGTGGAAGGGACTGCTTCCATTGTTGGGCCACTCTGTGTACTTAATGAATAGCTCCAGCTAAGAGCCATTAACGTGGCCTGTAATGGACATCATGAGTTTCTCTCTGCCTCCTCAGGTCACTAAACAGAGCACTTCCATTTAGGAGTTTACACTGAGCTTGTTATGATCCGTTAGTATTCACACTCGATAAATGGCATTGTGATTGGACCCGTGGGTAGGATAAAATCGACAATCTACTCTACTGGTGAAGTAGAAGAAGAAAAGAAAGCCATGCTTTTCCTGCTGTGTGGAGCCATATCATTGACTGGCGATGTGATCATGTTTTACTGAGGGGAGAGAGTTCTATTTCATACGTACATTTGTCTTTTAATGGTGTAAATATTCACTGATAATAACTTCTAGGAGGCTATAGCAAATCATTTCCAGGAATATAGAACATTACGAATTTTTCTCTATGATCTCGCCATAGAATTAGGATTTTTATGGCTCACTATTCCTGGAAATTGTAGTACTGCTTTTCTAAGGCCAAGGGAAATCAAGCAGCATGCAGCGTTCTTTAAAATTCTTGATGTATTGAACGTGCATAGCACTCCGCCCTCCCTCCTCACCTCCTCCAAGTCACTTGACGAGGATCTAATATAAAGGTGCTGTGAGCAGCAGTTGGATTAGAACCTACAGTAAAAGGACATGAAATTCTCTCAACTCGGTCATCTCAGAGGAGGGAATAGCATTTACTTTACTGTTGACCTAATGCCTTATAGCTCTCACAGCCTTCTCCCATCATCTTTAGCTATGAGTGATCACACAGCCTGGCTCATATCTCTCTCGCTCTCTCTCCCTCTCTCTCTCCCCCTCTCTCTCTCCCCCTCTCCCTCTCTCGCTACCTCTCTACTGCTCTACCTCTCTCCCTCTCTCTCTCCCCCTCTCTCTCTCTCTCCCCCTCTCTCTCTCTCGCTACCTCTCTACTGCTCTACCTCTCTCTCCCCCTCCCTCCCTCTCTCTCTACTGCTCTCTACTGCTCTACCCCTCTCTCTCTCCCCCTCTCTCTCTCTCGCTACCTCTCTACTGCTCTCTCTCTCTCTCTCTCTCTCTCTCTCTCTCTCCCCCTCTCCCTCTCTCGCTACCTCTCTACTGCTCTACCTCTCTCTCTCTCTTTCTCTCTCCCCCTCTCCCTCTCTCTCTACTGCTCTCCCCCTCTCCCGCTACCTCTCTACTGCCTACCTCTCTCTCTCTCTCCCTCTCCCTGCTACCTCTCTACTGCTCTCTCTCTCTCCCTCTCCCGCTCTCTCTCTCTCCCTCTCTCGCTACCTCTACTGCTCTCTCTCTCTACCTCTACTGCTCTCTCTCTCTCCCTCTCCCGCTCTCCCTCTCTACTGCTCTCTCTCTCTCTCTCTCTCGCTACCTCTCTACTGCTCTCTCTCTCTCTCCCTCTCTCGCTACCTCTCTACTGCTCTCTCTCTCCCTCTCCCTCTCTACTGCTCTCTCTCTCTCTCTACCTCTCTACCTCTCTCTCCTCTCCCCTCTCTCTACTGCTCTGCTCTCTCTCTCTCTCCCTCTCTCTCTCTCTCTCTCTCTCCCTCTCCCGCTACCTCTCTACTGCTCTACCTCTCTCGCTCTCTCTCTCTCTCTCTCCTCTCTACCTCTACTGCTCTCTCTCTCTCCCTCTACTGCTCTCTCTCTCTACTGCTCTCTCCCTCTCTCGCTACCTCTCTACTGCTCTCTCTCTCTACTGCTCTCTCTCTCCCTCTCCCTCTCTACTGCTCCCTCTCCCTCTCCCTCTCTACTTCTCTCTCCCTCTCTCTCTCTCTCTCTCTCTCCCCAAAGCAGCAATGTATACCATATAATAATATACATTGTAACAAAATTATAATGATAACAAATAATAATATAAAATGGTAGTAAATAATGACAATAAAATGGTAACAGTCAATAGTAGAAATGTAATAAATATAAAATCAAATTATGGAAAATGAAACTATAACTAACTTATAACTAAATAACGGTCATCTTCTCCTTTATATCATTAATACAACTACCATCATCATTACTACGACTACTACTACCATCACTAAACTCTCTCCCTCTCTCGCTCTCTCTCTCTCTCTCGCTCTCTCTCTTTCTGCTACCGCTCTCTCTCTCTCTCTCTACTGCTCTCTCTCCCTCTCCCTCTCCCGCTACCTCTCTACTGCTCTACCTCTCTCTTTCTCTCTACCTCTCTACTGCTCTCTCTCTCTCCCTGTCCCTCTTCCTCTCTCTCTCTCTCTCCCGCTACCACTCTACTGCTCTACCTCGCTACCTCTCTCTCTTGCTACCTCTCTACCTCTCTACTGCTCTCTCTCTCTCTACCTCTCTCTCTCTAACTCTCCCAGAAGCCTTACCTTCGTAAAAGTGCCCTTGCTAAAGTGAAGGAGAACAGAGGTAAGTTGCCAACCACAGGATATAGGTAATAACCCTTCACACATGCCGACAGGGTGCTTTTCTCTGATAGGGGTCAAGTGCCGTAAACAGGCAGTTGGAGGGCCTTTAAGGGGTCAAATAGCAGGGGAGCTCTAATGTGTACCTGACAGAGAGAGAAATTGCATAGAGGGATGCACAGGAGGTGGCTGTGAACATAACACCTTCCCACCAGTGCAGCCCTTGTCCAGGTAGGGGTAGATTCCAGGTCCAGGTAAAGTCCATTGATTTAGCATTCTGGACCATTACAATGGCTCTCTTATAGGCGGGGTGCTGAGAGATCCCCCACTGGTCACAGTCAGTGCTGCCTGCAGACCTGCCTGTTCTTGGTCCTGAGTCGTTTCTCTCTCGCCCTCCCTAAAGTTGCCCAGTGCTTTCTCCCAGAGGGCCAAGCAAAAAGGCACAAACAAGCAGCCTCCGTAAATCGATAATATAGTTCCAACTCAAGCAGAAATCAAAGGCATCGTCTCCTGCAGCAAATTTGTCCGTAAACAATCTCACTCTTCCATGTTTTTTTGCGTGTTTGGCTTATTTCGCTCCTTATTTCCTCTCTCACTGCAGTTTTATATTTGTTATGGATTCATTTAGTCAAATTTACTTTGAGTAAATGTCTCAGTGCTTCCCCCAAAACTACTTATAGGAACTGCCTTTAGCTTTTTTTAAGCCCCATAGTGGGAAATACACACTAGAAAATCTAATTTGCTGATAATAATTCTGTGTTACAAACACAGTCTGTCTGGCACCCACATTTCTGGGTGATGATGATACACCAAGAAAAGTAGTTAGAGGTGTAGTAATGGACTTTCTACCCAATTTGAGTAACTTAACCCAGGAGGGCATTAACACAATCTGTTATCTTATACTGGTCCATCAGCAAAATATTTACTTAATGGAATTACTACACATCTTGTCATATTAATTCCTCTTCCAGATAAGTTATATCAATCTGCTAATGCTTTTCACCACAAAAACTGAAACATCAGAACCTTTGACCTTATCAACCCATTAGAGAGGCAATCTATTGTTTTCATGATGACTTCCTGAGCAATTTCAAAGCCATGAGGTTCTTCTCCTGGGTGATAGTGGTTTCAAATGTTCATCAGGTTAGCATTTTGCGATGCATTATGTAGTTGTTTTATGGCCCTCTTCCGACTCAGAGGGGCACAGGAGAGTCTTACGAGGTTGCCTCGGAATGCACTGAAGACTGTTGTTGTCTGGCTGGTAATGTGCCTGTGTTGTGTGGGTTCCTTCAAAACGTCCTTATTTCCCTGCCACAAAAACAATTAGGTGGTATTTATGGTGGACGGATTGGGTGGTTTGTAATGGCCTCTGTCAGCCCATAAATTGTGCTGTAGAGCTCCCTCCCTCCTTCCCTCTTTCCCAGCAGACCTAGGGGATCCCTTACGGACCACTAGGTGATTTGCACTAGCCAATGTATTGAGTTCATGGCTGCTACACAATGGACATGAGCAGCGACATGAACAACAACACGAGTAGCAAAATGAGCAGCAACATTAGCAGCAACATGAACAGCAACATGAACAGTAACATGAACAGGAATAGGAACAGCAAAATGAGCAGCAACATTAGCAGCAGCACGAGCAGCAAAATGAACACGAGCATGAGTAACAACATCAGCAGAAACATGAGCAACAACATGAGCAGCAACATGAACAGCAATATGAACAGTAACAGCAACATGAGCAGCAACATGAGCAGCAACATGAGCAGCAACATGAACAGCAATATGAACAGTAACAGCAACATGAGCAGCAACATGAGCAGCAACATGAGCAGCAACATGAACAGCAATATGAACAGTAACAGCAACATGAGCAGCAACATGAGCAGCAACATGAGCAGCAACATGAGCAGCAACATGAACAGCAAGAGCACACGTCAGTCACCCACTGTAATTATGATCCCGAGCACTGTCAACAACAGATAAGTGAGGCAGTATTCTAGCTTTGAACAGTTTGTCCAATTAATGCCATTCAATAAAGCTGAAAATGAATAGTAAATGGAATAAATGTTTCTCTGTTGTTATTTAATTTGAAAAATTATTTTCACACCCAGGACAAAAATGTATAAAACGGGCTCATTTATTTGTACTTGAAAAAAATGTATATATATCATAGCCAGAATATTTTTGTCATTTAAATTGATTAATTATTTAAACAGGCAGGTGAGAAGTCAAGTGCAAATGAGTTTCTTCCTTTATCTCTCCTCCTCTTTAGCATGGCTGTCTCATAATGAGCTCCTGCCAGCAAGAGGTTAACAGGCCGGCCTGGCTGCCTTTAGCACACCCTCACACAGTCAATTAATCATATTCACCTATTCTCAGGAAGATTGATAAGGAAGCAGGAGCGTCACGGAGGGAACAGAGATTGATTAGTGGCCCTGCTCCCTGTGTGCAGCCCTCGTTAACCATGTGTGTCCCTAATGGCAACCTATTCCCTACATAGTGCTCTACTTTTTTCAAAAGTAGTGCACTATATAGAGAATAGGGTGCCATTAGGGAAGAAACCCATGTAGAGCTACCAGGGGGAAGGGTGGAGGCTCTCAGCCTCTAAATCTTCTCCTCAAACCTCTATTCTCCCCCTGCTGTTATGTGTAATAGTGGGATGTTTATGTATAACATTATGACGGAGCTGTGCCCCAGCTGCTTCCTGTGAAGAGGGATATATAGCCTGTCCCCTATGGCACTTATTCCCTATTTAGTGCATTACTTACAGGGCCCGCTGGTCAAAAGTAGTGCACTATATATGGAAAAGGGTGTCATTTGGGCTGCAGTCTGCTGATCTGCTCTCCCCTGGAGAAGAGAATTGGCCTGTTACTGTGGACACACCTCCCCTCCGCCATAACACTGGGACTTTTCCCTACAGGTTGCCTAGTAACAAAGTCTTGTGTCATGTCTTCCAGGGGCTTTAATTAAATTACAGTTGGAGGGAATCGTAAATTCACAGTAAAACGGGGGACCTGTTGTTCTTTCCTGCTGTTGTTTATGCTTTTAGGGACACATATTTTTACTTGGAGTCAAGTGATTAACTTGCTGTTTGAAGTTTGCCTATGAATAATGCACTCTAGGTTATGTTTATGTTATATGATTTAACTTTGTGCTTAATTATCGAGGATTCTAGGGTTAATTACAAAGGTTTTGGAAGCAAAAAGTAATGGTGTGCTCAGTAAGCCTACCATAGTTAACCATAGAATCTGGAGGCTCAAGATCAAATCTAATTTATTTATAAAGCCCTTTTTAGATCAGCAGATGTCACAAAGTGCTATACAGAAACCCAGCCTAAAAGTCCCAAACAGCAAGCAATGCAGATGCAGAGGCACGGTGGCTAGGTAACACTCCCTAGAAAGGCAGGAGCCTAGGATGAAACCTAGAGAGGAACCAGGCTCTGAGGGGTGGCCAGTCCTCTTCTGGCTGTGTCGGGTGGAGATTATACGAGTACATGGCCAGTAAGACCAGATCGTTGTTCAAGATGTTCAAGTGTTTATAGATGATCAGCAGGGTCAAATAATAATCACAGTGGTTGTAGAGGGTGCAACAGGTCAGCACCTCAAGAGTAAATGTCAGTTTGCTTTTAATAGACGAGCATTCAGAGGTCGAGACAGCAGGTGCGGTAGAGGGGGGTGGGGCTTTCGAAAACAGCAGGTCCGGGACAAGGTAGCACGTTCAGTGAACATGTCAGGGTTCCATAGCCACAGGCAAAACAGTTGAAATATGAGCAGCAGCACAACCAGGAGGACTGGAGACAGCCAGGAGTCAGCAGGTCAGGTAGTCCTGTAGTCCTGTGAGCCCTGTGATGTATATCCCCAGGAGAATGCCAAGTAAATGTTGCTATTTATGCTTGGTCAACATCTGTTGTGGTGTTCCAAATCTTTTAAAATCACTCACAATGTCCACACAATAATCTATTATAGTAGCTAGAGTCATATCCTCCTGCTCTGAACATCTCAAGGTGGACTAACGCAGGCACTAACTCAGAGATCACGTTTTGGGGTGGTATGTGGGGAAAAAAATATAGCAATATTGCCTATTCCTCTAGAATACATTTGCTTTCAACCACATTGAAATGGCTGTCATTGCAGAACAACACCTTCAAATACTGAATACATTGAGCTATGACACTCAAGGAGATCAAGTTTAGTGAGTCTTTAGTAATATATGGTCACACTGTATACAGTAAGTGCAGAAGAAATATACAAACTCCTCTCTTCCACATACACCATGAGAAGAGAGATAGCGGAAGATCAATTATTTATGGTGAGATTTATATGGAGAGGTGAGGAGATGTCCCTGTAATGGGTTTAATAACGCATGCCCTGTGCTCCATCCATCACAGCAGTAGACAGTCTCCCTGCGAAGACGCTGCCTCCCGCTGCAGCCCTCATCCTTCCTCCATAATGGCCGCTGTTTAACCCCAGCCCTGGCAGGGCACCTATCGGCACACAGCTTTAATTACCGCCCTGGATCCCCTCCCCACGGCACCCCACTGCTAACACTGCCACCATCACCGCCGTGCTACTGCCACCCCTCTTTATCTCACTGGAGCAATTTTCTCATCTCTCGTCCATCAGCGTTGGCGGGCCTCGGAGCTTTGTTTAGGGTCTTTTTCTTCTCTTCCTCTGCATTTGTTTTCTCCTCCCAGCTCCCAGCATCTGTCTCTGACTCTGTGCTTGATTCATCTGCCCCATCCGCTGACCATGATTAACCTGACCAAGTTTGTCTGGCGGCAATATCAGAGGCCTCCGCTCACTCACACATCCTCTCTCTGTTTTGCTCTGACCGGAAGGAATGAGGAAAATGTGAGAAAATAAAAATGTGTCAAATTTTGTCCTCGGCCGCTCTATTTTGGCACTTCATTTACTTGGAAAGAGATTGACCTTTTTTGTGTCTGTAGTTGCTGGTATTATGTTGTAATTGTGTTGTGTGAATTATACATCTCTGACCAGCTATGACAAGGAGCTGCAGTCAAGTTGCAACTGACTAAGTGATAGAAATGATTATATTCTGCCACACGCTCTGACAAATACATGACATAGCTACGTACATACATATTTTCTTTAGAATTGGTTTGTGCCATGAGCCTCTTGAAATGAATTGCCTAGGATGAATGCCATCATCTAATTCTGGTTTCATTTGATTTCCTAACAGATCATGGAAGGCAACAACAATGTAGAGTTAGTTACAGCAGGAAGCGCTAAGTAAAAGTAAAACCTCAAATCAAATCAAATTGTATTTGTCACATGCTACGTAAACAGCAGATGGCAGACTAACAGTGGAATGCTGGCTTACAGGCCCTTCCCAACAATGCAGAGAGAAAATAATAGAACATTTATAACATGAGGAATAAATACACAATGACTAATGATACAGTAACTTGGTTATCTGCACAGGGTAGTAGTACAAGGTCGATGTACGAGGTAATTGAGGTAGATATAGTGCCTTCTGAAAGTATTAAAGCCTGACTTCAAAATGGATGAAATACAAATCACCCATCTACAAACAATACCCCCTAATGACAAAGTGAAAACATGTATTTGTAGTGACTGTATTGATACACCACCCAAAGTGTAATTCATAATTTCACCATTGTCATGCCGGCTTAAGTGATATGACATTCTATTCTATAAAATAATTTTGCCGTAATTAATATCACCTGATTGAGCTAATCATGTAAATGTAATTAATTAGAGAGTCGGGAACCACAAAATAATATTTATAGAGCTGTTATCTTCCGAATAAACTCTTAAAGACCTAGTAATATTTTACATTAATAGCAGTCAATATTAATCGTCATCATAATCTCATCTGAAAGTTGTAAATTCTTGGTTATCTGCACGAACCCTAGCTAACAAGTTGAATCAGCAATACAAAATTGGGTTTAATTATTTATTTACTAAATACCTGACTAATCACACAGAATTACACATACACATATTTAAGTCATAACTTGATTACAAATGACGTCATAAAGGAAAACAGATATGACAGCTGGTTACAAAAAACCCCAGTGACAATCAACCTCAAATTAATCCATTTTAAATTCAGGCTGTAAAACAACAATATGTGGAAAAGTAAAGTGGTGTGAATACTTTCTGAAGGCCCTGTACGGACATATCGGTAGGTATGAAGTGGTGTGAATACTTTCTGAAGGCCCTGTACGGACATATCGGTAGGTATAAAGTGGTGTGAATACTTTCTGAAGGCCCTGTACGGACATATCGGTAGGTATGAAGTGGTGTGAATACTTTCTGAAGGCCCTGTACGGACATATCGGTAGGTATGAAGTGGTGTGAATACTTTCTGAAGGCCCTGTACGGACATATCGGTAGGTATGAAGCCCTGCGGACATATCGGTAGGATAAAGTTACTTTCTGAAGGCCCTGTACGGACATACGGTAGGTATGAAGTGGTGTGAATACTTTCTGAAGGCCCTGTAAGGCCCTGAATACTTTCTGAAGGCCCGGACATATCGGTAGGTATGAAGTGAATACTTTCTGAAGGCCCTGTACGGACATATCGGTAGGTGTGAATACTTTCTGAAGGCCCCGGACATACGGTAGGACATATCGGTATCGGTAGGTATGAAGTGGTGTGAATACTTTCTGAAGGCCCTGTACGGACATATCGGTAGGTATGAAGTGGTGTGAATACTTTCTGAAGGCCCTGTACGGACATATCGGTAGGTATGAAGTGGTGTGAATACTTTCTGAAGGCCCTGTACGGACATATCGGTAGGTATGAAGTGGTGAGGCCCTGTACGGACATATCGGTAGGTATGAAGTGGTGTGAATACTTTCTGAAGGCCCTGTACGGACATATCGGTAGGTATGAAGTGGTGTGAATACTTTCTGAAGGAAGGCCGGTAGGTATGAAGTGTGAATACTTTCTGAAGGCCCTGTACGGACATATCGGTAGGTATGAAGTGGTGTGAATACTTTCTGAAGGCCCCGGACATATCGGTAGGTATGAAGTGGTGGACAGGCCCTGTACGGACATATCGGTAGGTATGAAGTGGTGTGAATAAGTGGTGTGAATGGTGTGAATTTCTGAAGGCCCTGTACGGACATATCGGTAGGTATGAAGTGGTGTGAATACTTTCTGAAGGCCCTGTACGGACATATCGGTAGGTATGTATAAAGTGGTGTGAATACTTTCTGATGGCCCTGTACGGACATATCGGTAGGTATAAAGTGACTAGGCAACAGGACAGATAGTAAACAGCTGTTCAGGGTCCTGTTGGTTCCGGACTTGGTGCAACCGATTTGTTGTTGTGTGTTTACATTTTTAGGAAAAAAGAGAGGTCTGCAATCTTACCTTACATTGAAAGCAGTGGCAAGAGGGTATGACAATTCACTGAATAGAATCTTTGTGTGTCTCAGTTGTATATTGAAAGGCAACATTCTATGGCCATCTGGCCCACCTCTCTGGGGATGTCCTAGCTTTGACCTTGGTGGCTGTTGTGTCAGGCTTGTAGCGGTGTATACCCTATCACTGACACTGCTCATCCCTAGCAGAAGAGACCAGCATGTACTGTTAGTGCCAGGGTGGTCTGCTCTCAGAGTGAGGGGAATCAGAGAACGAGTGATCTACAGCAGTGCAGATGGGAAGGATCTATTTTACCAGAGAGAGAGTGAGTGTTCCTTTGTGGGTAAGGGAGGCCTGAGAGATATAGTGGGAGAGATTTTTCTGACGAGGTGTTTGGCCGATTCCTTTTAGACCTAGGATTCTAATGATGCCAGCATGTCTGGATGAATCAGGCTAGAATTCCAGATCAGTGCAGAGCCAAGCTTCCTTTAAAAGTGACACAGTGGGGAACCGTGAAATATTGAGATATCGAACCTTTTGGTGCATTTCACATTAGCCAACACAATTTGCTCTGTCCTTAAAGAGATTGATACAGAACACACAATTCGTATTGGTACAATGCTAATACATGAGAAACCATGGCATCTACAGTAATATGCCCAGCTAATATCGTATTGTCATGTTGCCTCTGTGAAATGTTGCCTTTTTAAAGAAATGCTTGACGTTCAATCAAACAGAAAAATAGAGAATTTGAAGCTCCTAATCATTTTATGTTTAGTTTCTGTGGACGAGGACAAAACTTTCATTTTTTCAAGAGTAGTAAAATGAAAAAGAAATGTGTTGTGCTCTTCAGGTCTCTTCCTAATGTAGGTGAATGGCGCTACGGCTATAATGTCCCATGATAGTGGAATGATTGGCTGTGTCCTACCAGCACAACTTCAACCAAACAACACCATTACGTTTGACTTATGTCTGGCTGGTCATCTGGGCGTGTAGGCCAATGTCAATTGATGTTCTTCCATTTTGAACAGGCTTTTCATGTCATAAATAATACTATCCTCGTGAATATTTCAAGGCAGTGTGTATCGGGTATCCTTTACCACCACTGTGACCGTTAACCTGTGTGCTCATTGTGGTCCACATGTCACTAATGAGAGAAGTTAGTAAATCAATACTTGGTTTCAAAATGCATGAGAGGAGACTGTCCAGGAAATCAAAAACATTACCCCATGTGTGCTGTAACTGAGCTACTAGACCGGTGCAGTGTTTTGGAATTGTAGTGGGTTCCATTTTGTCATGATGTTATTTGGGCAAGGCACAGGGAGTATAAAATGGTCTCCAACAACATTCAATCTAGCTTTAGATACATAGATGCTGAGAATATACTGTATACAACAAATCTGTATTTTAGTGGGAATTTAATCTGTGCAAACAATTCCTTCTCTGATAACGCACTACTCCAGCTGTTCAACTACAAAAGTGGGTTGAAATTGCACAAGCCTGTTTATTCCTTTTTGGCCTTGTTCAAAACCCCCAACATGTATGGGTGCTTGAATAGATGATTGTTGATCTTCAGCAGAGTGGGCACTCATTAATGCAACTTTTGTGAATTCAAGGATGGCCAATCACTTCTCACATGAATTAACACCCCTGTCCATTTCTTCAAGATCTCATCGTCACGAAATCAAGAGTTAATCCCCCCTTTAAAAAAAAAAGTATTCTGAATTTGATGGGGCATACGGAGGTAAAGATATGTTTTATTTTTTAACCTTTGGGAACCTCTGGGAAGCAATCTTATTTACACTGACATCCTGGCAAAGGCACTTCAGAGATGTTTTGTTTTGTCTGTTTTGTAAAAAACACAAGTGGTTAATTTACTGCAGCAGTACATTTTCATGAATAACCCACATTATTTATAGTTAAAAACATTTCCACTTCATAGTGGCCACGTGAGTGATTGTAGCATTCCTGTTAAACATTGTATTTATCTAGCCATGTAAATTTGAGACTGGAGTATCTTTCACACCGACAGCCAATAGGAGTGATGATTATTTTCATCCCAAATAGTGTTTCTTACAGGGAAAGTCTGTATTACTTTATACTTGGCACTGATAACAAAACATGAAGATGCAGAGAGAGCTGTCATGGTGCAGGACTGGGAAGCAGTGTGCCATGAAATGGAGAAGCTCCGACCACATCAGTCAGCACTGCACAGAAAAACTATATTTGCTTTTAAGTGTAACGACCCATAGGCCTCACATGACTCCCATACCCTGAAAGAAAAAAGGCGTTTTAATTCCATCCCAGTTCAGTGACATCATGGGCACATACATTGCATCTCATTTATGCTCTGCAGGCTTTAATGATGTCAGCTTTAATGATTCAATTACTCAAAACGAGAGGCTTTCTGCAATTGCCTCCAGGTAAGAACTGCAATCCACAGCTATATATGGAAAAAGACCTCCACTTGTACAAGCAGTTGCATTACTACAAATAATTAGGAAAAACAAGACATTTAATCAGATCATATGCAAATATCTACAGTGCCTTCAGAAAGAATTCATACCCCTTGACTTATTCCACGTTTTGTTGTTTTACAGCCTGACTTCAAAATGGATTAAATTGATTTTTCCCTTACCCATCTATGCACAATACCCCGTAATGACAAAGTAAAAACATGTTTTTAGACATTTTAGCAAATGTATTGAAAATAAAATACAGAAATATCTCATTTACATAAGTATTCACACCCTGAGTCAATAATTTGTAGAAGCAGCTTTGGTGGTGATTACAGCCATGAGTCTTTATAGGTAAGTCTAAGAGCAACCTACATTGTACTCCAAGTCCAGGTGTAGATTTGTCCTTGTGTTTTAGGTTATTGTCCTGCTGAAAGGTGGATTCATCTCCCAGTGTCTGGTGAAAAGCAGACTGAACCAGGTTTTTCTTCCAGGATTCTTCCTGTGCTTAGCTTCGTTCTGTTTATTTTTTATCCTGAAAAACTCCTTAACGATGACAAGCATTCCCATCACATGATACAGCCGCTGCTATGCTTGAAAATATGGAGAGTGGTACTCAGTAATGTGCTGTTTTGGATTTGCCCCAAACATAACACTTTGTATTCAGGACAAAAAGTGATTTGCTTTGCTACATTTTTCCAATATTACTTTAGTGCCTTGTGTTTGAAATACATTTTTTTCTGTACAGGCTTCCTTCTTTTCACTCTGTCAATTAGGTTAATATTGTAGAGTGACTACAATGTTGTTGATCCATCCTCAGTTCTCATATCACAACCATTAAACTCTTTAACTGTTTTAAAATCAACATTGGCCTCATGGTGAAATCCCTGAGCAGTTTCCTTTCTTTCCGGCAACTGAGTTAGAAAGGACGCCTGTTTCTTTGTAGTGATTGTGCGATATTGATACACTATCCAAAACGTAAGTGTAATAAATAATATCACCATGCTCAAAGGGATATTCAGTGTCTGCTTGTTTTAGTTTTACCCATCTACTGTACCAATAGGTGATTTTATTTATGAAGCATTGGAAAACGTACATGGTCTTTAATCTGTGCTAGAAATTCACTACTCAATTGAAGGACCTTGCAGATAATTGTATGTGTGGGGTAGAGAGATGGGGTAATCATTCAAAAGTCATGTTAAACTGTTATTGAACATGGAATGAGTCCATGCAACTTATTATGAGACATGTTGTGCACATTTTATTCTGAGCTTATTTAGTCTTGCCACGACAAAGGGGTTGAATACTTATTGACTCAAGACATTTAATCTTTTCATTTTTCAGACATACAAAATTCTACTTTGACATTATGGTGTATTGTGTATAGATCAGTGACACCAAATCAAAATTGAATCCATTTTAAATTTGGGCTGAAACACAACAAAATGTGGGAAAAGTCAAGGGGTGCGAATACTTTCTGAAGGCACTGTACCTACTGCTTTTATGATTTCTCCTTGGGACTCAAAAGGAAGGAAATACTGTATGTACTCTCGATTCCCCATAGCAAGGCAAAGAGCACGGTTAGGTCCATTGCCACACACTATTGCGGTACTAAGACCTTTCACTCCATCTCAATTACACTGCTGCCACTTGCTAATAGAGCTGTAACAAACTGAGGTTGTTTATGAAGCAGCTAATGTGCACAAAGGAAAGCCACTCACTGGGAAGGCTCTAGAAGTTATATGTATAGTATTTTCACAATCACATCCCATTATTCAATGTGTGCTTTGAGCTGACCATTTCTGCTACGGGTCATTTCTATTGGTCTTTTCCCTCTGGTGGAAAATAAAATCTGTTCAAATCCATGAAGGGGCGAACTTTATATACACTGACTATATCAAACTTTAGGAAACACCTTCCTAATATTGAGTTGCACTGCCTTTTTCCCTCAGAACAGCCTCAATTCGTCTTGGCGTGGACTCTACGTTCCACAGGGATGCCGGCCCATGTTGACTCCAATGCTTCCCACAGTTGTGTGAAGTTAGCTGGAAGTCCTTTGGGTGGTGAACCATTCTTGATACACACAGGAAACAATTGAGCGTGACAAACCCAGCAGTGTCGCAGTTCTTGACACAAACGTGTGCCCCTGACACCTCTACCATACCTGTTCAAAGGCACTTAAATATTTTTGCCTTGCCCATACACCCTCTGAATGGCACACATACACAGTCTCAACTGTGTCAAGGCTTAAATCCTCCCCTTCATCTACACTGATTTAAGTGGATTTAACAAGTGACATCAATAAGGGATCATAGCTTTCACCTGGATTCACCTGGTCATGGAACGAGCAGGTGTTCTTAATGTTTTGTATACTCTGTGAATATTCACAAACTGTTTAGACTAGGAAGCATACGGTAAGCTTTAGGCTGGTTTAACAGCAATGTATACCTTTAGTTTATACCCATACTGAACAGATGGACAAAAGGTTTAAAAAAAAAACTTTTACATTTAGCTGAGAGCTGGAGAAGATTGTGTAGCGCATTTGGCTTGAGATATTGCTGGAGAGAGGAGGTGTGAGAGACAGTGAGAGTGGGAGAGAGGGAGGTGTTGAAAGTACCATCAAGGTATGTTTTATCACCCCCACTAGCTCTGTGTCTGTCATAACACCATGCACTTGATCAGGCACACGATGACCCACTTCTGAGAGAGAGAGGGTGTCTGCAGGTAGTGCATTCTAGTAATTGACTCTGTGTCAGTCTCTGGACACACAGGGTCACTGGGCACTCTGAACCCATTCACTCCTCTGAAAGGCTCTGATGACTAAAACTCTGATGACAATTTTGACCTTTTCTGTGACTAGCCCAATTCAGAGTCCATGGCTGTGATCGTCTCATTGTGGCTTATTGTGACATAGCTACCCAGCTCTGCAGCTGCTGTCCGCGAGGGCTGTGCGGCTCAAACACACTAAAACTGTTCAGCGGTGTGGGCAGCAAGTCCTGACAAATCACTGTTGCAGCACCACCCTCAACTCGTCAGCACCATGGACAGCTACCTCTACTGCCGCAGTGCCACCCTCAACTTGCTCAGAACATTGGACAGCTCCTAATAGCCTCACCTGAAACCCCTCTGCAATCAAGCAGCTGCAAGTAGGTAGTTGAGCCATCATCCTGGCAGGGATATAACGTTGTTTTGACATATCACACTAGTAGCAGTAGTTAGGGAGCCAGTAAGCCAAGCAGAGCAGAGCACTTCCAATGCCGAAATCCACTGCTTTAAGCCGGCCCTCTCTTCTGTTTCTCCCCAGGTGGTCCTTGGACAGATCTCCATACAGACTGCCCTGAGGCTCCAGCTTTGCTCCTGCTTGGCTTACTGTAAGTGGCTAGCTACACTGTATCCATGAATAAGACAACCCAATGATACCATGGGAGACAATCGAAGGTTTGCCAGCGCAAGGCAATCGTTCTCAGTCCTTGTTTTTCCAATGTGCAGTCAAGTCAATGTGCAATCATATACTCCTCCCTCCCGTTTGACGTGTTGCCAGGGAACGTAAGGCCCTTTTCATGTTGTTCTCCATGGAGGGGAAATGTCTTGTCAGTATAATGGATGTGATAGGAGCTCCAATATTTATATATTCATGCAAAGAGTCAAAGACAAACACACCATCCCCAGGAGTATTCTGCCTCTGACATGTCTGATAACCCATCAAAGTCTGAAGGAGGCAGAAAGGGAATTCCCCTTATAACAGCAGTCAAGTAAATACTGCCTCAGCCGAGAGAGATTTCGCTGATCATGTCTGATGTTGTTTCATGATACCTATCTTTTTAAGTGAAGTTCTGTAGACATTTGTAGTTAGACTGATAACTGAAAGGTAGTCTGTGATAGAGGGTTGTCGTGGTTGTTTTTTTTTTTCTCTCAATCATAACTTGATTTTGTATCATCCTTCCTGGTTCCTTTCTGTGATCTAAGGTCTTCATGTCTCTTGTCTTTCCGTCTCACACCTCCCTACCCGGGGCACAGTCTGTCTCTCTTCAGCTCCACCCTCTCCGTCAGCAGTATGAGGTCTCTCTATTGAGATGTGAGGATGATTATATTCTTTGCTCCACATAACATGACCGTATATGGTATATTATGATGAATGGCTGTACTGTAACTTTCATTACTCCTTTTCCTCATTGGAAATGAAAAAAATAAAGTTGAAAAATAACGTGTTAATAAAGCAGATCCCTCTTGGTAAGTGTTCTTTACATCAGCACATCCCTGTTATTAATGATGATATTAATGATGATAGACTGGTTTGATGTGGTCGTAATTCCCTTTCCATCTCACTAGGCTGCAGACATAGGCACGTTTATAGCCCAGGTCCACACGTTTATAACACGCGCACACACACACACACACACACACACACACACACACACACACACACACACACACACACACACACACACACACACACACACACACACACACACACACACACACACACACACACACACACACACACACACACACACACACACACACACACACCACACACGTTCCTCATTTTGCTAAATGTGCTGACTTCTAGGCAGTCCCGGCTGCTGACATCACTATATATGCAATGTTCGGCCATCACAGCTCCCTGTATTAATGCTGTCCATCAACATTAACTGAGCTACACCTAGGGGTGTACTCAAATCTCTTCCAATTGTATTGTCTGTTGAGGTAGGACAACACGGAACAAAAACTCAATATCTGCACACACACAATCCTATTATACTATTTTCTGCTGCTTTTCACTCACAACATCTACAACAATGTCCCTATATCAACTACATACATTCCAGAGAGAAAGATGGAGGAAGTGAATGCCAAATCAGGGCCATGCTTTTTGTAAACCAGAAAATATGCTGTTCAGCACTTTGGCCTGAATACTGTCGTTTGCGTGCACACTGGGGGGGAATGTACGAAGAAAAAACCCGATCACAAGTTCGAGAAAATATTTGTTTTCCGTATCCTACACTGAAGAAACATCATGTCTAAAGGGATCTTTCGGCCATCTTGGTAGAGACAGTAATACACAAGAATATTGAAAATGACAGTGAGAAATGTAATTTCTTCAAAGGTAGAAGAAACAAAGATCTGTGGTGTCTTGATCATGCTGACAGACAAACAAAAATATGACAGTGGTGTCAGGGAGGGATGGTTGCGGATGTGTTTGTTTTTGTCCCTTATGCCCCAAGCCTTGTCTCCCCCCGCTTACCCCCGCTTACCCGTTACTCTCTGTTGGCCCTAGAGCTGTCAGGAGACCTACTGTTTATGACCTTGCCGGTAGGGGTGGGGCATTCAAAAAAAGCAAAACAGAAGCGTAAAAAAAAAACCTCTCACCCCAGTTATATGGTATCTCTATCAAGGAGGAGAAATGATACATTCACATGAAATGGCCCAGTCTTTGTGTATCGTATTGTTATGCTGCTGGTTATGGCAGCTAGCGATTTTACATAACAGAGATGTTGGTTGAGCAAAAATGATGTCTTCTTACCTTCCACTAAATGGAGACATGGAGTGGTGTGTAGAGGAGAAAAGAGAGCTGCTTCGGGTTCTAGATTATATCTTCCGCCTGCACTCTGGAAGCACTCCAGAGCTTCAGGCAGTTGCATTAGGGTTCATCAAAACGCAAAGGAAATATGGATTCCTATGGCAACACACTAATTTAACCCAAGCTTTTATTTAAACAAAACAGGGCGATGTGACCACACAGAGTGTCTAACATCCACTCATCCTTTTGTGAGGGGACACCATGTTGATATGAAAATAAGATAAACCTTGACACAGCTTTAATGTTTCAAAGAGAAAGAGACCATGCCATTGTTCAACGAGATTCTTGAGTATACAGGAAATACTTACAGAGGATCCTTACCTAAGACAAAAACAAAGTGGTCTAAAAAAAGAATAACCAACGTGGTCAGAATGTTTTGGATTCAAAACAAGTCCTGCAGATAAGTTATTGCATGTCTTACACAGTCATTTAGAATAAAATACACTAAGCAATCAAAATATCAACTGTACATACAAAACAATGTGATGTATGAAGACTCTTAAGAGCCTTACAAAAACACACACGACACACCTACTCATTCAAGGGATTTTCTTAATTTGGACTATTTGGTCATGCGGAGATCATCTGTTCACCTACTCTGCGTCTCACAAAGACGCGGTGGTTGGAACCAAAAATCTCAAATTTGGACTCATCAGACAAGGAAAGATTTCCACCTGTCTAATGTCCATTGCTCGTGATTCTTGGCCCAAGCAAGTCTCTTATTATGGTTCTTTAGTATTGTTTCTTTGCAGCAATTCGACCATGAAGGCCTGATTCACGGAGTCTCCTCTGAACAGTTGATAGTGAGATGTGTCTGTTACTTGAACTCTGTGATGCATTTATTTGGGCTGCAATTTCTGAGGCTAGTAACTCTAATGAACTTATCCTCTGCAGCAGAGAGAACCATGGGTCTTCCTTTGCTGTGGCGGTCCCCGTGAGAGCCAGTTTGATCATAGCACTTGAAGGTTTTTGTGAATGCACTTAAAAAAAACTTTCAAAGTTCTTGAAATGTTCCATATTGACTGACCTTCATGTCTTAAAGTAATGATGGACAGTCGTTTCTCTTTGCTTATTTGAGCTGTTCTTGCCATTAGTTGGACTTGGTCTTTTACCAAATAGGGCTCTCTTCTGTATACCACCTCTACCATGTCACAACACAACTGATTGGCTCAAACACATTAAGAAGGAAAGAAATTCCACAAATGAATATTTTTAACAAGGTACACCTGCTAATTGAAATGCATTCCAGGTGACTACCTCATGAAGTTGGTTGAGAGAATGCCAAGAGTGTGCAAAGCAGTCATCAAGGCAAACGGTGGCTACTTTGAAGAATCTCAAATATAAAGTATATTTTGATTTGTTTAACCCTTTTGTAGTTACTCCATGATTCCATGTGTGTTATTTCATAGCTTTGACGTCCTCACTATTATTCTACAATGTGGAAAATAGTAAAAAATTAAGGAAAACCCTGGAATAAGTAGCTGTGTCCAAAGTATTGACTGGTACTGTATAAACAAATTGGGAAATGAGTAATTCAGTGTAAAGCATCTGGTAAAGAACCTCTGAGACAGTTAGAGAAAGGGTGAGGAGATAAAGCACTCCACGGTCTACAGAGTCTACAGCCAAGGTTGCTTCCATTGTGGATTGAATTCCTCCTACAAAATCGAACCAGCTTCTCCATCCTCATCTTAAAAAGGTCCAACGTATCAATTTTTAAAAATCTCAATATCAAATCATTTTTGGGTAACAAGTAAGTATGTTATTGTGATTGTTTTCAATTAAAATGGTCAAAAATAAACCAAAATAGCTTCTTAGCAAAGAGGAATTTCTCAAGCAAGAATTTTGCTCAGACTGTCTGGGAATGGTCTGAGTTGGGAGGGGACAACTGAAAACTAACTGGCAGAGAGGTTTGGAACTCTCTTTCTTATTGGTCTATGAACTAATTTACCTCCCAGGGATGTCACCAGGCAGGCCAAAATTGTATCCCATCAAAACCGGCTGAGATTTCAAGTGGTCTTTCAAGAGCATAATCATACTTTTCACAATATTAGTCCAACCTCAGTGTGGAAATACATATAAAACATGGGGAAATCACATTTTTGACTGCACTGGGCCTTTAAAACATGTAAGGCTTACAACAAAGAAAGAAAGTTGAGCTGCAATTCACACTTGATGCACTCTTTTACTTTTCCCAAGGCCTTTCTCCAACACTTGTATCATGTAATTGTAATTGGCTGGGGGACACTTCAGTGGTTCATTTGAGAGAGTGCATCAAGTGAGCACATCTAATTTGAGCCACATCTAATAACGTGTATATTCAACGTATTTCCCTCTTCTCAACAGTGAATAATGCAGACATGTCATTTAGTAGAGCTCTAGGTCCCTCACCTTATGTGACAAATGTTATTTGTCACATACACGTGTTTAGCAGATGTTATTGCGGGTGTAGCGAAATGCTTGTAACAGCACATGTAAGGAATGTAAATGACAGCGTGTTTTGGATTTCCACCAACATTCGTGATGTTTTATAGTACAGGATTACAGTGATAAAGGCAGTCAGATGTTGAATGACTCTGTTGAATTGCTATTTTGAATATTTTTCCAGCAGGTTTTGAAGCATCTGGTCTGAGGGTTGAGACCTGTGTCCTCAAACAGATTTACAGTGTAGGGCAGTCTGGAAGCCTTGTGGTTGTTTGAGTTACCTTCTGTGTATCTGACGATATCGGTCTAAAAATAGTTACCACTATTTCTAATTCTGTAGGAAACCAACTGGGCAATCCAACCATAGAACAATCCCAAAATGCAATACAACTTTAAAAATAACCTTTGTTAAAACATACATACATCAATAGCATCTCTGACGTGACATTGTGAAACCCATGACTCCCAGGCAGATCCAACCTAACCATCAGAGATCCCCAAAGAGGTGACTGTGCCCTGTCTGACATGGTTCCACAGAGAGAGACCTCCATGTCCAGACCCTAGAGCCCAAGTCCAGTCCACTGGCCCCAGGCATCAGGCACCAGACAACCTCTTTCCATCTTCAGTGTGATCTTAAACCCTGGGGGCACAGAGCCCTTGGCCTTGCCCAGCCACCCCTCCTCCCCCCTGGCCCTGCCCCTTTCCCAGCCCCTGTGTCCTGCTCATGTGACATGTCCTAGACAGTGTGAAACTGTGTGAGAGCACACTGACACCTCTGCCATAGAGATTGAATATGTCACCCAGAGAGTAAGACATCTGTCAACACAGTGGCTGTACAACAGGGGACATTCTGCTCTGAGCTCTATACTGACAACGGCAGTATGCTGGACAGTAGACTTGTCAGTCACAAGAGTGGTAGCAGCAGGCCTAGTTGCTATGTTGATTAGTAGTTAGTTTGTATGAAATTAGATTTGTTAAATGCTACACCTATCAGAGCCGTAGCTAGGGTCTGGGTTTCAGTGAGATCCGGATGGACGGACGGACGGTTATACAATTGAAAAACTCTAAAATGCTATTTGGAGAACAACAAAAACAAGCAAAAACGACCCCAGCTATTATCACATTGCTTGCTGTTGCAAAATGTGTCATTTTGTCATTTGGGTGAACTATCCCTTTAACTGAGCACGGGGATTAAAAACTATAATGGATACATACTGATGGATCTGTTAGCAGAAGAGTATTTTATTAACAAAAGGTAAACAAATAAGTTTGCTTTTACAGAAAAATTTTGTTTGGCAGTTTTACAGCAAATTTTTGCCACAATTTATGTCAGGTTAATATGATATGTGAGTGAGAGTGACGAACAAAATCAATGGGTGCCCCCTAGAGGACAGGGCCCCTGGGTACGTGCCCTTCGTGGTGCCGTCGGTAATTCCGCCTTGAAATCAGCAAGTTTAGATAGCTGGCTACACTAACTAGACTAATTTACCAATCTAAAAATATCTAGCTGACATGGGCTAGTTGAGGGACTGTCAGTGAGTGACATAAGAGACATGGGCTAGTTGAGGGACTGTCAGTGAGTGACATAAGAGACATGGGCTAGTTGAGGGACTGTCAGTGAGTGACATAAGAGTCATGGGCTAGTTGAGGGACTGTCAGTGAGTGACATAAGAGTCATGGGCTAGTTGAGGGACTGTCAGTGAGTGACATAAGAGACATGGGCTAGTTGAGGGACTATCAGTAAGTGACATAAGAGTCACGGGCTAGTTGAGGGACTGTCAGTGAGTGACATAAGAGACATGGGCTAGTTGAGGGACTGTCAGTAAGTGACATATAAGAGTCATGGGCTAGTTGAGTGACTGCTGCAACCATGTTTCGGGAATGGCACTTTGTGTTTTCTACTATTCTAACTTTCAACAGCAAGTTGAGACCCCGACTGAGTCCCCCCAAAAATATATATATATATATATATACTGAGGGGGGGGGGGGGTGCAACTCAATATTAGGATGGTGTTCTTGATGTTTTGCACACTCAGTGTGTGTATATATTTGTATTTATTTATTTTATTACCGGTGTCCTCATTTGTAGCTACGGGATCACAAACTGTTGTGATCTAAGTGTCCAGTAGAGAGCAGCATTGGCCCCTTTCACATAGAGAAGATCTCTATATTAACACTACATTTTTGACCCATGAAAATCCTCACCTTTAAATATCATTACAATTTCCAACAAAATAAAATAAAAGCAAAATAAAATATAAACTAGCACAGTAATCCCATTTGCTTAAAACCACATCTCCCAGACAAGGTTATGGACAGTCTCGATTTAAAAGGATTTATAGGCACTTAAGGGAAAGATACGTTTAACAGCCTTGAATTATAACTACATGAAGTAAATTATAGATTTTAACTCCTCCTGCAATGAAATATTAGCCTAAGAGACTGTGCCAGCACTCTAATCACACTTTCTTATATAATCATAGCCCTCCAATGTTATAGTGTCAGAAATAATAAAACAGGAATATGGGCATTGTTTCAATTATTTTAATGGACATTTTAATTAAGTGTTAGAGAATTACAGTTAAAGTCTCTCTGGTAAATATATTACCTACGGTACCAGTCAGAAGTTTGGACACATCTTCTCATTCAAGGGTTTTTATTATTTTTTATTATTTTCTACATTGTAAAATAATAGTGAAGACATCAAATCTATGAAAGAACACATATTGAATCATGTAGTAACCAAAAAAGTGTTAAACAAATCAAAATATATTGTATATTTGAGATTCTTCAAATAGCCACCCTTTGCCTTAATGACAGCTTGCACACTCTTGGCATTCTCTCAACCAGCTTGAGTGCTACGGGCCTCCACAATCACCCGACTTCAACCCAATTGAGATGGTTTGGAATGAGTTGGACCGCAGAAGGAAGGAAAATTTGCCAACAAGTGCTGAGCAAATGTGGGAACTCCTTCAAGCATTCCATCTCAAGGTAGTCAAAGAATGCCAAGAGTGTGCAAAGCTGTCATCAAGGCAAAGACTTGGCCAAGGCATTCGACTCTGTCAATCACCGCATCCTCTTCGGGAGACGCGATAGCCATCGTTTCTCAAATGATTGCCTCGCCTGGTTCACCAACTACTTCTCTGATAGAGTTCAGTGTGTCAAATCAGAGGGCCTGTTGTCCGGGCCTCTGGCAGTCTCTATGGGGGAGCCACAGGGTTCAATTCTTGGGCCGACTCTCTTCTCTGTATACATCAATGATGTCGCTCTTGTTGCTGGTGAGTCTCTGATCCACCTCTACGCAGATGACACCATTCTGTATACCATTCTGTATACTTCTGGCCCTTCTTTGGACACTGTGTTAACAACCCTCAACCGTCCTTCAGTGGCCTCCAACTGCTCTTAAATACAAGTAAAACTAAATGCATGCTCTTCAACCGATCGCTGCCTGCACCTGCCCGCCCGCACCTGCCCTCCAGCATCACTACTCTGCACGGTTCTGACTTAGAATATGTGGACAACTAGAATTACCTAGGTGTCTGGTTAGACTGTAAACTCTCCTTCCAGACTCACATCAAACATCTCCAATCCAAAGTTAAATCTAGAATTGGCTTCGTATTTCGCAACAAAGCATCCATCCCTCATGCTGCCAAACATACCCTTGTAAAACTGACCATCCTACCGATCCTCGACTTCGGCGATGTCATTTACAAAATAGCCTCCAATACCCTACTCAATAAATTGGATGCAGTCTATCACAGTGCCACCCATTTTGTCACCAAAGCCCCATATACTACCCACCACTGCGACCTGTATTCTCTCGTTGGCTGGCCCTCACTTCATACTCGTCGCCAAACCCATGGGCTCCAGGTCATCTACAAGACCCTGCTAGGTAAAGTCCCCCCTTATCTCAACTCGCTGGTCACCATAGCAGCACCCACCTGCAACACACGCTCCAGCAGGTATATCTCTCTGGTCACCATAGCAGCACCCACCTGCAACACGCGCTCCAGCAGGTATATATCTCTCTGGTCACCATAGCAGCACCCACCTGCAACACACGCTCCAGCAGGTATATATCTCTCTGGTCACCATAGCAGCACCCACCTGCAACACGCGCTCCAGCAGGTATATATATCTCTCTGGTCACCATAGCAGCACCCACCTGCAACACGCGCTCCAGCAGGTATATATATCTCTCTGGTCACCATAGCAGCACCCACCTGCAACACGCGCTCCAGCAGGTATATATCTCTCTGGTCACCATAGCAGCACCCACCTGCAACACGCGCTCCAGCAGGTATATATCTCTCAGGTCACCATAGCAGCACCCACCTGCAACACACGCTCCAGCAGGTATATATCTCTCTGGTCACCATAGCAGCACCCACCTGCAACACGCGCTCCAGCAGGTATATATCTCTCTGGTCACCATAGCAGCACCCACCTGCAACACGCGCTCCAGCAGGTATATATCTCTCTGGTCACCATAGCAGCACCCACCTGCAACACGCGCTCCAGCAGGTATATATATCTCTCTGGTCACCCCCAAAACCAATTCTTTCTTTGGCCGCCAGTTCCAGTTCTCTGCTGCCAATGACTGGAATGAACTACAAAAATCTCTGAAACTGGAAACACTTATCTCCCTCACTAGCTTTAAGCACCAGCTGTCAGAGCAGCTCACAGATTCCTGCACCTGTACATAGCCCATCTATAATTTAGCCCAAACAACTACCTCTTCCCCTACTGTATTTATTTATTTATTTAGCTCCTTTGCAACCCATTATTTATATCTCTACTTTGCACATTCTTCCACTGCAAATCTACCATTCCAGTGTTTTACTTGCTATATAGTGTTTACTTCGCCACCATGGCCTTTTTTGCCTTTACCTCCCTTATCTCACATTGTATATAGACATATTTTTCTACTGTATTATTGACTGTGTGTTTGTTTTACTCCATGTGTAACTCTGTGTTGTTGTATGTGTCGAACTGCTTTGCTTTATCTTGGCCAGGTCGCAATTGTAAGTGAGAACTTGTTCTCAACTTGCCTACCTGGTTAAATAAAAAAATAAATAGAAAATTGCAAGCGTTATGCTCTACCAACTGAGCAACATCATCACAATCCACTTGATGTCTCAATGTACTGTGCATCGTTTTTTCCATAGTGATGGAAAGTATATAGATCAGATACAAACCTAGATGATCAGCATATGTACAATACAGTCATGAACATTTACATTAATTAAGTGGTTTGTAAATTAATACAGCACCAAAAGTGGTTGTTTTCCATGTTATCTGATCAAGAAAATTGTTTAATTTGATGTGGATGTTTTGTGTCTTCACCCATAACTTTGGACCAAATGTTTGAGCACAAGATTCTGTTCTTTCTGGATTTCACTAGAAGGAAAATCACAGAGAAAAGGGACAGAGCAACAACTCTTAGAATTCCAACTATTGAATCCATCAAGACACTGTTCTTAAAATCATTCAACAACCTTTAAGCTGAAACGTTGAAAAAATGTTTTAACAGATGTCAGTAAAAAATATTTCTCCCAAAAATATAATACATTTTAAATTCAGATTTTTCAGGGGGTGATGCAACACCCTTCCTTCCCTTGGCTATGTATGATATGTATGATAAAAAGGGAACATTTCAAAGGACAGTTATGTCAGACAATGGCAATATGAAAATGATGCCATTTCTAATGCACTGATCCTCAACAGGCAGTAATAGCAAAAATGTAGTCTCACAAACATAACCGATATATGAAAAATTGCTGAGGCCTCTCAAAGAAATGGAGACAAAAATGGAAACGCAGTGGACTGGATATCTAATTTAAACACCAACCATAAGGATCCATCAAACAGGCAAAGCGTCAATACAGGACTAAGATTGAATCCTACCACACTGGCTTCGACACTCGTCGGATGTGGCAGGGCTTGAAAACTATTACGGACTGCAAAGGAAAGGGAAGCAAAGCCACAAGCTGCCCTGTGACACGAGCCTACCAGACAAGCTAAATTACCTCAATGCTCGCGTCGAGGCAAGCAACACCGAAGCATGCATAAGAGCACGAGCTGTTCCAGACGACTGTGTGATCACCGTTGTGAGTAAGACCTTTAAACAGGGCCAGACTGATTACCAGGACGTGTACTCCAAGCATGCGCTGAACCAACTGGCAAGTGTCTTCACTGACATTTTCAACCTCTCCCTGACCGAGTCTGTAATACCAACATGCTTCAAGCAGACCACCATAGTCCCTGTTTCCAAGAACAACCAAGGTAATCTGCCTAAATGACTACCTCCCCGTAGCACTCACGTCTGTAGCCATTAAGTGCTTTGAAAGGCCAGTCATGGCTCACAACTACACCATTAGCCCAGAAACCCTAGACCCACTCCAATTTCCATACTGTGCCAACTGTCCACAGATGACACAAGCTTTATTGCACTCCACACTGCCCTTTCCCACCTGGACAAAAGGAACACCTATGTGAGAATGCTATTCATTGACTACAGCTCAGCGTTCAACACCATAGTGCCCACAAAGCTCATCAATAAGCTAAGGACCCTGGGACTAAACACCTCCCTCTGCAAAAAGATCCTATACTTCCTGACGGGCCGCCCCCAGGTGTTAAGTGTAGGTAACAACACATCTGCCACGCTGATCCTCAACACGGGGGCCCCTCATTGGCGCGTGCTCAGTCCCCTCCTGTACTCCCTGTTCACCCATGACTGCATGGCCAAGCACGACTCCAACACCATCATTAAGTTTGCAGACAACACAACAGTGGTCGGCCTGAACACCGACAAAAATGAGACAGCCTATAGGGAGGGAGTCCGAGACCGGCGGTGTGGTGCCAGGATAACAACCTCTCCCTTAGCGTGATCAAGACAAAGGAGATGACCGTGAACTACAGGAAAAGGAGGGGCTGTAGTGGAGCAGGTTCAAACTATCATGGTCCAAGCACACCAAGGCAGTTGTGAAGAGGGCACGACAATGTCTATTCCCCCTCAGGAGACAAAAAATATTTGTCCTGGGTCCTCAGATCCTCAAAAGGTTCTACAGCTGCACCATCGAGAGCATCCTGACTCGTTGCATCACTGCCTGGTATGGAAACTTCTCGGCCTCCAACCACAAGCCACTACAGAGGGTAGTGTGTATTGCCCAGTACATCACTAACTGGGGCCAAGCTTCTTGCCATCCAGGACCTCTATAACAGGCGGTGTCAGAGGAAGGCTCTAGAAATTGCCTAAGACACCAGCCACCGTAGTCATAGACTGTTCTCTCTGCTACAACATGGCAAGCGGTACCGGAGCGCCAAGTCTCGATCCAAAAGGCTTCTTAACAACTTCTAACCATAAGACTCCTGAACAGCTAATCAAATGGCTTCTTAACAACTTATACCCATAAGACTCCTGAACAGCTAATCAAATGGCTTCTTAACAACTTCTACCCATAAGACTCCTGAACAGCTAATCAAATGGCTTCTAAGACTCCTAACAGCTTCTACCCATAAGACTCCTGAACAGCTAACAAAGCTAATCAAATGAACAGCTAATCTTAACAACTTCTACCCATAAGACTCCTGAACAGCTAATCAAATGGCTTCTTAACAGCTTCTACCCATAAGACTCCTGAACAGCTAATCAAATGGCTTCTTAACAGCTTCTACCCATAAGACTCCTGAACAGCTAATCAAATGGCTTCTTAACAACTTCTACCCATAAGACTCCTGAACAGCTAATCAAATGGCTTCTTAACAGCTTCTACCCATAAGACTCCTGAACAGCTAATCTATTGGCTTCTTAAAAACTTCTACCCATAAGACTCCTGAACAGCTAATCAAATGGCTTCTTAACAGCTTCTACCCATAAGACTCCTGAACAGCTAATCAAATGGCTTCCGGGCTGTTTGCTTTGACACCCCCACCTCCATTTTTACACTGCTGCTACTCTCTGTTTATTATCTATGCAGTCATTTTACCTCTACCTACTTGTACTGTACATATTACCTCAATTACCTCAACTGACCTGTGCCCCCGCACATTGACTCTTTACCGGTACCCCCAGTATATAGCCTTGCTAGTGTTATTTTATTGTTGCTCATTAATTATGTTATTTTCTATTTTTTATTTGTTTTACTTCAGTTTATTTTAGTAAATACTTTCTTAAGACTTATTTTTCTTAAAACTGCATTGTTGGTTATTGGCTTGTAAGTAAGCAAGGTGACAAAACCTGTGACAAATACAATTAGATTTGATTTGATTCTGACATACTCTTATTTTCCATGTGTTCTTTTATAGCAGGGAATCACAGGAAACACTTGACAGTGGATGCAGTGTGCTATATTCTTTGACTGCCAATCTACTGGAAAAATATAGAAAACATGTCACCTCTGTATTGGTCCACTTAACTCTGCAACAAATTGCAGTCATGATATTTACTTCAAAACATACAGTGGTGTTGTGGCTGAATATCAGTCTTTTGTTCCCAGATTGCAGGCAGCACTACCAATCCTGTGACTATCCCTCGGCTTCGGTGGGTTACAACTCCCCATACAATCTCCCAGATCATGTGGCTTCTATCTCCTTCCAGGTGGAATCCCTCACCACCCAATCTAACCACACATTTCATCTTCCGTTTACCCATCTACTGTGGACCTCTATCATATGGACGGCCCAGGCTATCAAACAAACACATTGCAACTGTCTGCAACAGTATCACATTGACAGTGGGAGTAGCAGCAAAAAAATAAAATAGGCTTGGTTTGTTGCCCAGTTATCCTGATAAAAAGAAATGGTGGTACAGTACATTTTTTTGTTGTCCTGTGGTTCAGTACTCTAAAGAAATTACATTTTTGTAGGGGTTGATACATTTTTTTGAAAGAGAAAATCCAGTCTTAAATTACAAACTTTAGATGCATTTTTTAAACCTCAAATACACCACACGTTTCACATTTTTCAAATTAAGATCCTTCATCTGTACACTTATATTATACAGGAAGATGTACCCAATGGGATTGCAGATCGCAACGCTAAAGTGGAAGATTCTACCAACCCTTATGCTATGGAGCGTGTGATAACGCCATAGTTTAGAGAGGGAGATAAAACAGTCAATCTGTGCAGCGGCTATTTTGGGCAGCACATGTTTATGGTCAACGATTCTGGAGACAAATTGTGTGGGATGTGATGCTAACAAAGCGAATATTTTGGTGCTCCTCCATGAGGAGGGGGGGGGGTAATCCGACAGGTGGACCAGAGGAAGGGCCTGCTGTGCTGCTATGGATGGGAGATGAACACTAAAAGCCAGAGAAGAGGGGAGTGTAGAGGCTTTCCCTGATAAAAGCCTGTCTGCCATCCTCACGTAGAGAAAGGGGTTATACAAGCAGAGATTTTACAGGGGGAAAGCAGGGTAAATCCAAGGATTGTGATTTGCTAATGGGGCAATTACTTTCACAGATCTGTCATGAATATTATCAATTCATGTTGGTGGTAGGATTATGGTGTGATAATACCATAGTTGAGTTCATCATGCTGGCATACTTGTCTTATTATAGTGTGGTGACATAGTTTAATGGCTAATGTCAATGGATGCCAGATTGGGGTGCCATAATCCTATGACAAGCATCATAAGCGCCACTTTATTACACAATACACCACATTGCTTTCATACTATCCAATCTTATCAAGTCCTTTGGTGTATGTCAAAAATTCAACTGCCAATCTGCCTCTATTCCAGTGTAATGACCGTGTTTGCCATGGGAGGAGCATGACAGTCACTGTTTTAATAGAACCTCAGAGGGAGAAGACAATTATCTTGACAATACTCAGTCAGTTCTGCTGATCCGTTCATTTCCAGGCCCATCCCTGACCCAGCAGTCTTCTGTCCTAACCTCTGCAGCTGGGATAGTGTGTGGTCCATCACTCTAAGATAGCAGACTGCCAAACCGAGAAAATAAGCTAAAAATAACCGTGGCAACGAGACAGAGTGGGCCGAGACCTCTGACAGGAATCGCAGTCAACAACAGTCTGTCAAAGGCAATGAAATTGTCTGCTCACAAAGGGCTTCCTACAGGGAAGCGGATCAAGAATAGAAAAGGTGCTCAATATTGACGTACGGAGCAAGAGACTGAAAAACCCCAAACAGTTGGAGGCCGTCAAGGATGATCTTCCTCATGCAAACCCTGAAACTCTCTCACCTGTCTGTCTTTGAAGACAGGATGATTCAGCCATGGCCCAAACTCACCAGAAGCAGACAGGCGGAGTGAGTGGACCATTAATTATGTAACAGAGTGTGTAACTCTTTCCAGGGTGTACATTTAGCCTGGTTCTCCTATTAGCTGATAGTAACCATGTACATAGCAAACAAAAGGTATGTTGGTTGGTTGTTGTGGCAGCCCAAACTCAAAAGCCTGGAACAATTATTCATCCAAGCCAGATCAAATCTAAGAGGTTTGTGTGAGAATGTAAATACGTTCCACACATACTGTACACCTAACAAACAAACAACGCTTAGAATATATTAGCTGAAGACAATGGTGTCAGCGTGGAGCACTGTACATTGATTCTCAGAGGGGATGTTAGACTTAATTGATTTTAATCTTTGGCTATAGTTCCTTACTTGATCATTCTTAATGTTGCTTATTCTCAGACTCTGGTCAAGTACAGAGGGCAGCTACAGAATGTCTTCAGATCAGCATCTGCCTTCTGCCATCCAGTGGCACAGTGCAGTATTACCACATCTCCCAAGTGTAAAACAACTGTAAAAAAAGAAAATGCATGTTTTTACACGTTTCTCTGTCGCGTACATGCATGGAACATTGTCCACAAGACAGAATTCTGTGGCCTTTTGCAAAATAGAAAAAGGCGGCCGTGGGAGAGAAAATATCTGTAGAATTCAAAAAGTACTCGCACTCAATACCCAAGGAGGCCGATATGCAAAAACAATATAAGTAATTTAATACATTCTCAAAATAATACAAAAAGTGGTTCTAATAAAAAAAGAAACAAAGCATACGTCTGGGCCTTATGCTTTCATCAGTGCTGTACAAACAAATCAAGAAGACATGTACTTAAAACACCTGCTGTGCTTAACAGCCGCACCAGGTGCACGCAGATAGTTCATTAGAAACTGGCGAATAGGGAGTCAATGCATATTAACAAGGAATATATAGATGACTATCAAACATTTATAATTAATATGTCACATATAATTGGGAAGAGAACAGTCTGGGCTACATAGCAATACCAGAAGCCATAGATATGAAATACTCGAGTAGGCTAAAAAGCTCAGAGAGTGGCGGGGACTGCTAGTGTGTGTACACAACACTACAAGAACTATACAATGTCCAATTCCTCATTAAGCCATTGGGGATGTAGAGTTTTTAAGTAGAAGATCCATCGGGCTTTTGCACTGGAAAAGGCTCTCATCCGTATTTTGGGAATCTGCGGCTTGAGAGAACTCGGTCAATGGCACAGAATTTAAGATCAGTCACAGCATGATTAGCCTCATGAAAATGTCTGGCCACTGGTGATTTTAGGTCATTTCTTCGGGTAGTACTGCAATGCTCGTTGAATCCTCAAAATTGTAGTTGCCTTTTCAAAACATAAATACATTCATCAAAACTATATTATGCATTCACAATTAATTGAAAGAACCTGAAATAAAATGCAAAGGCGACCATTACTTGTCTCTTGAGTTGCGTCCAAGCAGAACGTTTGCCTGTCTTTTAAAAACCCAGTAGATCAATGCATCTTTTTTTTGCAGTAACTAAATCATGATGATCAAAATTGGAAGCACAACTATCCAACGGCTCACGATTATGGGCAATGACTATTTTTATACGTATAAAAAAATAAGCACATTGTGTGCAGGATTCATTCATCGGTATCCAATTCCATGTATTCAATACAAAAGCTGGTTTACTCATAGTTTGTCCACATTCCATTGTTACAAAGAAACACAACCCGCAATAGAAATAAGGAACACAACTGATATGAATGTATAGGCCTGAATCCACACCCAAGCAAAGCTCCATAATGGAAGTTCACAATGTTGAGGATGATGACTGAGGAGTAACTGAGAAGTAATGAACTGGGCACACCATGTCATTTAAACATAGATAATTGTGCAATATTAGGTTGTGACATTGATCAATGAGATTAGCCTACAACATATATTCGCCAACTCCAACAGATTGTTGAATTTCCAATGTGTTATCACTATGCTTTCAACCATGTAAAAAGCACAACCAAAATCCAATGGAAAAACATTGGAATCGCGAGGTATCCGTGTTAAAATGTAAAGGTCATTTTCCGATTGAGCCGACATACAGTCCTTTCATAAAGTATTCAGACCCATTGACTTTTTCCACATTTTGTTACGTTACAGACTTACTTTATAATGATTAAATCAGATTTGTTTCTCATCAATCGACACACAAAACCCATTAAAAACGAAGCAAAACTGTTTTTCAGAAATGTTTGCTAATTTAGAATATTTTTTAAACAGAAATACCTTATTTACATCAGTCAAAGGTTTGGACACACCTACTAATTCAAGGGTTTCATTAGTTGTACTATTTTCTACATTGTAGAATAATAGTCAAAACTATGAAATAACATATGGAATCATGTAGTAACCAAAAAAGTTTTAAATAAATGTTATGTTTGAGATTCTTCAAAGTAGCGACCCTTTGCCTAGATAACAGCTTTGCACACTCTTGGCATTCTCTCAACCAGCTTCATGAGCTTCACCTGTTCATTTGTGAAAGTTCTTCCATTCTTAATGTGTTTGAGCCAATCAGTTGAGTAGTGACAAGGTAAGGGTGGTATACAGAAGATATCCCCATTTGGTAAAATACCTATTTGGTAAAATACCAAGTCAATATTATAGCAAGAACATCTTGGGCACTGCATCTCAGTGCTAAAGGTATCACTACAAACACCCTGATTCGAATCCAGGCTATATCACAACCGGCTGTGATTGGGAGTCCCATAGGGAAGCGCATAATTGGCCCAGCGTCGTCCGTGTTTTGCTGGTGTAGGCCGTCATTATAAATAAGAATTTATTCTTAACTGACTTGCCTAGTTAAATGAAGGTTAAATAAAAAATAAAACAATAAGCAAAGAGAAACGATTACTTTAAGACATGAACTTTGAACGCAGAAACCATCAAGCTCTATGATGAAACTGGCTCTCATGAGGACTGCCACAGGAATGGTAGACCCAGAGTTACCTCTGCTGCAGAGAATAAGTTCAGTAGAGTTACCAGCCTCAGAAATTGCAGCCCAAATAAATGCTTCACAGAGTTCAAGTAACAAGTTACAGTCACATCTCAGCATCAACTGTTCAAAAGAGACAGCGTGAATCAGACCTTCATGGTTGAATTGCTGCAAAGAAACAACTGCTAAAGGACACCAATAAGAACAAGACTTGCTTGGGCCAAGAAACACAAGCAATGGACATTAGACCGGTGGAAATCTTTCCTTTGGTCTGATGAGTCCCAATTTGAGATTTTTGAGAAGGTGTGGTGCTGAATGATGCTGGTGACACGGTCTGTGATATATTAAGAATTCAAGGCACACTTAACCAGCATGACTACTACATCATTCTGCTGCAATACACCATCCCATCTGGTTTGCGCTTAGTGGGGCTTTGTTTTTCAACAGGACATTGACTCAACACACCTCCAGGCTGTGTAAGGGCTATTTGACCAAGAAAGAGAGTGATGGAGTGCTGCATCAGATGACCTGGCCTCCACAATCACCCGGCGTCAACCCAATTGAAATGGTTTGGGATGAGTTGGACCGCAGAGTGAAGGAAAAGCAACCAACAAGAGCTCAGCATATGTTGGAACTGTCACGCCTGCTCCCCCCCGGCGCCCGAAGGCGCCAGGCAACCCAGCATTACGAACTCCTGCCACCATCAGTACGCACACCTGCTTGCCCCCAATCACACGCATCAGCGATTATTGGACTGACCTGGACTCAATCACCTGTTTATGTCAGGTATATTTGTCAGTTCCCCCGCTGCTGCATTAATGTTTGTCATTGTTAAACATGTGCTGAGACTATTCCTGTCTTGTTACCTGTCTGTTCCGCATTAAAAACTCCCCATATCTGCTTCTCATCTCTGGCATCGGTCCTTTCAGAAACTCCTTCAAGACTGTTGGAAAAGGATTCCAGTTAATGCTGGTTGAGAGAATGACAAGCACGTGCAGAGCTGTCATCAAGGCATTCTACTTTGAAGAATCGAAAATATATTTTGATTTGTTTAACACTTTTTTGGTTACTACGTGATTCCATATGTGTTACTTCATAGTTGTGATGTCTTCACTATTATTCTAAATGTAGTAAATAGTACAAATAAAGAAAAAACCTTGAATTATTGGCTGCCTTCGATACTGTGAACCATCAGATCCTCCTCTCCACCCTCTCCGAGTTGGGCATCTCCGGCGCGGCCCACGCTTGGATTGCGTCCTACCTGACAGGTCGCTCCTACCAGGTGGCGTGGCGAGAATCTGTCTCCTCACCACGCGCTCTCACCACTGGTGTCCCCCAGGGCTCTGTTCTAGGCCCTCTCCTATTCTCGCTATACACCAAGTCACTTGGCTCTGTCATAACCTCACATGGTCTCTCCTATCATTGCTACGCAGACGACACACAATTAATCTTCTCCTTTCCCCCTTCTGATGACCAGGTGGCGAATCGCATCTCTGCATGTCTGGCAGACATATCAGTGTGGATGACGGATCACCACCTCAAGCTGAATTTCGGCAAGACGGAGCTGCTCTTCCTCCCGGGGAAGGACTGCCCGTTCCATGATCTCGCCATCACGGTTGACAACTCCATTGTGTCCTCCTCCCAGAGCGCTAAGAACCTTGGCGTGATCCTGGACAACACCCTGTCGTTCTCAACTAACATCAAGGCGGTGGCCCGTTCCTGTAGTTTCATGCTCTACAACATCCGCAGAGTACGACCCTGCCTCACACAGGAAGCGGCGCAGGTCCTAATCCAGGCACTTGTCATCTCCCGTCTGGATTACTGCAACTCGCTGTTGGCTGGGCTCCCTGCCTGTGCCATTAAACCCCTACAACTCATCCAGAACGCCGCAGCCCGTCTAGTGTTCAACCTTCCCAAGTTCTCTCACGTCACCCGGCTCCTCCGCTCTCTCCACTGGCTTCCAGTTGAAGCTCGCATCCGCTACAAGACCATGGTGCTTGCCTACGGAGCTGTGAGGGGAACGGCACCTCAGTACCTCCAGGCTCTGATCAGGCCCTACACCCAAATAAGGGCACTGCGTTCATCCACCTCTGGCCTGCTCGCCTCCCTACCACTGAGGAAGTACAGTTCCCGCTCAGCCCAGTCAAAACTGTTCGCTGCTCTGGCTCCCCAATGGTGGAACAAACTCCCTCACGACGCCAGGACAGCGGAGTCAATCACCACCTTCCGGAGACACCTGAAACCCCACCTCTTTAAGGAATACCTAGGATAGGATAAAGTAATCCTTCTCACCCCCCTCACCCCCCTTAAAATATTTAGATGCACTATTGTAAAGTGGCCGTTCCACTGGATGTCATAAGGTGAATGCACCAATTTGTAAGTCGCTCTGGATAAGAGCGTCTGCTAAATGACTTAAATGTAAATGTAATTAGTGTATGTGTCCACAATTTTGACTGGCACTGTATGTATTTATTCATTCACAACTAGGATGAGTAACTCTTTCTTTTAAGGGTCCATAATAAATAATATATAAAGCATTTATAAATTGTGTGTTCACCATTTATTAATCATTACACCCACATTAATAAACCATTTACTAATTGTTAGTAAAGTCTTTTTGCTGTCCCTAATCTAAAGTGAGTGCTATTTATACTTTATAAATATTTTATAAATGTTTTGAGTGACCAGTTTAATTTCTCACAAAAACACAGGCAGTGTGGTCCCCTGGTCTTCTGGTACCAGTGCTGTGGGAAAGGATGCTAGTCTTAGCAGAGACAGATCAGAGGTGAGTGTAGTAGAGGTAGGAAAACAGAGAGACAGGTGTACGTCCAGTTCCTTAATATGTTGGCAGTTGGCTCTATATGTAATAGTAATTAACACTTAAGAAAGAAAGAAAGAAAGACAGACAGACAGACAGACAGACAGACAGACAGACAGACAGACAGACAGACAGACAGACAGACAGACAGACAGACAGACAGACAGACAGACAGACAGACAGACAGACAGACAGACAGACAGACAGACAGACAGACAGACAGACAGACAGACAGACAGACAGACAGACAGACAGACAGACAGACAGACAGACAGACAGACAGACAGACAGACAGACAGACAGACAGACAGACAGACAGATGAGGAGCGCAAGGAGAATCACAGAGAGACAAACAGACAGATGAACAGACAGACGGAAACAGAGTGACAGCAGAGACAGACTGCACAACATGGAGGCAACAGAGGCACAGTTAGAGTAGTGAATTGTAACTCCAGTTGTGTTTTTACATGCTGTATAAGCTGGTTAAAATACTTAGTTAAAAAAGGAGGAGCACTATGTTATACCGGTCACTGTTTTACCAGGCTGGTGTGGCTGAAATGACGGGGATTCATTTTTGTCCCAGTCCGCCCCTGAAACCATGGTAGATAACACGCTCTATCTCTCTGTGTGTGTGTTTGTGTGTGTGTGATATTATTTACTGGAGAATGTAATGAGAAACTTACCATATCATGCTTACTAGTGATGGGTGCAAAAATCGATAGTTACATATCATTATATTATTTTGGACAATATTATATCTATACATTAACTCCGTATCGATTTGTAAAAAATAAAGTAGACTTTTTGTATTTATTTGCTAGGTAGCGTTATCTTGCGCTCGTCAGCTGTACGTACCTGTGCTAAAACGTTATTTTTCACCCTATAGCTTCTTCTCCGTCTTATTTTTAAATAGTGAGCCAACATGTTTTCAGCACTTTAATTTCCATGACTGATCAAAACTAATTTTGTCATGCTCTCTCGTCTCTTCAGCAGACATACAGTATAGTGGACAATATGTTTGGAACATCAAATTGCAATAAAATTGCAGTATCGAATTACAATACATATACAAATTTGAGAATCGCAATACATACAGTGAGGGGAACAAGTATTTGATAACCTGCTAAATCGGCCGTGTCTCCTACTTACAAAGCATGTAGAGGTCTGTAATTTTTTATCATAGGTACACTTCAACTGTGAGAGACGGAATCTAAAACAAAAATCCTGAAAATCACATTGTATGATTTTTAAGTAATTCATTCGCATTTTATTGCATGACATACTGTAAGTGTTTGATACATCAGAAAAGCAGAACTTAATATTTGGTACAGAAACCTTTGTTTGCAATTACAGAGATCATACGTTTCCTGTATTTCTTGACCAGGTTTGCACACACTGCAGCAGGGATTTTGGCCCACTCCTCCATACAGACCTTCTCCAGATCCTTCAGGTTTCGGTGCTTTCGCTTGGCAATACAGACTTTCAGCTCCCTCCAAAGATAAAAAATTACAGACCTCTACATGCTTTGTAAGTAGGAAAACCTGCAAAATCGGCAGTGAATCAAATACTTCTTCTCCCACTGTACATAAGTATCATGGTAATATCGTATCGTGAAGTTCCTGGTAATTCCCAGCCCTAATGCGTGTTGTTTGTTACTGTCTCTGTGTCAGGATTATGAAGGATTTCAGGTGTCCATGAGCAGCTACAGTATATCTGGTCTGTGAGGATGAAGGATGGAACATTTGATTATGTGAACTATTAAAAGGTGTCATCTAATAATGACAATCATTCAAGACAAGTTGATAGACACAGGTAGTCCTCTGTATCAAATCCATTCAGAGATCATGTAGGAGGAGTGTGAACAACTAGGCTGCGCTGTGCTCTCTGGTATGCTGGTCCTCACCTTTTTACTGTCATGCTCACAGTTATGTTCGCTTCACTGCTGGCTTGATTGGCAGATTCCAGATGATGCTGGGATAATTTAAATGAAACCATTTCTCTTGAAGGAGACTTTCCTGTGGAGTAACAGGTAGAGGACTAATGAAAGGGTGGGGAACGAGGGACATCTTTAGCAACATCTGTCTATGGCACCAAAAAGAGACAAAGCAACTTTACTGTGTTATAAATACAGTGTTACAGAGTAGAGCTAGTATAGGGATAAAGCATCTGCTCTTGCAGTAGTCATCATATAGGGTTGTATTACTGCTAGTTTGGAAGCTGCCTTCAAGTATGTGGTGTGCATGCTTTTTATGTATGATTGGCTGCCCCTAGTGGTTTGATTCTGTAATAAAAATAGAATCGTAACACTATGTTGATAATAATAGTTGCCTAATGATAATACCTGGTGAGAGCCTATGTGAGAAAAATACGAAAACTTGATACAGACAGTTCTAAAATTAGAGCTAAGTCTCAATGACACTTGAGCATATAAATAAAATGCTCAATATATTCCCTGTCACTGAATTCCTTCAACAGTTGTGCTTTAGGCTAGGTTAGATGAACTCTCGTCTGGCTGCAGATGTGTTTGTTTGTCATTCACTTTCATGCTGCCATGCCGCGACACATGTTTGGCATGATAACAAACACACCCAGAGGTGTTGGCTAAAACACAAACAAACCTGCTACCAGTCCAGGATATGTGTGTTGAAAATAAAACTGAGACCTTGATGTGTCGGGTTCCTTTAGGGGCTGTTATTGGTTTGTAATTATATATTGAACATTGGATTTAGTATGCTAAGCTCCCCCCCCCTACATTACTGCAAATCGTCATTCCCTTTCGTTCTCCATTAACAACAGTGTTTCATTAGGATTCCACAAGGTGGCAACATCATCCCAGCACTAACAATCTTTATACAATTTGATATCTGTGTTGAACCACAGCTAGTTCTGAACCTCTGGTAGAGGTCGACAGGTTTTTTGGGGGGGTAGGCTAATACCCTTGGCACCCTCATGGTCTAAATGCTTATTGATACAGACAACGGAACACGTCCGTTCACCCATAATGGCATATGACCACGTCCTGTGGAGAGAAGCGATACCCCCTGTCCAGAGCTGTCAATATCAATCTCTCTGTGCTGATTGTTCTGCAGTGTGCTGCTCTCTCTTAGGTATGTTTATGCTCCCAGTTAGAATAACTTTACTGAATACCTCTGATCCTGTCTCTCTCCATTGGTGCCGTTTTCTGCATCCCCATCGGCAACCTATTCCCTTCTTCGTGCACTACTTTTGACCAGGGCACGGCAACCTATTCCTTGTATAGTGCACTACTTCTGACCCATAGGGTTCTGGTCAAAAGTAGTGCGCTATATAGGGAATAAGACACCATATGGGAGGCAGCCATTCATTAGAGAAGATTCATGGCTCACCAGATGATGCTGAATTATTCTGCTGGCTCACCGGTTGCATTCAAGTGTTTGTTTTTGTTGTTGTTGCTTTGCTCATTTTCTCTGTCTTTCATTCTAACCATTTTCCCTCTATCCGTATGTCTATCCTTTACTCTGTAACTCAAATATGCATCACTCAAACCAAGTTAATGACGATTGATTAGTCCTGTAATCTAATCTTTTGGATTTCACAAACACGTCACATGTTACACTTATTGAGAAATCACAAATCAGACTGTTGCAGTATTTTCTGGAACAAAAGATGTTCATTATAGCCAACAGTCCCTTCAGAGGGTATTTTTACTCCCCCTGACGTTTTCAACATTTTGTTGTGTTACAGCCTGAATTTAAATTGGATTCAATTTGGATTTCTGGTCACTGGCCTACCACACAATACCCCATAATTATGTTTTTTGAAATGTTTACAAAATAATACAAAATTAAAAGCTGAAATGTCTTGCGTCGATGAGTATTCAACCCCTTTGTTGTGGCAAACCTAAATACATTCAGGAATACAATGTGATTAACAAGTCACATAATAAGTTGCATGGACTAACTCTGTGTGCAATAACAGTGTTTAACATGATTTTTGAATGACTACCCCATCTCTCTACCCCACACATACAGATAATTGTAAGGTCCCTTCAGTCGAGTAGTGAATTTCAAGCACAGATTCAACCATAAAATCAGGAAGATTGTCCAATACCTCACAAAGAAGGGCACCTATTGGGAGAGAGTTAAAAATAAAGCAGATATTGAATATCCCTTTGAGCATGGTGAAGTTATTAATTACGCTTTGGATGGTGTATCAATACACCCAATCACAACAAAGTTACAGGCGTCCTTCCTAACACAATTGCCAGAGAGGTATGAAACTGCTCAGTGATTTCACCATGAGAACACTGGAGATTTTAAAACAGTTACCGAGTTTAATGGCTGTGATAGGAGAAAACTGAAGATGGATCAACAACATTGTTGTTACTCCACAATACTAACCTAAATTACTGAGGGAACAGAAGGAATTATTCCAAAACATGCATCCTGTCTGCAACAAGGCAACAAGGCACTAAAGTACTACTGCAACATGTGGAAAAGAAAACAACTTTTTGTCCTCAATACAAAGCATTATATTTGGGACAAATCCTAAACAACACATCATTGAGTACCACTCTCAAGCATGGTGGTGGCTGCATCATATTGTCGGTATGCTCATCATCGGCAAGGCCTAGGGTGTTTTACTAGGATAGTAATAAACAGAATAGAGCATCCTAGAAGAAAACCTGGTTCAGTCGGGCTTTCCGACAGACACTGGGAGACAAATTCACCTTTCAGCAGGTCGATAACCTAAAACTCAAGGCCAAATAGTAGACTGGAGCTGATTACCAAGACAACATTGAATGTTCCTGAGAGGCATAGTTACAGTTTTGACTTAAATCATCTTGAAAATCCATGGCAAGACTTGAAAATGGCTGTCTAGCTATGATCAACAACCATCTTGACAGAGCTTGAAGAGTTTAGAAAAACATAATCGGCAAACATTGTACAGGTGTGCAAAGCTCTTAGAGACTTACGCAAATAGACTGACAAATGTAATCACTGCCAAAGGTGATTCTAACATGTACTGACTCAGGGGGTTGAATACTTATCTAATCAAGATATACTGTATATATTAGAGTTTTATTTTTCATCATCTTAAAAAAATGTCTTCCACTTTGACATTACAGAGTATTCTGTGTAGATCACTGAAAAGAAAATGAAATCCATTTTAATCCCAATTTGTGACGCAACAAAATGTGGAAGGGGTGTGGATACTTTCTTAAGGCTCTGTATCTGCAGACAGGACTGACAATTGAATTAGTCAATAAAAGTCATTTGTTTCAGTTGAGTAAATCTCTTTTCCTGTTCTGAAGTGCAGTACGCGTACTGTATCATCGAATTTGAGTATTGCCTACATGTGAATGTTACGACTTGTTGCCATGTAGGGGATGGCATTTAGGTAGCTTATGCAAATCATTTTTCTTATATTTATAGTGCAGACGTGCTACGGAGTTTGCTGCCTTGTGGCGGACTTACACCAGAAACCACCCGCTGAGGCCAAATCAGGTGTGTGGCTACGACGGAAATGAAGTCAACGCTGGTTACACAATGAGGCTTGTAGGCCTGCGTCTCCTTCGCCATGTGGGGCTGGGGGGGGGGTCTCTGAGGACCTGTGGGAGTGTGTTTCCCACCACCCTCAATTTACAGACAGCTGGAAATTCTGATAAGACATGACAACCCTGGGGATGGCAAACCCAAGTCAAATATTTGCTGTCAATATTTAGTCTTGTTCGTCTTTCCACCAAAAACTCATTTAATAGAGTGTATTTTAGTTTTATAGTCAGAACCATCAACCCACTGTGGTGCTCAAATGAAATGAACTGCGAGTCTCAATCTATTTTGACAGTCTCTGAAAACTAATAAGCTGGCTGATATTAAATGTTAGCACAGTATTCAAGAAATGCGCAACAAGAACGGTGGAAAGGTAGAATGATCGATGCTTTGTGGGGGTGGTGAGTACATTGTATTGAGTAGATTGAATTATCTTTCCAACTTGCACTATGATACATTGCACACTTGTTATAGTAATAAGAACAGTAGCACATTAATGTAGTGCTACAGGTTCTAATAACTGTGTTATTGTAATAAGAACAGTAGCACATTATAATGTAGTGCTACAGGTTCTAATAACTGTGTTATTGTAATAAGAACAGTAGCACATTATAATGTAGTGCTACAGGTTCTAATTACTGTGTTATTGTAATAAGAACAGTAGCACATTATAATGTAATGCTACAGCTTCTAATTAATGTGTTATTGTAATAAGAACAGTAGCACATTATAATGTAATGCTACAGGTTCCAATTACTGTGTTATTGTAATAAGAACAGTAGCACATTATAATGTAGTGCTACAGGTTCTAATTACTGTGTTATTGTAATAAGAACAGTAGCACATTATAATGTAGTAATACAGGTTCCAATTACTGTGTTATTGTAATAAGAACAGTAGCACATTATAATGTAGTGCTAGAAGTTATTTTTGCATTGCTGGTCTCTTTCTCTCTACCTGTCTGTTTGTTTAAACTGAGAAACAATACAATCAGTATTCAATGGATATTTTTTTCTGTACATAAAAGGTTCAACTAGAGTACTATTTATGTCACATATTCCTTGTACAGACCCCAGAACAAAACCCTGTAAAAAGGAACTATGTTCTGGAAATGCACTTCACAAACCTTCCTTGTCACTGGCAATATAAAGTGCTTTTAGTTTTCCATCCAAAATATTTTTCCCGGTCACACAAAAAAAGCCTTCTTGCAGCAAAGTGCATCTGAGTAATTCTTGAAGAGGAAGAACCCTTTTTCCAAACTACCACTCATGTTGATGGATATATTTTGAGGCATTTTGTTTTTGTACAGTATGTACCCACAAACTCACAGGCAAAGTAGAGTGAGGCCTGATGAAGAGGATGTGTTAGTGTGCCAGTGAGTGTGTAGATGTTGTATGGTTGAAATGTGCTCTCAAAGACATTTGGTCAATTTTCCCACAGGGTACTGCTTGGTCTCATGTACAGTGCAGGTGAATGAACCACAGTTATAAAGAACATACCAACCCACCATGTCCTAATCTATTCACTCCTCTGGTATGGTTGATGTAACATGAGTAAGGTCCCTCGTCCATGCCTGGCATGGGGTCAGGTTGTCTTCATTATCATAGCACTGCTCATGCATGTCTTCCTAATGAGCTCACAGATGGAAGCGATTCCTGTGGCTGAAAGGCCCAGCTACTCTGACTGACTGACACACCCACTGGAGCGGCTTATTGGGGTAGTTAACTCTCTGGTCACTGGTCTACACGAGTAGATACTTGTCTGGCTATCAGAGGTTCTGCATTCTGCCATGGGACAGGTAACAGTTAGTGTGTTTTTCTGTGGTTACAGATGACATTGACCTAAGGAGGAAGGGATGATTGTGATATGCTAGCTTACACATTGTTACAGCGGTGCTATGTGAATGCCTCCATACAGCCGTTAAACATTAGCTAGTGTAAAGCATAGCAGTTCCGTTTTCAACTAACCTGTTCTTAGCGATAGTTTCTTCATTCTCGATTCAGGAGAAAAATGTATCTGATAAATGTCTGTGTCCAGTTGGTTCTCTAAAAACCAGAGAATTTTCATAAAGATATTTAATCCACATTTTGTATTGAGTGAGAAACGCTTCTTGCATGTGTGTAGATCTTTGTTCTGGTCTCACTGTGTGATGCGCTCTCATCTACGTCTACACCTGGCGGTGGGTGCTTCGCATAGAAACGACAAGTTCCTGCAAAGACATTGGGAAATGCAAGATGTCTGGCAGCTAAAATGACAAAGGAACTCCTCACTCTGCACAACGTGTAACGGCGTTCGTCTGTTGAAGGAAGAGAGTCGGACCGAAATGCAGCGTGTTTGTTACTCATGATCTTTAATGAATGAAAACGAAACGATACATGAAATAACTCAATACAAAAACAACAAACGGAACGTGAAACCTATTACAGCCTATCTGGTGAACACTACACAGAGACAGGAACAATCACCCACGAAATACAAAGCGAAACTATGGCTCCCTAAATACGGTTCCCAATCAGAGACAACGAGAATCACCTGACTCTGATTGAGAATCGCCTCAGGCAGCCAAGCCTATACAACACCCATAATCAGCCGCGATCCCAAATACTACAAACCCCAATACGAAAAACAACATATAAACCCATGTCACACCCTGGCCTACCCAAACATATAACAAAAACACAAAATACAATGACCAAGGCGTGACACAACGTGGATTTAATATCTTACTAAAACATGCTCTGTTTTTTTGGAGAACCACCTGTAACTGTACACTGACATTTATAGGATACACTTTTCTCCCGAATCGAAAATGAAAAAGTACCACCAAGAAAGAACAGGTTAGTTTAAAATGTGCCTGCTATGCTTTACCCTGGCTAATGTGTAACGGCTGTATGGAAGCATTCACATAGCACCGCCATAAAACGCTTTCGCTAGTGATAATCTAGTATCCAGTAATCAATAGTTCTTAATGATCTGTAGTTTACAAGACTCTGGGACCATCTATATAGCATAGTTATGGCAAACTAAACATTTTAACAAATGTGTTACACTCTGTACAAGCACATTGATTGTACCACTGGTGCAGTTCATGTAGGTACATAATGGCTTTCTCCATGCAGCCTCAGTGTCTGCACCTGTGTCTTTCCAGACCAAACCTGTAATGAAGTATAATCTCCTGACATAGCAGCAGACACTCTCAACACCTTCCATCCATCACCTACTCACAACTCACCTTATACAGTATCTGAACTAAAACACAAGATTGTCATATACTGTAGTTATACACCACTTCAGATTAGTGTCTTTCATTTCAATCAAAGTATAATTTCAAATTCATCCAAGAAATAATGGCCTTCCATTTTACGTAGCAGACACTTTCTTAACGGGTTGTACATTTGAGAAGATAATGAAACACTAAATTAAATAATTGAACAAAGGTTGTTGATTAGAAAAGTATAATATCATGTCACTTTCTATTCAGATCATCTCTGAATGATGATAAAAAGGTTGTTGGGACTTCAGTGTGGCTTTTTACATTATTGATCAAAGACTGCTGTTGGAAAAACGTATCTGTTATGGCTTTACATCTCCTGCTATACTGTGGATAAAGAGATACCTGTCTAACAGAACACAGAGGGTGTTCTTTAATGTAAGCCTCTCCAACATAATCCAGGTAAAATCAGGAATTCCCCAGGGCACCTGTTTAGGCCCCTTACTTTTAAAAATCTTTATTAACAACTTTTGAGCAAAGCCAGTGTGTCTATGCATGCGGATGACTCAACACTATACATGTCAGCTACTACATAGACTGAAATGACTGCAACACTTACGAAAGAGCTGCAGGTAGTTTCAGAATGTGTGGCAAGGAATAAGTTAGTCCTAAATAGTTCAAAAACTAAAAACATTGTATTTGGGACAAATCATTCACTAAATCCTAAACTAAAATAAATCTTGTACTGAATAATGTGGAAATTGAGCAAGTTGAGGAAACTAAACTGCTTGCAGTAACCCTGGATTGTACACTGCCATGGTCAAAACATATTGATACAACAGTAGCTAAGGTGGGGAGAAGTCTATCCCGAATAAAGCGCTGCTCTGCCTTCTTTACAATACTATCAACAAGGCACGTCCTACAGGCCCTAGTATTGTCACACCTTGACTACTATTCAGGAGTGTGGTCAGGTGCCACAAAGAGGGACTTGGGAAAATTACAATTGGATCAGAACAGGGCAGCACGGCTGGCCCTTAAATGTACACAGAGAGCTAACATTAATAATATGCATGTCAATCTCTCCTGGCTCAAAATGGAGGAGAGATTGACTTCATCACTACTTGTTTTTGTAAGATTTGTTGACAAACTGAATGTACCCAGCTGTCAGACACCCATGCATACCCCACAGGACAGAGGTCTCTTCACAATCTCCAAGTCCAGAACAAGATATGGGAGGCACACAGCACTACATAGAGCCATGACTACATGGAACTCTATTCCACATCAGATAACTGATGCAAGCAGTAGAAATAGGTAAACAGGTAAAAATACACCTTATGGAACAATGGGGACTGTGAAGATACACACACAAAGGTACAGACACACGCATACGCACAAAGGTGCTAGCAAACGCACTCTACACACGTACATTGTAATATTGTTGTATGGTGGTATTATGCATTTTCAATTGTAGATATGTAGTGGGGTAATAATGTTATATGATACTGTTTTATATGTCATTTAAGTGCCTTAATGTGTTTGGACCTCAGGAAGAGTCTAATGGGGATCCCTAATAAATACAAATACAAAACTGAGTTATGGGTAACTGGTGAAAATCAGTGCAGTAGGCTTCCACTGTAATTACATTACAGTCTGAAAATGACCCTGCTAAAACAGGCTCTTTCCGGTTCATATTAGAAGTAGTTGAACAGGTGGTGGTGGCAGACACAGACAGCCTATTTGAAGCCACTGTGACACTGGGTGTAAACTGGGAGCATCTAATCCACTCTCCAACAATGTTCCTGGGGAGCTATACCACAGACAGGAGACAGATATTTCAGCGGATGTATAAATGTGAAGCATCCTGTTGGCGTTTCCACAATCTACCAAATATGGTGATGAGACGGAGCTCAGTGGCCAGCAGTGGGAGAAGATGGAACGAGATGGATTGTGGCAAACATTCCGCAAATTTTCTCATCGAAGAAACATTTTCCCTCCATACAGTTTTCTGTTTCCAAAACTAGAATCTGTAACAAACAGAGTGGACTGCGTTTTGTTGACTTTACCCTTTGCCAAAGGTTGAAAATATTGCATTGTTTAGGAGGAGTGCAAAGGCGAATTGAGTTATTGCACACGCCCACTTCACAGAGTAGGCGTTCTCTAACGGAAATATGCAAATAAATGCTAGAATGCACCAATAGGATCTCACTAGCTCGTACTTAGCTCTGCCCACCTCCTTGCTTCTTCTGCCCACTATGATTAATTTGCTCCCATTGGAAACGACAGGCTTTGATCTATCTGGGGTTAGTTATAAAAACCTCTTTGGCTATACTCTTCTATAGGTTTTCACTCTAATCCCAGTTGTAACTAACCTGATTCATTTTATCAACCAGCTAATTATTAGAATCAGTTGTGCTAGTGGAGTGAAAGCCTACAGGATGATAGCTCTCCAGGAAGAGAGCCCTGATCTAATCAAAGGTCTCGTGCTCTAGTCATAAACGCAAGAATGGCAACATCATCCTGCCAGTCTCCGATACATGACAAGCAAGCAGCCGATTACTATGAAAACGAGGACACATTTATGATTGTTGCCCTTTCCCAGGATTACATTGGTCACAGCGTTGCCAAGACAACAGCAATTAGCAGGGACTGGGTTACCAGGCAGACAGTGGCTATAACTCTATGCACCTCGTAGCCATAGCAACCAAGGTCAGGCCAACAGCTCGTCTGCTGGCTCCTTAGCTGTGCGACAGAACACACATTTTCCACATGAAGGCCTTGCCTGATCATACTGTGTGACTAAACATACAGTAAATAAGCATGGGGTGTCTGACTGAGTCCATTCATTAATAACAAGTATTTTTATAGATATTAATGTTCATGTTATTTTACAAGACCACACCTTTAACCTCTGCCAATTAGACCTACATTAGAATGTAATGCAGTGTGTTTGTCAATGAGATCATCTCCTGCACATTGTTCATACTTACTCATATTTTACTGTCACCTTTTCTTCTACATGAGTAAATAAATCTCAAATAAAGTGCACCCCCTTACAGAAAAAAGATTGCAGTCAGAGTGCAGTTTAACTCCAGTACAAAACAAGACGTAAGGGTGGGTTTACTTCCAATGCAAAGAAGGGAAAAACAGCCTACCTTACGCGCCATCACTCACTCCAATGCTAGATTTCACTCTACTGTGAAACCTAATGAGCTCTGACTACAAGAGATTAAAATTATTCTACATGAGGAAATATGACAAATGAATCAACTGGCTTCTGGAACCCCTACCTATCCTCTCATCACCATCACCACTACCCCCTCCCGTCCCCCCCCTCCTGTCGCCCATACCCATCCCAGCAGCAAAATCCTCCCCCAGCTGTCCAGCGGGTGTTTGAATGTGTTCAATTAGCCTGTGTAACCAGAGGCAGGGTGAACACTTAATCCCAGAGCACCTGCTGTCTGTTCACAGGTTAACCCCAGAGAGCTGGGCCTCTGACGGGGGCAGGCAGGATATCACTGCGCTTGACCATTTGTGCAGCTGCCCTGGACTTACTCCCACTATCTGATTCTAGTTTATTTTAGAGCAGGGTGACAGGCAACCAGCTGGGCATCACATTTATGATTAATGCATGTATTCTTACATTTGGTTAATAAGATATGTTTCAGTAATGATTTCTTACTGGAGAATGAGCTTGGACATTAAGGAGCACCACGCTATAGGTTTAGAAAGACGTCGAAGCCTACTGTAACGCTCACCTATCTGCCAAATACACTGAGTTATTCAGATGGGATACATACTGTAATGTAGGCTTCAATATTTCAGCCCTGACTCAAGCTGAAATCGATCAGTGAATGAACCAATGCACCTGGACACACCTTTGTATTCTGGAATAAAGCCTGGCTGTTACCACAATATGCATTTTTTTCCATTTGAGTCCATAGACCATCAACGCAGAGGCATTTAACCTTGAGATGTGCTTAGGTGGGAACAGTACAGAACACATCTGATGAATGTTAGTGGGCATGAATGTCATCACCTCTTTCACTTCACTGATAAATCTGTTGTAGAAAGAAGCCTTCTGTGATAGATGAGCTTGATAAAAAAAATCATCATAAAAAAAGGGGGAAATGGGTGAATAATGCAATCACACATAATCTCTGCCATTTCATGTTCTCAATCAAGTGCCCTGCAAATTTCACTTTTTCCCTGTTGTGAAAAACCGAGCTGATTGCATTTTTTTTTTGCATTTTTTTTGTCTTTTTGGTTCCGTTTTTCTGCAGTATCATTATGACTGAATTATATGAGAAAGGAGATACACTACATGGCCAAAAATATGTGGACACCTGCTCATCAAACATCTAATTCCAAAATCATGGGCATTAATATGGAGTTGGTCCCCCCTTTGCTGCTATAACAGCCTCCACTGTTCTGGGAAAAATGTCCACTAGATGTTGGAACATTGCTGCAGGGACTTGCTTCCGTTCAGCCACAACAGCATTAGTGAGGTTGGACATTAATATTGGGCGATTAGCACTGGCTAATCGCTGAGGTCAGGGCTCTGTGCAGGCCAGTCAAGTTCTTCTACAACGACCTCGCCAAACCATTTCTGTATAGACCTCGCTTTGTGCATGGAGACATTGTCATGTGGAAACAGGAAAGGGCCTTCCCCAAACTGTTGCCACAAAGTTGTAAATACAAAAATTGTCTAGAATGTCATTGTATGCTGTAGCATTAAGATTTCCCTTCACTGGAACTAAGGGGCCCGAACCATGAAAAACAGCCCCAGACCATTATTCCTCCTCCACCAAACTTTACAGTTGGCACTAGCATTCAGGCAGGTAACATTCTCCTTTTACCCGTCAAATCCAGGGTCGTCCCTCGGACTGCTAGAAAGTGAAGCGTGATTCATCACTCCAGAGAAAGCATTTCTACTGCTCCAGAGTCCAATGGCAGCGAGCTTCACACCACTCCGGCCAACACTTTGCATTGCTCATGGTGATCTTAGTCTTGTGTGCGGCTCCTCGGCCATGGAATCCCATTTCATGAAGCTCCCGAAGAACAGTTCTGACAGACGTTGCTTCCAGAGGCAGCTTGGAACTCGGTAGTGAGTGTTGCAACCAAAGACAGACTATTGGCAGTAGCACTCGGTGGTCCTGTTCTGTGAGCTTGAGTGCCCTACCACTTTGCGGTTGAGCTGTTGTTGCTCCTAGAACTTTCCAATACAGTTGACCGGAGCTGCTCTAGCAGGGCAGAAATGTGACGAACTGACTTGTTGGAAAGGTGGCATCCTATGACGATGCCAGGTTGATAGTCACTGAGCTCTTCAGTGCGGGCTTTTCTACAGCTAATGTCTGTCTATGAAGATTGCATGGCTGTGTGCTCGATTTTATACACTTGTCAGCAACATGTGTGGCTAAAATAGCCGAATCCACTCATTTGAAGGGCTGTCCACATACTTTTGATTATGTAGTGTACATGTACACAGACATACTCCCACTCCCACCCCCACAGAAAGTTACAGTCAAATCGCACCTCTTATTCCACTGCTCAACCGAGACTGTTCACTCCACAGTTTCTACAGGCAGAGAATCCCAAGAATGGCGAATCCAAGAATGCACAAGATATGTTTTTCCCCCATTTTTTTCCCATTAACGAGCAAGGTATGTTAGGTCAAATTCATACACCTTGGGGAAATTACTAGCATGGTTGCACACTCCCAATGGTGCCAACAGCAACCTGAGATAAAGCAGCACAAAAACTGTACATACAAATTGAATTTGTTCTTGGTAATACCATCTGCTGAACTGTAAATAGCATATTAAATGTATTCAAAATACGGCTACAGCTATGAGTGCACTGCAGTAGTACCCTCCTTTTAAAAGTATTCATACTTGGCTGTAAGCCGTCATTGTAAATAAGAATTTGTTCTTAAACTGACTTGCCTAGTTAAATAAAGGTTCAATGTAAAAAAAAATGGAAATTAAAGACTCTACTCTGTCTTGGCGCCCCAATGTTGGAACGAGCTTCCGCTGACATTAGGACAGCAGAGTCCGTGCATCTTCTGAAAACATCAAACCCTAACTCTTCACTGAAAATGTCACTTACTATAACTGAGATATTGTGGTTGTCTCACCTAGCTATCTTAAGATGAATGCACGAATTGTAAGTCACTCTGGATAAGTGTGCTAAATGATTAAAGCATTTAAAGAAATGTTGACTTTTTGTCTGTGGTATTTTCTAAGAAAAGGGGCATTATACCTGTAGAAGACACATTATTTGTGGTATTTAAATTCTAATATGAACTAGGTTAGCAACATACAGTAGCTAACTAAGTGGTGTGAATACAGCCATTGTCTTAAATGTGTACTTCAAAAAGAGGGAAGTGGATTACAAATGGGTTAAAGCTAACTTAACATGACCTGGAGCCTCATTTATCAACTGTGCGTACCTACAAATTATACCCCAAAACATGTGTGCTCCAGTTTTCATGCAAAAGTTGGCATTTATAAAAACTGAACTTGCCGTGAGAATCACCTTCCCGCAAACTTAGACCATGCATATGCAGTTTCTAGTGGTTAAAGTATTGCATTGCAACCAGACAAGTAGCCCAGTATTTTGTGCTAATGGGGTATATGATGGACATAATAACAAGATGCAATCATTTGCTGTTAGTTTATTTTTGCATTCTAAAATATACAGAACAAAAAGATAAACGCAACAATTAAAGTGTTGGTCCCACATTTCATGAGCCATATTAAAGATCCCAGACATTTTCCATACAAAAGAAAAGCTTATTGCTCTCAAACGTACACAAATGTGTTTACATTCCCGTTAGTGGGCATTTCTCCTTTGCCAAGATAATCCATCCAACTGGCCGGTGTGGCATATCAAGAAGCTGATTAAACAGCATGATTGTTACACAGGTGCACCTTGTGCTGAGGACAATAAAAGGCCACTCTAAAATGTGCAGTTCTGTCACACAACACAATACCACAGACGTCTCAAGTTTTTAGGGAGCGTGCAATTGGGATGCTGTCCACCAGAGTTGTTGCCAGAGAACTGAATGTTCATTCCTCTACCATAAGCCAACGTCATTTGAGAGAATTTGGCAGTACGTCCAAACGGCCTCACAACCGCAGACCACATGTAAGCACACCAGTCATGGACCTCCGCATCTGGCTTCTCACCTGCGGTATCGTCTGAAACCAGCCACCACAACAGCTGATGAAACTGAGGAGTATTTCCATCTGCAATAAAGCCTTTTTGTGGGGAAAAAAATAATTCTGATTGGCTGGGCATAGCTCCACAGTGGGTGGTCCTGGCTCCCAAGTGGGTGGGCCACCCATTGCTGCGCCTGCGCCCAGTCATGTGAAATCCATACATTAGGATCTGATGAATTTATTTCATTTGACTAATTTCCTTCTATGAACTGTAATTCAGTATAATCGTTGACAATTTGGCATGTTGCGTTTATATTCTTGTTCAGTATAATTAGAAATAGGCCTCTATTTGCTAGGCTATAATTTATTTAAACCCATGATCATTGCATAACAAATTCAGCACCTTTTCTGTGATGGTTTCATACTCACGAGGTACCCTATATGCCTACATCTAGGACACCATTCGTCCCATCTCTCGTTTAATTGGACCCACTTCACAGTAGTATTTCGCTGTATGCCATCCGATCCAGAGCGCAGTTGTTTAACGGTGGAATAGACGACTGTAGGTAGGCTACTTCCTTAGCTTAAGTCTGAATACTCTAATATCATACTTCGCGAGTAGGCAATATTTCATTTATAAACATAATAGCATACATATTATTTCCATACCATTGTAGAATAAATTCCTCACCTTTTCTGGCTACGGGTGCATATTCCCGAAGTAGCCATTGCCTCAACAAATTACCATATGTATCTCTCTTTTAATTGGGCCAATTAGATAGGCTATTATTTCAAGTATTTTGCCCCATGCATCAGAAAGGAATCGTGGATTATTACAGTAGAATTTAACAGATGAACAGACAATTTTATATGTTTCGTTGAAGTGTGTATGGCTACCACTAAGTAGACAATGTTTCAGCATTCGCGGGCAGTGCAGCATATATGTTCGAGAAAAACTACATGCCAACATTAGGCCCTATGAAATTCACAAACGATCGATGTACAGGTCCACAGCAATTTGCAATTGTTTTTGTATTTCAGAAACGTTTTGTCTGTCAGATAGCCTAGGCCTACTGCAAATGTCACTGCAAGTGTCATATTCTGCCGTCACCTCCAAAAACATTCGATCAAGTTAGCCATTGCTATTTCCTTTAGAAACGACTTAGGCCTAATTCCAATACGTCCAAAGTATACAGCAAATAATGGTGTTATTGTCGCTATAAAAAGGCGAATGGTGGGTGTTTTATATGCCGTTTTAATGCTCGTTCACGCGCGCAGTTTACGAAGGGGTCTGATTTATAACTGGAAACTAACTTTGGGACACAACAGCGGGAGTCTTGGTTGGACTCCCTGAAATGTCCATCGTTCTGGTGGTTGGCACAACATGTGAAAGTACTCGCAATTTTCAGTGTTCCACTGCATACTGTCATAAACAAATCCGACACCCCAAGTTCCCAGCTACTACCTAATCAACGCAACATTATCCCACCCCTGGTTAGCGACTATTGGCATATAAAGCTCAACCTAACAGTTATCGGCCAATTAATTTCCAGCAATATTGCCCTGTCTTGTCTGTGTGGTGCGCGCGTTTGTCTATCACTCTGTGTGTAGCCAGTTGATGTGATAACCGTCTTGTGGGTTGACATTAATACTTTCTCCAAAACCGTCAATTACATGTTATCCGCAGAATAGGCTTACCTGGCAGAAGTATATCACGAGTATGTATATCATTTGTATGTATTATTTGCTAACTTTGCCATGGAATGAGCAGCAGCAGTACATAACCATTTCCAGACCAGCACACCCCTCATTTGCTAGATGCGCAATTAAAGGGCCAGATGCACAATTAAAGTAGAATTACTTCCAGACCTTAAACAAAATGGTCTTCAGATGTGATTTAATCATTGACATTGACTCAGAACATCAAATTTCGTTGTTTCTCTATAAACAATTGCAATTTTGAGAGTACATTAAAACAATCTAAAACCAGGAAAAATAAAACTCAGAAAAGAACTTGGGAAAATATAAAACAGAATTTGAGGGAAAAAATATTATTTTATAGGGCCCCACTCAGTTGTTAATTAACCATTATTTTACCAGGTATATTGACAAAAGAACATGCACTACTTTCTCTTGTACACTAAGGACCTGGGAAGAGTTGCAGGGGAGAGGAGAAGAATGTGCTTATTTGAATGCTATAAAAAAAGAGTAACTCATGACATGTTAAAAAAAAAAATCATTTTTTTAAATAGCTCTCATGTTAGAATAGGTTGGAGAACCCAGCTCCAGGAACTTTACTTACCAGACGTAAAGTGAATTGTGTCAAATAAACGTCAGAATCCAAATTTTGTCAAAACCACACCATATTCCTGCGAAATTAGACAGCGGGCTGCCATTAGACCTTCATGTGAGACTTCCTACCACAAAATCTAACACTGTTTACACAGCAGGAATATGATGCGGTTTGAACAAAATTTGGATTCAGATGTTTATTTGATAGCGAGTGACACATTTCACTTTACTTCTGGTAAGTAGAGTTTCTAGAGACTATACATATGGTTTTCTTTACAGGAAACGTAATGTTTTGGTGAAGCCAGCTAAATTGTGTTAAGGTTATTTTCCGTCACCACCCCCTAGAACGATGCACATCTCAGCGAGTGCAACCAATATAAAGACTGTGTCTCACAATGTTGTGTCCCAAAGCTAACTGGAAACATACATATATTTTTGTATGTGCGCAATCTTTTCAGAAATGCCGCACACAGATATTTAATGTAGAACGGTTATATAAATGAGGCCCCTGAGCTACAAGGGGGCAATCAGGCTAATAACTAGGTCCACTCCGCAAAGCATATTATGAAAAATAGCTTTTACTGTAGCAAAATATTCATAATAACCTTAAAGAATCACAATCAATGATTAAATCACTTATTGAAATGAAACACAAAATAAAAATACATGTCTAAGAATAACATTTGACCAAAAACAAAGGTATGTGGTGATATGGAAAAGCAGATTTTGAGAGCAAGCCAAAACATATTTGGTCTTGAAAGGAATCCACCCCCCATCCCCCCATCCCAAGCTCCCCATTTCAACTTCAACTGGATCCTCCCACAGTCCAGCTTTATTTTGTTCCTCACACTAGGGGGAGAGGAAAAGGCAGAATGGCCGCTGTTTGCTCTACACAGTTCTCCAGGTCTAGTCCACTGCTTTCCTCTCATACACAGACGTGCCGCATATGGAAATTCACCACATACTCAGCGTTGGTCCTCTGTACTGAGATGGCGAACGGCTCAAAGGGGTGGAATGTGAAGGCCACCAGCCGCCGGACGGCATGGTTAATGGGCCGGCCCAGCAGGCCTGCCTGGATCTTGAACTTCAGCAATCCAGAGTCCCGAGCATAAAATCTACAGAGTTAATAAGAAAAACACAGTCTAAGCTTTTTCAAATGCAAGGGATACAATGAGATTTCTGTACTTACCCAGTCAGATGAAATAGTGGAAACCATGTTATGTCTCTGCGTGCAGTCTAAATTAAGTTAGAGATAGTCTTGCGAGCCAATGCTAACTAGCATTAGCGCAATGACAAAGTCTACAGGTGTGCTAGATTATGCATTGGAGAATCCCAAAAACGCAGTCAACACAGTGGATTCGTTTATTTTCTTTAACAAGCAAGATATCTTAGTTCTTAGATATTTTCATATTTTTGCATATGCTAGTATACCTTTAAACTTCCAGTCATTGCGCTAATGCTAGTTAGCATTGGCTCGCAAAACTACCCAACTTTCTTCATACTGCACGCAGATACAAAAAGGGTATCCACGAGTTCATCCAACTCTGTATAAGTAGAAGGGTTTAATTGCCAGAATCTCGCAGTATCTAAAAAAAAGGCTGTATCTAAGAACACACAGGTATACCAAAAGTTGTCATATAATGTATTTATATGTAGTTTACATTTCCAAACAAATGTAATACTTCCAATAACAAGAGAGTTTACCATAAAACTTCCATTAAACATTAAGTGCCCGGCCTCTTATAATGTCTGGGCATCGTTTCACAGTTTAGCTAATAATAACAATGAATGCTCGTCTTTAATACACGCCTGGTCAAAAAAGTGGAATTATGCATTCACTCATTTTGCCAGTCTGCTCCGGTGGAATCCAAGAGGAGCTCTATCTCGCTCTGAATGACTGATATCTTCAACACACACACAAGCAAATAAACACCGGTTCTATTAATTGACCGTTTTAGGGTAGAATTGATTGATTAAATGTATTATCTACCAGGGCACAACACACAAATGTTTATTTGACAGACAAACACATTTGATAAATCAGCATTATCTTGCCAGTGTTACCGGATAGGGTGGTCTCCACATGTTTTGGGCCGCTCCATCACAGATACCCACTTGTCGTCGTAGCTGAACAGGGAAAGATCCAGGTAGGGGCTGCTGCTGTAGGACTGAGCACTAATGGGCAGCTGTCCCAGCAGCCTCCTCACCGCCTCAGTGTGACCGCCATACTTTGCATTAACTATGGTGTCTTTGAACCTGACCAGGAGGGATAAACAGTAGGAATTCACATTGTCAATGGAACAAAAAAGGTGTAATTTCATAGTCACTTAGCAGAACAATTCGAAGGAATACTTTTTAGATGCTAATTCCTCTAAATCGGTTCAATTTACTAGCCTTTGGATTGTGCCACACAGTATGGAGTTATTTTCATGTTAGCCCTCTGGTAAAGCCTCCCTCCTCGACCAACAATACCTTCTCTGAACCTGCCGTGCAAAGTTGTTGCTGGAGGCTGAGCAGGGGAACTGAACAGCTTCGCTGTGGAGCGAAGCGTTCCGAAACAGGTCACAGAAGTTCTCAAACAGCTCCAGAAGTTTGTCAGAAGTGTTCTCAAAGACCGCCAACACCTCTGTCGACACCATGTTGTACACCACAAAGAAAGAGGGCTGAGAGAAGAGCAGGCAGATATGAAGTTAGGAATTAAAAGGATATGCACTTTCACATTAGCAAGAAATCATATTTGAAATATAGCTGCACTCGGAGACAGAATCAATATTTCAAATCAGAATACGTTTTCTACGCAATAGAGACTGAGCATGAGCCCCGACCTACAGTATAGGAGGAAGGTGGAATCCTATTAACCCGGCTCAGACGCTCGTCGTATGTGGCAGGGCTTGCAGATAGAGGATTACAAAGGGATACCCAGCCATGAGTTGCCCAGCAATGCAGAACTCCCAAACGAGCCAAATGCCTTTTATGCTCGCTTCGAGGAATATAACATTGCCTTGCGTGCAAGTCCAGGTTTGTCCGCATAACTATGTCAACCAGCTCTCCATGGCCAATGTGAGCAAAACGCTTAAACAGATGAACAATCACAGACGGAATACCAGGGTGCGTTCACAAAGCATGCGCAGACCAGCCGGCAAGTGTCTTCAGAGACATTTTCAATCTCTCCTTGTCCCAGTCTTCAATCCCAACATGTTTCAAACTGACCACCATTGTCCCAGTTCCCCAAGTACTCCAAGGTAACCTTCCTAAATGACCATCGCCCTGTAGTACTCACATCTATGATTATGAATTGCTTTGAAAAGCTGGTCATGACACACATCAACACCATCATCCCAGACACCCTAGAACCACTCCAATTTGCATACCGCCCCAACAGACCCACAGATGATGCAATCTCAATTGCACTTCAAACTGCCCCTCTCCCACCTGGACAAGAGGGGAAATAACTACCATAATTGCTGGACTATTAAGAGCACCTGAATATAAACCGCACCCACTGAATTATTAAAAAATATGTATTTTGTACATAAATAAACCGCACATGTCTATAAGCCGCAGGTGCCTACCGGTACAATGAAACAAATGAACTTTACACAGCCTTTAAACGAAACACGGCTTGTAACAAAAATTAAAGTGGCCTACCAAGAAAGTCATTGGTCACTATCTTCCTCCTCCTGTGCACTGAAACCACTGAAGCCATCTCCTTCGGTGTCGGAGTTGAATAGCCTCAGAATTGCTTCATCCGATGTTGGATCGTTTTCATTGTCGCTCTCGTCACTTTCATCCAGAGGCAAATACCCCGCTGAGCTCATGCTGCCCCTTCAACAAGCAGCAGTCCAGCCTTTCGAAACCCGTTGATGATAGTGGATTTTTTGACAATGCTCCACGCTGTCAGGACCCACTGACAGACTTGACCATAAGTTACTCTTCGCATGCGGCCCGTTTTAGTGAAGGATTTCTCCCCACTTGTCATCCAAGCCTCCCACTGAACAAGGAGCGCCACCTTAAATGCACAATTTACACTGATGTCGAGTGGCTGCAAATACTTTGGACCATCTGCTTTTCTTCCCTCTGAAAGCTGTTGTTGTATTTTGTTGTCTTTTTGCACAGTTCCTCACGCAGTTCCTCACGCTGCTTTCCAACATCTTATCATCGACTCATTAAGGCCAAGCTCCCGTGCAGCAGCTCTATTTCCTTTTCCAACAGCCAGATCAATCGCCTTCAACTTGAAAGCTGCATCATATGCATTTCTCCGTGTCTTTGCCATGATGAGGGTGACAAAATTACTACCGTAATCAGAATGATGGGAAGTTTGAGCACGCTCGATTTACGTCACATTATGTGACGGTACTCAGTTTTTTGGCGGCATGAATCTTGTGAAAGCGGGAAAAATCCATAAATTAGCCGCGTCATTGTATAATCCGCAAGGTTCACAGCGTGGGAATAAAGTAGCTGCTTATAGTCCAGAAATTACGGTATGTGAGAATGCTGTTCATAGACTACAAGCTCAGCATTCAACACCATAGTCCCATCCAAGCTCTGGGACTGAACCACTCCCTCTGCAACTGGATCCTGGGAACTTATTCATCAATATTGTGTAGAAGCTATTCTAAGACTTCACATGACTGGATAGGGTTGCAGCTGTGGGTGGGCATAGGCCAACCACAGCTGCAACCCCATCCAGTCATGTGAAGTCTTAGAATAGGTTCTACACAATATTGATTAATAAGGTCCCAGGGCATAGGCCAACACACTTGGGAGCCCGGTCCAGCCAATCAGAATGAGTTTTTCCCCCACAAAAGGGCTTTATTACAGACATAAATACTCCTCAGTCTCATTGGCTATCAGGGTGATGAGCAAAACTGCACATTTTAAAGTGGCCTTTTATTGTCCCCAGCACAAGGTGCACCTGTGTCATGATCATGCTGTTTAATCAGCTTCTTGTTATGCCACACCTGTCAGGTGGACGGATTACTAACAGAGATGTAAACAAATTTGTGCAGAACATTTGAGAGAAGTAAGCTTTTTGCACGTATGAAACATTTCTAGGATCTTTTATTTCAGCTCATGCAACACTTTACATGTTGCCTTTATATTTTTGTTAAGTGTATATATGGTCAAAATCATCCCTTTAACCCGTACCATTAAATACAGACTGAAATAGGAGGTGCTAGTGTCAGAGATTGAGTACAATCAAAAGGTTTTATTTGGCTAGCTCAGTTGTGGCTTGCTCAGTTGTGGCTTATCTCAATATTTTATAGTATACCAACAATGATTTCACTTTCACACGTAGTCCTACAGTACCTCTAATTTACAAATGACCTATACTTTATATGGATTATCCTAACAAATGACCTATACTTTATATGGATTATCCTTTCAAAGTACCTATACTTTATATGGATTATCCTAACAAATGACCTATACTTTATATGGACTATCCTAACAAATGACCTATACTTTATATGGATTATCCTTTCAAAGTACCTATACTTTATATGGACTATCCTAACAAATGACCTATACTTTATATGGATTATCCTTTCAAATGACCTATACTTTATATGGATTATCCTTTCAAAGTACCTATACTTTATATGGATTATCCTAACAAATGACCTATACTTTATATGGACTATCCTAACAAATGACCTATACTTTATATGGATTATCCTAACAAATGACCTATACTTTATATGGATTATCCTTTCAAAGTACCTATACTTTATATGGATTATCCTAACAAATGACCTATACTTTATATGGATTATCCTTTCAAATGACCTATACTTTATATGGACTATCCTAACAAATGACCTATACTTTATATGGACTATCCTAACAAATGACCTATACTTTATATGGACTATCCTAACAAATGACCTATACTTTATATGGACTATCCTAACAAATTACCTATACTTTATATGGATTATCCTAACAAATGCACTGATGTGGTCAAATTGGCGTTTTTTTTAACCTTTATTGAACTAAGCAAGTGAGTTAAAAACAAATTCTTATTTTCAATGATGGCCTAGGAACAGTGGGTTAACTGCCTGTTCAGGGGCAGAATGACAGATTTATACCTTGTCAGCTCGGGGATTTGAACTTGCAACCTTTCAGTTACTAGTCCAATACTCTAAACACTAGGCTACCCTGCCGTCCCGATGTCAAAGGCATGTCAAGATATGTTGCATGAATTCCTGTACCCGCTTTAAGTTACAGTTTTACTGTGAACACAGGCTGTACCCGCTTTAAGTTACAGTTTTACTGTGAACGCAGGCTGTACCCGCTTTAAGTTACAGTTTTACTGTGAACACAGGCTGTACCCGCTTTAAGTTACAGTGTTACTGTGAACACAGGCTGTACCCGCTTTAAGTTACAGTTTTATAAGTGGCCAAGTAGGCTACTGTGGCAATTTGATCATCAGGTAGGCCTACCATAGTGGCCTATCATCAAAAACAATGGAGAAAATGCATCCCATTACATTTTAACATGGAAATAGCTGTTCTTCAATGAATAGGACTACATTCCATGAGACTTGTGAAAAAAACATGCAGGGCTTGACATTAACCTGCTTATCCACTTGTCCTTTAGACAAGGAGGTGACTGAAAATGGTGTTGTTTGATGCAAGAAACCACTTTACAAAATAAAATGTATTATTATTCCCATACCATTATTACAGAGAATCAGACACATTATGCTCCCCTCTGCCTATTGGCTACTTAGTTTATTCAAGCCTGTCTCAAAATACAACACTGCCCCCTTAACACATAAAAAGAGCTCTCTAGCTGACTCACTTTTCAAAGATGTCTAGAAATGTACACACATTTCGTGCTCTTGTAGGAAGCAATCACTCTCCTATTGCTGGCAACAAATGATCTATAACTGAGCTACTAACTCACTAACTAGCAAAGGATATGAACAAAATGTGCACACGTGGCTACATGCAGCTGTTGCTTTGATCTCAAAACAAGCGCATCTACTCACGACCACAGCTGTAAAGACAGTCCAGATCAAAGTAAATGGCACAGATCCATATATGGCAATGGTCTATTTGCATAAAGGTCTACTGCACCTCTGATTGGTTATGCTGCACTGGTCTATGTAGAGTACTGTCTGATTAGTGTGTGTCAATGCAATAGAATCCTATTCCGACGTGTTCTGCCTACAACAGCCAGGTGGCTAAATAATCAATTAATGGCACCTGAACTATCTGCACTGACTATCTTGTACTGACACTACGCACACTCACTAGACTATGAAAACACACTCACTAGACTATAAAAACACACTCACTAGACTATGAAAACACAATCACTAGACTATATATACACACTCACTAGACTATAAAAACACACTCACTAGACTATATATACACACTCACTAGACTATAAAAACACACTCACTAGACTATAAAAACACACTCACTAGACTATAAAAACACACTCACTAGACTATATATACACACTATATATACACACACACTCACTAAACTATATACAGTGGGGAGGACAAGTATTTGATACACTGCCGATTTTGCAGGTTTTCCTACTTACAAAGCATGTAGAGGTCTGTAATTTTTATTATAGGTACACTTCAACTGTGAGAGACTGAATCTAAAACAAAAATCCAGAAAATCACATTGTATGATTTTTAAGTAAATCATTTGCATTTTATTGCATGACATAAGTATTTGATACATCAGAAATGCAGAACTTAATATTTGGTACAGAAACCTGTGTTTGCAATTACAGAGATCATACGTTTTGTAACGGTTTTCATGTGGTGAAGGAGAGTCGGACCAAACTGTAGCGTGTAGATTGCGATCCATGTTTAATAAACAACGTAGACACGAAAAAACACAAACACTACAAAACAATAAACGTAACGAAAACCGAAACAGCCTATACTTTGTGTAAACTAACACAGAACAAGGACATCAGGACACTAAGGACAATCACCCACAACACAACCAAAGAATATGGCTGCCTAAATATGGTTCCCAATCAGAGACAACGATAAACACCTGCCTCTGATTGAGAACCACTTCAGACAGTCATAGACTTACCTAGAACAACCCACTAAGCTAAAATCCCACTACATACACACCACATACAAAAACCCATGTCACACCCTGGCCTGACCAAATACATGAAGATGAACACAAACTACTTCGACCAGGGCGTGACACATTTCCTGTAGTTCTTGACCAGGTTTGCACACACTGCAGCAGGGATTTTGGCCCACTCCTCCATACAGACCTACTCCAGATCCTTCAGGTTTCGGGGCTGTCGCTGGGCAATACGGACTTTCAGCTCCCTCCAAAGATGTTCTATTAGGTTCAGGTCTGGAGACCTTGAGATGCTTCTTACGGAGCCAGTCCTTAGTTGCCCTGGCTGTGTGTTTCGGGTCGTTGTCATGCTAGAAGACCCAGCTATGACCCATCTTCAATGCTCTTACTGAGGGAAGGAGGTTGTTGGCCAAGATCTCGCGATACATGGCCCCATCCATCCTCCCCTCAATACGGTGCAGTCGTCCTGTCCCCTTTGCAGAAAAGCATCCCCAAATAATGATGTTTCCACCGCCATGCTTCACGGTTGGGAAGGCTCTCTTCTTGTCTCATCAGACCACATGACCTTCTCCCATTCTTCCTCTGGATCATCCAGAACGTCATTGGCAAACTTCAGACGGGCCTGGACATGCGCTGGCTTGAGCAGGGGGACCTTGCGTGCACTGCAGGATTTTAATCCATGATGGCGTAGTGTGTTACTAATGGTTTTCTTTGAGACTGTGGTCCCAGCTCTCTTCAGGTCATTGACCAGGTCCTGCTGTGTAGTTCTGGGCTGATCCCTCACCTTCCTCATGATCATTGATGCCCCATGAGGTGAGATCTTGCATGGAGCCCCAGACCAAGGGTGATTGACAGTCATCTTGAACTTCTTCCATTTTCTAATAATTGCGCCAACAGTTGTTGCCTTCTCACCAAGTTGCTTGCCTATGGTCCTGTAGCCCATCTCAGCCCTGTGCAGGTCTACAATTTTATCCCTGATGTCCTTACACAGCTCTTTGATACTGGCCATTGTGGACAGGTTGGAGTCTGTTTAATTGAGTGTGTGGACAGGTGTCTTTTATACAGGTAATAAGTTCAAACAGGTGCAGTTAATACAGTTAATGAGTGGAGAACAGGAGGGCTTCTTAAAGAAAAACTAACAGGTCTGTGAGAGCCATAATTGTTACTGGTTGGTAGGTGATCAAATACTTATGTCATGCAATAAAATGCAAATTAATTACTTAAAAATCATACAATGTGATTTTCTGGATTTTTGTTTCAGATTCCAACTCTCACAGTTGAAGTGTACCTTTGATAAAAATTACAGACCTCTACATGCTTTGTAAGTGGGAAAACCTGCAAAATCGGCAGTATGTCAAATACTTGTTCTCCCCACTGTATACACACTCACTAGACTATATATATATACACACACTCACTAGACTATATATACAGTGGGGCAAAAAAGTATTTAGTCAGCCACCAATTGTGCAAGTTCTTCCACTTAAAAAGACGAGAGAGGCCTGTAACTTTCATCATAGGCACACTTCAACTATGACAGACAAAATGAGAAAATAAATCCAGAAAATCACATTGTTTACAAATTATGGTGGAAAATAAGTATTTGGTCACTTACAAACAAGCAAGATTTATGGCTCTCACAGACCTGTAACAACTTCTTTAAGAGGCTCCTCTGTCCTCCACTCGTTAGCTGTATTAATGGCACCTGTTTGAACTTGTTATCAGTATAAAATACATCTGTCCACAACCTCAAACAGTCACACTCCAAACTCCACTATGGCCAAGACCAAAGAGCTGTCAAAGAACACCAGAAACAAAATTGTAGACCTGCACCAGGCTGGGAAGACTGAATCTGCAATAGGTAAGCAGCTTGGTTTGAAGAAATCAACTGTGGAAGCAATTATTAGGAAATGGAAGACATACAAGACAACTGATAATCTCCCTCGATCTGGGGCTCCACGCAAGGTCTCACCCCGTGGGGTCAAAATGATCACAAGAAAGGTGAGCAAAAATCCCAGAACCACACGGGGGGACCTAGTGACTGACCTGCAGAGAGCTGGGACCAAAGTAACAAAGCCTACCATCAGTAACACACTATGCCGCCAGGGACTCAAATCCTGCAGTGCCAGACGTGTCCCCCTGCTTAAGCCAGTACATGTCCAGGCCCGTCTGAAGTTTGCTAGAGAGCATTTGGATGATCCAGAAGAAGATTGGGAGAATATTGGGAGAATGTCACATGGTCAGCTGAAACCAAAATATATATATATATTTTTTTTTGGAGGACAAATAATGCTGAGTTGCATCCAAAGAACACCATACCTACTGTGAAGCATGGGGGTGGAAACATCATGCTTTGGGGCTGTTTTTCTGCAAAGGGACCAGGACGACTGATCCGTGTGAAGGATAGAATGAATGGGGTCATGTATCGTGAGATTTTGAGTGAAAACCTTCCATCAGCAAGGGCATTGAAGATGAAACTTGGCTGGGTCTTTCAGCATGACGATGATCCCAAACACACCGCCCAGGCAACAAAGGAGTGGCTTCGTAAGAAGCAGTTCAAGGTCCTGGAGTGGCCTAGCCAGTCTCCAGATCTCAACCCCATAGAAAATCTTTGGAGGGAGTTGAAAGTCCGTGTTGCCCAGCAACAGCCCCAAAACATCACTGCTCTAGAGGAGATCTGCATGGAGGAATGGGCCAAAATACCAGCAACAGTGTGTGAAAACCTTGCAGACTTACAGAAAACGTTTGACCTCTGTCATTGCAAGTATTGAGATAAACTTTTGTTATTGACCAAATACTTATTTTCCATCATAATTTGCAAATAAATTCATTAAAAATCCTACAATGTGATTTTCTGCAAAAACTTCTTATTTTGTCTGTCATAGTTGATGTGTACCTATGATGAAAATTACAGGCCTCTCATTTTTTTAAGTGGGAGAACTTGCACAATTGGTGGCTGACTAAATACCTTTTTGCCCCACTGTATACAAACTCACTAGACTATATATACATACACATACTATATATACACACTCACTAAACTACACTGCTCAAAAAAATAAAGGGAACACTAAAATAACACATTCTAGATCTGAATGACTTAAATATTCTTATTAAATACTTTTTTCTTTGCATAGTTGAATGTGCTGACAACAAAATCACACAAAAATTATCAATGGAAATCAAATTTATCAACCCATGGAGGTCTGGATTTGGAGTCACACTCAAAATTAAAGTGGAAAACCACACTACAGGCTGATCCAACTTTGATGTAATGTCCTTAAAACAAGTCAATATTAGGCTCAGTAGTGTGTGTGGCCTCCACGTGCCTGTATGACCTCCCTACAACGCCTGGGCATACTCCTGATGAGGTGGTGGATGGTCTCCTTAGGGATCTCCTCCCAGACCTGGACTAAATCATCCGCCAACTCCTGGACAGTCTGTGGTGCAACGTGGCGTTGGTGGATGGAGCGAGACATGATGTCCCAGATGTGCTCAATTGGATTCAGGTCTGGGGAACGGGCGGGCCAGTCCATAGCATCAATGCCTTCCTATTGCAGGAACTGCTGACACACTCCAGCCACATGAGGTCTAGCATTGTCTTGCATTAGGAGGAACCCAGGGCCAACCGCACCAGCATATGGTCTCACAAGGGGTCTGAGGATCTCATCTCTGTACCTAATGGCAGTCAGGCCACCTCTGGCGAGCACATGGAGGGCTGTGCGGCCCTCCAAAAGAAATGCCACCCCACACCATGACTGACCCACCGCCAAACCGGTCATGCTGGAGGATGTTGCAGGCAGCAGAACGTTCTCCACGGCGTCTCCAGACTGTCACATGTGTTCAGTGTGAACCTGCTTTCATCTTGGTGTTCTCTGGCAAATGCCAAACGTCCTGCACGGTGTTGGGCTGTAAGCACAACCCCCACCTGGGGACGTCGGGCCCTCATACCACCCTCATGGAGTCTGTTTCTGACCGTATGAGCAGACACATGCACATTTGTGGCATGCTGGAGGTCATTTTGCAGGGCTCTGGCAGTGCTCCTCCTACTCCTCCTTGCACAAAGGCGGAGGTAGCGGTCCTGCTGCTGGGTGGTTGCCCTCCTACGGCCTTCTCCACGTCTCCTGATGTACTGGCCTGTCTCCTGGTAGCGCCTCCATGCTCTGGACACTACGCTGAAAGACACAGCAAACCTTCTTGCCACAGCTCGCATTGATGTGCCATCCTGGATGAGCTGCACTACCTGAGCCACTTGTGTGGGTTGTAGACTCCGTCTCATGCTACCACTAGAGTGAAAGCACCGCCAGCATTCAAAGCCAGGAAGCATAGGAACTGAGAAGTGGTCTGTGGTCACCACCTGCAGAACCACTCCTTTATTGGGGGTATCTTGCTAATTGCCTATAATTTCCACCTGTTGTCTATTCCATTTGCACAGCAGCATGTGAAATTTATTGTCAATCAGTGTTGCTTCCTAAGTGGACAGTTTGATTTCACAGAAGTGTGATTGACTTGGAGTTACATTGTGTTGTTTTTGTGTCCCTTTATTTTTTTGAGCAGTGTATATATACACACTCACTAGACTATATATACACACACACACACTCACTAGACTATATATGCACACTATATATTAGGGGTCTCCCCCCCCGAACCTCTATTATCTGTTCGACCAGGACATATTGCAGCCTACTGCCCTATTAAAGAAGAGCCAATGCAATGTAACCTCTGTGAAAAAGAAGATGATATATGGTATGCATGTCCAGTTGTAACCACTGTACTTGAAAGATCAAGAAACAAACATATGTGCTGGGAAAAGGTTGAAGGGAAAGCGGTTGAAGCACTGCTGGATTCCGGCAGTATTTTTTTTCACCTTTATTTAACCAGGTAGGCTAGTTGAGAACAAGTTCTCAATTGCAACTGCGACCTGGCCAAGATAAAGCATAACAGTGTGAACAGACAACACAGAGTTACACATGGAGTAAACAATTAACAAGTCAATAACACAGTAGAAAAAAAAGAGAGTCTATATACATTGTGTGCAAAAGGCATGAGAAGGTAGGCGAATAATTACAATTTTGCAGATTAACACTGGAGTGATAAATGATCAGATGGTCATGTACAGGTAGAGATATTGGTGTGCAAAAGTGCAGAGAAGTAAATAAATAAAAACAGTATGGGGATGAGGTAGGTAAAAATGGGTGGGCTATTTACCGATAGACTATGTACAGCTGCAGCGATCGGTAGCTGCTCAGATAGCAGATGTTTGAAGTTGGTGAGGGAGATAAAAGTCTCCAACTTCGGCGATTTTTGCAATTCGTTCCAGTCACAGGCAGCAGAGAACTGGAACGAAAGGCGGCCAAATGAGGTGTTGGCTTTAGGGATGATCAGTGAGATACACCTGCTGGAGCGTGTGCTACGGGTGGGTGTTGCCATCGTGACCAGTGAACTGAGATAAGGCGGAGCTTTACCTAGCATGGACTTGTAGATGACCTGGAGCCAGTGGGTCTGGCGACGAATATGTAGCGAGGGCCAGCCGACTAGAGCATACAGGTCGCAGTGGTGGGTGGTATAAGGTGCTTTAGTGACAAAACGGATGGCACTGTGATAAACTGCATCCAGTTTGCTGAGTAGAGTGTTGGACGCAATTTTGTAGATGACATCGCCGAAGTCGAGGATCGGTAGAATAGTCAGTTTTACTAGGGTAAGTTTGGCGGCGTGAGTGAAGGAGGCTTTGTTGTGGAATAGAAAGCCAACTCTAGATTTGATTTTCGATTGGAGATGTTTGATATGAGTCTGGAAGGAGAGTTTACAGTCTAGCCAGACACCTAGGTAGTTATAGATATCCACATATTCAAGGTCGGAACCATCCAGGGTGGTGATGCTAGTCAGGTGTGCGGGTGCAGGCAGCGAACGGTTGAAAAGCATGCATTTGGTTTTACTAGCGTTTAAGAGCAGTTGGAGGCCACGGAAGGAGTGTTGTATGGCATTGAAGCTCGTTTGGAGGTTAGATAGCACAGTGTCCAAGGACGGGCCGGAAGTATATAGAATGGTGTCGTCTGCGTAGAGGTGGATCAGGGAATCGCCCACAGCAAGAGCAACATCATTGATATATACAGAGAAAAGAGTGAGGCCCGAGAATTGAACCCCGTGGCACCCCCATAGAGACTGCCAGAGGACCGGACAGCATGCCCTCCGATTTGACACACTGAACTCTGTCTGAAAAGTAGTTGGTGAACCAGGCAAGGCAGTCATCAGAAAAACCGAGGCTACTGAGTCTGCCAATAAGAATATGGTGATTGACAGAGTCGAAAGTCTTGGCCAGGTCGATGAAGACGGCTGCACAGTACTGTCTTTTATCGATGGCGGTTATGATATCGTTTAGTACCTTGAGCGTGGCTGAGGTGCACCCGTGACCGGCTCGGAAACCAGATTGCACAGCGGAGAAGGTACGGTGGGATTCGAGATGGTCAGTGACCTGTTTGTTGACTTGGCTTTCGAAGACCTTAGATAGGCAGGGCAGGATGGATATAGGTCTGTAACAGTTTGGGTCCAGGGTGTCTCCCCCTTTGAAGAGGGGGATGACTGCGGCAGCTTTCCAATCCTTGGGGATCTCAGACGATATGAAAGAGAGGTTGAACAGGCTGGTAATAGGGGTTGCGACAATGGCGTCGGATAGTTTCAGAAATAGAGGGTCCAGATTGTCAAGCCCAGCTGATTTGTACGGGTCCAGGTTTTGCAGCTCTTTCAGAACATATGCTATCTGGATTTGGGTAAAGGAGAACCTGGGGAGGCTTGGTCGAGTAGCTGCGGGGGGGGCGGAGCTGTTGGCCGAGGTTGGAGTAGCCAGGCGGAAGGCTTGGCCAGCCGTTGAGAAATGCTTGATGAAGTTTTCGATAATCATGGATTTATCTGCGGTGACTGTGTTACCTAGCATCAGTGCAGTGGGCAGCTGGGAGGAGGTGCTCTTGTTCTCCATGGACTTCAGTGTCCCAGAACTTTTTGGAGTTGGAGCTACAGGATGCAAATTTCTGCCTGAAGAAGCTGGCCTTAGCTTTCCTGACTGACTGCGTGTATTGGTTTCTGACTTCCCTGAACAGTTGCATATCGCGGGGACTATTCGATGCTATTGCAGTTCGCCACAGGATGTTTTTGTGCTGGTCGAGGGCAGTCAGGTCTGGAGTGAACCAAGGGCTATATCTGTTCTTAGTTCTGCATTTTTTGAACGGAGCATGCTTATCTAAAATGGTGAGGAAGTTACTTTTAAAGAATGACCAGGCATCCTCAACTGACGGGATGAGGTCAATGTCCTTCCAGGATACCCGGGCCAGGTCGATTAGAAAGGCCTGCTCACAGAAGTGTTTTAGGGAGCGTTTGACATTGATGACAGTGATGAGGGGTGGTCGTTTGACTGCGGCTCCGTAGCGGATACAGTATGCTAACCCTGGTTGTTCCAAACCTAGTGCCAACTTATAAACTGGATGCAAGTCAGGATATCAGTGTTACATGCATTCATGGGGATATGCGTCTGTACCCCACAGCCTTAGTGAGCATACAAACAGAGGACGTTCTGCCGGATTATGAGGTCGGCCTGGTCCCAAAGATGCCATAGGATGTAATATTGGGTAGATACTTTCCTAACTTTGCGAAGTTAGGCCAAAATAATGGCATATTTGAGAAGCCAACAACCCTGACCAAGCAGGAAGAAGTATGGGGTCTTCAACCAAAGCCAAGAAAAGAGGTCTCCCAGGGGCCAACCTCACAGGTGCTAGTAGGGGAGGATGAGGATGAAGTGGCAAACCTCGTTGATAACGTTGAGGACGACAATCTAGAGCCAGCAGACCTGGCAGGGTCCTTGACTAATTTCGGGACAGACCAAAACCAGGATCCAACCCTGCAGCAAGCCAGAGCAGACGTGCAGGTCGTAGATGGTACTCCCATAAATGATGGGATGATGCCTAATAGTTTTCCCCACTTCATTATGAATAAGGGTTTGGTGTACAGAGTATCAAAAATAGGGGTTGATGTGGTTGAACAGTTGTTGGTCCCCACCCGGTACCGGAGGACAGTACTGGATCTAGCAGTACACATTCTGGGTGGACATCTTGGTATCGATAAAATCCGAGACCGGATTGTAAGGAGGTTTTAAGGTGTTAGTGCTGATCCCATTGGTAGAGTGCAAACTACTAGCCACATGGAAAGGACCATATGAAGTACTGGAGAGAATAGGAGACGTTAATTATCGGATCCGACAGCCAGGTCGACGGCCCAGGAACAGATCGATCACATAAACCAGTTAAAAGCATGGAGAGAGAAACACTAATGGTCACATACCCCACACACACTCAGGAGACAGCCGAAGTAAATATTTCACCTACTCTGTCCCCAGCACAAGTACAGGAAGTAAAGACCCTGATCGAGAAAAACAGATGTGTTTTCAGAGGTACCCGGCCGAACTGAGGTTACGGCTCATGATATTGTTTCCTTACCAGGGAGAAAAGTGAGCATGAGGCCATATCGGGTACCCGAGGCTCGACAGGCCGCGATTAGAGCAGAGACAGAGAAAATGTTGACAGCTGGAGTGATCGAGGAGTCACATAGTGAGAGGTCTAGCCCAATTGTGATGGTCTTCAAGCCCGATGGGTCTTTGCGGTTCTGTAACGACTTTCGGAAGGTAAATGAAATCTCCAAGTTTGATGCCTACCCCATGCCCCGAGTAGGTGAACTACTGGAGAAAATTGATAAATCTCGGTACATTACGACCCTGGACCTGAAAAAAGGGTACTGGCAAATTCCTCTGACCCCCAGGGCCAAAGAAAAGACAGCCTTTGTAACCCCTGACGGTTTGTTTCAATACACCGTCATGCCATTCGGCTTACACGGGGCCCCAGCCACCTTTCAACGGCTCATGAACAAGGGCCTAAAACCGCACCAAGCATATGCCACAGCTTATTTAGATGACGTGGGGATCTACAGCCCAGATTGGGAATAACACTTACCCCGGCCCGGGTACAGTCGGTGTTAGACGCCCTTAGAAAGGCAGGGCTTATGGCAAACCCTGCCAAGTGTTATGTGGGGTATCAGGGTATCTGGGATACACCGTGGGAAGAGGGTTAATCAAACCCCAACGTAAGAAGGTGGAGGCAATTAGAGAATGGCCGAAACCAGTAAATAAGAAGCAGGTCCGAGCCTTCCTAGGGCTGACCGGTTACTATTGGAAGTTCATCCCAATTTATGCCACAGTGGCCGCCCCACTCACCGACATGACTAGAGCCAGAGGGCCAAACATGGTCAAATGGGATGAAAGGGCCACCAAAGCATTTAGGACATTACAGGAGGCTCTCTGCTGTAACCCAGTGCTGGTGGTACCAAACTTTGAGAAAGAGTTTGTAGTTCAGACGGATGCCTCAGAGGTCGGCGTGGGAGCAGTGCTATCCCAAGAGATAGAAGGGGTGGAACACCCCATCCTGTTTTTAAGCAGGAAGCTGGAACCTTGGGAAACCAACTATGCAGTCGTTGAGAAAGAGGCGCTGGCAGTAAAGTGGGCTCTAGAAAGCCTGAAATACTACCTGCTGGGGCGCCACTTCACCCTCATCAGTGACCATGCCCCACTCACCTGGATGCATAGGGCTAAAGAGAAGAACGCTTGGGTGGATGCGGTGGTTTTTTGAGTCTCCAACCGTTTTACTTTGACTTGAAACACAGGAAAATAAGTATTTGGTCACCTACAAACAAGCAAGATTTCTGGCTCTCACAGACCTGTAACTTCTATACAAAGTCTATATAACAAAGTATTGAGATAAACTTTTGTTATTGACCAAATACTTATTTTCCACCATAATTTGCAAATAAATTCATTAAAAATCCTACAATGTGATTTTCTGGATTTTTTTTCACATTTTGTCTGTCATAGTTGAAGTGTACCTATGATGAAAATTACAGGCCTCTCATCTTTTTAAGTGGGAGAACTTGCACAATTGGTGGCTAACTAAATACTTTTTTGCCCCACTATATATACACACTCACTATACTATATACACACACTATATACACACTCACTAGACTATATATACACACAAAATATACACTCACTATACTATATATACACACTCACTAGACTATATATACACACTCACTTGACTATATATACACACACCATGAACAAACTCATTCACCCACTACATTGACATAACACAAACGCATACCGACAACACACACATCACACACACTTTTACACTCATAATTTGCTGCTGCTCTGCTGTTCTTTATTTTACTCATCTATCCTGATGCCTAGTCACTTTACCCTGCCTTCATGTACATATCTACCTCAAATACCTTGTACTTCTGCTTATTAATATGGTACTGGTACTTCCTGTATATATACGTTTTACTCTTCTTGTGTTTGTTTTTTCCCCCTCTGAATCGTTGGGAAGGACTCGTAAGCAAGCCTTTCACAGTAAAGTCTACACCAGTTGTATTAGGCATGTGACAAATAACATTTGCAACCTTCCGGTTGCAAGTTCAAACCCCCGAGCTGACAAGGTACAAATCTGTCGTTCTGCCCCTGAACAGGCAGTTAACCCACTGTTCCTAGGCAGTCATTGAAAATGAGAATTTGTTCTTAACTGACTTGCCTAGCTAAATAAAGGTAAAATTAAAATAACATTTGATTTTGTTACTAATCAACAGTCCCCTTATGTAGGATATAGAAGAACTAATTCAATCAATTGCAGACAGTAGATTTCCAGATAGAGGAAACAGTGTAAAGCACTACCATTATACAGGTGGGACAGGCCCCCCTGCCTAGCTCTGTTATCCCCTGCCTAGCTCTGTTATCCCCTGGCTAGCTCTTATCCCCTGCCTAGCTCTTATCCCCTGCCTAGCCCTGTTATCCCCTGCCAAAAATAATTTGGTTGCAAATTACCACTAGAGATCCTTAATTAGGTGTACCTGGGAGGGGTCAGTGACTCGCAGGGTGACCACATCCTCGCTGGTGTATTTAATGAAGAGGTGGTGCTCATCCAGCAGCTGCATCTTCCACATCCTCAGCTGTCTCAGCTGGTCAAAGAACTGGAAGAAGCGTCGCTTGGCGGTGGCGCTGCCGTCCTTCTCAGCCCGTCTCCACAGGTAGACCAGTAGTCTGTGCTTCAGGGAGTTGATGGTCTTCTCCTTGTAGAGGCGGGAGAAGCCTGGCTGGCCCTCGGCCCGGGCCTCAGTGTACACCGCAGACAGAGTCAGGAGGTCGTCCTCGTAGCAGAAACGACCGATGGTCCGCACGTCCAGAAACAACCCCTCTGATGTCACCTACAGGATGACATCAGAACTATAAAAACATTCATTTAATTTCAGAAAAACATTCAATCAAGATGGATTAACGTTGTAATCTCACTACCAGGTAAGCATAGGGTACAGAGGATGAGGGAGGCTGAGATTATACACCTGAAAGACATGGATTGTCTGCTGCTGAACAGAAAGAACAGCCAGTATGTTACGGTAGAGGTAGAGTCCCTGGTTGTGCGAGAGGATGATCTTGTCACACTTAAAGGACCTGGTGTCACAAAGCCGGCCAGTGTGCAGGTCAATGACGTGCAGTGAGTAGTCCTCCAGAGGAGAGCGGGGGTTGGGAGTCACAGACTCGTTGTTGCGGTACACCTCAAAGAAGTGTGGAGAGGGCTCCTCGGGCACGTAGACCGCTGAGCCCACGATCACATAGCGACAGTCATCAGTGAACAGGCTGCACTCTCGGTTCAGGTGCTCTCCATTGGAGGCCACGTTAGTGACGTGCAGGAGGGAAAAGAAGCGCTCAAAGAGGCGGCCGCGGATGTTGAGGGAGCGCTGGTCATTGCCGTTGGCCAGGGTCTCCCCATCCTGCCCCAGCAGCAGATCCTCCGCTGCATGGCAGCCCTGGTACTCATAGATCTCCAGGGAGGTCTGGTCAGAGGAGAAGGCTATGAAGCAGCGTCCATCTGGGGAGAACTTGCGTAGGAAGCAAGGAGGCTTCTCTACATTTACCACAGTGAAGTTTGGGAAAAGGTTCTGGTGGAAGCAGCGCCCGCGGTACCAGTGGGCTGCAGCCCGGCCAGAGAAGATCCGCCGCCGCTCCAGTCGATGGACCACATTCTGGTTCTGGATGCGCCTGGGTTTCAGAGTCGGGGAATCATCTTCCATTGTTTGATTGTTGCCAACTCCCACCAACTGGTAGCTACATCACAAATCTCTCTGTATGGCAACTAGTTAAAGAGGTAATACAAAACAATTAAATCAATACACAATTCATTTGAAAGTGCAACAGCTTATCAGCATTGTCATATCACACAGGTAATTTCTAGAATATAATAGGTTTCCATTGCAAATCATCTTGTTTTGGTGCAAAATGTTTTGCAATAGTGTCCGACTAATGAATACACCCCTGGGCTGCCCTTAGTTCGATTTAACGCTACGTTTTGTGACAGTTTGTAGTACTGAATGACACATTTCCCCCAAACAGCGTGCACTGTTTTTTAACAGCCTTTGAAGTACATTTGCTCCCATTTGGTGGATGTGGCAAGATGTGGTCATTTGAAATTGCTAAACTCCTGGTCCTTCTGTATAGAACTGTTTCTGTTTAATTCAACTTTGAATATCGTTCTGTCATACTGAACGCACCCCAGGTGTAATGTTGTTGACTAGCTACAGGTTGTATGCCTGATAATGTGATATAACCAAAGATTTGTGGTGTCCATTATTGGCTGTTACAGGAAAGCCCCATACAAACCACCGCCATAGATTTTTATAACTAACCTGTTCTTAGCTATACTTTTTTCACCAAATCGAGAATGAAGTATCTTAGAAATGTCCGTTTCCAATTGCAGGTGGTTCTACAAAAAACAGACAATTCAGAAAGATATTAAATCCAGGTTTTTTATTGCGTGAGATATGTCTCTTGTATGTGTGTAGATATTTATTTTGGTCGCATTGTGACGAGCAGACATTTACTTCTACACATGGCTGTGACGCATAGAAACGACTACACCCTAGTTCCTGCAAAGATGCTGGGAAATGCTCTAGATGTGCAGCAGCTAAGATGGCGATGAACCTCCTTGCACGGTACAAAACATAGATTTAATATCTTTGAGTTATCGCTGTTTTTTTTAAGCTATAGCGGGCGTTTATTTATAATAATTTGGTGGGTGCTTATATTTATCCAACTATCCAACTGTGAATTGGAAATGTGTTTTTGCATATCCCAACTCTCCTTGAGACACCCATGGAGTGGGGTCACAGCTAGGGTCTGCCATTATCAATGGCGACTTTGGAGCAATTAGGATGTAGGGAATTGACACATCAACAAATGTATCACATTGTCAGTGAGGAGATTCAAACTTGGAACCTTTTGGTTACTGGCCCAACATTCTAACACGCTGGGCTACCTGCCACCCAGTAATGGTCACCAAAAATATTTGGTTATATCACATTATCTAGCGTACAATCTGTAGCTAGTCATTCACTAGCCCAAAAACGAACTCCGACTGGGAAAATCATTTTGATCCAACTCGACTTTCCAACCTGAAGTCTTCATGATTTTGACCTCGTTTTTTCCGAGTTCCCAGTTGTGTGGAACGCGTCAGCAGAAGGTGTGTAGTATTTCATGCCGAACCCCGACCTTGAGATGCCTCTACATCACGATTTCAATTGTAGAGTTGAACCACTAGGGGTAGAAAGAGCTAGGTTTACTCCTGAATGAACAAAATATATATCTTTCCCAAAACGAACTGTCAAAATAATGACCCGAATTTACGTGTTTCACTATAACCAAACCTAAAACATCTCGTGTTTGATTAAAAACGTTTTGAAATTCATAGTTATAAATGACTAGAACGGACGAATTATTTATTTGAATGGGTAAACCCGTTCAATTCATTCTATTTATTTGCATTTAATCCTACCCGTTGGGCGAAACGTTACATACAAACTAACGTTAACTAAACAGTCAGAACTTGCTCGCTTGTGTTCGGGAAGCTAAACATTATTTCATTTGGAGTCTAACAACAACAACGTTACTCACCTGTTGCTTGCTGTGAATTTGTCAAGCCAGTAACGTTATGCTATCTAGCTACAAAAACGATCAGATTATCAAATGCGGGAATAACGTTTGTTAGTTACAGTCTTGGGGCAGTCAATAAAATGCGATTATGTGGCAAGCTTGGAACATTTGTTCTGAACATGAATCGTGTTTTCTCAACACTGCTTCATGTTGTTAGCATTAGATAGATAACAAGCTAAGAGAGAGCCATAAACAGCAAGAGATGCATCCTCTACGGTAGAACTGTTCCTCAATCCTCACAGCGCCACGGCAAACTCAGGGTGAAAATAGTATCGCATCACGTAGACGCCACACTTGACCAAAGGGGAGACTCAAAAGGAAACTGACCTGCACAACGACTAATCAAAATCCAAAACCAATTTCAGACCAATTCTGAAATTCAATATGGGTTTGCAGGTCAGGAGTGTCTGTGTTAAAAATACGAACTGGTAGTAAGCCTGTAGCTATTTCATGAAACAACCTCACTCACATATTCCTGATTAATTATGTTTAGGGGTTTTCCTTGCCATGTGACCTGATCAATGACCTGATCAAAGTTTTTCTTGGTCTTGGTGCATTCCTGTCCATACTAGTAGGTCAAATCATCTAAACCCATTATAAAGTAGTGTACAGGGAGAAATTAATTATTCAATTGTCCACGAAGCCCAAAAATGCATCTCGTTCTTAAGACTCCAATATTGGACAGAAAAAGCAGAATGAAGGACAACAGAAGAAAGCCCTCATGCTTGGCCTTGAGAGCATGATAATGGACCTATGTGTAATTATCCTTAACCCACGTGCCTCCTAGATTATACGTCGTTAATTTCCATTAAGAGTGTGTGGTGAACACAGAAAGATAGTACTAAAAACAGTGGCAAGAAAAATGAAATGGTCCACTTTTCAAAGTACTGCAGTTTTTACCATGGAATGCGATGTAGGCCTTCTGTGGTATTTTTTGAATAGCCAATAATAATAGCTGGTGCTCTACTACTCAGAGGGGATGTGTGTAGCCCATCAATAACTTCTTCAGGGAGAGTATCCTCTCCCACACTTTTCTTTTGCGTTTTGTTTATCAACTCATTCATTTCTAATATCCCATACCCCTTTCACCTCAGCTTTTAGCACCTGTTTGCAAAGTATGATTTGGGTTGAGAAAAGGACATGGCAGAAGGGGTATTCAAACGCTCTTGGGCGACTCTGAAGGAATACAGGGATAGAGCATATGTAGGATCTTCATTTGAGCCCGTTTGCTACAGCAGGAAAATTATCCTGCAACAAACGGAAATGTGAATTATTATGAGGATTATAATTAATGGCAACATGGCAATTACAAACTTTATAAGCCTTTTTAAAACTCAAATACACTACGCATTTGCATTTCCTGCTGGGCAGAAAAATTTCTATCAACAAAAGACTGATCAAATTAAGATCCTACATCTGTAGAGCCATTTGTTTCCTTCATACACTTCACAGACACATGTAGGCTGTAATTCTATGAGCGGACTGGGATAAGGACGAGAGACCTCAAGCGACCATTTCAGAGACTTGTGTTTACCAGCTAATGGAAAATAATCATATATAAAATAAATGTAGACCTCTAGAACCATATAGTAGGCTGGTACTTTTGAAGGAACATTACATGTGTTGATAGTTAATAATTGTACATTTCTTGTGTCAATTATTTCCTCTAAATAACGTATTTACACAATTCCTCTTGAAGCTGAAATAGCAGTTTGAAAAGGTTGCTCTTAGTACAAAAAACAGGCAGACATGCATTGTTTTACCATTTTTGTATGCCTATGTCACTAAAAGGTTGTATTTGACATTTTGGAAAAGCTTTTAACTTTACGAGGCACAGTAAATTCACCGGCATTATAGAATGCTTTTTGCGTAACTCTACCCACCTGAACTTTTCAAGTCTTTGTGAATTTCTGCTTTTCAGAGAAGTTACGGCGTCCTCATATGTTAATTTCAATGCATCAGCTTTCAGTAGTTTAACATGCAAAGAAATTAAGTAAAAGAGAATGTTACAAACTACATCAGTTACTTGGCATGCACACAGACAATCAGTTCCAATAGTGCCACTCTCTATTAATTTCATATAGGAGAGCATTACTTGGTTTTCAAAGGAAACACATTTTGTTGGGTGTCTGTCATTATTGGGCGATCATTAATAATATGGAATGGAAAGCCTGCAGAATTTTCTTATGGAACAATTTGGTGTCGGGATAGTTGATAGTATTAATTGTTACATACTATTATCTATTTACAGTAGTTACAGTATTTGATTATTTGGAATACAGTTATAAAATATTTATAATGAAATGGAATTCCAAATGTAATTTGTATGTGGTCACGTGTCCATGCCATTTTAATATTTCTGAATTTAATTTCACCTACTTACAAAAGTACTTTCAGAACCTGCAGCTTCAATTTAACATTTTGTGTTTGATTGATTCGTGAATGAAACTGCATCACAGGATATATTTATATTTCTGAATGTTTTTCTGAACCCCATTTCCCGGCTGAACATGGTGTTTAGCCCCCAAGCTCCATCCCTGTTCTCGTATAATGGGGAACCCTGCCGCTCAACATTCCACATTTTCAATTTTCTTCAAGTATGGCATGATTTTAAAGGCTGGTTTACCACAGAAATCTCTCAATGATGAATTAATAATGTATTCAAAGTAAAGAGGAAGAGAAGGAGCACAGCCATAGAGGATGTAGTCATGCCTTACTTGGCACATTTATGTGTGTGTTTGTGATTAGTATCATGTGTTTGCTCATATGATTCATGCAGTAATTAAGCAATTTGACCCGAGGGGGTGTGGTATATGGCCAATATTCCACGGCTAAGGGCTGTTTTTATGCATGACGCAACGCAGAGTGTCTGGATACAGCCCTTAGCTGTGGTATATTGGCCATATACCACAAACCCGGAGGTGCCATATTGCTATTATAAATTGGTTACCAATGTAATTAGAACAGTAAAAATAAACGTTTTGTCATACCTGTGGTATATGGTCTTTCAGCCAATCAGCATTCAGGGCTCGAACCACCCAGTTTCTAATCTCAAACATGAAACTCTTTAGAGTGCTATTACATCCATTTAAAATACTTTCCTGTTTTTTTATAGTTATACTTCTATCATTGATTTTCACTTTTAGATCTTCCTATTATTACGCTTTTAAGAAGCACATAAGGACTGTTCTTCACTGTTTGCAGCATTCACCACAACAGGCGAATGCCAATAGATTTCTAACAAGCCATGGAGTTCAGGTCAGCTGGGGATGGATGAGAAGTTGGGGAAAGAAATTAGCCTTAAAAGGAGGCAGTGAGAGGTCAAGCAATAGTGCCTGGCTCTGGCTGAGCTACCCTCTTACCTCTCCTGGAAAGCTAAGCGGGCCTCAGTGAGGGACGTAACCGTTGCGCAACTTCTCCGTCGATGTAGAGGGTGGCAATTTTTGCCCTTTCTGAATACGGCTGAGGGAAGAGTGGTGGGCACTTTTCTGTTACTACTTCTCTGCTGAGTGTAGGCTTGAAGGCGCATTGGTTCAACTGGAACTTGTCCGTCTATTGCAAACTTCCATTCCGACCCCAGCAAGAGTTGCAGCTCTGACCCCAGCAAGATGTGACTATCCTGATTGTTTGCACTCTTTCCCTTTTTCTTTAAAAGTCCTGCTGTCTAAAAGTCTAGCAGTAGGCCCTGCTTTGCCAGGAAAATGATCCCTTGTTTGTAAGTATTAACCCGAGTCGAGGTCATTATCTGATGAGCGCAGTTACCTGGAAAAGGGACACCTTGTGTCAGGTGTTCAGGGCTTCTTGGTGGGTCAGGGGTATGGATGAACAGATGCTCCGTCTCACTGAACACAATGAATTACTTATAGGCCGCTTAGGCAAACAAGGAATTGCTCTGCGCAGGTTTGCATAACACTGATATGGACATCTGCTAGTGCAACTTTTGAACTTGGCTGCTCTTTAGCGATAGGTAACTAAACTCTTATCAGTTGTGCTGTAGTGCTGTACAGCTGATTAAAACCATTAAATGAAGACTAATCCCCTTTGAATAAAAACAACATCCCAACAACCCCAAATTGACCCCCATGTCTTACTAAACCTTATTAAATGGATATTATCCCTGGCGTGAAGACATTTCTATATTAAAACCATATTGTCAAACATGGTGTATCCTCATAACAGGAGCCCTGAAACCACACAGCACTCAGCCTGAAGTATTGGTTGTTATATTTCATTATGTAAGAGGCATATGCATTCCACTCAGAATGATATGACCTTGTATCTGTAAGGGAAAACTACAAACACTAGTGTCTAATGGTCTATTGACTAGACAGAAAACAGAGGGTTCTACAAGGAACCCAAAAGTGATGTACCTGAAACCAAAAAGGGTTCTACCTGGAACCAATGGGGACCGCCGGAATTTAAAAAAAAACTTTTTTCTTAGTGTACAGACACTTACAGACAGAGGTATTTTTCCAGTATCCCTATATACAGCTAACTGCCCTGATACTTAAAGATGTAATTGTTTGGTAGCTCTGTAAAATGGCCCAGCCTTGTGAATCACACACAATAGAGCCATTGTGAGGTTTCAGTGGGGCCTCAAATACATGTCAGAATAAAAAACGGTCTTTACTTGCATTTCAAAGGAAACATTTATCAAGATACAGTATGCACACACACCTCCATGAATAAACACCATCACATGTAGACACACACACACACACACACACACATGGAAACACACACAGAGACACAAATAGAATGAATCAAGCATTTCAATCATTTTTGAGTCTGGGAAAAGAGCACAATAGTTCTCAACACAATGGGGCAGCACATTTGTGTCTGAAAATACACCTGTTGTACATTTTTTTCTTCAAAATTATGGACAGGTACAATGGCAGATTCTGCTTTTGCAGCTGACATCTGCTAAGTTGGTCAAATCCACATAAAGTCAAATCTAACAACATTTTTCAATTTCTTTGTTGAGCATAGACAGCAATTTAGTCCCACTTATTATTGCAGTGAAGGAGATGGTGCTGACTGGGAGAGGCTCTTTTTATGAAGGATTCTGACTTAGAAAGAGACATATAAAATGTATAGGATGGGAGGGTTGTTGTTGGTGATAAAAATACAAGGCATTCAAATAGCAAATGACATGCTAGGTTATAGCATTGTTAAAGGTGTTTAGTTGCTTCTGTTTCTCTCGGGTAGCTTTTGTATTGAATGTATAGACAATGGCTATGTTGTATTTTCTGCTAATTGAATCACTGAGTAGAACAGCATCTGGTGTCATGGAAATCAGAACAGTCATGAGTATTCATGGCAGAAACCTCAAATACAACAAATAATGCATACAAATCGGTGTATATCCTATTTCCCTCTGTTGCTATAATAGGAGCTCGATCTTCTCTGTCTGTTCTTTAGATCTGTTTATTGTACACGTAGAAACCATTTCCGAACAGAATGTGGCAGCATATGCTTATTTGGTTTCTGTAGTTGACTCTTTTCACCTGTAGGTTATTTTTTGCACGATATTATTGTCAAATGTATTTGAAGCCTATCATCTCGTTCTGAAATACATCCTCTACAGGACTTTTGTTATGAAAGGGGGATTTTTATGTCTTTCCTCCATTCGTTGACGTCACGCTCGTGAAATTGACAGGCCACCTGGGGAAGAGTCGTGATTTAAAGAGATACGTCCGTCGCATAAACTGGAGGTTGTGTTACCGCACATGGCACAAAGATTCACTGTCAATACATTCGGTTCCAGTTCCAGGTCCATCGGTGGCGCGGACAACATCTGCAAGGTATACCTTAGGTCTTTCTCTGATCGACTCTTGTTGTTTTATGTTGGTTGAATAATAACATAATGAACGAGGTATGGATGTGAAGAAACACAAGTATGTAAGGAGGGTAGTGTCTTCTTTTGCCTATATATCATGTTTTGCAAACACCAAGCGTGCGCTGATTTTGATTGACAAAGAAAAAAAGATGCATTGCCACTATTATAAGCTTGGCATCGAGAAGGCTTTCCTTCTATCTAATGAAGTTGAGACTTGAGAGGGTGAGCTGAAATACATAGAAAGGAGATTAAGTATATGCCTATTTGTTACTCACTGTACGCTATCATGGGCTAATGTGCCTCTGTTGAGTTGATCATTTGACTATTTCAGAAATGTGACTTTCATATGGATTCCTTTTTTCATACTCTACCACACTTTCAGATATTACGGGGGACGAGGGGTGAGACCACAAGAGATCAAGCCCGATGGGATGGTGCTCACGTCAACAGGTAGAACTCAGCAAGCACAACTTGTTTTCATTATTTGTGAAGGTGGCTATAGCCTAAACTGGAGCTTTATATTTTCGCATGAGAAATGGGCAATGTGAATAATAACCTATTGTAAGATTATTAGTGGCCTTGCCTACGATATCCGTTAAACTCTCCATAAAACATGTGATCAATATGATCATTTTGTTTCTGTTTCACAACGTGAGATTGTTCTGGTTTCTCTCTGACATTTATAATGAGAATACTAACGGCTTGGGAATAGGTTCTATTGATTATAGGAAAGCCCCCGCAAAGAAAGATAATTTCCCTGTCGTGATTACATAATGGCTATAATTAGTTTTGAAGAGCTCTTTATTACAGTTGTCCCTGACAAATCCAATATCAGCCAGTTGGCTACATCTTCATATTTTTTTTGTGATGGACAATCTTGTCCTAGGTTGCCTTTTATTCAGAGAAGCCTACAATACTTTTGTTTCAGGGTGACTAATGTATCTTTCTATTGTATATCTTTTAGGCCTACTATAGACGAATATACTGTGTGAACACATTCTCCCGTGTAGCCTCGACCATCAAGCTATAGCCACTTCAGTTTGATGGTTTAAATAATGATTCATTGTCATTTTTTTGCAGTTGATAAGTAAATGAGTATAATGTCATGTCACGGGGAAGTTGTGAACTCCTTTTGCCATGACCGTTGCCAAGTAAGCTACGTGTTGATGATCTCTGGAAGCTTAAAAAATAAGTTGTTTTTGAAAGACCAAAACAAGTAAATTACTATATAATAGTCCGCCTTGGAAATAAAGAAAATATAATGAACATTTACTCACATTTCCAGAAAATATAGGCCTATTACACAAAAAAAGCACCTGCTTGTCTATTTAGCTTGAAGCAACTTGTTAAAAACATGTTCGCTAACCATTTCAGCACCACCGGGGTGGACAGCTCCAATGTGGTGTAGGCTGTAGAGCAGGAAACGTTCCTGCTCGTGGCTAGTCATTTTCAGCACTGCGGTTTAGTCCTAATAGTCAGGGCCATTTTAGACGAATGGAATATATATTTTGTACGCTATTTTTTTTAGCCTAAGCGCAATAAAATGTTTCCATTCACTTGTTAGGCATACATGTTTTAGACTACCAATTAGGTTACAGTGTAGGTCGTCCTAATTGTAACATCCTGCATTTATTAGATGAGGAGGTTGTTTAAAATGACTTCATATTTAGAGATGATCCTTATATCTTACTGCTCTATACAATTTGAGCCTCGAATAGCCGTATTTCAGCGCTCATAGACTTCTGCACGGTGTCTATGTTGAACACACTGGCTGGCAGGTTGTCTGTAAAGCGTCATGATTACACATTTACGTGGCGAAACACTCCCCATAACGGTGCCACAAAGGGTGTGCTACATATGCAGTCTGTACACAGGAAATACAGTAATTTACAGCAGGTGTTAAAACAAGACATTTTGTGCATTGATCCAATTAATACAATTAGATGCAGCTTGGTTAAGACTAACGCAGGAATAAAGGAGAAGTCTGCAGTTGCTACCTCTAGGGGAAAACACCTGTCTGAATTCCCTGATGTGTGAACCCCACACATGCCTTAAATAAAACCAAACCTCCACACCTACAAACACAGCCAGTCATTATCTGTTTCAACAGATTGTTTGAGACTGTAGGCTTATGTCTTTACAGCAAACAAATGTATTTCATATCACATAAATCCAATTGTATTGTACAATGGCAACCATCTTCTGTTTGCTAAAGATACCCAGGGGGTAAGTATTTACCCATTCCCCTTTCTCTTAGCACACACAGATAGCTCGCTGCCTTCTTTGTAGCACATTTGACTTATAATGGCTTCCCTTTGTGGAATGATTGGCCATCATGTCCATTGTTTTGGATCATAAATACTTTAAATGAATATGAGGTAATGTTCTAAATGAATATGTGTGGAACCAGTAGTACTGAGACCTTCAGACAGGAACTCACCATGCTGTGGTGTTTTATCCCAAAGAGGGCAATCTGCTGTTTTTAAGGGCAATCTGCTGTTTTTAAGGTGTACCTTCACACAAACCTCCCCTCCACCTTCTATTTTTGCAGCTTTTAAGGGAAAATAAACAATGAATAGCGCCATAGGGACATTTTAGAGTGACATCAAAACACAGCAGAATCTGTGTAAAGCGGGAGCCATTTGTCGCTGTGTTTGAAGTGCAATCACAATCAGCACGCATGGCAGTGACAGTGCTGTTCTCCCCTCAGCATCGATGCCTCATGGAGCAGCAAGGAAGGCTGAGACCACTGTTTGATCTGGCCTTTTCACTGGGGTCTGAAGAATGAACTTTTTTCTCAGCACAACACAGAATGAACCGGGGTGACCAGGTGCACCCAAGCAGCATAGAGAGAACAGAGAGAAAGAGCAGTAGAGAGAGAATAACCAGGCTGAACATGAACATAGGGGCTTCTCCAGAGTTCTTACAAACAGATGGCATTGAGACTGATCAGTTTTGTGTCTGAGGTAGGTTAATGTGATAATAAGATACGGAGTACTCGCATCAGTTAGGCTGAGCGACTCTGTCGATAAAGACATCACATGAGTCATTGCATGCTCAAAAGCAAGCATGTTTGTCCGACACGTTTTGCATGTAAATGATTTATCCTGACACAAAGTGACATCTAAAGTGCCCTGTTTACACCCCGTATAAATGTGTGAAATGGGTTAACATTGCCTTTGTTTCTTTCTGAAGACAATTCTCAGAGACAGATCTCAAGGGTTCTGGCTGACAGGGTCTGTTTTTCTCCAACAGAGTGAGTGTTCATGGAAATGTAAAATTTAATTATGGATCTGGAAGTGAGTCAGAGGAACATTTTCTTTGCAGAAAGACACAGATTGTAATATTTGCATGTTGCTTACGTGTGGATTCAGCTTGGTCTCGGCAATAAGTTACCGTTGAGGCTCCAAGATGTTCATGTGATATATTGTTAGAATTGCAACAAATTTGCAAACAAGAATTTCAGTTTTGGATCTGTCACTTAGTTGTATTACTTTACAAAAAATGTGAATCGACTGAACAATTAAATTCCCCGCTTATTTTTCAAGGTCTCGGTTGTGTGAAGTGACATGCCGAGCATTGCCTTCTTCTCCACTGGTCTATTGTAAGTACATTCATCTATATATCTGTATGTGGCAATGTCATTTTTCTATCACCTCTATTTGTGTCAGAGAGTTTCTGTGGATGATTAGCGTGTCTCTGTGTGAAGCTTGTAAACCCAGCTCATTCACTGGAACTCTATTCAACCTCAATTTAGATTTGATTGCTTTGGTTACCGCTACTTTCAATGAGTGTTCCTAAAGATATGACAGGTGTTATCCTACAGATGCGTTCTCCTTCTCTGGTTGCTATGAATCTTTGCTCTGAGTGGCACACAGGTGCACAACCCGGTTGGAGAAGCCGGCTGGAATACAAAAAGCCTTACAATGTCCTGGTGTACGAGCTACACATCAAACCAAAAGGCAGTCAGTGGGAGGTAGGGGGATGGGGGGGGCGAGGTAGGGGATGATGAAGGATGGGCAATCTCAGACAAGGGTAGAAGCTCAACATCAGAGATGGACCCAGCGAGTGGCCTTAAGTCACAAAGCCCGTCAGGCACATACCTCTCCACCACAGCTAGACCACCTTTCCCCCCACCACTGCCACAGCCAGAGCTCCCCCACTGCTAGCCTCGTCTCCAGCATGTATCCACAGGAAAGCGCCATAGCATGGGGTTACTGAACTCTCCCTATGCAATCCTTTTACCCATGAGTGGTGATCACAGCCATGATCACAGCCATTGGCTCTGACAGAACACAATAGTGTTCAGTGTTCTATCAGTCTATCCATTCTAGCTCTCTGCTTCCTTTGTCATTTTTAGAGTAGCAATCATTTTGTGAAACTTCCACGAAAATAGGCTACAACTGCGTTGATGACAGCAGTGCGTCTAGTGGGAGAACCAACGAGCTGTTGTAACCCGCTCATCCAGGTTGGCTAAATGTGCTTGATGTCATTTTAAAGCTATGATTGACGTGTCCAGTTTATATGTACTGTTTTTCTATTGTATTGAACTGTATGCATGGTGGGAATGCTGATTCGATTCCAGAGTAGTTGGCATGAGGACTTGTACATGGCATCTTACAGTGTAGAGAAAATTGGATGAATTGATTTGGCACCAGCCAGAGTAGGCTATATGCTTCTGAGCTTTTGCCAGGGTGCCTGTGTTTTTCTCCTTCAGCCACTTCTTTGTTGCTGCCTTGGTTAGAAAGCAATATTGTCATTTGATATTGACTTAAAACCACCTCTGACATGAAAATACAGAGTAAATGTTGTGAGTAAACCCAAAATGAAGTTTTCCTTTATCTCTGATTGATTGAATTGGGTCCTTAGCTTTCTGCGTTGCTGATGAGGATGCCATACTCAAAGCAGGCAGGGTGCAGCTGTACAGCATCTAAAAGGCAAATGGCCTGTCATCATATGAAATATGGTGCACTAGGCTTCGGTAAAGACACATGCTTACTGTACTTGAGAATTTTTTTGTCACTTTGACAGATGCAGAGGGGAGCAGAACACATTTCCCACCCCCACATCCTTCCAATTTCAGCAATGAAAAATGAAAGCCCATTTCCCACAGGGCTCCTAGGAAAGAGCAAGCACAGGTAATTAAGTGGAGCTACGCTCAGCCCCTTGTCAAGGCAATTACCACAAATCATATGCTCTTACTGGCTCTAATTACAGTGGATCTGTCTGTCCGCCTTTCCTGGCAGCCTCACTCTCCTCATAGCATTTTTACAACAATAGCAATTATGCCATGTACCATTTACATGTGTAACTTCTATAGTCAAAATAGATGTTGCTTGTAGGGGCTTACCGCAAGTCAATTGTCCTACAAGAGAAGGGGGTTGAGGGAGGGGGAGGAGGGGGATAGATGTATTCATTCAAAATAAATATTGAATAAAGATGTACCATCTAGTATTTTAAGACCATTTTGACTTATCTGTGTCAGCTGTAGCAGTGTGACAGTATTTATTTCTTTAACACTCTATTTTGCCCTGGTTGATTCCACTTATACGCAGATGCACACAATTCAAGCTAATTAAAGTAAATTGCAGGCCATGGATAATGTGCATCCCAAGCCTTTGTCTGCAGTGGAGTACATGGCAGTTAACATGATAGTCATAACCCATGACCAATGGCCCAGGAGATGTCTGTGCCGTGCAGTAGCCCCGTCCGGCCCTGCTTACATCCCCCAATGGCCATCCTAGTTAGCCCTGCTAACACAGAATCAATGAGGGGAGGGCTGGAGAGAAAGGGAGGCAGTCACCCCTGTGCCTCTAAGTAGCATGCTTAACTCTGTTCAGTCAGTGGCTTGGGAGAGATGTTCAGCTAATGAATTTAAGGGGTGAATGAACAGCCTTTTAAGGTGCACGCACCATGCTCCCTGAAAGAACATAGTCATTTGATGAGACAATAATTGAATTATAAATTGAGGGCATGGAAGGTGTGGGCCACCTTAAGGTTTATGGATAGGGTCACAGAAGAGTTATCGGGTTACATGGATCACCATTTGTTCGCACAGTGTAGAACAGGACTATGAGTGTACACTTTTTTTGAATGAGGTTTTTGCGTTACAGTACCCCCAACTTTTTTTTCCAACCATGTTGATTACCAAAATGTAATGGAAGGATGAGTGTACAACATTCGAGCTGCAAGCTCTATTCCCATTACACTGTATTCATTTTTTTTTCCTGGACAAACCTGTTCATCTTTAGTTATATTTAACCTGTAGCAGGCTTATCAAACCAGCAAGAGTTTTAATGCCAAAGGTCCATCTTTATTTTGAGACTTGTCCTCGTGCTCTATGTGTTTGCCACTTGGCCTCCAGAGAAAACATGGTATCAGATTAGCCGAGTGAGAAGCCAATTAAACAAATGATCTGTGTTCCGCTGCCCAGCATGGTTTGCTTCTGTACGTCTGTGCTCACAGTTATAGAGACAGAAAGATGTATTTGCGCAATGTAGGAAGCAAAATCTACATTTAACTGTAGCTGTAGAATCCCAATCAGATCTTTATCCCCACCAAAAAATGTATGATAGCCAATGATGTAATTATTGTATGGTATTATAATAGAGTTTACATTTGGGCATTTGTCCAATATTGGGAATTCTAGTCTGTTAAAAGGTATTTTTTTCACTTAATTATATTTAGGAGACTGGCAGGGGCACCATAATTGAACATTGGTCCTAATTCAACTGGCAGAGGAGCAGAATGTAATGCTGCTTCACTCCCATTGGCTGGCCATGGAGCTCCATTCTGCACGCTGTGTCTCCTCATTCTAATTGTAAAGAAGGAAAGGCGTCCATCCTCAGCTAGAGAGCATAATTGAACTAGCTTTAATAATACATCACTATTCAATACCAAGCCTATTATTTTCAGTGGAGTGGAGATATAAAAGAACTGCATTTTCACCTCCCCTTTTCCCGGGAATCTTGAGTAAATGTATAAGTGCATGCAGAGACAGGTTCTGCCACTCAGAGCAAGAGTCGGTGGTATTCATGTGAACAGCGATGCCCATTATATCCAATATAGTTTTTAATGGGGAAAACCATAGTTAATGCGAGCTAATATCCCTTGTAAAGTGTGAGTCTGAAAGTAATACATCACCTCTCTGTTCTGTTCGGTAAGTCAGTGTCAGTGATGACCTAAAGCCACTAATGAAGCTTTCCTTCTGAGCCTAGCATTGGCCTGTCACTCTCCGTTCAATGCCCTACCCAGTACAATGCTGCCCAATTGTTGCCTTCTCTTTTGTGTGTGTTAAGCCAAGCAGATCCTTATATAAAATGAATGGGCAATGTAACTTTAACATGTGACGGCTTCACCATCTCAAAGCACTTGTCGGTCTTGTCATTGTTACAGCAGGCAGGTGATTTTGATAGGGTAATTGTAAGTGAGAAATCCAAAATAAACACATGTAGAAAGTATGTTATAAAAATCGTCTATATTCGTCATGAATATAGTATTTCCCCATTTCAAAAAGTCTATCAAAATCATCTGCCTGCTGTTACAATGACAATATTGGCATGTGTTTGGAGGTGGTAGAGTCGTCACAAGTCATGTTGAGGTTTGGCTTTACCATCTACAGTTCTAAACACTCACTGGTGCCCATCAAGGTTCATGGTGTTGTTTCAGAACAGAGTGGTAGTGAGAAGTGGTAGGCAAGTGCACACTAAATACTGGCATGAGGCTGAACAGGTTTGGGTTTGGTAAGCTTTGATAGGGTTCTGGGCCCCATACACCTAGGACAGAGCTGAATGTCCCAGAGCCTTCCAGTGTGAGCGAGAAGCATTGAGGTCTGTAATACCTCTCCACTGAGCAAAAACGCAAAGCACTCCCAGATCCACTGGGTTATTTCATCCCCTTCAAATGTCACCAGCCTTTGTTGAGCTCACTAAAAGGTCTCAGAGAGTGTGTGTGTGTGTGTGTGTGTGTGTGTGTGTGTGTGTGTGTGTGTGTGTGTGTGTGTGTGTGTGTGTGTGTGTGTGTGTGTGTGTGTGTGTGTGTGTGTGTGTGTGTGTGTGTGTGTGTGTGTGTGTGTGTGTGTGTGTGTGTGTGTGTGTGTGTGTGTGTGTGTGTGTACGTGCTTGCTTGCTTGCGTGCATGTGTGCACGTACCTACCTGTACCTACCCAGTAGACAGCACCACTCTCCTTATGCTCTAAGTCTGCTTGTAATGATTCAGAATCAGAGCCTTTGTTGCTGCTATTCCAGTCTCGTCCACGCTGTACGTATGCAGATAAGTAGAGGAGCCAGCCAGGGACAGACAGACAGGAACAGACAGTGATCAACAGCTTGCTGAAGCCTCTGCTCTACTATCTCCAAAATCCCTCGTTTCCACGGACTCGTCACTTCATTAGCTACCTGATGGAATGCCCGGGCCTGTTCATGCTGTGCTGTACTTCATCATCTCTTGTGACATCACGCCACTCAGACGTGACCGAATTCCTGGCATTAACACAAGAATGCTAGGATCAACAGTGTTAAGTATCCTACAAGGACAATTCTGGCAAATGATGCATTTCTTTCCTATTTCTTTTCCATCCGCCACAAGGAGATGTGCGGTGTACTTTGAAAGCCTTGTAGTGTAGGTACACACACACACACACACACACACACACACACACACACACACACACACACACACACACACACACACACACACACACACACACACACACACACACACACACACACACACACACACACACACACACACACACACACACACACACACACACAACCAAAACAAATAGAAATGGCCTCATTCATGAAATTATGCTAATGCAAAGCACACATCAAAAGGATGTGTGAAAGGTAAGATATAATCTGATTTGTGATTCATAACACATCATCACTCAATGTATCACCATCGTATTTGGCATCAATGAAAAATGCCTCATAAAATAGCTCTCTGAATGTGTCCTTTATTCACAATTCCATTTTCTTTTCTCCCCCTTCTCTGAGCCCAAGTATACCTCCCTGTATTGGCTGAGCTTTAGGAAACCAATAGATGCACTTTTGCTTTTATTCATTTTCTCTCTTTTATTAAAACTGGGAGCTTGTCCCTTAAATCAACTGTGTCTTTCAATTTTAGTGGACTTTTAGAGGCTGGGGATATGAGGACAGGTGATAGCCTTTCGAAATGAAAGGGGGTGGATTTCGATGTGTGTGATATGTGCTGTGTGTGGAAAGGGCATATAGGCTACAGGTTTTACCACATTATTTACAGCTGCAGAGGGGGATCCATGTGTACACAACAGATGTACTGTTTTTCTTTGTTTATTTGCTTTATACGTTTGTAAACAGGTTTATGTACCAACACAAATCTCTTTATAACATCAATATATAAAATCAAATTATTATGGTTAGTCTAAGCATGTAATCGGTCTTGCGTGCTATCTCAATTATCTGATCAATTGTAAAATATAAATGGAATATTGAAGAATAAATATGTTGTGCAGTAGCCTGGCTTTATGATTGTAAATGGGAAAAATGTTCAGGTGAATAACGATATGTTTATAATTTGTCATTATCCTACTCTATGCTTGCAGGAGGATGTGCACTTTGGTCTTGGACGCTGTGGAAGACTAGTGATTTTGTTGTTGTAAATTTAGCTCTCTGACAACAAGTCACTGTCTACCTCAGTGACCAGGTCCCACACACCATTATTTAAACAGCTTTTAGTTCAGTCACTGCACAAGATGAAATTTTAGTCCACCCACAACGCTTTTAGTTTCCTATTCATCAGACAGCACATTTGGAGTGAGCCCTACGGACCTTCAGTTCAGAACGTAGAGTGCACTCATAGTTTATTGTTGTTTGCAGGCTGCAACAAACCTTTAAATCATTGTTTATTGTTTGTGAATTACGGCAGTTTTGTTTGTGTTGCAGCCACATAAAATGTGTAAACAATAAATGCTAGCAAGAACTATGGTGTCAAATGTTCTTCTGAACCTGAAGATGTCACTGCATTTTCCAATCCAGTCAGTGAGATCCTAACGCTGTCTAAGACGGTAAGTCCAGTCAGTGAGATCCTAACGCTGTCTAAGACGGTAAGTCCAGTCAGTGAGATCCTAACGCTGTCTAAGACGGTAGTCCAGTCCAGTCAGTGAGATCCTAACGCTGTCTAAGACGGTAAGTCCAATCAGTGAGATCCTAACGCTGTCTAAGTCACGAGTAAGTCCAGTCAGTGAGATCCTAACGCTGTCTAAGACGGTAAGTCCAGTCAGTGAGATCCTAACGCTGTCTAAGACGGTAAGTCCAGTCAGTGAGATCCTAACGCTGTCTAAGACGGTAAGTCCAGTCAGTGAGATCCTAACGCTGTCTAAGACGGTAAGTCCAGTCAGTGAGATCCTAACGCTGTCTAAAGAGTCCAGTCAGTGAGAAGTCCAGTCAGTGAGATCCTAACGCTGTCTAAGACGGTAAGTCAAATCAGTGAGATCCTAACGCTGTCTAAGACGGTAAGTCCAGTCAGTGAGATCCTAACGCTGTCTAAGACGGTAACAGTGAGATCCTAACGTTGTCTAAGAGTAAGTCCGGTAAGTAAGTCCAGTCCAGCCAGTGAGATCCTAACGCTGTCTAAGACGGTAAGTCCAGTCAGTGAGATCCTAACGCTGTCTAAGACGGTAAGTCCAATCAGTGAGATCCTAACGCTGTCTAAGACGGTAAGTCCAGTCAGTGAGATCCTAACGCTGTCTAAGACGGTAAGTCCAGTCAGTGAGATCCTAACGCTGTCTAAGACGGTAAGTCCAGTCAGTGAGATCCTAACGCTGTCTAAGACGGTAAGTCCAGCCAGTGAGATCCTAACACTGTCTAAGACGGTATGTCCAGCTACTGAGATCCTAACACTGTCTAAGACGGTAAGTCCAGCCAGTGAGATCCTAACACTGTCTAAGACGGTAAGTCCAGATAGTGAGATCCTTACGCTGTCTAAGACGGTAAGTCCAGTCAGTGAGATCCTTACGCTGTCTAAGACGGTAAGTCCAGTCAGTGAGATCCTAACACTGTCTAAGACGGTAAGTCCAGCCAGTGAGATCCTAACACTGTCTAAGACGGTAAGTCCAGATAGTGAGATCCTTACGCTGTCTAAGACGGTAAGTCCAGCCAGTGAGATCCTTACGCTGTCTAAGACGGTAAGTCCAGCCAGTGTGAACAATTCTACACTCTTCTCTCACTCATGAAAGTGTACATAAATGTATACTAAACGTATACGTGGTCCTTCTGTAGCTCAGTTGGTAGAGCATGGCGCTTGTAACGCCAGGGTAGTGGGTTCGATCCCCGGGACCACCCATACGTAGAATGTATGCACACATGACTGTAAGTCGCTTTGGATAAAAGCGTCTGCTAAATGGCATATATTATTACTAATTATTTCCCTAATTTAATGGAGCACAAACTACCCCGGAAAGGAATGTGGGGTATACAAGTGTACAAGGGATGTAGATAATTATACATAATTCCATGTGCGTGTTTGCAATTAAAGTATTACACTATATAAAACATATGCTTGTAGCTTGTATATTGTGTATTGATTTTATACCATTTTCACCACAATGTAAGTCAACATCACTACTAAGACCTCAACACTGTTCTCTTGCAATCTCTAAATACTCTATGATGAAATAAAGCACTTTTGATATGTCATGCACAGATTTTTCGAATGTAAATGAACTCAACATCTCATTCTATGATAATCAATTCAATCAAGCAAGGTTATGAATCTATTTAGTTTAAAGGATGGATGGTGCATTTATGAACTATTGTCATAGTAATTACCCCATGTAGTAAAACCGTAGATGGATGGATGGATGAATTAATATATCGATTGATATACTAATAAAAGCATTCTATAATAGCTTGTCTGTGGGTATACATATGCATTAGAGATTGAACAATGAGAGTGGGTGTTACCTTCAACTCTCAGTGAACATTTGGGTATGTTTCCATGGATATTGCCATAGCAACCCAACCTGAATGACTAGCCTCGGCCTAAAGCTACCCAGCAGCACAGAATGGGCTATATGATTTTAGAGGCCTTGAGGGTCATTGTTGATGACACTCCGCATCCCCTTTATCAATCAAACACTAGGTCCCTGAAGATTGTTCAAAGGTCCAATGCAGCAGTTTTAATATAAATATCAAATCATTTCTGGGTAACAAGTACCTTACTGTGATCGTTTTTAATTATAATGGTCAAAAAGAATCAAAAATAGCTTCTTAGTAAACAACCATTTCTCAAGCAAGAATTTTGTTCGGACTGTCTGGTAGAGGTCTGAGTGGGAAGGGGAAAACTGAAAACTGTTATTGGCAAAGAGGTTAAGAACTATTTTTGTTATTGATTTTTTAAAGCTAATTAACCGCCTGGTGATTCACCAGGCAGCCTAAAACTCCATCCCACCAAAACACGCAGAAATTTCAAGCAGTCTTTTCAAACAGCTCTTATACTAAAAGGGCATTATAATCATTTTCACAATTTCACAGAATTTTTCCAACCTGTGGAAATATATATAAAACACATGACAAATCTCATTTTGTACTAAACTGGGCCTTTAAAAACTCATTACTTCAAAGAGCAGTGGGTTTATTAGATATTGAATAGATGGCCATTTAGATTAGCATTATTTAGGTTGTTACTGTGACCTAGAAGAAGATAGTGGCAGGCAGGGTGATCCTCATACCCAGTAACAAGCTTCAGGCTGCTTTATATAGAAACTAGCAACAGCTGGCGAGCAAGAACTGGGTAAGGCCTATAATGATTAATTTAATTCAAGGGAGACTGATTTGAAACAGGGGTTTGCTGTTTGCAAATTAGGGTTGTAAAGCTACCGGTAATTTACTAAAGTTACTGGAATCTTCAGTAATGTTGGTAATTAACATCTATGGTAATTTAGTAATTTATACTTGAATATTTTTTTTAAAGTATTAATATATAGTATTAATTTTGTCCATGAGTTTGCGATGATTTTCTAGTAGATAGACCATATGTTTCAAGATAAAGTAGCCTAATTTATGATAAAAGCATCTAATCAACAATGTCATTATTTTCAATTAAATCTGCAACTCTTCCAAATGTTTACTTTTTTCACAGCTGCCACCAGTTTCGTGCCAGAACATTTACAACAAAGACATATTGACATAGTAAATAAATAAAAGTGTGTAAAATATATATATAAAGGATATTGGTGTTCACTAACTTTATATTTAATATAATGTTTTACAGCTTTGTCATTCTATTTTGTTATTTGTTTAAATCATGTTTTTTACATGATAAGGTCACTCAGAGGCCCAGAGATAATTACAGATGCCTGTGATAATCTGAAGTACCCAAAAAGGTCACTAGATGTCATCTGATAAAACTCCAAACAAAATTTTAATGTTACCAAAATGCTAGTAGTTTACTCGTAAATTTAGAAAGTTTCCAGTAATATCATTGTGTGATAGCAGGCACAGCACCATTGCACAAAGACCATTTTTCTTTCTTTGAACAAAAATCATACTTACACATGTCTATTAGTCAAATCAATGCATCAAATCACTTTTTTTCAATTTTGAGAAGTAACATGATTAGTTGGTGTCATGTTGTTATTATAATAAAGATTTGCATATTAGATTACTGCAGTCTGCAGTAATCAAAAGTAGGCCTACAACTTAAAGCTACTTTTGAGAAAGCTACTCTCACTCCCCTTCAATAAGTCTACACCCCAGGTCATAGTTATAAATGTGTCCTCAATCAATTTTTCAGTGTAAAAAGGGTCAAATTCAAGAATTCTATCCCTAGTAACAGTAGGTCAGCTCTGTCTCACCCCTTTCCTTGCAATAATCACCAGATCAATCAACCTTACCTGGTAAAATAAATGTAAAATGAATAATCGCAAGACATTTTGCCCCGGGGGATGTATTCGGTCTTCGGCGAGGGCCGGAGTGCCGCACGGAAAAGGTGTTATTATGTCCTCGCTGTCAAAATTTGAGTAAAATAATAGTAGTAAAATAATAGTTCTCTACTATTTCTCTACTACTATACTTATTATTTTTTCCGATGCTCCCTGACTGTCATAGGTCATTATTAGCGAGCTGGACACAAGTTTAAAAAAACGTACGAATGTAGGTCTACCCCCCCACACATAAAAAAATATATAGAAATAAAAAATACCCAAAGGCTACACTCCTGGCTCAGAGGATAAGTCATAAAACTGTCGACTGGCTCCACAAAACATCTCAATCTGCAGTCAGAGGTTATCAGAGAGCGCCACCTGCGGCTCAAGAACAGAAGCTGCACTATCAACTTTGGTCCCATTTTCAAATACACATATTAATGGATTCGGCAGCCACACCCGTTGCTGACAGGTGTATCAAATCGAGCACACAGCCATGCAATCTCCATTGACAAACATTGGCAGTAGAATGGCCTTACTGAAGAGATCAATGATTTTCAACGTGGCACTGTCATAGGACGCTACCTTTCCAACAAGTCATTATCGTCAAATTCCTGCCCTGCTAGAGCTCCCCCGGTAAACTGTAAGTGCTGTTATTGTAAAATGAAAACATCTAGGAGCAACAACATCTCAGCCGCAAAGTGGTAGGCCACACAAGCTCACAGAACAGGACAGCCAAGAGCTGAAGCGTGTAGAGCGTAAAAATCGTCTATCCTGGGTTGCAACACTCACTACCGAGTTCCAAACTGCCTCTGGAAGCAACGTCAGCACGGTAACTGTCGTGAGCTTCATGAAATGGGTTTGGGTTCCGTGGTCGAGCAGCCTCACACAAGCCTAATATCACCATGCGTAATGCCAAGCTTTGCCTGGAGTGGTGTAAATCTCGTTGCCATTGAACTCTGAAGCAGTGGAAACACGTTCTCTGGAGTGATGAATCATGCTTCACTATCTGGCAGTCCGACGGACAAATCTGGATTTGGTGGATTCCGGGAGATTGCCACCTGCCCCAATGCATAGTGCCAACTGTAAAGTTTGGTGGAGGACGAACTCCATATTAATGCCTAGGATTTTGGAATGAGATGTGTTGACGAGCAGGTGTCCACATACTTTTGGTCATGTAGTGTACCTTTCAGTGCTACTATCAATAGAACCCCCATGAAATGTGTGACCAGTGCAATTTGTAAGACACGCATATACAAGAAGTCCTGAATGTTTATGACATTATGTGTAGCACAGAATAAAGCAGTAGGCTAATAACATGGTAACAGTGTGGTCATAGTTACTCATCATGAAAACATTGTTCCATGAAGAAACCCCTTCAATTCAGTCATTAAGCAAATTAGGGTTGTAAAAAGCTACCGGTAATTTACCTAAGTTACTGGAATCTTCAGTAATGTTGGTAATTAACATATTTGGTAATTTTGTAATTTATACTGAATATTTTTTTTCTAAACGTATTATCCAGAGCAACTTATATACATTTTCATACTGGTCCCCCATGGGAATCAAACCCACAACCTTGGCATTGCAAATGACATGCTCTACCAACTGAGTCACAAGGGACCCTTGTTTCAGGGTAATACACCACACCAGATCTGGGTTTAAATACTATTGAAGGTATTTTAAAATTACTTTCACACTTATTTCAAAGTTTGGATATTTTTTCTTTGACAATACACCAAGTTGAATATTTGAAAATGTATTTTGGAAATACACTTGAAAAGAATTGGCATGTACTCAAAACACAGAAGTCATGCTGGATTGACACCATGGCCAATGTTCAATGTTTATCCTTTAAAGCTTGGAAAAGAGACCTATACTTGGGACCACACGAAATCTGAATAGGAGGCTAGTGATGGCTTTGCAATGTTTGCTGTTAGCCACTGAGTCATTCCAAACCACTCATTGTTGAATTTGTGATTTCCAACTTGTTGTGTAATGTTTATAATTTCTCTTCATATGACAAGGATTAGCCAGTAGATTTTGTCGACTTGATTCATGATAATGACTGTTCCTTGCTAGCTAAGATTTTGAAAGTATGATTTTGACATGATCAGTCCAATCAAAGCTGCTGTAGATTTAACGTGATTTGACATAATTTTATCTGTGGCCAATGACCTTGAGCCTTTTTAGATGGGCACTTCTAATGTAACTCTATGGCAGCTAGCTCTACCCTTAGATTTGGCGGTGACGTAGTGTCCCCATGAGTGACAGAACACTGAGCCAATCACGCAACTAGAGAACATTACCAACCCCTATGTATTGATGCCAAAATAACATGCAAAACATGCATATAATTTTTTTTAGCCAGAAAGCTGGGGCTCTGCAAGAACAATTGTAAACTGCACAGGAAGAAGGGTTTGAGATTGCGGACTGGAAAAGGGGATCCTTGTTATCCGTTTCTTTTCTGACAGCATAGACCTTATTGCCACTAATACCATTCAGGCTGTGGTATTGGTCCTCTACTATTAAACCTGCTGTATCCAGCTCATTCACTCCCCCTGCTGGATTTAAAGGAATGGACTGTTGTAAGAAAATGGCAGAAGATGTGGGGGTCTCTGAGCAAATTCATACTTCAGGGAGAACGGTGGAGTATCTGAACATAGTCCAGAAATAAACCCTACCTCCTAGGGCCTCAAATAAGTTTTTGCCATATTGTTTATATCTACCCAGTTTCAGCACCTACGGTGTGGTGTGCAAGGGCTGGTAGGGTTGTTCTGTATGCAACCTGTAGCTTCAATCTCACAAAACATATAAACATATGTTTACATTGCCAAAGCAAGTGAAATAAACAAAAGTGAAATAAACAATATGGATCCAGGTTGGATGCGCACTTTGTTAAGATGCAGTTGGTTGGGTTGTGTTTCTCTCCATGAAATTGGAGAGAAAAAGGGGGATATAAAAAACATTACACTTACAAAGTTCCAAAAACATAAAGATGTCATCATATGATGTCTATAGAAAGGGTTGTACTGATGTGAAAATAGTTACAAAAGGGAAAATAAATATAGTTTATTTCCTATGGTGTTTGTTCTTCACTGGTAGCCCTTTTCTTGTAGCAACAGTAAACACAGCTTGCTGCTGTGGTATTTCACCCAGTAGAGTAAATCAAAATGGGATTTGTTTTCAAATTCTTTGTGGGTTTGTGTAATCTGAGGGAAATATGTGTCTCAGCTGGCTGGCCCACCACCACAGAAAGCACTGAGCTATCACCACAGAATGCACTGAGCTAGGCCGATAGCTCAGTGTTTTCTGTGGTGGTGAGCTAGGCTGATAGCTCAGTGCTTTCTGTGGTGGTGAGCTAGGCCGATAGCTCAGTGCTTTCTGTGGTGGTGAGCTAGGCTGATAGCTCAGTGCTTTCTGTGGTGGTGAGCTAGGCTGATAGCTCAGTGCTTTCTGTGGTGGTGGGGCAGCCAGCGGCAAATACAGAGCGTAGGTATTGGTCTCTCTCTCAGTGACGTCAAATATCAGCTGACTGGTTTGTTTCGCTGTAGACTCCGCAGCAATCAGCAAAGAAGGAATAGCACAACATCAAAGGACACAACTTATTATTATTACAAAAAAACTGGGCTTTGATCGCCCAAAAATTTACAACACCTACATTTAAATATATTTTCAATTCATACAGGGATCTTTTGCCTCGTTTACAAAACGGTTTGACCTGCGTGAAATATGCCTTCAGAGAAGACGTTCAAACAAAGGAGGACATTTGGTATGTAGCCTATTAGTACAGCAGGTTTTAACATTGAAGTTGTCTAATTGTGTATATTATTTCGATTTTATCAAATCTAGTGGCTTCTTATTTCAATATCAGCCTTTATTTGGAGAACAGATGGTTTTTCAATTTCCCCTAGTAAGGCCCAGTGTCTGAATAGTTAATCAGCTCAACTTCGATCAGAAGTCAAAGGCAATGAACCGTCTAAGTACAAATGGGAGATACTTTATTTTATCTATTATATAATATAGGCCTTTTCACATCGACACATTCGTGATAATTAAAGGTGGTATCTGTATTTGTATAGGCTAATTGATCTGGCTCATGTTATGCAACCCGAACAGACCAATGGCAAATATGGTGTTGTTGTGTTTAGTTTGTATGCTGTAGCATATAATGTATGTCTCTGTACAATGTAAGCGTGTGGCAGCGAAACGTTAAATATATTATCTTGTGCTCCGCTTGTTTGTGAGAGATGTAAAAAAAAAAAAACTAGTAGCCGATATTACTCTTCTCGAAAAGCAGGAAAGTGCGCTGCATGATTGGGGGATGGGACGTATTGCGTAGGTGAAAGGAAGGCCTAGGGGAAAGGGACAAAAACAAATGTCTGTAACCTCTGTGACTTTATCATGTAGGCCTAGACCTAGATAACACGACAATTCATATTTGGACTGTTATCTTCGCTTTCAGCAAATAGGCTTTTATATCCGATACATTGTTTTCGTCTGAGATAAGGCCCCTTGTTTACTTCGCGACAGTTAAGCTCTTTGGCGGTACAAGCCAAAATATCGGATAGTTGCCATTTCCTGGATGAGTCTACATTGCCTCCGAAGGTTTCCTAGCTCTTTGAATTTGAAGTTGGCCAATTTGTCGTCACGGTAAAGTGTCTGATGTCATGGCAAATTTCTTCAAAACAATTCAGACCAAACGTCAGTCTTAACGTTTCCCAAAAAAATTGCGCAACATCACCACGTGAGAATGAGACCACTGGCTGAACACGTGTAGTGTCCCAAACTCAAAGAACATAAACATCTTACCAGTTACAATGTTGCTGTAACATGCTACTAGTTTACACTGCAGTAGTTACAACATGGGATGTAGTTATTGCATTGGTTATTATTATATTGTTGTGGTTATACATAAGTGAAATCTATGGGTTGGAAAGTGAAATCTAAAAAGTTAACTTACCATCACATAGTGTGTAGATTTGACCAGTTATATCAAAATATGTGGCTCTGTGGTCATGAGTAGGCTTGATCTCTGCGCTGAAACAACAGACGTGAAATGTGGCCACTTTCGAAAATAACTTTTTTTTAAAGGGTTTGTTAAAATAGAGATGGTGTTAACAAGCTTTTAATTTCCCTTCTGATATATGTCTTTCCAAGTGTTGAGCAACATATTGGTACACTGACTGTAGCCCAAAGGTAGCCAGAGCTTCCTTGTTTCTCTAACTGCCCAGGCTTTTAACCTGATAAACTGCAAGTTTGGGGGAATTTACATAAGAGAAACGTGAGCTAGTGTTTTTCTGTATAGAAAGGCCACAATAAGATTTTTTTACTGGAGTAATTGGGCTCAGGCAGTTCATCCTTCCAGGCATTTGTGTTATTGTTGTTTCTTCTATCAGTCCGTCAGAACTAACCCAGACCAGGGTTTGAGTGATAACAAAGGGGCCCAAGGCCTTATCTGGGTGCCATGGAAACAGTCGTTTTGTCCATGTTACAAATGGTCATGGAGGTGCAAAGTTCAGGTGGGCTGGATTAGTGCCGATAATGTTCACTTGCTGTTTCGTTTAGGGTCTGGGTTTATTCAGCACTGGGTGGTTTGCTGCACAGATTTTATGTGTAAACATAGGTTTAAGATAACAGGCTACCATATATTTTCCCATTGATTTGTCATCTCACCTGTTCTTCCTTGTGTCCACAGAGCAGAGAGTAGATGATGTGAGACTGATTCGAGAGCAGCACCCCAACAAGATCCCAGTTAGTATTACATCTATTGCCACAACAATCCTAATGTATACACGAACAGAAAATATTCCTCAATACAGACCCACCCTTGCTTCCCTCAACACACCGAGGGTATCCTCCCTAGAGGTTATTCTCATGAGGAATAGGTAGAAGGGTGTGGAACCTTCTCTGTGTTAGCCATGTATCAGGACCCAAGCAGACCACATAGCAGATTGAATATCGCTCTAACCTTCCATCTGCTGCCTCTCTCCCCTCCTTCACCCAGATGTACACACACACACACACACACACACACACACACACACACACACACACACACACACACACACACACACACACACACACACACACACACACACACACACACACACACACACACACACACACACACACACACACACACACACACACACACTGAGAGCCTAACAGAGCCTAAGTTACACTACATGACTGCTTCCTGAGCCTTTCCTTTGTCTCTCCAGGGTCACAAAGTGCTGAGTAATGCCCCTCCCCCTGTGACTAACACTAGCTGTGTCTTGGTATTATCCCCTCCCCCTGTGACCAACACTAGCTGTGTCTTGGTATTAGCCCCTCCCCTGTGACCAACACCAGCTGTGTCTTGGTATTAGACCCTCCCCGGTCTAACACCAGCTGTGTCTTGGTATTATCCCCTCCCCGGTCTAACACCAGCTGTGTCTTGGTATTATCCCCTCCCCCTGTGACTAACACTAGCTGTGTCTTGGTATTATCCCCTCCCCCTGTGACTAACACTAGCTGTGTCTTGGTATTATCCCCTCCCCTGTGACTAACACTAGCTGTGTCTTGGTATTATCCCCTCCTCCTGTGACTAACACTAGCTGTGTCTTGGTATTATCCCCTCCCCCTGTGACTAACACTAGCTGTGTCTTGGTATTATCCCCTCCCCCTGTGACTAACACTAGCTGTGTCTTGGTATTATCCCCTCCCCTGTGACTAACACTAGCTGTGTCTTGGTATTATCCCCTCCCCTGTGACTAACACTAGCTGTGTCTTGGTATTATCCCCTCCCCTGTGACCAACACTAGCTGTGTCTTGTTATTATCCCCTCCCCCTGTGAATAACACTAGCTATGTCTTTGTAATGTGACTCCTCCAAGCACGGTGTAGCTTGGGTCCAGGGAGCTCTATAATAAGACGTTTCCTCTGCTCCCTTTCAGGTCATCATCGAGAGATACAAGGGAGAGAAACAGCTGCCCATCCTGGATAAAACCAAGTTCCTGGTTCCTGACCATGTCAATATGAGTGAGCTGATCAAAATCATCAGGTACAGGATGTTCCATCATCCTCTCTTCTCTGTATTTACTGACACCACTTTATCGGTCATTTAATCACTAAAGCAAATTCACTTAGTTGATCTTACAAATCATAAAAAATAAATGTGAGGATCTGATACACAGATATACTATCTACTCTCTTGTCTATGTGAGGATAAGATGTGCTAAACTCTGTATGTTTTCCCTCACTAGGAGGCGCCTCCAGCTGAACTCCAACCAGGCCTTCTTCCTGCTGGTGAATGGCCACAGCATGGTCTCCGTGTCGGCAGCCATCGCTGAGGTGTACGATCGCGAGAAGGACGACGATGGCTTCCTCTACATGGTGTACGCCTCGCAGGAGACCTTTGGAACCATAACCCCCCAGTAACAGCCTCCCACCTCCACACCATAGCTCGGACAATGATATCTCCTCCTCCCTCCTTGATCCTTCGTTCCTAAATACAGACCGATCCCCCTTGCCTTCCCTCGAACCCTTGCTTAAAACCTTAGCCAAACAATGGGAACCAGACTGACCTCTTCTCCCATGCCCTTAAGGGCCCCTTATAGATATTAAAAGCCATGTCCTGCACCTTCTCATACTCATACTGCCCACTACCCATTACTCAAAACCTCTCCCTGTACATCCATTACTCAACATCTCTCCCCGTTCATCCATTACTCAAAACCTCTCCCCGTTCATCCATTACTCAACACCTCTCCCTGTTCATCCAGCCATGTGTTTAGGAAAAGAGATTCAATAGTTATCTTTGGGTTGTTTGGTGTATAAAATGGATTAGTATAGCAGAGATGATTGCCAGTTCAGGTTGAGTTCGACTCAAACAATTTACAGCTTAAATCCCTGCTTGAGTCCATCATGGTTGAATTCAGTTATACAGAAATCTCCATATTTTATTTTCCACTTGTTGTGTTTGCTAAACTTGGATGTATTTTGGATGAAGCTTCAATCACAACAGCTGTTGAGGAATTTTCTAACAGTTTAGTTAAAGCGTTGAATCCAGTTTGACAGACGTGGAAGTAGTTTGTCCCATAAGAACATGTTTCATCAAGTCTCCTATAATTGGTGATTCAGGCCAATAGTCTCAACTGCTGTGACAAAATGAGTGGTTCTTTTTTCTTTAGTCTTTCCTTTAGCAACTTGGTTGAATATTCTAGGCCAACTATAGGCTTCATTGTATTAACACAAGTTTTTAAGGCTAACATGTTAATGTGCGTTCAGTTTAGCAGTTCCCCTCCCCTTGTGTTGTTCTGTTGAGCTACTTGATAAGGGTTGTGGGTTCAGATATGAATTTACTTTGCACCTTTCAAAAAATTCAATAAAAATGAAGGTCCTTTCAAAAAATTCAATAAAAATGAAGGTCCTTTCAAAAAATTCAATAAAAATGAAGGTCCTTTCAAAAAAAAAAAAATCTTCCCGCCCTTTGTTGTAAACGTCTCCACGTAGAAGAGATGTTAGGGACTCCTGGTTAAAAAGGAAAGAAATGCTACCGAAAACCTGCTATGATGATTGTTATAAGAAATTTGCCTCCATGTACAGCATGATGATCGACTTGCACGTGTGTGAAAGGGTCACTGATGTGGGATAATGCTGATGTCAGAAGTAGTAGGGTGTGGGGTTGGTGGCTGTTTTGGACTGGGCGGGCATCACGGCCGGGTCTGTCCACCAACCAACTGTCCATCCGTCCCCCTCCTCGACCTGCCCTAGGGCTCTGAACAGTACTCATCCCAGGGTGGCATCACGCTTTTAGAATATTCAATTTGTTTAATAGAGGGTTATTTATGCCTTTTATAATGTGTGCTGACTGTTGTGCTTTTCCTTCTCGCGGTCCTCTCAACTGTTGGAACTGTTTAAATGTTAGATGCCTTTTTAATCTTCATTTTTGGCAGATAATCTTTGTTTTTGTTTAATGTGATGTTACTTCCTTGTACAAATGTCCATATGCTATATATGTGTGTGTAATGAATACGAATGATTCTATGATCAGTTTGATTGAGGGTTTAATAACAGAGGAATGATACAGTTTTATCAGCCCAATGTTCCTCTGCATGCTCTGCTGTTTGTCGCTCTCATTCTTCATATTCACAGCAATATTACACAGCCTTTTATTGTATTTGTTGGTATTTTATGAATAAAACAGACTATGTAAAGGTATTCCCATCTAGAACCCCTATCCTGACGTTTGAATTAGATAAATACCGATCAGTGAGAAACATACAAATGTTGCCATGAAAGGATGGAAACCGAAAACATTTTAATGTCTTTTACAATGTTTGAGGCAGTATATAAAACAAACAATTCTTAAACACACTACACCATACAATACAAAAATTGTACATAAAAATGAAGTGATTTGCTCAAATCTGCTTCAAAATAATACCAAATGTTTTAAACTCCTTTTTTAATGCACAAAATGTTTACTTGAGATCAAGCAACATGCATAGCTATTGACTAAGAAGATAGCTATGTTACATTCAAATAATACCAGCTAATTAGATTTGTCTTTTGGACAGGGGGGTGTCATGTATGTTTGACAACAACCTCATTGGAACCAAGTAAGGTGAACCAGTTCCAGAATAAAAAAAAAAAAATATGGTGACATTTTATGTCCATACATTTTCTTTAGAAAAATATTTGTACCATGCAGGGTGGCTAAGGCATCCAGGATAAACAGCTTAGTGCACAAACATGATTTCCAATAGTCAATCATATCACTCTTTTTCATTTGAATGATAATGAAAACAGTTGGTTTACACAATGTTTGCAGCGTGAACCAGGGTGTATTCATTAGGCACAATGTAACAAAAATATATATATATAAAACAATATGCTAGTTCTGTATGTGGCGTACTGTTACACTAATGTTCTCACTGTAAACTCTATTACTCCCATGAGAACTAGACAGTACAGATGTGGTGAAAAGGTTTGACCACAAAGCTTTGACACTTTTTAAAAATACAACATTCCCCAGCATGCAATACTCTACAGGTGGTTAGATACGATCCTTGATTGGGCCTTACAATTCCTTGATCTTTGGTCCTCAGACCAGATCACATCCAGCAGAATAGAACTACTGTAAATCTGTTTCCTGTTTCAACCTGATCCTGATTTTGTCAGTCTTAAAGAGCAACAGCCCCTAAAAAAAAACGTATCATTTAGAAAACAGCATATGTGACATCAGAATGAGTCAGAAATATTTATTATACTGTCAAAATTGACTACGAAGTGTAAATAGGATAATTTTGGTCATAAAGTCAGCCTCGTCTAAAACAGAGTTTTGTAAGTGTTGTGGTCGTGACTGCATCACGTTGTAAATGAAGGTTGGGTTTGTTTAAATCCTGCCCATGTGCCCACAGCTGACTGCATGCAAATAATCATCAATTCAGAGTGGAGCTGCACGCAACACAATCGTAATGCCTGTGGTAAATTTGGGTTGACTTTGGATATCCCTATGGGGCTAGTTATGGACCATCTGTAAATTACACAATATACAAGGGACAATATGTAAGAATTCAATAGCTCCACATTTCAATGAATTAAAACATCAAACCAACTATAAATTGTAGAAATTCATATGCAAATATTGAAAGCATTTAATGAAAATGAAAAGTTCTGCAATGTGAAAATATTGTCTAATTTATATTGTGTCAGTTATTGACGGTCCCTAACTAGCCCAGAAGATAGGCTATCTAAAGTAAAATCAACTTTGCAGAGGTTGTGGACAAGCTGGCTGAAGCAAATTGGCGAAATAATTTGGCTAACTCTTCCCACCTGCGAACACACACAAAAGACACCCACATCAAACCACACCCCAAAACCAAATCAGTTTGAATTCAGTCATGGCCCCGAGAAATTTCATAAACATAATTTTCGACAAAATGTCCCTTATGACTGAATTGTGTCCTCCAGACCTGGCTAGGAACATTCCAGTGCAACACAAAAAAACGATAATAACTTGTCCATCCTTGAGGACTACGGTCCTCATGTCACACTCGCATCCAATGGACTGGGACCAGCCGATCTCATAAAAGTGCTTTCACATGCCACACCATGGTGGCAACTCAAGGACACATTCTCTGACATTCAATATCAAATCTTTTTCAAAAAGGATCCTCTTACATAGACCACCTCACCACATCAAATCCAACTGTTATAAAATCAAACATACATAACCTTATACATATAACTAAAACCTACACACATTTCGACAACGATTATAAAATTAGACTGCTCCAACTTCTAAATGGTTAAACAACACAAATATCAATGGCACATCTTAAAATCGAAACTAAGAATGCTCACACCATTTCTTTCACCATTAATACCTGCACTGTATAGGGCAAAGTACCCACAGTGAATGATGTGAAGAATAAAGCACTCGCTTCTCTTCCTCTGTGTTTCTCACAGACCTGCTCTGTCCCAGAGGAGAAGGATTTGGTAGTCAGTCAGTCAATGTGCGTTATTTGGCAGTCATATTACACTGTAAGTCTTTACATTCACACATCAGCATCCTCTCAGATACATCCAACTCATCTCCAGAGCGACTTAAGAGGACATCTTTGCATACCGCATGAGCTGTTATGAAAGGTGTAGGTCTGTGGAGTTTGACCGATTGACTGAGTGAGGCTGAGGTGGGTACCAAGTAGTGTGAGAAGTATTGCATCATATTTTCAACTGTGGATTTTGTACAGCTAAATCATTTCCCATTCAAAAACACTGTATACCCTCGGCCTCAGGGTTTAGACCTGACCATCTCTTGTATTTGGTATGATCAAAATCATATGGTACAGATGGACTGGGGTTAATATCTCCTTCCAAACTGACTCCATGCTTCGACTTTCATCAGTCGAGTTAAGTGGCCTCAGGCCACCATTCATTCTCCAATCATCAAAGTGTGTTCAAAGAGTCAAAGAGTTACCTAAATGAAAGGGACTCCTCCACCAGGAGGATCATAAGGTGCTGATGTGCACAGGGGTCACAGGAGTTCCTTGTTCTTAGTCCCCAGAGTCCTGGCTGTCTGATTTGGGAGCATACTTCAGCCGGAACGTGCCTGCAAAACAAAATACCAATGGTGCTAAATATATCAAGTTCCCCAAGAGGTTTCTGCAGATATTAAACATATGTATATTTAATCATGGAATTACAATATCTATTTTAGTAGCTGTAAGGTTTCTACTTTATACCTTGCTGAGCAGCGTCCATGGGTGGCTGCTTGCATTCCTGTGCCCGATGGCCGGTGACCCCACAGTTGTAGCAGGACAAGCTCCCTGGCTTCCTATGCCCTCCGTTCCCCACCCCCCCATGAGGCTTGTGCACGTTGGCACCGGCCCCCAGGAAGCCCTGCATGGGGGGCAGGATAAGCCCCTGCTGCCCCTGGGTGTCGTGGCTGTGAGACACACTGCTGTTGTAGAGGGGCGGTGCCACCAGGGGGTAGGGGAAGGGGGTGGCAGTGCTGCTCCCAGTCAGCAGGGGGCTGAGGTGAAGCAGGGGCCCCAGGGGGAACACTGATGCCCCTGAGAAGGGGTGCTGGAAGTACCCTGCATAGCTGGCCGGGAGGGCCCCGTAGGAGCCACAGTTCCCACTGCAGCCACAAGAGCTGCAGACGCAGACAGAGGAGTTAGGGGTGGAGCCAGAAGTGACAGCGTAGCTGCTGGTGTCCATGGAGGTGGGACTGGAGCTGGGTTGGACAGCGGACCTACTGTTCACACAGTAGGTGTTGCCTGGCACTGCTGCCATGGGAACACTGCTCGCAGTTCCCATGTGAACGCCACCCACAGACGGAAAAGCTAACTTGGAGGCAGGAGATGAGGAGGAAGAGGAGGAGGCCGAAGAGTAGGGGTAAGGGTAGTGTGCAGTATGCCGTAGAGAGGGGGACACCTGCAGGTGTAGAGGGGGGTGTGAGACGTGGTGCAGGGTGTTGGAGGTTGTGGTGAGGGCGGAGCTGGTGTCCACCATCAAGACTGGAGGGGAGCGCAGCACAGTGACCCCAGAGGGGCCCCGGGGCCCAGCAGAGTCCTGGCGAAGGGGAGGGGACCCCATACTGTCCACACTCAGGCCAGGGAACACTCTCTCCAGTCGCACCCCAAGAGCCACACCTGAACCCAGGGGCTTGGCCCGCTCATCAGGGCAGAAGGGAGGTAGCCGGGGCTTACAGGGGGAACCCAGGATGCGTCCTTGTGACTGTAGGCTTAGGGAGGGAGGAGGGAGGCTCATGTGGGAGGGGCAGGGAGTAAGATCATTCTGCACGGGCAGAACCTGAGCAGTGGGCCGACTAGGTCCTGTTGTAACGGTGGGGTTTAGGAGAACGTAAGTCCTGTCCTTATCTCCTAGTTCTAGTCCTGACTCCATCCCTGGATAGGGACAGGATGACACAAAACAAAATGTTATCAGTGATATACCAACTTATTGAAGGCCATGTCAGTTAGCATGATAACTGCTGAGGGAGATAGACTCACGTCTGTGTGGCTCCTTGGCCCTGTTGAAGGCCCCTTCCCGGGACAAAGACAGAGAGTGAGGGGTCATGGGGCTGGAGGGGGCGCTGGAATACCCTGAAGAGGAGCTGCTGTCCCGGGTGAGAGGGTGCACACCTGTCTCTACCTCCACACACAGCTCTAAACAAAGAAACCGTGATCAATGAAGCTGAAGGTGTACAGTTGAAGTTTAAATACACCTTAGCCAAATACATTTAAACACAGTTTTTCACAATTCCTGACATTTAAATCTGAGTAAAAATTACCTGTTTTAGGTCAGTTAGGATGACCACTTGATTTTGAGAATGTGAAATGTCAGAAAAATAGAGAGAATGATTTCAGCTTTTATTTCTTTCATCACATTTCCAGTGGGTCAGAAGTTTACATACAGTCAATTTGTATTTGCTAGCATTGCCTTGAAATTGTTTTAACTTGGGTCAAATGTTTTGGGTAGCCTTACAGACATCATTTCACTTATAATTCACTGTATCACGATTCCAGTGGGTCAGAAGTTTACATACACTAAGCTGACTGTGACTAAAAAGAGCTTGGAAAATTCCAGAAAATTATGTCATAGCTTTAGAAGCTTCTGATAAGCTAATTGACATAATTTGAGTCAATTGGAGTTGTACCTGTGGATGTATTTCAAGGCCTACCTTCAAACTCAGTGCCTCTTTGCTTGACATCATGGGAAAATCAAAAGAAATCAGCCAAGACCTCAGAAAAAAAATTGTAGACCTCCACAAGTCTGGTTCATCCGTGGGAGCAATTTCCAAACGCCCGAAGGTACCACATTCATCTGTACAAACAATGGGACCACGCAGCCATCATACTGCTCAGGAAGGAGATGCTATCTGTCTCCTAGAGATGAATGTACTTTGGTGCGAAAAGAGCAAATCAATCTCAGAACAACAGCAAAGGACCTTGTGAAGATGCTGGAGGAAACAGGTACAAAAGTATCTATATCCACAGTAAAACGAGACCTACAGTGGGACAAAAAAATATTTAGTCAGCCACCAAGGATTTTTTGTAGGATTTTTTATGAATTTATTTGCAAATTATGGTGGAAAATAAGTATTTGGTCACCTACAAACAAGCAAGATTTCTGGCTCTCACAGACCTGTAACTTCTTCTTTAGGAGGCTCCTCTGTCCTCTACTTGTTACCTGTAATAATGGCACCTGTTTGAACTTGTTATCAGTATAAAAGACACCTGTCCACAACCTCAAACAGTCACACTCCAAACTCCACTATGGCCAAGACCAAAGAATTGTCAAAGGACACCAGAAACAAAATTGTAGACCTGCACCAGGCTGGGAAGACTGAATCTGCAATAGGTAAGCAGCTTGGTTTGAAGAAATCAACTGTGGGAGCAATTATTAGGAAATGGAAGACATACAAGACCACTGATAATCTCCCTCGATCTGGGGCTCCACGCAAGATCTCACCCCGTGGGGTCAAGAACGGGTGAGCAAAAATCCCAGAACCACACGGGGGGACCTAGTGAATGACCTGCAGAGAGCTGGGACCAAAGTAACAAAGCCTACCATCAGTAACACACTACGCCGCCAGGGACACAAATCCTGCAGTGCCAGACGTGTCCCCCTGCTTAAGCCAGTACATGTCCAGGCCCGTCTGAAGTTTGCTAGAGAGCATTTGAATGATCCAGAAGAAGATTGGGAGAATGTCAAATGAAACCAAAATATAACTTTTTGGTAAAAACTCAACCGTTCGTGTTTGGAGGACAAAGAATGCTGAGTTGCATCCAAAGAACACCATACCTACTGTGAAGCATGGGGGTGGAAACATCATGCTTTGGGGCTGTTTTTCTGCAAAGGGACCAGGACGACTGATCCGTGTAAAGGAAAGAATTAATGGGGCCATGTATCGTGAGATTTTGAGTGAAAACCATGCAAGGGCATTGAAGATGAAACGTGGCTGGGTCTTTCTTCATGACAATGATCCCAAACACACCGCCCGGGTAACGAAGGAGTGGCTTCGTAAGAAGCACTTCAAGGTCCTGGAGTGGCCTAGCCAGTCTCCAGATCTCAACCCCATAGAAAATCTTTGGAGGGAGTTGAAAGTCTGTGTTTCCCAGCAACAGCACCAAAACATCACTGCTCTAGAGGAGATCTACATGGAGGAATGGGCCAAAATACCAGCAACAGTGTGTGAAAACCTTGTGAAGACAGAAAACGTTTGACCTCTGTCATTGCCAACAAAGGGTATATAACAAAGTATTGAGATAAACTTTTGTTATTGACCAAATACTTATTTTCCACCATAATTTGCAAATAAATTCATAAAAAATCCTACAATGTGATTTTCTGGATTTTTTTTCTCATTTTGTCTGTCATTGTTGAAGTGTACCTATGATGAAAATTACAGGCCTCTCTCATCTTTTTAAGTGGGAGAACTTGCACAATTGGTGGCTGACTAAATACTTTTTTGCCCCACTGTATATCGACATACCCTGAAAGGCCACTCAGCAAGGAAGAAGCCGCTGCTCTAAAACCGGAATAAAAAAGCCAGACTATGGTTTGCAACTGCACATGGGGACTAAGATCGTACTTTTTGGAGAAATGTCCTCTGGTCTGATGAAACAAAAATAGGACTGTTTGGCCATAATGACCATTTTTATGTTTGGAGGAAAAGGGGGAGGCTTGCAAGCCGAAGAACACCATCTCAACCGTGAAGCACGGGGGTGGCAGCATCATGTTGTGGGGGTGCTTTGCTGCAAGGGAACTGGTGCACTTCGCAAAATAGATGGCATCACGTGAAAGGAAAATTATGTGGATATACTGACGCAACATCTCAAGACATCAGTCAGGAAGTTAAAGCTCGCAAATGGGTCTTCCAAATGGACAATGACCCCAAGCATACTTCCAAAGTTGTGGCAAAATGGCTTAAGGACAACAAAGTCAAGGTATTTACATTTACATTTAAGTCATTTAGCAGACGCTCTTATCCAGAGCGACTTACAAATGATTGGAGTGGCCATCACAAGCCCTGACCTCAATCGCATATAAAATTTGTGGGCAGAACTGAAAAAGTGTTGTGAGCAAGGAGGCCTCCAAACCTGACTCAGTTACACCAGCTCTGTCAGGAGGAATGGGCCAAAATTCACCCAACTTATTGTGGGAAGCTTGTAGAAGGCTACCCGAAACATTTGACCCAAGTTAAACAATTTAAAGGCAATGCTTCCAAATACTAATTGAGTGTATGTACATTTCTGATCCACTACGAATGTGATGAAAGAAATAAAAGCTCAAATAAATAATTCTCTCTACTATTATTCTGACATTTCACATTCTTAAAATAAAGTGGTGATCCTAACTGACCTAAGACAGGGAATTTTTTACTAGGATTAAATGTCAGGAATTGTGAAAAACTGAGTTTTTAAATGTATTTGGCTAAGGTTTATGTAAACCTCCGACTTCAACTGTAGTAGGCTACCTGCAGTACGTTGTAAAGGTCATGCTGAGAAGGTGTACGTCAGAGGAGGCTGGTGGGAGGAGCTATAGAAGGACGGCTCATTGTAATGGCTGGAATGGAATAAATGGAACAGTATCAAACACATCAAACATATGGAAACCACACATTTGACTCCGTTCTGTTTGTCCCATTTCAGCCATTAAAATGGGACCATCTTCCTACAGCTCCCCCCACCACCCTCCTCTGGTGTACATGTATTGCCAATGTTAATAAATGTGTAGTCTACATGCCAACAGAGTACCGATCATGTCTTTGTGTGACCTTTATTCCAAATGTCAAGTTTACTTGTATTGAAATGATATCCTGTCAGATGAGTTGCATACTGTACCTGTGTTGCTACTTGAGTAGACGTGTGCCACTGGGCCTATGTGGCTGGATGGAGTAACCCTGGCGATGCCACTGCACGACACAGGGAACTGGGACAACATATACCTCTTCTCCATCTTCTCCCTATTGACAGGAACACAGTCAGTCATCACAGAAACATCTTTGTCATCTCTACATAGCGGACAGCCACAGTATGATCTGGAGACAGTAGCTCTATTGAAACCCTAGAGGGTGCTCTAGTCTAGCCGCCAAGATTACAAAAGCACAGCATCAACACCCTCTGTTTCACCAACACACCAGCAACAGGTTGTGTGAGAAATAGTTACTTCAGATGAACACCAGTGCCATGAATGGTACAGAGAATTGCTAGAAACATTTAACAACCTTTGAGTCGGTACTCTTACAAATAAAGTACAAGGAGGAGGACATATGACACATACACAATTTTGACAACTCACCATATTATATAGCTAGGAAAATCCTGTTAATTTAGCTGCATTGCCAGGTGGAGAAAAAAAAACAGGCTTGACAGTGTAATGAGTGATCCCGAATAAGCTCCCATTAAGCTCACTGATAGTCCGACAGATCTATGGAAAAGCACCTGAGGAACTTTCCACTTCCTGTCACCAACACACATGGTCGTACCTGGCTAAACCTGGCTAATGGAAACATGCTGATATTAGCTGTGGAAACAGGCTGAGTGATAGTGTTCTCTCTCAGTAACACTCCTACGCTACAACAGGTGACTGGGTTTTCCATCCGGTTTATTCTTTCCATCTTTCCTTTAGGTACAACTTATCTGGACTAACCAATCTACCCCACCGGAATGCTAGTTAACCATTGACAACCAAATGACCATGAATCTTTATACCTTCACATCCCTTACAGAAAAAGATTGCAGTTAGAGTGCAGTATAACTGCAGTATGCTGCATCCAAAATAACACAGTTTCTTTTCATATGCTAATTTTGCAGTGTAACTGCAGTTCAACTGCAGTTCACTGCAGTTATTCTGCAATTACTGAGTCCAGAATACCAGTCGACTGCAGTTACTGCACTTATAAAAACGGCAATATTTTTTGTAAGGGATTGTTGAATACTAATTTCTGTCTTGAAGGGTATTCTAGAGCATTATTTTCTTATAAATGGCCATAGTTCATTTTTACATGTTTTGTTTGAGCTGCTTTGAAAGCCTTAGTATAAAAGGGATAATCAACTCGTGGCTCTCAGGGAAATAACGCAACTCCATGGAAGGTTAGTTCCACTCCGCTACCGCGTGTCATTCATTATATTCCATAGAACACATAACCTCGTGTTGATTGTCCCTTACATAAACACCATTGACAAATCTCCTGTGTTAATGTTTAATAAAATAAACAATCAACAGACACACCTTTTACAAATGTTACACAAACTTCGAAGTAAGACTATCTAAATAATACAATTATGAAACATTAGTTGTAAATAGAGTATCCATCCATCCATCTACCCATCCATCCACCCATCCCATCCATCCATCCATCCATCCACCCATCCATCTACCCATCCATCTACCCATCCATCCATCTACCCATCCATCTACCCATCCATCCATCTACCCATCCATCCATCTACCCATCCATCCATCCATCCATCCATCCATCCATCCATCCATCCATCTACCCATCCATCTACCCATCCATCCATCTACCCATCCATCCATCCACCCATCCATCCATTCATATACCCATCCATCCATCCATCCATCCATTCATCCATCCATCCATCCATCCATTCATCCATCCATCCATCCATCTACCCATCCATCCGTCATCTATCTACCCATCCATTCATCCATCTACCCATCCATCCATCTACCCATTCATCCATCTACCCATTCATCCTTCTACCCATGCATGCATCCATCTACCCACCCATCCAGCTCCCCACCCATCCATCTACCCATCCATCTCATTACCCTCTGAACTACCTGAGTCTACACAGGAGTATGTTGGAATGGGCGCATCACTGCTTTTATGTGGCTGGGGGACAGAGGGCTTGATAAGGGGTCTGGGTTCAGGGTTCAGACTCACTTCTGCAGTTCCAGCTGCGTCTTCAGCTTCTTCTTGGCTCCCTGGGTGAGGTCATACTTGTTCAGATCCTCCTCTGTGAGTCCAAGGAACTGCGGGAAAAAAGAGCACATTTAAGAGCACAGATAGGGGCTAGTAGGGAGAATGAGATTGTTAGGGGAAGACAGAAACTGTTGTTTGATCTATTCTAATGTCTATTGTTGGGGCTTTCTAATAACAGACATGTAGCCTCATTCTGACATGTTATCATTGATATTGCACTTGTCCAGACTACTTGCTTGTAAATATCCTTTGCTGTTTTCTAATATGTGATTTTGTCAGTATTGTGATTGCTGCTAAATGAATCCCTCTTTGAGGACATAAACGTTTTCTGAATCTGAACTCTTACACCCCATTTCCAAGCCAGAACAAAGCCACTTTTAGTTATATCCTTATCTCTTCAGCTCCATAGGTGTCTTAAATGCCACTCATCCACTGTAACCTAAACCCACCAATGAGAGACTCTCTCCTTCCTCAAAGCCCACCCACCTCCTCCATGGTCAACTGCTTGAACACTGGGTAGTACTTGTGCAGGCGGAGTTTCCTCAGCCAGTCCAGGATGCCATTCTGTTCTGGGCTGCTCTGCAGTGGAGGACCAGGGTTCTGGAGGTGGCCGGGAGGGAGTGCATTATCCCCCCCCCTGCTACCCCCACCCCACCAGAAGGAAGGATGGGCATAGTGCCCTGGGGGGGCAGCTGGGTAGGAGAGTGAGTCTGAATGGAGTTGTGAACGCTCATGACTGTCTGGATACTGGCTACACCACATAAAGCCCTGAGAGAGAGGGGCGGGGGGGGGGATAGGAAACATGGAGGAAAAGTAGGGAAAGGTTCATGACAGGAAAAGGACAGTGAATACTGTATATTGCAAAGGATGGAAATAATGTAATTAAGATATTAAGATAATTATACAGGTTGCAGATTTGAATAGGCAGCAACAGTCTATATCAAACTTAGTGACACTACATTACCAAAAGTATGTGGACACCTGCTAGTCGAACATCTCATTCAAAAACCATGGGCATTAATATGGAGTAGGTCCCCCCCTTTGCTGGTATAACAACCTCCACTCTTCTGCGAAGGCTTTCCACTAGATGTTGGAACATTGCTGCGGGTACTTGCTTCCATTCAGCCACAAGAGCATTGGTGAGGTTGGGCACTGATGTTAGGTGATTAGGCCTGGCTCGCAGTTGGCATTCCAATTCATCCCAAAGGTGTTCGTTGGGGTTGAGGTCAAGACTCTGTGCAGGCCAGTCAAGTTCTTCCACACTGATCTCGACAAACCATTTCTGTATGGACCTCGCTTTGTGCATCGAAGTATTGTCATGCTGAAACAGGAAAGGGCCTCCCCCAAACTGTTGCCACAAAGTTGGAAGCACAGAATCTTCTAGAATGTAATTGAATGCAGTATTGTTAAGATTTCCCTTCACTGGAACTAAGGGGCCTAGCCTAAATCATGAAAAACAGCCCCAGAACATAATTTATCCTCTACTGAACTTTACAGTTGGCACTATGCATTGGGGTAAGTAGCGTTCTCCTGGCATCTGCTGAACCCAGATTCGTCCATCAGACTGCCATATGGTGAAGTGTGATTTTCATTCCATAAAACGCATTTCCATTGCTCCAGGGTGCAATGGCAGTGAGCTTTACACCATTCCAGCCAAAGCTTGGCATTGCGCATGGTGATCTTAGGTAGTGAGTGCTGCAACCAAGTACCGAGTATCTCAGCATTCGGCAGTCCCGTTCTGTGAGCTTGTGTGGCCTACCACTTCACGGCTGAGCCGTTGTTTCACCTAGACGTTTCCACTTCAACAATAACAGCACTTACAGTTTACCAGGGCAGCTCTAGCAAGGCAGAAATTTTACAAATTGACTTGTTGAAAAGGTGGTACCCTATGATGGTGCCATGTTGAAAGTCACTGAGCTCTTCAGTAAGGCCATTCTACCGACAATATTTGTCTATGGAGATTGCATGACTGTGTGCTCGATTTAACACACGAATCCACTAATTTGAAGGTGTGTCCACATACTTTTGTATATATAGTGTATGTTGAGTGATAAAGATGGGAGCCCACCTGTTGGCTCCTCTGTATTGAAACAAGCACCCAAGACCTGTAGCACATGAAAGAAACATAGATCAGTCAGCCACATAATCAACAACCTCTAAATAAGTATACTTTATGAATGGCGATATACAGTACGCAAAACTCATTTTTGAATCTTGTCTATTGTTTATTGACTTCTTGACTTCTTGACTTTATTGACTTCTTGACAAAATATCAGCTGAGGGTCACCAGCTTTTCGAGTTTAATTTAAGAGCAGTGTGATATTTCAGCACTTTACTGGGGCCTGTGGTACCACATTACAGCAGAGTAAGATAGATTTTTATTTCACTGCATCCCAAGGGTCTCGCAATATCAGCCAAGCGGCGAAAGGCTAGCTGCTCCAGACACAGTCAGACAGACATCCAGGTCTCTCCCACTGCCACTGGCCTGCCTGGGGAGACGGAACTGTAAATAAACTCTAGGATGATGTCACCATTCGCCAGGCCTACCAACACAAACATGCCAGTCCAAATTCCCACACAAATCTAAAATAGAACCCCTCAAACCCCAGAGATAAAGTGCCACTCCTCTCAGCCAAACAGAGAGGGGGACATATACGTCCCATGAAAACAGAGTAGGGTTAGGACAGGAGTCTTACTTGCAGTGGGGGGGGGAGAGAGGGCGATGGAGGCAGTGCTGAAGAAGAGTTCGGCTTGGTAGTGTTTGAGAATGTGGGCTGGAAGCACTGTCAGGCACCTGTACAAGGAAGGAACACATGAGATAACGTTACATTCCGTGCTCGATATGATTCCTTCCCTCCTTATCTCTTGTCTTTGACAGTAACACCTGGAACTAGGTCAAAAACAACATTAAAACAACATGCGCCGAATACAACAGGTGTCGGTAGACCTTACAGTGACATGCTTGCTTACAAGCCCTTATCCAAAAATGCAGTTTAAAAAAATAAGACTAAGACATAAAAGTAACAAATAATTAAAGAGAAGTAGTAAAATAACAAAAGGCTATATACAGGTGGTACCGGTACAGAGTCAATGTGCGGGGGTAATTGTGGTAATATGTACATGTAGGTATAGTTATTAAACAGAGAGTAGCAGAAGCGTAAAAGGGGGGGGGGGCAATGCAAATAGTCTAGGTAGCCATTTGATAAGATGTTCAGGAGTCTTACGGCTTGGGGGTAGAAGCTGTTTAGAAACATCTTGGACCTAGACTTGGTGCTCTGGTACTGCTTGCCATGTGGTAGCAGAGAGAACAGTCTATGACTAGGGTGGCTGGAGTCTTTGACAATTTTTAGGGCCTTCCTCTGACACCGCCTGGTATAGAGGTCCTGGATGGCAGGAAGTTTGGCCCCAGTGATGTACTGGGCCGTACGCACTACCCTCTGTAGTGACTTGTGGTGTGAGGCCAAGCAGTTGCCATACCAGGCAGTGATGCAACCAGTAAGGATGCTCTCGATTGTGCAGCTGTAGAACCTTTTGAGGATCTGAGGACCCACGTCATCAATGCACTTGTTGATAAACTACAGTAACTACTTGGTTGTTACTCATACATATGTAGTATGAAAATATTATATATCACAACACATACAGTGTTAACTATGCACCAATGTTATCACTGTTTAGCCCGGCCTACTAACTGTTAGTGTGTTAGCATCGGCCTGCTAACTGTCTGAATCGCTGTGTTCCCAGTCAGCCCAACCACTCACTGGACCCATATTGTTCACTTGGCTATGCATGCCTCTCTCTAATATCAATATACCTCATCCATTACTGTTCTGGTTAGTGATTACTGTCTTATTTCACTGTAGAGCCTCTAGCCCTGCTCAATATGCCTTAACCAACCTTATTGTTCCATCTCCTACATATGCGATGACATCACCTGTTTTAAATGTCTCTAGAGACTATATCTCTCTAGTCATTACTCAATGCCTAGGTTTACCTCCAATGTACTCACATCCTACCTTACCTTTGTCTGTACACTATGCCTTTAATCTATGCTATTGTGCCCAGAAACCTGCTCCTTTTACTCTCTTTTGAGAACGTGCTAGACGGCCAGTTCGTATAGCATGTAGCCGTACCCTTATCCTACTTCTCCTCTGTTCTTCTGGTGATGTAGAAGTTAATCCAGGTCTTGCAGTGCCTAGCTCCACTCCCCAGGTGCTCTCATTTGTTTACTTCTGTAACCGTAAAAGTCTTGGTTTCATGCATGATAACATTAGAAGCCTACTCCCTAAGTTTGTTTTACTCACTGCTTTAGCACACTCTGCCAACCCGGATGTCTTAGTCGTGTCTGAATCCTGACTTAGGAAAACCACCAAATACCTTGAAATCTCCATCGCTAACTATAGCATTTTCCGTCAAGATAGAACTGCCAAAGGGGGCGGTGTTGCAATCTACTGCAAAGATAGCCTGCAGAGTTCTGTATTACTATCCAAGTCTGTACCCAAACAATTCAAGCTTCTACTTCTAAAAATTCACCTTTCCAGAAACAAGTCTCTCACTGTTGCCGCTTGCTATAGACCTTCCTCTGCCCCCAGCTGTGCCCTCTATACCATATGTGAATTGATTGCCCCCATCTATCTTCTGAGCTCGTGCTACTAGGTGACCTAAACTGGGTCATGCTTAACACCCGGCCATCCTACAATCCAAGCTTGATGCCCTCAATCTCACACAAATCATCAATGAACCTACCAGGTACAACTCCAAATCCGTAAACACGGGCACCCTCATAGATGTCATTCTAACTAACTCACCATCCAAATACACCTCTGCTGTTTTCAATCAAGATCTCAGCGATCACTGCCTCATTGCCTGCATCCGTAAATGATCAGCGGTCAAACGGCCTCCACTCATCACTGTCAAATGCTTCTTAAAACACTTCTGCGAGCAGGCCTTTCTAATTGACCTGGCCGGGGTATCCTGGAATGACATTGACCTCATCCCGTCAGTAGATGATGCCTGGCTATTCTTTAAAAGTGCCTTCCTCATCATCTTAAATAAGCATGCCCCATTAAAAAAATGTAGAACTAGGAATAGATATAGTCCGGCAAATATATAAAATATACACAGGCAGTTAGGAAAGCTAAGGCTAGCTTTTTCAAACAGAAATTTGTATCCTGTAGTACGAACTCGAAAAAGTTCTGGGACACTGTAAAGTCCATGGAGAATAAGAGCACCTCCTCCCAGCTGCCCACTGCTCTGAGGCTAGGAAACACTGTCACCACCGATAAATCCACTATAATTGATAATTTCAATAAGCATTTCTCTACAGCTGGCCATGCTTTCCACCTGGCTACCCCTATCCCGGTCAACTGCCGGCACCCTCCACAGCAACCCGCCAAAGCCCCCACCATTTCTCCTTTACCCAAATCCAGATAGCTGATGTTCTGAAAGAGCTGCAAAATCTGGACTCCTACAAATCACCGGGGCTAGACAATCTGGACCCTCTCTTTCTAAAATTATCTGCCGAAATTGTTGCAACTCCTATTACTAGCCTGTTCAACCTCTCTTTCGTATCGTCTGAGATTCCCAAAGATTGGAAAGTTGCCGCGGTCATCCCCCTATTCAAAGGGGGTGACACTCTAGATCCAAACTGCTACAGACCTATATCTATCCTACCCTGTCTTTCTAAGGTCTTCGAAAGCCAAGTTATCAAAAAGATTACTGACCATTGCGAATCCCACTGTACCTTCTCCGCTATGCAATCTGGTTTCAGAGCTGGTCATGGGTGCACCTCAGCCACGCTCAAGGTCCTAAACGACATCATAACCGCCATCGATAAGAGACATTAATGTGTAGCCGTATTCATCGACCTGGCCAAGGCTTTTGACCCTGTCAATCACCACATTCTAATTGGCAGACTCGACAGCCTTGGTTTCTCAAATTATTGCCTCACCTGGTTCACCAACTACTTAGAGGTCAGTATGTCAAATCAGAGGGCCTGTTGTCCGGACCTCTGGCTGTCTCTATGGGGGTGCCACAGGGTTCAATCCTCAGGCCGACTCTCTTCTCTGTATACATCAATGATGTTGCTCTTGCTGCTGGTGATTCTCTGGTACACCTCTACGCAGACGACACCAATCTGTATACTTCTGGCCCCTCTTTGGAAACTGTGTTAACTAACCTCCAGATGAGCTTCAATGCCATACAACTCTCCTTCCGTGGCCTCCAACTGCTCTTAAACGCAGGGAAAACTAAATGCATGCTATTCAACCGATCACTGCCCGCAACTGCTCGCCTGTCCAGCATCACTACTCTGGATGGCTCTGACTTAGAATACGTGGACAACTACAAATACCTAGGTGTCTGGTTAGACTGTAAACTCTCCTTCCAGATTCACATTAAGCATCTCCAATCCAAATTATAAATCTAGAATTGGCTTCCTATATCAAATCAAATCAAATTTATTTATATAGCCCTTCGTACATCAGCTGATATCTCAAAGTGCTGTACAGAAACCCAGCCTAAAACCCCAAACAGCAAGCAATGCAGGTGTAGAAGCATATCGCAACAAAGCATCCTTCACTCATGCTGCCAAACATACCCTCGTAAAACTGACCATCCTACCGATCCTCGACTTCAGTGATGTCATCTATAAAATAGCCTCCAACACTCTACTCAACAAACTGGATGCAGTCTATCACAGTGCCATCCGTTTTGTCACCAAAGCCCCATACACTACACACCATTGCGACCTGTACGCTCTCGTTGGTTGGACCTCGCTTCATACACGTCGCCAAACCCACTGGCTACAGGTTATCTACAAGTCTCTGCTAGGTAAAGCCCCACCTTATCTCAGCTCACTGGTCACCATAGCAGCACCCACTCGTAGCATGCGCTCCAGCAGGTATATCTCACTGTTCACCCCCAAAGCCAATTCCTTCTTTGGTCGTCTTTCCTTCCAGTTCTCTGCTGCCAATAACTGGAACGAACTGCAAAAATCTCTGAAGCTGGAGACTCATATCTCCCTCACTAGCTTTAAGCACCAGCTGTCAGAGCAGCTCACTGCACCTGTACATAGCCCATCTATCTAACTACCTCATCCCCATACAGTATTTATTTATTTATCTTGCTCCTTTGCACCCCAGTATCTCTACTTGCACATTCATCTTCTGCACATCTACCATTCCAGTGTTTAATTGCTATACTGTAATTACTTCGCCACCGTGGCCTATTTATTGCCTTAACTCCCTTATCTTACCTAATTTGCACTCACTGTATATAGACTTTTTGTGTTGTTTTGTTCTACTGTATTATTGACTATGTTTTGTTTATTCCATGTGGAACTCTGTGTTGTTGTATGTGTGGAATTACTATGCTTTACCTTGGCCAGGTCGCAGTTGCAAATGAGAACTTGTTCTCAACTAGCCTACCTGGTTAAATAAAGGTGAAATAACATTTTTAAAAACATATTGAACAGGTTCAGGTGGGCTACCTTGGTCAGTGACAATGCTGATGGACCTTACCTGGGGTCCAGCTCAGAGGTCTGATCAAGGCCAAGGGACTGAAGCAGGAACTTCTCTCGACCTTCATCAGGGAAAAGCTGGGAGACCTGGGAGAAACACAAAATAGGATATTGACCTTCACATCACTATTGAACAGATGGAAGATGGGTACAGTGGACATAAAGACAGGTTTCCCCCCACTTCAAAATTCTGTCAATCCTAGCCTGAAAAAAGGTAGCTGCTAGTTAGCAGAACAGCCGATAAGAGACATAAGCGATCAGTCCCCTCTCTGTGCTTCAGCCACTTTCTTACCTGGGAGAGAAAGTTCAGCACCTCCTGGTGAGTCCTGCTCACAGTGGAAACAGAGGAGTCTGACCATGTGACCTGTGGGATGAGGAGAGAGTGAGTGGACTGGGCAACAGTGTACAATAACTAACATACAGTACATACTGGAACTTATGTGTTCCTGTGTGTGTGTGTGTGTGTGTGTGTGTGTGTGTGTGTGTGTGTGTGTGTGTGTGTGTGTGTGTGTGTGTGTGTGTGTGTGTGTGTGTGTGTGTGTGTGTGTGTGTGTGTGTGTGTGTGTGTGTGTGTGTGTGTGTGTGTGTGTGTGTGTGTGTGTGTGTGTGCGTGTGTGTGCGTGCGTGCGCGTGCGCATACCCACCTCTAGCATATATTCACTTGGTTTCTCCCCCTTGTGAGTCACTCCACTCAGCTCTATCCTCTCTATGTTCACTGAAGAAAAGAATATATATATATTATTTGGATTATCTGATTTTATCGTTCAGCAAACAAAGAACATCAAGTAAGACATTGCTTTGGTGTCTCGTATTTTTCTGCCATGCATGCTAGATGAAAACGTAGTTCCTGTTAGATCTACTGTTGAGACTGTTCTTTTGGCACCGAAAGTACTTAAATTACATATCTGAATTCGTAGAGAACATCACAAGAAATGAGGTCACCTGGTGTCTAATTAAACACATTAAACACTTTAAACTGGAGAACAGAGGACAGTGAGATAGAACAAAAAAAACTAGAGAGAACATACAGATAGAGGTACAAGGTAGAAAGAAAGAGAGCCATGGAGAGAAAAAGTGACAGGATGATCTAGATTTATGGCTGGACTAGTGGCACATTTTAGGGATCCTGCCAGTGACATTTTAAAACATTTGGCTGAACTCCGTATCGGATTCAGAGAACACACACACACACACCATCTGAAATCTCATACACAACACTCATAAACACACATACAGTAGAGTACACACACACAAGCCTGTTTGTTAAATATACCCTGCAGACTCAGCACTTCCTCCGGTGTGTATTAGCACTGGGAGAGGCACTAGCTAGCTGAATGAAGCTCTGTGCTGAATGTGACCTATCTGAGAGGATCAGAAATGTAGAAATACTGTGAAAAACCTCCCCTGTAACTTTTCTTACCCAGAGGTTTGGCTCTCAGTCTCAGGCCAGGAAAGGGCCTCTCCCCCGGCAGGCAAGTGTGAACTCATCTGAAGTATTCTGAGTAGCAGAAAGTCTATAGGCTTCACTGTAAGTCTAAACTGCTTTTACTAAAGGCTAAAACGTCATTACTCTCACTGAGTGTGTGTGTGTGTGTGTGTGTGTGTGTGTGTGTGTGTGTGTGTGTGTGTGTGTGTGTGTGTGTGTGTGTGTGTGTGTGTGTGTGTGTGTGTGTGTGTGTGTGTGTGTGTGTGTGTGTGTGTGTGTGTGTGTGTGTGTGTGTGTGTGTGTGCGCACAGGCATGTGTGAGTGTGTAAGTGAAAGAGCGTAGGAACACCGTGTGTAAAAGAGCCAAGTGGGGAAATTTTATTTTTATTTTTTACTTTTTTTTAAAAGTGAATGCGATGTGAGAGAGAGACAGCAGAGGAACTATGTCATGCTGTCTGGCCTGGATTCTCCCTTCCTGTGTGAGCTCCCTCTCCTGCAGTCACGGCTAGAAGGGATCCAGCTTTTGTAAAATTAACGTCAAACATTTGTTTTTGCATTTTAGCTAACTCAAAGTATTTTCCTAACCTTAACCTAATTCTCATAACCTGCTGTAAAAAGTCATATCTGACGTTAATTTTACAAAAGCTGTATCCCTTCTAGCCATACAAAATTATACAGTAGCCACAGGCTCAGCAATAGAGCAGTCCTGCCCTAATACCATGCACTCTCTGTCACGGCAGAGTTTACACATCAGGCCCAGCCCCCTCCATCCTCACGCAATAGAAAATGATAAAAACTAAGCAGATCTTTTTTTAAATTGGTACCATGAACAAAAATATAAACAAAATATGCAGAAATTTCAGATTTTACTGAGCTACAGTTCATATAAGGAAATCAGTCAATTTAAATCAATTCATTAGGCCCTCATCTTTGGATTTCACATGACTGGTAATACAGATATGAATCTGTTGGTCACAGATACCTTTAAAAAAAGTAGGAGCGTGGATTAGAAAACCAGTCCTTATCTGGTGTGACCACCATTTGCCTCATGCAGCGTGACAAATCTCCTTTGCATAGAGATGATAAGGCTGCTGATTGTGGCCTGTGGAATGTTGTCCCACTCCTCTTCAATGGCTGTGCAAAGTTGGTGGATATTAGCAGAAACTGAAACACTCTGTCATACACGTCGATCCAGAGCATCCCAAACTTCCCCAGTGTGCCAGTGGCCATCGAAGGTGAACATTTCCCCACTGAAGTTGGTTACGGCACTGTCTGCAGTCAGGTCAAGACCCTGGTGAGGACGATAAGTATGCAGATGAGCTTCCCTGAGACAGTTTCTGACAGTTTGTGCAGAAATTCTTTGGTTGTAAAAACCGGTAAATAAAGCAAAATGACAAAGACAATATAAGACAAAACATGACAGAGTTTGTGCACAGTTCCATCAGCTGTCTGGGTGGCTGGGCTCAGCAATCCCACAGGTGAAGAAGCCGGATGTGGAGGTCCTGGACTGGCGTGGTTATACGTGGTCTAAGCCGTGAGGCCGGGTGTAGGTACTGCCAAATTCTCTAAAACGACATTGGAGGCAGCTTATGGTAGAGAAATTAACATTAAATTCTCTGGAAATTAACTCTGAGGAACATTCCTGCAGTCAGCATGCCAATTGCACTCTCCCTCAAAACTTGAGACATCTGTGGCATTGTGTTTTGTGACAAAACTGCACATTATAGAGTGGGCTTTCATTGTCCCCAGGACAAGGTGCACCTGTGTAATCATCATGCTGTTTAATCAGCTTCTTGATATGTCACAACTGTCAGGTGGATGGATTATCTTGGCAAATGAGAAATGCTCACTAACAGGGATCTAAACAAATTTGTGCAGAACATTTGAGAGAAATATGTTTTTGTGAACATTTTTGGGATCTGTTATTTCAGCTGATGAAACATGGGACTTTGTGTTTATTGTTTTGTTCAGTGTATTTTATTGTAAGTCACCTAAATATCTAACTACATTTCCCATTGTTCACGCAACAATGACTGGTCTTGATAGAGATGATTTGGTATGGTATGATCATCCGTAAACACATTGGCATTAAAGTAACTGTCCAGTGTTTCTAGATTTCTATGAAATATTACTTATAATTAATTACAATATGAGTGAAATAGTTTTCCTTCCGCAAAAAAATGTAATTAGGTATGGCATACCCCAACAACAGAATGGTGTGAGTGTATAACAGTCATGAAAAATATTAACTCAGTAGACAGTTGATTGGCCAGCTCATCCTCCTCAGGAGGTTGACATCATCCACTATGAGGAAATAGCAAGCATTTTTAAACAGTCTGTTTGAGATACAAGTTTGAGTTGGGGTTGGGCCAAGATAAAAGCAGAGCAGTTCGAAAAAAAAAACAACACAGAGTTACACATGGGATAAACAGCTCTCTTCCCACGAGCTTGTGACGAAAGATCACCCGTCGTTCTATGCGGATGGCGAGAGCAATCAAAGTCCACACTGGAACCTCCCGGGAGAGAATCTCATCAAACTGCGTGGAGTCCCTCCAATAACACAACAGGAAAATCTATGTACAGTGTGTGCAAATATAGTAAGGTTAGGGAGGTAAGGCAATAAATTAGGCCAATAGTGGCGAAATAATTACAATTTAGCATTAACACTGGAGTGATAGATGCACAGATGGTGATGTGCAAGTAGAGATACTGGGGTGCAAAAGAGCCAAAAAAATAAATAACAATGTAGTCAGATGACAAGAGAACAGCTGGTGCAGCAGTGTTCTCTAGGGTAATCAATGTCTCCGTCAGTGGCAAAAAGTGTAGAGACTGAAGGGCACTAGGAATTCCACATAGGTTGTGCATGCAGGGTACGCTAAATTAGAGGGTTTGCCGCTACGGGGTAGAGGAGCATCTGTAAAACCTACATTGAAGAGGAGCAAATTTTCCGGCGCCGACAGAGATGGCCGCCTCGCTTTGCGTTCCTAGGAAACTATGCATTTTTTGTTTTTTTTACGTGTTATTTCTTACATTAGTACCCCAGGTCATCTTAGGTTTCATTACATACAGTCGAGAAGAACTACTGAATATAAGAGCAGCGTCAACTAACCATCAGTACGACCAAGAATATGACTTTCGCGAAGCGGATCCTGTGTTCTGCCTTTCACCCAGGACAACGGAATGGATCCCAGCCGGCGACCCAAAGAAACGACTTCGTAAAAGAGGGAAACGTAGCGGTCTTCTGGTCAGACTCCGGAGACGGGCACATCGTGCACCACTCCCCAGTATACTTCTCGCCAATGTCCAGTCTCTTGACAACAAGGTTGATGAAATCCGAGCAAGGGTAGCATTCCAGAGGGACATCAGAGACTGTAACGTTCTTTGCTTCACGGAAACATGGCTCACTGGAGAGACGCTATCGGAGTCGGTGCAGCCAGCTGGTTTCTCCACGCATCGCGCCGACAGAAACAAACATCTTTCTGGTAAGAAGAGGGGCGGGGACGTATGCCTTATGACTAACGAGACATGTGGTGATGAAAGAAACATACAGGAACTCAAATCCTTCTGTTCACCTGATTTAGAATTCCTCACAATCAAATGTCGACCGTATTATCTACCAAGGGAATTCTCTTCGATTATAATCACAGCCGTATATATTCCCCCTCAAGCAGACACATCGATGGCTCTGAACAAACTCTATTTGACTCTTTGCAAACTGGAATCCATACATCCTGAGGCTGCTTTCATTGTAGCTGGTGATTTTAACAAGGCTAATCTGAAAACAAGACTCCCTAAATTGCATCAGCATATCGATTGCGCAACCAGGGCTGGCAAAACCTTGGATCACTGCTATTCTAACTTCCGCGACGCATATAAGGCCCTGCCCCGCCCTCCTTTCAGAAAAGCTGACCACGACTCCATTTTGTTGATCCCTGCCTACAGAAACTAAAACAAGAAGCTCCCACGCTGAGGTCTGTTCAACGCTGGTCCGACCAATCTGATTCCACACTCCAAGACTGCTTCCATCACGTGGACTGGGATATGTTTTTGTATTGCGTCAGACAACAACATTGACGAATACGCTGATTCAGTGTGCGAGTTCATTAGAACGTGCGTTGAAGATGTCGTTCCCATAGCAACGATTAAAACATTCCCTAACCAGAAACCGTGGATTGATGGCAGCATTCGCGTGAAACTGAAAGCGCGAACCACTGCTTTTAATCAGGGCAAGGTGACCGGAAACATGACCGAATACAAACAGTGTAGCTATTCCCTCCGCAAGGCAATCAAGCAAGCTAAGCGTCTGTATAGAGACAAAGTAGAATCTCAATTCAACGGCTCAGACACAAGAGGTATGTGGCAGGGTCTACAGTCAATCACGGATTACAAAAGAAAACCAGCCCAGTCACGGACCAGGATGTCTTGCTCCCAGGCAGACTAAATAACTTTTTTGCCCGCTTTGAGGACAATACAGTGCCACTGACGCGGCCTGCAACCAAAACATGCGGCCTCTCCTTCACTGCAGCCGAGGTGAGTAAAACATTTAAACGTGTTAACCCTCGCAAGGCTGCAGGCCCAGACGGCATCCCCAGCCGCGCCCTCAGAGCATGCGCAGACCAGCTGGCTGGTGTGTTTGCGGACATATTCAATCAATCCCTATCCCAGTCTGCTGTTCCCACATGCTTCAAGAGGGCCACCATTGTTCCTGTTCCCAAGAAAGCTACGGTAACTGAGCTAAACGACTACCGCCCCCGTAGCACTCACTTCCGTCATCATGAAGTGCTTTGAGAGACTAGTCAAGGACCATATCACCTCCACCCTACCTGACACCCTAGACCCACTCCAATTTGCTTACCGCCCAAATAGGTCCACAGACGATGCAATCTCAGCCACACTGCACATTGCACTACCCCATCTGGAAAAAGAGGAATACCTATGTGAGAATGCTGTTCATCGACTACAGCTCGGCATTTAACACCATAGTACCCTCCAAGCTCGTCATCAAGCTCGAGACCCTGGGTCTCGACCCCGCCCTGTGCAACTGGGTACTGGACTTCCTGACGGGCCCCCCCAGGTGGTGAAGGTAGGCAACAACATCTCCACCCCGCTGATCCTCAACACTGGGGCCCCACAAGGGTGCGTTCTGAGCCCTCTCCTGTACTCCCTGTTCACCCACAACTGCGTGGCCACGCACGCCTCCAACTCAATCATCAAGTTTGCGGACGACACAACAGTGGTAGGCTTGATTACCAACAACGACGAGGCGGCCTACAGGGAGGAGGTGAGGGCCCACGGAGTGTGGTGTCAGGAAAATAACCTCACACTCAACGTCAACAAAACTAAGGAGATGATTGTGGACTTCAGGAAACAGCAGAGGGAACACCCCCTATCCACATTGATGGAACAGTAGTGGAGAGGGTAGCAAGTTTGAAGTTCCTCGGCATACACATCACAGACAAACTGAATTGGTCCACCCACACAGACAGCATTGTGAAGAAGGTGCAGCAGCGCCTATTCAACCTCAGGAGGCTGAAGAAATTCAGCTTGTCACCAAAAGCACTCACAAACTTCTACAGATGCACAATCGAGAGCATCCTGGTGGGCTGTATCACCGCCTGGTATGGCAACTGCTCCGCCCACAACCGTAAGGCTCTCCAGAGGGTAAGGAGGTGTGCACAACGCATCCCCGGGGGCAAACTACCTGCCCTCCAGGACACCTACACCACCCGATGTTACAGGAAGGCCATAAAGATCATCAAGGACAACAACCACCCGAGCCACTGCCTGTTCACCCCGCTATCATCCAAAAGGCGAGGTCAGTATAGGTGCATCAAAGCTGGGACCGAGAGACTGAAAAACAGCTTCTATCTCAAGGCCATCAGACTGTTAAACAGCCACCACTAACATTGAGTGGCTGCTGCCAACACACTGACTCAACTCCAGCCACTTTAATAATGGGAATTGATGGGAAATTATGTAAAATATATCACTAGCCACTTTAAACAATGCTACCTAATATAATGTTTACATACCCTACATTATTCATCTCATATGTATACGTATATACTGTACTCTATATCATCTACTGCATCTTTATGTAATACATGTATCACTAGCCACTTTAACTATGCCACTTTGTTTACATACTTATCTCATATGTATATACTATACTTGATACCATCTACTGTATCTTGACTATGCCGCTCTGTACCATCACTCATTCATATATCTTTATGTACATATTCTTTATCCCCTTACACTGTGTATAAGACAGTAGTTTTGGAATTGTTAGTCAGATTACTTGTTGGTTATTACTGCATTGTCGGAACTAGAAGCACAAGCATTTCGCTACACTCGCATTAACATCTGCTAACCATGTGTATGTGACAAATAAAATTTGATTTGATTTGAACTGGGGTAGAAAACACACACATACAGTGCCTTCAGAAAGCATTCACAACCGTTGACTTTTCCACATATTGTTGTGCTACAAAGTGGGATTACAATGGATTTAATTGGCATATTTTTTGTCAAGGATCTACACAAAACACTTTAAAAAATGTATTTGTAAAACATATATGAAAAGTAAAACACTATACAGACAGGAATAAAGAACTCTCTGGGAAGAAGAAAGGAGGTGGTATATGTTTTATGATGAACTATTCATGGTGTGATTGTGATAACGTACATAAAACTCAAGTCCTTTTGTTCATCCGACCTAGAATACCTCACGATAAAATGCTGACCATATTACCTCCCAAGAGAATTCTCTTCGGTTATAGTCACAGCCGTGTATATTCCACTGGACTTTGTGCAAACTGGAAACCACATATCCCGAGGCCGCATTTATTGTACCTGGGGATTTTAACAAAGTCTATTTGAGGAAAACACTACCGAAGTTCTGTCAACACATTGACTGTAGTACTCGCTCTGGAAAAATGCTTGACCACAGCTACATTCCCTTCCGAGATGCCTACAAGGCCCTCCCCCGCTCTCCCTTTGGCAAATCAGATCACAACTCCATTTTGCTCCTCCCTTCCTATAGGCAGAAACTCAAACAGGAAGTACCCGTGCTATGGTGTTTTCAACGCTGGTCTGACCAATCGGATTCCATGCTTCAAGACTGGAATATGTTCCGAGGTCTTGCTCCTGGACAAGCTGAACACGTTCTTCGCCCTCTTTGAGGATAGCACAGTGCCACCGACATAGCCCGCTCCTAAGGACAGTGGGCTCTCATTCTCCGTGGCTGACGTGAGTAAGACATTTAAGCTTATTAAGACCTCTACGGGATCGGTGTCCCTAAAACGGGACGGTTTAAATTATAAAATTTAAAGATTAAATTATTGTTAATATTACTGCAGTGTCCAATTTACAGTGAAAAATACCATGCTATTGTTTGAGGATAGTGCACAAAAACAAAACATTTTTTATCACAGCAACTGGTTTGATACATTCACCTCTGAAAGTAAATACTGTATTTACATTCCATCATTAAGCACGTGGCCCTGAGTCTGAACCCCGCCCTGTGCAACTGGGTCCTGGACTTCCTGACGGGCCGCCCCAGATGGTGAAGGTAGTCAACAACACCTCCACTTCGTTGATCCTCAACACAGGGGCCCCACAAGGGTGTGTGCTCAGCCCCCTTCTGTACTCCCTGTTCACCATGACTGCGTGGCCACGCACGCCTCCAACTCAATCATCAAGTTTGCAGACGACACAACAGTAATATGCCTGATTACCAACAATGACTAGACAGCCTAGAGGGAGGAGGTGTGGGCCCTGGTGGAGTGGTGCCAGGAAAATAACATCTCCCTCAACATCAATAAAACGAAGGAGCTGATCGTGGACTTCAGGAGACAGCTGAGGGAGCACGCCTCTATCCACATGGGCGGGACCGCAGTGGAGAAGGTGGAAAGCTTAAAGTTCCTTGGAGTACACATCACTGACCATTTGAAATGGTCCACCCACACAGACAGGGTTGTGAAGAAGGCGCAACAGTGCTTATTCAACCTCAGGAGGCTGAAGAAATTCGGCTTGGCCCCTAAGACCCTCATAATTGAGAGCATCCTATCGGGCTGGTTCACCGCCTGGCACGGCGTTTCAACAATACTATGTAACTCCGGTAGGGCAACATCTGAAAAATAGCGCCTACTTGGTAGTGTGTACCGGGGCTCGAAGTGCTCGATCATCCACGACAGAGAACAGTTGATTGTCAAGGGCAATGAATTCCATTATCTTGGCGTTAATGGATTTTGCCCTTGAGTTGTCTCGCTGAAATGTTCTTACTCTTTAAAATGACTGCTCGACTTGAACTTGTTTAGTTGTTGGAAGTGTGCTCTTAGTATTTTTCTGCTTTTGTTCTGTTGTAGCGCTGTATTTTTTGTGGCGTCATTACATCATCTACCTACGTTATATAGGTATGCACGTCATCTACCTACGTTATATAGGTATGCACGTCATCTACCTACGTTATATAGGTATGCACGTCATCTACCTACGTTATATAGGTATGCACGTCATCTACCTACGTTATATAGGTATGCACGTCATCTACCTACGTTATATAGGTATGCACGTCATCTACCTACGTTATATAGGTATGCACGTCATCTACCTACGTTATATAGGTATGCACGTCATCTACCTACGTTATATAGATATGCACGTCATCTACCTACGTTATATAGGTATGCACGTCATCTACCTACGTTATATAGGTATGCACGCCATCTACCTACGTTATATAGGTATGCACGTCATCTACCTACGCTATATAGGTATGCACGTCATCTACCTACGTTATATAGGTATGCACGTCAGCTTTGACATCGGTTTTGCACATCGGCGTTAAACTAGACATCGGTCTGATGCCGATGTTGGCATTTTTAGCTAATAACGTTCGATTCCGATACCGATATATCGTGCATCACTAGTTTGGATGTATCTTTGTAGTGACTGGGTGTATTGATACACCATCCAAAGTGTAATTAATAACTTGAACATGCTCAAAGGGATTTTCAATGTCTACTTTTTTATTTTCACCCATCTACCAATAGGTGCCATTTCTTTGAGAGGCATTGGAAAACCTCCCTGGTCTCTGTGGTTGAATCTGTGTTTGAAATTCATGATTTTTTTAATGACTACCTAATCTCTGTACCCCACACATATAATTATCTGTAAGGTCCCTCAGTCGTAGATTGGTAAAAAAATAAAAAGCAGAAATTGAAAATCCCTTTCATGTTCAACACTATTATTGCACAAGGTGTGAGTTGAGGCAACTTATATTATGTGACTTTGTAAGCATATGTAAACTCCTGAATGTATTTAGGCTTGCCATAAAAAAGGACTTGAATACTTGGCTCAAGACATTTAATGTTTTCATTTTTTATTAATTTGTAAACATTTCGAAAAACATAATTCCACTTTGACATTATGGGGTATTGTGTGTAGGACAGTGACAAAAAAATCGAAATATAATCAATTTTAAATTCAGGTTGTAAGGCAACAAAATGTGGAAAACTCTGAAGGGGTGTTAATACTTTCGAAGACACTGTGCCAAAGCTACAAAATAGCAAAATGAGATCATCAGAAAATAACTAGGTAAGATACTCAAGTGAGAGTGGTGTGGAGCCTTCCTCTCTTTCCCTCCTCGGACAACTCAACAGAACAACTCAGAAGAGTGTCTTTGTTTCAGAGACAACATTACCGCTTCACAATACTGCCACCACTGAAAAAAGAGGGGAGACTGAAGTACTTGCATTAATTTCCCTGCAGAGGTGAAAGACACACCTCCCAGCACTGATTGCTTGGAAGAGGTGAAGTCCTGTGTGGCTCAGTTGGTAAAGCAAGGCTCTTGCAAGGCCAGGGTTGTGGGTTTGATTCCCATGGGAGACCAGTATGATAATGTAAGTTGCCCTTGATAATGAAATGTATTTTAGTCCACAAGAACTGAGCAAAAAAACAGCATTATTAAGTATGCCCTAGCAAGACAACAGCTACTTATCGAACAGAAAATATACTTGGTGATGAACCTCCGACCGTCATTGACCAACGTATGAAGAAGAGAGGCAGCAGTTACACTCAGTATGGATGACTCAGAAATAAAAAATCATTATTTTTAACACACATTAATTAATATAGTCAGGTAGGCTAAGTTAACTTTTTACAGAATGGCATTACATAATTTGCAATTTTATGTGTGAAACATTGCTACAGCAACATGTTAACACCACATTTTGACGTGAGGAGAAAAACACTTTCACCACCACATGTGAAAATGCAATTCCACACGTGAAAGTGAGATTTTTGCCCGTTTAATTTTCTTACATGTTTTAGTTTTATTTATTTTCACCAAAGAAAACATGTGATAGACAACAATACAGATGGGTGTAGGTGTGGTTGGAAGCCCAAGGGCTTATATGAAAATCATGTGATTGTTTTTTACATGTGAAAATGCTATTCCACATGTGAAAGTAAGATTTTCACATGAGAAAGTTTTTCACATGTAAAACTGCACATTTCACATATGAGGTGTAAACATGTTTTTATTTTTCACATGTAAAACTGCACATTTCACATATGAGGTGTAAACATGTTTTTCTTTTTCACATGTAAAACTGCACATTTCACATATGAGGTGTAAACATGTTTTTCTTTTTCACATGTAAAACTGCACATTTCACATATGAGGTGTAAACATGTTTTTCTTTTTCACATGCGAAGAGGTGGTGTTAACATGTGAACTCTAATTTAATACATTTGAAAATATGGTTTCATGTGAAACTTCAGCTCAACATGTGAAAACAGCTATTACACATGTGAAAATGTTTGTTGTTGTTGTTGTTGTAAGGGCAGCCACTCAACCCCCTGCCCAGCCCCCTGCTGATCCACCAAGCCCACTGCCCAGCCATCCAAGCCCACTGCCCACAGTGCCCATCCAACCAGCCCACTGCCCAGCCACCCAGCCCACTGTCCATCCACCCAGCACACTGCCCAGCTACCTAGCCCACTGTCCAACCACCCAGCCCACTGTCCATCCACCCAGCCCACTGCCCAGCCACCCAGCCCACTGTCCATCCACCCAGCCCACTGCCCACAGCGCCCATCCACCCAGCCCACTGCCCAGCCACCCAGCCCACTGTCCAGCCACCCAGCCCACTGTCCAGCCACCCAGCCCACTGTCCAGCCACCCAGCCCACTGTCCAGCCACCCAGCCCACTGCTCCAGCATCAACCCAGCCCACTGTCCATCCACCCAGCCCACTGCCACCCAGCCCACTGTCCAGCACCCAGCCCACTGTCCAGCAACCCAGCCCACTGTCCAGCCACCCAGCCCACTGTCCAGCTACCCAGCCCACTGTCCATCAACCCAGCCCACTGTCCATCCACCCAGCCCACTGTCCAGCCACCCAGCCCACTGTCCAGCTACCCAGCCCACTGTCCATCAACCCAGCCCACTGTCCAGCCACCCAGCCCACTGTCCAGCCACCCAGCCCACTGTCCACAGTGCCTATCCACCCAGCACACTGCCCAGCCACCTAGCCCACTGTACAACCACCCAGCCCACTGTCCAGCCACCCAGCCCACTGTCCAGCCACCCAGCCCACTGTCCATCCACCCAGCCCACTGCCCATCCACCCAGCCCACTGTCCAGCCACCCAGCCCACTGTCCATCAACCCAGCCCACTGTCCATCCACCCAGCCCACTGTCCAGCCACCCAGCCCACTGTCCAGCTACCCAGCCCACTGTCCATCCACCCAGACCACTGTCCAGCCACCCAGCCCACTGCCCATCCACCCAGCCCACTGTCCAGCCACCCAGCCCACTGTCCATCAACCCAGCCCACTGTCCATCCACCCAGCCCACTGTCCAGCCACCCAGCCCACTGTCCAGCTACCCAGCCCACTGTCCATCAACCCAGACCACTGTCCAGCCACCCAGCCCACTGTCCAGCCACCCAGCCCACTGTCCATCAACCCAGCCCACTGTCCATCCACCCAGCCCACTGTCCAGCCACCCAGCCCACTGTCCATCCACCCAGCCCACTGCCCATCCACCCAGCCCACTGTCCAGCCACCCAGCCCACTGTCCATCAACCCAGCCCACTGTCCATCCACCCAGCCACTGTCCATCAACCCAGCCCACTGCCCAGCCACCCAGCCCACTGTCCATCCACCCAGCCCACTGCTCATCCACCCAGCCCACTGCCCAGCCCACTGCCCATCCACCCAGCCCACTGTCCATCCACCCAGCCCAGCCCCCTGTCCAGCCACCCAGCCCACTGCCCACAGTGCTCAGGTACCCAGCCCACTGCCCTCTACCACCTTGCCTCTCCCTCAGTACCCTGCCCTGCCCCGTGCCCAGCAGGCAGCAGCTGCTGGAGGCTCCACATGCCTGGTGCCAGACTCGTTAATCCAGGGCATTCTGCCATTCTAACAGATCTGGTTACATATTGCACCCTGTGAAAATACACCGTCACACAAAGACACACAAAAGTAGATATCCTCTTTTGTGCATTATCAGCATCTTTCGTGTTGTGTTTTATGAATGAAGGCAAAACCAAGATTGCATTACAAAATAATAGTCACTCACTATCTGCATGTTTGAATAACAAGTGTACTCTTGCCACTGTGTGTCTGCATGTGTGCGTGTGTGCGTGTGCTTGGAGGTATGCTTGTCCTGCTTTGTGCTGCTGATGACAGGCATGCAGCCCTGGCCATGAGGTAGTGTAGCTAACTCAGCATTGGGTTACCAGAAAACGAAAGGGCCAATCCTACTGAGTAACCGAGAGACCTGCTCCTTTCAAAGCAATATTAGACCCCAGCTTAACATGCTCCTCTAACTATCAACTCTTTAACCCACTAGCACACTTCAAAAAACTATCAACCCCCTTAATATTTACACTACGTTCAGATAAAAGACAATCCTGCACACTGACACAGTGTGTGTCTGTGCATATAGTTGTGTTCAAAATATGAAATTGTTACAGTGATCTGTCACTTCTACCTACAAGTGCAGTGAATCAAAGAAGAAGAGGAATCTAGAATTTAGAACTTCTACTGTACTACCATCTACTGCCTATTTTGAGAACTTTGGAGAAAGACACATTGCTGAGGTCATCATTTCCCATTTTCCCTCCACTCCGTCCCACCTCCAGGCTAAACTTTCCAAAACTGGAGAAGAAAAACGTGGCTCGTGAATTACATAACATGTGACCACTCTTGGATTCAACATCTGTGTGTTGGTCCAGCCAACAAGAAAAAAGAGATAGAAAAGAAAGCAGACAACTAAGAAACATACAATATTTATAGCTGTAGTTTCCGGGACCTTCAAATAACTCAATGCAACAGTATCATCCAAATCCAAACAAGCATGGCTCTTTGTGAGTTTGTTTCTTCGTGGGTGTGCACGCGTTCAAGTGTATATTCCGGTCGGTTTATAGCCTCACAGCAAATATTTCAAAAGATTGTACTAAGGAGAAGTAGACAACAGCCTGCTACACTCTGATTGAATAGCATATATACTGTAGTATTCCCTCTCATAACAAATACCTTAATACTAAAGTGATACTCTAGTAGAGTAAAGGTTGTAAACATCATTCCACATAGCAGTAGAAGTGTTCAGTAGTGTGTGAGAGGTACAGTATGTACAGTGTAAAGGAGTGGTTGAAAAATGACAGAATGAGAAGTGTGAAACAGAGGATGATGGCAGATTCCTGCAGCAGCTGCTCCATCCGGACCGGAGCATCGTAGCAATGTGTAAAACATAACACTGATGGCCTTCACTGCACCAAGTTGCACCCTCAGATTGAGAACTAGATATATGACCATCTTTCTCCCTTCCCATTCTGATAGGGGGAGGGCAGTACCGCAAGCATGCCTCCACATTCCTCAATGAGTCTGGTTTGTCGATTTCAGTGCTTCAGCGTGTGGTTTCTTGTTCTGGGTGCATGTGTGAGTGTCTGGCACAAACTGAACTGCTTATTCTAAAGACACGTACCGAATGACTGACAAAGTATTACGTTTGAACTCAAGATTCCCATACTAGTGTGTGATGTTGTTGGAGAGAACCTTGACCCTTATAGTCACTGGGATGTCCTGTCCTGTGTCGTACACAGACAGGGTTTATAAGTGTGACAGATTTCTGTGTACCGTATAAGTATGTCAGAGCAAAGTTCTGTGTCTCACCTTTGCTCTGTTTCCCAACATGCACCTTGACTGGCAGCTCCTTGCATGAGAGAGATGTCATGTGAGGCATGGGTTCTGGACCAATCCCCTCGTCCACTCGCTCTGCCCCGTCCTCTTGGTGCAGTGTCTGTGAAACAGGGGTCAAAGCTCAGGTCAAGTAGTCAGAGGTTAATATCATGGTCAGAAGTAGTTAGAAGTTTACGGATCTGTAATTTTTCAGCACCTGGACAGCCTTTTCAGACTGTCGCACACATTCTACCATAACTCAAAGAGGTAAGAGACAGGGTCACACATACATTTTTCAAAATCACTGAAATCATTTGAAAATGACGTCTGTTGACCGCATAGGGTGCCATTTTCTCAGGACTTTTTATCTTTTTAACTACAGAACATAGAAAATCACTGTTTTCACATAGAAAATGGCATGGTGCTGGAGATACTGAATATGAGGTTAAAATGTGATGAAGTGCCCCTTTAAGAGATGGAAAGCTGTCATTAGTTAAAGGTTCCCACAAATATGACGGCTGGTCTTTCACAAAATGTTAGAGCTCTTTCACAGTAGCCTATATTGTCTTAAGAGTTACACGTTATGACCATTGACAGTGGGCACTGACACACTAAGCAGGCCTGCAGGTGTCTTGTCCTGCTTGCTCTGTGATTAGGTACCTTGAAAAGTTGTCAAGAAGTCAGGTAGGAGAGAGTAATAGCCACTGCTACTCTAAACACTTGTCTGTACAACTAACCAGCTTCCTGGAAAGGTGAGCCGTTTGAAAAGGACTGTTGTTAGGTGGTCTACTCTTATGTTATTTAAGGACAATTTATCCTGATCGTCGTTACTTGTATATGCCCAGTAATCTTAATGCTTCAGTAATAATTGACAGGTAAAATCTATTTTCTAGAGTTGTGCAGTTCAAACTGATTGGTCATGGGAATGGCTTGATTCCAAACCGAATGTGTTGTGTCTTTCTTTCCTTTTTGAAGCACTCTCGGTGGTGAGGCTGATGTGTTTAACAGCAGAGGTCATGCAGCACACATGCTCACCCAAGCAGAAACCTAAACACACACAGACAAGCTCTGAAGCCAATTAAGTATGCTTTACAGTGTGCTACTGCCACATCCGCATCGACTCCTGCCAAATCTTCTATTTTTCTTGAGGAAAAGGGGAAATCCTGCTGTTAGGAGAGATGCTAGCTGGTTGAGCTAGGGTTTAGAACTGAAACGGGCATGACAGTGGCAGATAACGCCCTGAAACCCCGCTAAGGAGTTCCTCCTGCATGTTTTCCTGAAGGCTTAAACCCCAAATAAAGTAGAACATTATCTAATAACAAATGTGTGAGTTTTTTCATTGACTTTCTTCTCATCACCCATCACCATGAGTTTATAATTCAATGAATAATTAATATGTGAGTGTGGTTTATATTTCATGTCTGGTTGGGTTAGGGTGACCGTTAAAGGCTTCTTCTTCGAACAGTCAGAGAGAGCTTCCTGGTGATTCACCGGAGCTTGAGTCTCTCTCACACAGGGTTGATTTCAGTGTCGAGAAATGTGCTGGCCTGCACTTAACGGAGGCCAAGACCAAAACAACACTAATACAACCAAACACTTTCCTTTGAGCAGGCAGGGTACTTTCCTCTCAGCCACGAGTTTGAACGGCCCTGTGTTTGTCTGCTGTGTGTCTCTGATTTAAACCAATGACAAACAGGCCTTCATAGTGATCCTAAACCTGTGTTCCAATGTGTTCAAATCCAACTGATGGTTTTACGGTAAATGTTTCATTTGTAACATTATATTTGTCCTTTTAAGTGTTCTGGACTCTCTTTCTCTGTCAAACACACACGCACGCGCACTCACTTTCAGATGTATCTTGAGGTTGTTTTTTTGTCAATTATAATATTCCTGTTCGTCAAAAGCCCCTTAAACTGTCATAACATCATTCCTAACGTTTTGCAATCCATTTTAAAAACCAAAGAAAGCTGTATATTTTGTTAACGAGGAAGACGTGGTTTCCTATTCCCACATTGCCGTGTTGACATCCGGTTCTCCAGAGAAGTAAAAGTCATGCTGAATCTACAGGCAGACATTGTGAAGTGAATGTTCAGGACTCAGGGGGACCACCAATGGTCGGGGACAACCGACAAACATGCCCCTTGGGGACCAGTGAAAAACATGTTTGTTTAGTTAAATTAATTCCTTTCAGGTCACTTTCCTTAGAGTTTGTCTCAGCCTGACCTGGAAACGGGGGAAGCAATATAACGTTATCACCCCCTCCCATACTTTTGGAAAAACCCACACAAGTAAAAGGAGCAGGCGTACTACAGTGTTCATACCGTGTAACAACACTCTATTATTAATCTGTTATAAATCATGTAGGCCTACAGTGTAACCACAATACATTTTCCTTCATATGATCTTCTCATACCAAAGAGGGTACAGAGCTGTCCCACAAGATGCATTTGTCAAGGATGTGAAGGTCCTTGTACAACATCACTACCAGAACCAGTGGAGTGTAGACCACTATACCAGAACCTGGACCGTGTTGGGAGCACTGGCACTCACTAACTCTTTTGCTTGTTAGGTATCCTACAACTTTGTGTTCTGGATGGCTGCTCAAACTTGGAAGTGGCACACGACCATTCATATATATATATATAGCCATCAAGTGACAACGGGGACAATATATGACCTACCTTATGACAACATGGACACCCAGTCTGACTGGAGTTGAGGGTGGGCGCAGTGATGTAGGTAGGGATGCTCGTGGCGGGAGACAGGGTGGCCAGCGCGCCAGTCCCGGGCTGCTGCTCTCCACAGGTGACCTGCAGGATCTCTTGGATCTGGGTCAGCTCCTGTCTTAGCACCTGTTTCTGGTGAAAGCTGAACGCCGGATGATTGGATGCCATGGTGAAGAGGAGAAGGAACTGCTCCCCCGTTCGTCCATCGTTGAGCTGCAGGCCATAGTTGTTGATGACGCTGTCGATGTGCGTGAGCGTTCGGAAGAGAACACCCGCCGCATCTCGGTTGTCCGAGTTGAGAAGTGCGAGGGAGATGAGCAGCTTGCTCCTCACGACGTCGTCGGTGATGTTGGTAAGGTTCGAGAGGTCAGCAGGGTTGTTGGCTTTGATCTCGGCGTCCCTGAGGGAGTGATAGTCCTTGCGGGCTAAGTCTTCCAAGCATGACCCGAGGAAGCGGAGTTCGATTGGAACACAGAGGTCCAAAAGCCCACAAAGGAACTCAGCTCTCTGGGCCGAGTTCAATATTGAGAACCAGTGGTAGACCCCTTCCCTTTGAACGGAACACCGATTTTCAACCATTTTAACACCGAGTCACAAATTTAAAATATGTATTATTTTGCTGATAGTAATTAAGCCTAAAAATAATAAAATGGCAAGACTAAAATGAGTCAGCCAAAACTCCATCTAGGCCTACTATAACAAACTTGAAACAAAAGAGTGCAACAATTCGGGTGCCGGAACAGTTATTTTGTGAACATGCACCTGGCGCTGGTTATTCCTTTGACAAAAATCGTATTCAATGTATCCAGGACTTCTTGAGTCTTCGGAAACATAAATTGGGCCTACCGCACGCCCGCTTTATTTGTTTACAGGCCAGTCGCAACATTGTTGAAATATGCATCCAAAACGTTGTTCAGGTGAAAGTCTATAAAGAAAAGCATGAGTCTGGGTTTACTGTACTGCGAGGCTCAGCGTAGTGCCAACTCTCCAGTCATCCAGGTTCTCTGCCAGCCCCCGGAGGTCCACACATCAATTGATTATGGAACAGAGCATGCACATTCCTCCATGAAGTAGATTGAAATGAAAAATACCATATAAGTATTACACAGAGAGATACTTTACTTCCAGTGTCAGAGGCGCCACTCTCTGATTTCCCTCTGTAAAACAATACTTTTCGATGGGAATCCGCATGGCATTCGTTGAACTTCTGAGAGCGTCGGCTAATAAACAAGACCAGACCATAAACTGTATGTATGAACTGCAGCCAGCTACCTTAGTGTTAAAGTTTAAACGTAAACTATTTAGTTAAATCCTATTGGTCGTAAGCATAACAAGTGGCGCATCCAGATTTGTTCCAGAGAAATAACGACAAGGATTATCTTTTCGTTAAACAGTCCGTAGCTTTTTCGAAATGCAATTCAAGGAATACGCCCACTCCCTTCTATTCTGTCATAACCCTGAAATCGAGAAAAACAGCTGTGTGATCCATTATCCCAAACTCTGCCAGATAAGCCCATTAACTGAAAAATATCCACTTCGATTGGGTGAACATCTTGTCAGTAATCCCAGCTAATAGTGTGATTGGTCAGAAAAGTATCCGCACTTACACATCTTATTCATATGCGCTCATACATACAACTCTCCGATTTGGTCAACGAGGTACTGTACTTTTTAAAGAGAAAGTCACCCTCTAAAACCTAGGATTTGAGGAAGTGTACTGTTTTAAAGAAATATGCATATGGCATCTTTTGTCATCAAATATATTTTCAAACTAATATTAGTCAAAGACGAGCAGCAGAAAAGAGAGAGCAGAACAGTGATGAAGTTTGGGAACTTCTGGAATTGCCATTTCCATAGCGTCACTCTGGATGTGTGCATTGTTTGGTGCATGGCCTTTATTTTACAGTAGATCTGTATTCTAGCTTGTTCTGACTATGGTGTAAAAAAATAAAAAATAGAAATACACTACATGACCGAAAGTATGTGGAAACTTTCTCGTGGAATATCATTACTAAATCACGGGCATTAATATGTAGTTAGTTCTCCTTTTGCAGCTATAACAGCCTCCACTCTTCTGGGAAGGCTTTTCATGACATCAGTGGTTTCCAAACTTTTATAGTCCCGTACCCCTTCAAACATTTAACCTCCAGCTGCATACCCCCTCTAGCATCAGGGTCAGCACACTCTCAAATGTTGTTTTTTTCCATCCTTGTAAGCCTGCCACACACACACACACACACACACACACTATGAGTGTGAGTTTTTGTCCCAACCCGGCTCATGGGAAGTGACAAAGAGCTCTTATAGGACCAGGGCACAAATAATAATATAATGATAATCAATATTTTTTCTCTTTATTTAGCCATCTTACATATTAAACCTTATTTGTTCATCAAAAATTGTGAATAACTCACCACAGGTTAATAAGAAGGGTATGCTTGAAAGGATGCACATAACTCTGCAATGTTGGGTTGTATTGGAGAGAGTGTCAGTCTTAGTATTCATGCTAGTGAGGGCCGATAATACACTCTCACATAGAGTCCACTCTCACACTATCCAGAAATCTGGCAGTGGCTTCTGATTAAATTAAATTGTCACAGAACCGCTTGTTGCAATTTCGATGAGGCTCTCTTGTTCAGATATAAGTGGACTGAAGGCAGAGCATTAAAGGGAAAAATAATCCAGTTGTTTGTGTCATCCGTTTTGGGAAAGTACCTGCGTAATTGTGCACCGAGAGTTCACGGGGAATTGCTTGACAAAGTTAACCATTTTCACTGTAGTGTCCAAAATGTCTTTCAAGCTGTCAGCCATTCCCTTGGCAGCAAGAGCCTCTCGGTGGATGCTGCAGTGTTCCCAAGTGGTGTCGGGAGCAACTGCTTGCACGTACATTACCACTCCACTATGTCTCCCTGTCATGGCTTTTGCTACATCAGTACATACCAACACATCTTGTCTGTCCAGTATTTTTTAAATATCCTCTCATGTTGTCCTGATTTGTCCTGACACCAGGAGCTGTGCCAGGCCCCTCCACGTCTGTTGACTCATCCAGCTGTAACGCATATAATTCACTGGCTTGTAGGCAAAGCAGTAATTGTTTCAAAACATCTCCTGCCATGTCACTGAGGAGTCATGAAACAGTGTTGTTTGATGAAGACATTGTCTGTATAGTTTTTTTTGCCTTTTCTCCCAGCATTGTCCCAGCCATATCCTCAGCAGCAGGAAGAATTAAGTCCTCCACAATAGTATGGGACTTGACTGTCCTAGCCACTTGGTAGCTCATCACATAAGATGCTTCTAGACCCTTCTTATTAATGGTATCTGTTGCTTTTATACATGTCTTACTACTCGAAAGTCACTTTTTTCTCGCTCCAAAAACTCCTGTGGCATATTTTTTCAAATGGTCATTTTTAGTTTCTAAATGTCCGCGATAAAACTGTACTGTTTGAAAATGTGAAAAAAATGTGTGAATTTTTTTTAATGTAAAAAGAAAAATATTTTAAAATGTGAATCACATTTTTATTTGGCATACCCCCAACAGCATTGTGCATGCCTCTGGGGGTACCCCAGTTTGGAAACACCTGCACTACATGATGGAACATTGCTATGGGGACTTGCTTCCATTCAGCCACAAGAGCATTATTGAGGTCGGGCACTGATGTTGGGCAATTAGGCCTGGTTCGCAGTCAGCGTTCCAATTCATCCCAAAGGTGTTCGATGGGGTTGAGGTCAAGGCTCTGTGCAGGCTAGTCTAGTTCTTCCACACTGATCTCGACAAACAATTTCTGTATGAACCTCGCTTTCCCCAAACTGCTGTCACGAAGTTGGAAGCACACAGTCGTCTAGTATGTCATTGTATGCTGTAGCGTTAAGATTTCCCTTCACTGGAACTAAGGGGCCTAGCCCAAACAATAAAAACAGCCCCAGACCATTATTCCTCCTCCACCAAACTTTACAGTTGGCAATATGCATCGGGGCAGGTAGCGTTCTCCTTGCATCCGCCAAACCCAGATTCGTCAGTGGGATTGCCAGATGGTTAAGCGTGATTCATCACTCAAGAGAACGCATTTCCACTGCTCCAGAGTCCAATGGCGGTGAGCTTACACCACTCCAGCCAATGTTTGGCATTGCTCGTGGTGATCTTAGGCTTGTGTGCAGCTGCTCTGCCATGAAAACCCATTTCATTAAGTTCTTGTGCTGACGTTGCTTCCAGAGGCAGTTTGAACTCGGTAGTGAGTGTTGCAACCAAGGACAAATGATTTCTATGCGCTACACACTTCAGTACTCAGCGGTTCCGTTCTGTGAGGTTGTGTGGCCTACTACTTCGCAGCAGAACCATTGTTGCTCCTAGACGTTTCCACTTCACAATAACAGCACTTACAGTTGACCGCGGAAGCTCTAGCACGGCAGAAATTTGACGAACTGACTAGTTGGAAAGGTGGTATCCTATGACAGTGGCGCGTTGAAAGTCACTGAGCTCTTTATTAAGGCCATTTGTTTGCCAACGTTTGTCTATGGAGATTGCATGGCTGTGAGCTCGATTTTGTACACCTGTCAGCAACGGGTGTGGCTGAAATAGCAGAATCCCTCATTTGAAGGGATGTCCACATACTTTTGTATCAATAGTATATATTATTGCAAACATATTTTTAATATGTGTATTGCATTCATATATTGTTGAAATATGTACTTGTTTGATGTTTGAGTGTTCTCTAATGGAATTTCTTTCCTTGACCTCATAGTAGATTGACATTTATTCTTATGAGTCCTGTCCTGGAGGCAGAACTGACTCACTGGACAAAAACTGATTGAATCAACATTGTTTCCACTTCATTTTAACCTCCCAAAAATCAATATGATGATGTTAAATCAACATTGAAAACTAGTTGGATTTACACCAGTCATCATTGTAAGGGCATTTTGTCTTTTTTTCACCTAACTTTCCAATGACATTGTGAAATGTTTTGTTGATTTTACTTCAAACTCACAATTATTGAAAACTCAACACAATGTAAATCAAAACTTAAAGTGGAACAGTTGACACTACAGGTGCATCGAAGCTGGGACTGAGAGACTGAAAAACAGCTTCTATCTCCACGCAATCAGACTGTTAAATAGATACCACTATCCAGCTTCAACCCGGTACTCAACCCTGCACCTTAGAAACTACTACCATATTTGCATAGTCATTGAACACTTTAATAATATGTACTTACTGTTTTGCCCACTTCATACGTATATACTGTATCCTAGAAAAGACTCATCCTATATATCTACTACTGTACAGACATTTTCTATTAATGTACTGTCCATGTCTATACACACCATCATATACATAAAAAGTGTATTCAGACCCCTTGAATTTTTCCACATTTTGTTACATTAAAGCCTTATTCCAAAATTGATTAAATAGTTTTTCCCCCTCATCAATCTACACACAATACCCCATAATGACAAACAAATATTGGTATAAAATGTATAAATGTATGAATGGAAAATGTATTTAAAAAAAACAGAAATATCACATTTACACAAGTATTCAGACTCTTTACTCAGTACTTTGTTGAAGCACCTTTGGCAGCCTCAAGTATTCTTGGGTATGAACGTACAAGATTGGCAGTATTTGACCTGTATTTGGGGAGTTTCTCCCATTCTTCTCTGCAGATCCTCTCACGCTCTGTCAAGGAGTGTCCCTGCACAGCTATTTTCAAGTCTCTCCAAAGATGTTCGATTGGGTTCAGCTCTGGCTGGGCCACTCAAGGATATTCAGAGACTTGTCCCGAAGCAACTACTGCATTGTCATGGCTGTGTGCTTAGGGTTGTTGTCCTGTTGGAAGGTGAACCTTTGCCCCAGTCTGAGGTCATGCGTGCTCTGGAGCAGGTTTTCATAAAGGATCTCTCTGTACTTTGCATTGTTCATCTTTCCCTCGATCCTGACTAGTCTCCCAGTCCCTGCCGCTGAAAAACATCCCCACAGGATGATGCTGCCACCAGCATGAATTCACCATAGGGATGGTGCCAGGTTTCCGCCAGACGTGACCCTTTGCATTCAGGACAAGGAGTTCAATATTGGTTTCATCAGACCAGAGAATCTTGTTTCTCGAGGTCTGAGAGTCCTTTCGGTGCCTTCTGTCATATGAATTTCCAAAGGGGCTGTCATATGAATTTTACTGAGGAGTGGCTTCCGTCTGGCCACTCTACCATAAAGGCCTGATTGGTAGAGTGCTGCAGAGATGGTTGTCCTTCTGGCAGGTTCACCCATCTCAACAGAAGAACTCTAGAGCGACCATTGGGTTCTTGGTCACCTCCCTGACCAAGGCCCTTCTTCCCCGATTGCTCAGTTCGGCCGGCCGGCCAGCTCTAGAATGAGTTTTGGTGGTTCCAACCTTCTTCCATTTAAGAACGATGGAGGGCACTGTGTTCTTGGGGATCTTCAATGCTGCAGAAATGTTTTGGTACCATTCCCCAGATCTGTGCCTCGACACAATCCTGTCTCTGAGCTCTACGGACAATTCCTTGGTTTTTGCTCTTACATGCACTGTCAACTGTGGGGTCTTATATAGACAGGTGTGTGTGCCTTTCCAAATCATGTCTGATCAACTGAATTTAACACAGGTGGACTCCAATCAAGTTGTAGAAACATCTCAAGGATGATCAATGGAAACAGGATGCACCTGAGCTCAATTTCGAGTCTCATAGCAAAGGGTCTGAATACTTATATAAATAAATGATTTCTGTATTTAAACAAAACAACATTTGCAAACATTTCTAAAAACTTGTTTTTGCTTTGTCATTAAGGTATATTGTGTGTAGATTGATGAGGAAAACATATATTTAAGTAGGGCTGTAAAATAACCAAATGTGGAAAAAGGGTCTGAATACTTTCAGAATGCACTGTATATTTATATTCAGGAGTCTGACATTGCTTGCTTTAATATTTATATATTTCTTAATTCCTTAGCCTACTTTTTATTTTGAGGATTTGCGCGTATTGTTATTACTGCAATGTTGGAGCTCGGAACATAAGCATTTTGCGACAACTGTGATAACATCTGCAAAATATGTGTATGCAACCTATAAAATTTGATTTGAACTTTCTGTGTCCAGTCTGTGCCCAGTTGGGTGCGATTCCCCCTTAATTAGGCCAGCTGCAAAGTCTAAATTGGCTGTATTGTAAAAATTCATTAATACTAAAATGTGCTTTTTGGTCTTAATTTAAGGTTAGGATTAGGCATTAGGGTTAGCATTGTGGTTAAGGTTAGGGTTATGGTTCTATTTAAAATCAGATTTGAGGACTTTGTGTCTGTGCCAGCTAGTGATCACTCTGCAGAGCTGCCTCCAGAACAAGATTCACAATGAAAAACCCTAACCTGCAACCTCATACAGGCTGTAATCATAAACATTGAGTGCTATTTGCATATGGTCATCTTGAATTTCACCTAATGAGAATTTCAAGTTTTCTGAGCTTGTTGTAAGGCCTTTTTACCTCTTATACATGACCTTGCACTTCCCATAAATAACCAGTAGATGTCCACATTAGTTCATGCTTTGATGCACTGTAGTACCAATAGCCCGATTTGGCAGCACACACACACAATCTCTGGTTAAAACCTCTTAAGGATCAAACTTTTTTTTAAAGATTTTGACTAAAATGACAGACCCAAATCTAGCCTCTAAGCTCAGGACCTGAAGCAAGGATATGAATATTGTTCATACAATTTGAAAGGAAACACTTTGACGTTTGTGGAAATGTTCATTTAAGAAAATATAGCACATTAGATCTGATAAAAGATAATACAAAGGAAAAACAATTGTGCCATCATATTTGAAATGCAAAAGAAAGGCTGCAATGTATTATTCCAGCCCAGGCGCAATTTAGATTTTGGCCACTAGATGGCATGCAGTGTATGTGCAATGTTTGAGACTGCTCCAACGAACCATTGCATTTATGTTCAACATTTTGTATCAAGACTGCCCAAATGTGCCTAATTGGTTTATGAATAACTTTTCAAGTTCATAACTGTGCACTCTCCTCAAACAATAGCATGGTATTATTTCACTGTAATAGCTACTGTAAATTGGACAGTGCAGTTAGATTAACAAGAATTTAAGCTTTCTGCCAATATCATATATGTTTACGTCCTGGGAAATGTTCTTGTTACTTACAACCTCATGCTAATGACATTAGCCTACGTCAGCTCAACCGCCCCGCGGGTGATCCAGCGACCCTGTAGAGCAGTGGTTCCCAAACTTTTTATAGTCCCGTACCCCTTCAAGCATTCAACCTCCAGCTGCATACCCCCTATAGCACCAGGGTCAGCGCACTCTCAAATGTTGTTTATTGCCATCATTGTAAGCCTGCCACACACACACTATACGATACATTTATTAAACATAAGAATGAGTGTGAGTTTTTGTCCCAACCCTGCACGTGGGAAGTGACAAAGAGCTCTTCTAGGACCAGGGCACAAATAATAATATTATAATACTTTTTCTCTTTATTTAGCCATCTTACATATAAAACGATATTTGTTCATCTAAAATTGTGAATAACTCACCACAGGTTAATGAGAAGGGTATGCTTGAAAGGATGCATATAACTCTGTAATGTTTGATTGTATTGGAGAGAGTCTCAGTCTTAAATCATTTTCCACACACAGTCTGTGCCTGTATTTGGTTTTCATGCTAGTGAGGGCCGAGAATCCACTCTCACATAGGTACGTGGTTGCAAAGGGCATCAATGTCTTAACAGCGCAATTTGCAAAGGCAGGATACTCTGAGAACAGCCCAATCCAGACATCTGGCAGTGGATTCTGATTAAATTCAATTTTCACAGAACCGCTTGTTGTAATTTCGATGAGGCTCGCTTGTTCAGATATTGGTAAGTGGACTGGAGGCAGGGCATGAAAGGGATAACGACTCCAGTTGTTTGTGTCATCCGTTTTGTGAAAGTACTTGCATAATTGCGCACCCAACTCACTCAGGTGCTTCGCTATATCACATTTGACATTGTCCGTAAGCTTGAGTTCATTTGCACACAATAAATCATACATTGATGGAAAGACCAGTGTGTTGTCCTTGTTAATGTAAGTAAAGAAAGTTTTCTTTAAGTAAAGAAAATTTTAAGCTAGTCTCTCAATTTAAAAAAAAACATGTCAATACTTTGCCCCTTGATAACCAGCGTATTTCTGTAGGTTGTAAAAGCTTAACATTTTCGCTGCACATATCATTGCATAGTGCAGAAAATACACAAGAGTTCACAGGCCTTGCTTGAACAAAGTTAACCATTTTTACTGTAGTGTCCAAAACGACTTTCAAGCTGCCAGGCATTCCTTTGGCAGCAAGAGCCTCTTGGTGGATGCTGCAGTGTACCCAAATGGTGTCAGGAGCAACTGCTTGCACGCATGTTACCACTCCCCTATGTCTCCCTGTCATGGTTTTTGTACTGTCAGTACAGATACCAACACATCTTGACCAACAAAGTCATTTGATTTCACAAAGCTGTCCAGTACTTAAAAAATATCCTCTCTTGTTGTCCTGAATTCCAGTGGTTTGCAGAAGAGGATGTCTTCCCTAATTGACCCCCCGTAAACGTAATGGACATATACCAGGAGCTGTTCCAGGCCCACCACATCTGTTGACTCATCCAGCTGTAATGCATATTTTTTTAAATTTTATTTCACCTTTATTTAACCAGGTAGGCTAGTTGAGAACAAGTTCTCATTTACAACTGTGACCTGGCCAAGATAAAGCATAACAGTGTGAACAGACAACAACACAGAGTTACACATGGAGTAAACAATAAACAAGTCAATAACACAGTAGGAAAAAAAGGAAAAAAAGAGTCTATATACATTGTGTGCAAAAGGAGGGTAGGCGAATAATTACAATTTAGCAGATTAACACTGGAGTGATAAATGATCAGATGGTCATGTGCAGGTAGAGATACTGGTGTGCAAAAGAGCAGAAAAGTAAATCAATAAAAACAGTATGGGGATGAGGTAGGTAAATTGGGTGGGCTATTTACCGAAGGACTATATACAACTGCAGCAATCGGTTAGCTGCTCAGATAGCAGATGTTTAAAGTTGGTGAGGGAGATAAAAGTCTCCAACTTCAGCGATTTTTGCAATTCGTTCCAGTCACAGGCAGCAGAGAACTGGAAGGAAAGCGGCCAAATGAGGTGTTGGCTTTAGGGATGATCAGTGAGATACACCTGCTGGAGCGCGTGCTACAGGTGGGTGTTGCCATCGTGACGAGTGAACTGAGATAAGGCGAAGCTTTACCTAGCATGGACTTGTAGATGACCTGGAGCCAGTGGGTCTGGCGACGAATATGTAGCGAGGGCCAGCCGACTAGAGCATACAGGTCGCAGTGGTGGGTGGTATAGGATGCTTTAGTAACAAAACGGATGGCACTGTGATAAACTGCATCCAGTTTGCTGAGTGGAGTATTGGAAGCTATTTTGTAGATGACATCGCCGAAGTCGAGGATCGGTAGGATAGTCAGTTTTACTAGGGTAAGTTTGGCCGCGTGAGTGAAGGAGGCTATGTTGCGAAATAAAAAGCTGATTCTAGATTTGATTTTGGATTGGAGATGTTTGATATGAGTCTGGAAGGAGAGTTTACAGTCTAGCCAGACACCTAGGTACTTATAGATGTCCACATATTCTAGGTCGGAACCATCCAGGGTGTGGATGCTAGTCGGGCGTGCGGGTGCAGGCAGCGAATGGTTGAAAAGCATGCATTTGGTTTTACTAGTGTTTAAGAGCAGTTGGAGGCCACAGAAGGAGTGTTGTATGACATTGAAGCTCGTTTGGATGTTAGATAGCACAGTGTCCAAGGAAGGACCAGAAGTATACAGAATGGTGTCGTCTGTGTAGAGGTGGATCAGGGAATTGCCCGCAGCAAGAGCAACATCATTGATATATACAGAGAAAAGAGTCGGCCCGAGAATTGAACGCTGTGGCACCCCCATAGAGACTGCCAGAGGACCCGACAACATGCCCTCCGATTTGAAACACTGAACTCTGTCTGCAAAGTAGTTGGTGAACCAGGCAAGGCAGTCATTAGAAAAACCGAGGCTACTGAGTCTGCCGATAAGAATATGGTGATTGACAGAGTCGAAAGCCTTGGCCAGGTCGATGAAGACGGCTGCACAGTACTGTCTTTTATCGATGGCGGTTATGATATCGTTTAGTACCTTGAGTGTGGCTGAGGTGCACCCGTGACCAACTCAGAAACAAGATTGCACAGCGGAGAAGGTACAGTGGGATTCGAGATGGTCAGTGATCTGTTTGTTGACTTGGCTTTCGAAGACCTTAGATAGGCAGGGCAGGATGGATATAGGTCTGTAACAGTTTGGGTCTAGGGTGTCTCCCCCTTTGAAGAGGGGGATAAAAGCGGCAGATTTCCAGTCCTTATGAAAGAGACGTTGAACAGGCTAGTAATAGGGGTTGCGACAATGGCGGGGATAGTTTCAGAAATAGTAGTTCCAGATTGTCAGGCCCAGCTAATTTGTAGGGGTCCAGGTTTTGCAGCTCTTTCAGAACATCTTTTATCTGGATTTGGGTAAAGGAGAAGCTGGGGAGGCTTGGGCGAGTAGCTGGGGGGGGCGGAGCTGTTGGCCGAGGTTGGAGTAGCCAGGAGGAAGGCATGGCCAGCCGTTGAGAAATGCTTGTTGAAGTTTTCGATTATCATGGATTTATCGGTGGTGACCGTGTTACCTTGCCTCAGTGCAGTGGGCAGCTGGGAGGAGGTGCTCTTGTTCTCCATGGACTTTACAGTGTCCCAGAACATTTTGGAGTTAGAGCTACAGGATGCAAATTTCTGCTTGAAAAAGCTGGCCTTTGCTTTCCTGACTGACTGCGTGTATTGGTTCCTGACTTCCCTGAACAGTTGCATATCGCGGGGACTATTCGATGCTAATGAAGAACGCCACAGGATGTTTTTATGCTGGTCGAGGGCAGTCAGGTCTGGAGTGAACCAGGGGCTATATCTGTTCTTAGTTCTGCATTTTTTTAACAGCATGCTTATCTAAGATGGTGAGGAAGTTACTTTTAAAGAATGACCAGGCATCCTCAACTGACGGGATGAGGTCAATATCCTTCCAGGATACCCGGGTCAGGTAGATTAGAAAGCCCTGCTCGCAGAAGTGTTTTAGGGAGCATTTGGCAGTAATTCGGGGTGGTCATTTGACTGCAGACCCGTAGCGGATACAGGCAATGAGGCAGTGATCGCTGAGATCCTGATTGAAGACAGCGGAGGTGTATTTGGAGGGCCAGTTGGTCAGGATAACGTCTATGAGGGTGCCCTTGTTTACAGATTTAGGGTTGTACTTGGTGGGTTCCTTGATGATTTGTGTGAGATTGAGGGCATCTATCTTAGATTGTAGGACTGCTGGGGTGTTAAGCATATTCCAGTTTAGGTCAACTAACAGAACAAACTCTGAAGCTAGATGGAGGGCGATCAATTCACAAATCGTGTCCAGGGCACAGCTGGGAGAGATTCATTTTTAAAATTAGAAGTTTGAACTGTTTGGGTATGGACCTGGAAAGTATGACATTACTTTGCAGGCTACCTCTGCAGTAGACTGCAACTCCTCCCCCTTTGGCAGTTCTATCTTGACAGAAAATGTTATAGTTGGGTATGGAAATCTCCAAATTTTTGGTGGCCTTCCTAAGCCAGGATTCAGACACAGCAAGGACATCAGGGTTGGCAGAGTGTGCTAAAGCAGTGAGTAAAACAAACACATATAATTCACTGGCTTGTATGCAAAGCAGTAATTGTTTCAAAACATCTCCTGCCATGTCACTGATGCATCGTGAAACAGTGTTGTTTGATGAAGGCAGTATCTGTATAGTTTTTGGGCCTTTTCCCCCAGCATTGTCCCAGCCATATCTGCAGCAGCAGGAAGAATTAAGTCCTCCACAATAGTATGGGGCTTGCCTGTCCTAGCCACTCGGTTGCTCGTCATGTAAGACTCTTCTAGCCCCTTATTATTAATGGTATATGTTGCTTTAATACATGTCTTACTACTCTTAATTATCGCCCCAAAAACTATTTTTCAAATTGGCATATTTTGTTTCGAAATGTCTGCACAAGAGTGAAGGTTTCTTTGAGTTGTGAGATATTGTGAGGTGCTTTTGCACTTATAATGCACTGTGGCTGAGGAAAGGCACTACACCCAATTTAAGTGAACCCCAAATCAATGTAGTTCTCATCATATTTGCGCTTCTTCGATGGTCCAAGTCCCTGTCTGTTGTTCGGTGCTTTCCCAGGTAAGGGGGTAGTAGCTCTTCGGCTGCATCAGATTCACAACTGTCAGTGTCCACGCTAACTGGGCTAACAGCAAATGTACAATTACTAATGCTAGCATTGTCATGTTTTGTCATTAATTATCATGTCTTGTCCCTGTGCTTCCCCTTCTATTCGTTTCCCTCTGCTGGTCTTATTAGGTTCTTTCCCTCTTTTTATCCCTCTCTCTCCCCCTCCCTCTCTCACTCTCTCGCTCTCTCTTCTCTCTATCGTTCCGTTCCTGCTCCCAGCTGTTCCTATTCCCCTAATCATCATTTAGTCTTCCCACACCTGTTCCCGATCCTTTTCCCTGATTAGAGTCCCTATTTCTCTCCTTGTTTTCCGTACCTGCCCTGTCGGATCCTCATCTATAATTCACCGTGCTGTGTCTATGTTTTGCCCTGTCGTGTCGTGTTTCCCTCAGATGCTGCGTGGTGAGCAGGTGTCTGAGTCTGCTAGGTTCAAGTGCCTTCCCGAGGCAACCTGCAGTTCTCGATCAAGTCTCCAGTCTGTTCTCGTCTTTACGAGTAGTATTATGCTTTTTGTTTTGTAAAGTTTCTTACTGGATTAAAAACTCTGTTTTCGCCAAGTCGCTTTTGGGTCCTCATTCACCTGCATAACAGAAGGATCCGACCAAGGAATGGACCCAGCGACTACAGACGCTCGTAACACTGCCGTCGAGATCCAAGGAGCCATGCTCGGCAGACACGAGCAGGAATTGTCTGCTGCTCGCCATGCCGTGGAGAACCTGGCCGCTCAGGTTTCCGACCTCTCTGGACAGTTCCAGAGTCTTCGTCTCGTGCCACCTGTTACTTCCTGGCCTGCCGAGCCTCCAGAACCTAGGGTTAATAACCCACCTTGCTACTCCGGGCAGCCCACTGAGTGCCGCTCCTTTCTCACCCAGTGTGAGATTGTGTTCTCTCTCCAACCCAACACATACTCTAGAGAGCTCGGGTTGCTTACGTCATTTCACTCCTTACTGGCCGGGCCCGAGAGTGGGGCACAGCTATCTGGGAGGCAAGGGCTGATTGTTCTAACAATTACCAGAACTTTAAAGAGGAGATGATTCGGGTTTTTGACCGTTCAGTTTTTGGTGGGGAGGCTTCTAGGGCCCTGGCTTCCCTATGCCAAGGTGATCGATCCATAACGGATTACTCTATAGAGTTTCGTACTCTTGCTGCCTCTAGTGACTGGAACGAGCCGGCGCTGCTCGCTCGTTTTCTGGAGGGACTCCACACAGTGGTCAAAGATGAGATTCTCTCTCGGGAGGTTCCTTCCAGTGTGGACTCTTTGATTGCTCTCGCCATCCGCATAGAACGACGGGTAGATCTTCGTCACCAGGCTCGTGGAAGAGAGCTCGCATCAACGGTGTTTCCCTGCTCCGCATCGCAACCATCTCCCTCCTCTGGCTCTGAGACTGAGCCCATGCAGCTGGGAGGGATTCGCATCTCGACTAAGGAGAGGAACGGAGGATCACCAACCGCCTGTGCCTCTATTGCGGATTTGATGGACATTTTGTTCCAGTAAGAGGCCAGAGCCCATCAGTAAGCGGAGGGCTACTGGTGAGCGCTACTACTCAGGTCTCTTCATCTAGATCCTGTACTACTATGTCGGTCCATCTACGCTGGACCGGTTCGGGTGCTACATGCAGTGCCTTGATTGACTCTGGGGCTGAGGGTTGTTTCATGGACGAAGCATGGGTTCGGAAACATAACATTCCTTTCAGACAGTTAGACAAGCCTACGCCCATGTTTGCCTTGATGGTAGTCATCTTCCCAGTATCAGATTTGAGACACTACCTTTAACTCTCACAGTATCTGGTAACCACAGTGAGACTATTTCTTTTTGATTTTTCGTTCACCTTTCACACCTGTTGTTTTGGGTCATCCCTGGCTAGTATGTCATAATCCTTCTATTAATTGGTCTTGTAATTCTATCCTATCCTGGAACGTATCTTGTCATGTGAAGTGTTTAATGTCTGCCATCCCTCCCATTTCTTCTGTCCCCACTTCTCAGGAGGAACCTGGCGATTTGACAGGAGTGCCGGAGGAATATCATGATCTGCGCACGGTCTTCAGTCGGTCCCGAGCCAACTCCCTTCCTCCTCACCGGTCGTATGATTGTAGTATTGATCTCCTTCCGGGGACCACTCCTCCTCGGGGTAGACTATACTCTCTGTCGGCTCCCGAACGTAAGGCTCTCGAGGATTATTTATCTGTGTCTCTTGACGCCGGTACCATAGTGCCTTCTTCCTCTCCGGCCGGGCGGGGTTCTTTTTGTTAAGAAGAAGGACGGTACTCTGCGCCCCTGCGTGGATTATCGAGGGCTGAATGACATAACGGTTAAGAATCGTTATCCGCTTCCCCCTTATGTCATCAGCCTTCGAGATTCTGCAGGGAGCCAGGTGCTTTACTAAGTTGGACCTTCGTAACGCTTACCATCTCGTGCGCATCAGAGAGGGGACGAGTGGAAACGGCGTTTAACACTCCGTTAGGGCATTTTGAGTACCGGGTTCTGCCGTTTGGTCTCGCCAATGTTTTTCAGGCATTAGTTAATGATGCTGAGAGACATGCTGAACATCTTTGTTTTTCTATCTTGGCATTATTTTTAATGATGTTCGTGTTCTACAGCGAGACATGTCTCTGTAAAGGCATCTTTCATGTCTCCTCCGTTACTTTTTGTTCTATTTCTGAAGGCATTCAGATATTCGCTGAGCTTTTTGGCCCGTTCCAAGGTCACGTGTCGAGTTGCAGCGCTTTTAGGTTTCGCTAATTTCTATCGGCGTTTCATTCGTAATTTCGGTCAAGTTGCTGCCCCTCTCACAGCTCTTACTTCTGTCAAGACGTGTTTTAAGTGGTCGGTTCCGCCCAGGGAGCTTTTGATCTTCTAAAAGAACGACGTCCGCTCCTATCCTCGTTACTCCTGACGTCACTAGACAATTCATTGTCGAGGTTGGCCTTCAGAAGTGCGTGGGAGCCATTTATCCCAGCGCTTCCAGTCTCGATAAGGTTCATCCTTGCGCTTATTTTTCTCATCGCCTGTCGCCATCTGAGCGCAACTATGATGTGGGTAACCGTGAACTGCTCGCCATCCGCTTAGCCCTAGGCGAATGGCGACAGTGGTTGGAGGGCGACCGTTCCTTTTGTCGTTTGGACAGACCATAAGAACCTTGAGTACATCCGTTCTGCCAAACGACTTAATGCCCGTCAAGCTCGTTGGGCGTTGTTTTTCGCTCGTTTGAGTTTGTGATTTCTTACCGTCCGGGTAGCAAGAACACCAAGCCTGATGCCTTATCCCGTCTGTTTAGTTCTTCTTGGCTTCTACTGATCCCGGGGATTCTTCCTTATGGGCGTGTTGTCGGGTTGACAGTCTGGGAATTGAAAGACAGGTTAAGCAAGCACTCACGCACACTGCGTCGCGCGTTGTCCTAGTAACCTCCTTTTCGTTCCTGTTTCCACTCGTCTGGCTGTTCTTCAGTGGGCTCACTCTGCCAAGTTAGCTGGTCATCCCGGTGTTTGAGGCACTCTTGCGTCGTCGCCAGTCCGCTTTTGGTGGCCGACTCAGGAGCGTCACGCGCCGTTTCGTGGCTGCTTGTTCGGACTGCGCGCAGACTAGTCGGGTAACTCTCCTCCAGCGTCCAGTCCGTTCATCCCTTATTTTTCTCATTCCGGACTGCGCGCAGACTATGATGTGGGTCGAACCATGGTCTCACATCAGACCCCTTAGACTTCATTATGCCCCGGTCTGCCTTTGTCTGCGGGGAAGACTGTGATTCTTACGGTTGTCGATAGGTTCTCTAAGCAAGCACTCAGGCGGCACATTTCATTGGGCCCCTCGCTAAACTTCCTTCCGCTAAGGACGCGCGCCGTTTCGTGGCTGCTTGTTCGGACTGCGCGCGGCACAAATCATTATCGAGAATGTGTTCTGTGAACGGTTTCATGGCCTCCCGTTCAGAATTCGCCTCCCGTTTCAGACAGAGGCCCCAATTCACGTCACAGTTTTGGAGGGAGTTCTGTCGTTTGATTGGTGCGTCCGTCAGTCTCTCTTCCGGGTTTCATCCCCAGTCTAACGGTCAAGCAGAGAGGGCCAATCAGACGATTGGTCGCATACTACGCAGCCTTTCTTTCAGAAACCCTGCGTCTTGGGCAGAACAGCTCCCCTGGGCAGAATACGCTCACAACTCGCTTCCTTCGTCTGCTACCGGGTTATCTCCGTTTCAGAGTAGTCTGGGTTACCAGCCTCCTCTGTTCTCATCCCAGCTTGCCGAGTCCAGCGTTCCCTCCGCTCAAGCGTTTGTCCAACGTTGTGAGCGCACCTGGAGGAGGGTGAGGTCTGCACTTTGCCGCTACAGGGCACAGACTGTGAGAGCCGCCAATAAACGCAGGATTAAGAGTCCAAGGTATTGTTGCGGCCAGAGAGTGTGGCTTTCCACTCGCAACCTTCCTCTTACGACAGCTTCTCGTAAGTTGACTCCGCGGTTCATTGGTCCGTTCCGTGTCTCCCAGGTCGTCAATCCTGTCGCTGTGCGACTGCTTCTTCCGCAACATCTTCGTCGCGTCCATCCTGTCTTCCATGTCTCCTGTGTCAAGCCCTTTCTTCGCACCCCCGTTCGTCTTCCCTCCCCCTCCCGTCCTTGTCGAGCGCACCTATTTACAAGGTACATAAGATCATGGACATGCGTTCTCGGGGACGGGGTCACCAATACTTAGTGGATTGGGAGGGTTACGGTCCTGAGGAGAGGAGTTGGGTTCCGTCTCGGGACGTGCTGGACCGTTCACTCATTGATGATTTCCTCCGTTGCCGCCAGGATTCCTCCTCGAGTGCGCCAGGAGGCGCTCGGTGAGTGGGGGTACTGTCATGTTTTGTCATTAATTATCATGTCTTGTCCCTGTGCTTCCCCTTCTATTCGTTTCCCTCTGCTGGTCTTATTAGGTTCTTTCCCTCTTTTTATCCCTCTCTCTCCCCCTCCCTCTCTCACTCTCTCACTCTCTCTTCTCTCTATCGTTCCGTTCCTGCTCCCAGCTGTTCCTATTCCCCTAATCATCATTTAGTCTTCCCACACCTGTTCCCGATCCTTTTCCCTGATTAGAGTCCCTATTTCTTTCCTTGTTTTCCGTACCTGCCCTGTCGGATCCTCATCTATAATTCACCGTGCTGTGTCTATGTTTTGCCCTGTCGTGTCGTGTTTCCCTCAGATGCTGCGTGGTGAGCAGGTGTCTGAGTCTGCTAGGTTCAAGTGCCTTCCCGAGGCAACCTGCAGTTCTCGATCAAGTCTCCAGTCTGTTCTCGTCTTTACGAGTAGTATTATGCTTTTTGTTTTGTAAAGTTTCTTACTGGATTAAAAACTCTGTTTTCGCCAAGTCGCTTTTGGGTCCTCATTCACCTGCATAACAAGCATTGGATGTGGTCGTGGAAGCACCACAAACTTGTGTCATCGACAGGTGCAGGTGTAGTACTGCTGGTAGTGTCTTTTACTTTTTTAACCATTTATCCATTTTCGAGCAAATCCCTCCAAAACTTTCATTACGCACACCTGGTCCCCATTTCCCTGATTGTAATTGTATAAATGTTCCCTTTGGTTCACCATTAGGCTGTCGATTAGTGTTCCAATGTCCGTTGGTTGTGTGAGTACCTGTGCTTTTATTGCACAGATGATTACGGGTCTTTTCCCGTGTGGTATCATTGTGTGCGTGTGTTACGGGTCTCAGCCCGGTGTATTCGAGGTACTCCTCGCTCTTTTGTTTGGGTTTCAACCCTGTGTTTTGTATACATGTTTGGTCAAATATGGATTTGATGTACATTTTTCTTCTGTTCACTCACTTTGCATTTTGTTAATTGATAAATACAAACAATTAACATGTCTATTTTTGAAAGCATTCTTACTTTACAGCATTTTTCACACCTGCCTAAAACATCTGCGACGTACTATATATATATATATATATATATATATATATATATATGAGAGAGAGACGACTGGGGCAGCTCTAGCAGGGCAGAAATTTGATGAACTGACTAGTTGGAAAGGTGGCATCCTATGACATTGCCACATTGAAAGTCACTGAGCTTTTCAGTGAGGTCATTCTACTTACAATGTTTGTTTATGGAGATTACATGGCTGGGTGCTCGATTTTATACACCTGTCAGCAAACGGTGTGGCTGAAATAGCAGAATACACTAATTTGAAGGGGTGTTTACATACTTTTGTATATATGCTGTATATACTTGATTTTTTAAACTCAGTTGGGCTCTCAACTTACAGCTGCAAGTTAGAATAGTACACTTTTAGAAAAAAAGTGCTATCTTGAACCTAAAAGGGTTCTTTGGCTGTCCCCATAGGAGAAACATTTGAAGAATCCTTTTTGGTTCCAGGTAGAACCCTTTTGGGTTCCACGTAGAACCCTTTCCTATGGGGACAGCAGAACAACCCTTCTGAAACAATTTTTTGTAAGAGTGTAGAGTACACAAGGTGCAATTTCAATTAGACCATGTCAGCAAAGATTTTTAGATTGGTAAATTAGTCTAGCGGCCAACTATCTAAATTTAGTAATCATGGTCAAATTACTGGCCGGAGGGCCCCTGTTGATTTTGTTAGTCAGTCTCAGTCAGATATCACATTATAAACTGCAAACATTTCACCACCCTATGGCAAAATGTGTAAAATTGTGTGAAATTTGCTGTAAAACTGAATTTTCCTCTCCACTCCATGGCAAAATAAGTAGAATTGCATAAAATGTGTTATAAAATAGAAAATCTTCTCTCATGGCAGAATGTGTAGAATTGATGCAAACTTGCTTTAAACTGCAACATTTTCTCTACGCCCCATGGCAAAATGTGTAGAATTGCACAAAATGTAAAAATTCTCTCTACTGTCAAGAGGGGGGTTGCTGAAATGTTTTGCTCGCAATGGGGTGGGGTGGGGGGTGGTGTCAGTCCTCTCAGTCTATTTATTCCCAGCTCAGCTCAGTCTGATCTCATCCCAGGTAATTGACTGGATAAACACATCGCCAACATGCCAGCTGAGTGTGTGATAGGGAGAGACATGGCGATTGGATAAGCGGGAGGGCGGAGTCAGCGAAACACTGGGTGCAACTAAAGAGAGACTAAAGGAGGACAATGTGTAAAGCAATTCTCCTTCACTGTGTCACAGAGATGTTTAACTCAGCATCCTCTCTCTCTATATCTTTCAATGAAGTCCCAACTTTGGATGTTAATATATCATGTCCTGACATTAAACGTAGGTTCAAAATGGGGATTTAAGAAGACCTGTTTTCTCATTTAAGTATCGTATGTCAATGTTATTCATATGATGTCATATCAAACCAATGTCCATATATTATTAGTACTATGTGGGTTTACTGAAGGTGATACACATAGATTTTTATTTGTCACACTCTTCGTAAACAACAGGTAGAGTAACAGTGAAGTGCCTACGGGTCCCAACAATGCAGAGAGAAGAAAAACAGAAATAATAGAAAGATAATGACACAAGGAATAAATCAAATCAAATTGTATTGGTCACAAACCAGTGTTTAGCAGATGTTACTGCGGGTTGTAGCTGTCACGACTTCCGCCGAAGTCGGTTCCTCTCCTTGTTCGGTCGGCGGTCGACGTCACCGGATTTCTAGCCATCACCGATCCACCTTTCATTTTTCCATTGGTCTTGTCTTGTTTTGCTACACACCTGGTTTTAATTCCCTCAGTATTAGACGTGTATATAACCCTCTGTTCCCCCCCATGTCTGTGTGTGGAATTGTTTGTATCGTGTATTGGCACGCTAGACTGGTTTGCGCTGGGTTATGTCAACCCATATTGTGTTTAGTGTTCTTAGCGCCGTGTGTTTTGTTCGCCCAAATAAAAGGCTCCTTTGCCTAACCAACTTCTGCTCTCCTGACTCCCTTACAGCCAGTTACACATACCTAACAGCAGCAAAATGCTTGTGCTTCTAGCTCCGACAGCGCAGTAATATCTAACAGTTTCGCAACATATACCCAAAATACACGTAAATCTAAGTAAGGAATGGATTAAGAATATATATACATATATGTCAGAGCAGCATTGGACTAAGATACAGTGGCATAGTATAGAATAAAGTATATACACATGATATGTGTGATGCAATATTTACACACAATTAAAGTGACTAAGATACCGTAGAATAGTATAGTGTGCAGTTTACACATATGAGATGAGTAATGCAAGATACAGAGACATTATTAAAGTGGCAAGTTGCTTGGCCACGCCAAGGGAGTACAGGAGGGGCTGAGCACGCACCCTTGTGGGGCTCCTGTGTTGAGGATCAGCAAAGGGGTGTTGTTTCCTACCTTAACCACCTGAGGGTGACCCATCAGGAAGTCCAGGACCCAGTTGCACAGGGCAGGGTACAGACCCAGGGCCTTGAGTTTGGAGGGTACTATGTTGTTGAATGAACAGCATTCTTACATAGGTATGCCTCTTGCCTAAATGGGACAGGACAGTGTGCAGGCAATTACATCATCTGTGGATCTATTGGGGCGAGGTGATATGATCCTTGACAAGTCTCTCAAAGCAATTCATGATGACAGGTGAGGGCTACTATGAGTAATGATAACTTGGCTATATATATATATATATATTTATTTTTTGACCTTTATTTAACTAGGCAAGTCAGTTAAGAACCAATTGCCTTGTTCAGGGACAGAACAACAGATTTTTACCTTGTCAGCTCGGGGATTCGATCTTGCAACCTTTCGGTTACTGGTCCAACACTCTAACCACTAGGCTACCTGCCACCCCATACATGGGGTACAAGTACTGAGTCTATACAGGGGTATGAGGTAATTTAGGTAGATACAGTATGTACATATAGGCAAGGGTAAAGGATATATAATAAGCAGTAGCAGCAGCATATGTGATGAGTCTAAGGAGTTCTCACAAGGGAAGGGAAAAGGTGAGAGGAGGAGAGTGCATAGATGCGAGACGGAATGCAAGAAACAAAGGGATAATGCTGTTATGCAGCTGCTATGAAAGTGAACTGTGTTTGCATGTGATCAGGGGTGTATTCATTCTGCCGATTCTGTTGAAAACCGTTGCATAAACGAAACGGTGATAAAACATTCCTGAATTTGTCCAGTAGAAACTTTTCTTTGCAACTGTAGAACTAATGATTACACCCTAAATCAGCTAGATGCAGGCAAGAGTGTGAAAGGCGGTATTGAATGTGTCTGTCTCATTGACTACTCAAATTTCTCTCGACCTGTGCACTTACGTTATAAACTTTAATTTGTAGGCTAGGTTGTAGCAACCTCATGATGGGTATAGGGAAAATGTTAGTACCGTGTAGTAGCCTAAACCTATCAATGTTACATCTAGCTGGGTGAGTGGGATATGAATGGTAGTAGTGGTGTGGACCATGTTAATTTCTTACTGATGTGGACACCAAGGAACTTGAAGCTCTGGACCTGCTCCACTACAGCCCCTTCGATGTGGATGGGGGCATGCTCAGCTGTCCATTTCCTGTAGTCCCCGAATCTCACAATGAAACAGAATTGTGAATACAATCTTACCACAAGTACGAATGCTGTCTAATAAACTATCGTATAAACAGATTTAGCGGTCTCTATCTATTACCTTATAATTTGCATACATGTTGATGAATCATGTTTTTATTCACAGACCAGAGATGGAGAGGTCAAAGGAGCTAAAGGCTTAAGAAAGCAAATTTAAAAAACATCTCTACTCTTCAGGGCAGCAAAAGAGAGAGGAGACAGAGGCTTGGATCTTATGCTGCCTCTGTCTCTTTAAAAACAGGAGCACGCATGTGAGGGGGAAGGGGTGTTGGCTAGTTGGAACAGTCCTCCTCTAATGAGGAGATTTGAGAGACACTGAAGAGAGAGAGAGAGAGAGAGAGAGAGAGAGACCCAACCATAAGGAGAAAGGGGGAAATGAGATGACAACAGAATGCAGGCTGTGATACATAAAAGAGCATGATGTATTGAGTCAAAGGAAAAGGAGAAATAAATCTGGATTTCTCACCGGCAAGGGAGCAAGAATAAAAGCATCAGTATCGCTAAACCACTTAAGGACGTGGATTAAAAAAGAGAGAGGGAAAGGGAAAGGAGAGGAGGAAAATAATCAGATCACTTGTTTATTTTCATGGTCCGTGTGCGCACTTGCTGTCGGTGAGAGTGTGCATATGTGTGTGCGCATATGGGAAGAGACTGCATTGCTGTTCACTAGCAGAGGCATCAGGAGAGAACCAAGCTGAATCCCTCTTTTCTTTCTCTCTCTCTATTTCTGTGTTGCACTGTGTGGCAGGAGCATGTTGGGTGGGTTGAGTACAAACGACAAGCTGAGCTAGCCAAAAGAGATGGACCTGTAACGCTGTAAATGCTGTTGGATCTGGCCAGTGGCTGTGTGGGATCCCAGGTTTCTAGGTGGAGCCTGGTGGTCTTCAGCTGCTAGGGAGAGTTAAAGCTAAAAGCCCCAGAGAGGAGGAGTCACAAGTATCTGGGAGTGTGCCGGCAGTGGGGCCCTGCGTGGAGGGAGGGGGCCTGAACCTAAACCCCAAAGAAAAGGAGTTTGCTGCGTTTGTGTTGGCAGGGAGGACGCATGGCTGGCGTGGGCCTTCCCCCTTCTGTGAGCTGCAGCTGTAGGAGATTGGACCGGGAGTGAAAGTGAACCAAACCTCCAGGATAATGGTTTGAAGAGGTTCCCACTGCTCCTCCCTGGCCTGACAGGAGGGACCCTACACTCTGGGGGTCTATTTTGCTTTTTCCTCTTTTTATTTTTCTCTTTAAGTCAACCCGGGGGATTTGTTTGGGTGTCTTCCCCCCCCCCCACACCTCATCATCATCACTAACCCCACCTCCATCTCTGTTTTTAGTTTGTTTTCTTTTTTTGAGATTTGGGGGATTTGCCAAAACCTATTTCATGCATGTCCACTGGGGGCAGGTTCAACTTTGATGATGGGGGGTCATACTGTGGGGGGTGGGAGGAAGGCAAAGCCCACGGCCATGGCATCTGTACTGGGCCGAAGGGCCAAGGCGAGTACTCAGGGTCCTGGAGCCATGGCTTTGAGGTGGTGGGGGTGTACACATGGCCCAGTGGGAACACCTACCAGGGCACCTGGGCGCAGGGCAAGCGCCATGGGATTGGAATGGAGAACAAGGGCAAGTGGGTGTATAAGGGGGGAGTGGACAAGTGGATTTAAGGGACGCTACGGCCTCAGGGAGAGCACCGGCACCAGCGGGAAGTACGAGGGGACCTGGAACAACGGTCTTCAGGACGGATACGGCACTGAGACCTACTCTGATGGAGGTAAGACCCAGACCCAGACTGAGCCATGTTTAATGGGTGAGTACCCTCTGTGTAAAGCATCAACATATGGATTTTGAGATACAGACCAGCAGGCCCATTCTTCCGAGTGAGTTGACAGTATTCGGGGAAACCTAGGTGGTAGGTGTCCCCACCCCACCCCCCTCCACCACACACACACACACATAATCTAAATGTCTCCTGCTTCATTCTTCTCCTATCTCTCAGACACTCTCTAATCTCTCTTTCTCCGTCCATCTGTCAATTGGGAAAGCAGATCCGTCTCCCCTGCTCGTGCTGCAGTGGGAGAGACATTCCGAGGCCCAAATTAAGGCCACCGGACTCCACATGCAGCCTGAGAGAGAGATTTCAGGTTACCCCCAAAGCATAGGGAACAAGCAGACAGACAGAATCATGGTAAACCTGGCTGGGAGGCCATAAGTACACACCTTGAAGCTGACAGTGATGAGAGTCTGGAAGTCCTTACTCTACCTCAAATTCACACACACTCTCTCTCTACTAAGGTGGATTTCAGATCCATTCTGATATATTTATCAAAACACTTCCTTAAGCAAGGCAACGGTACTTAAAACAATCACACAGTCAAAGAGCATGACGGTCTGTAGAATATTTTGATTTCTTCTGGTGAAACCTCCTGGTGCAACATCATAGTCTTAGAATAGAAGGTTCTATCTAGAACCTAAAAGGGTTGTCCAATGGATTGTCTCCATAGGAGAACCCTTTGAAGAATCCTTTTGGGTTCCATGGAGAAGCCAAAAAGGTTCTACATCAGTGGAGGCTGCTGAGGGGAGGATGGCTCATAATGATGGCTGGAATGGAGCGAATGGCATCAAACAAATAGAAACCAGCCATTACCACGAGACCGTCCTCCCCAATTACACCAAACTCACCAAACTCCTGTGTTCTACATGTAAGGTTGTTGTTTTTTTCTCTAATTTGATTTTGAATTCTCTTGTATTTTATATTCATAAAATGTGTGAAATTGTAAAATGCAGGGCTCCCTTGGTCTCAATGGGTATCCTTGTTAAAAATAGTAGAACCATTTTCACAGAGGGTTCTACATAGAACCAAAAAGTGTTCTACCTGGAACCAAAGAGTGTTCTAGCTGGAACCAAAAAGTGTTACCCTATGGAGACAACGAGGAACCCTTATGGAACCCTTTTATCTGAGAGTGCATTGTTAAAGTTATATAACTCTCTAGCACCAGAACCTTACACAACTATGCACCCAACCAACAGCCCAATGAACACTGGCTGAGTCAGGAGAGGAGGCTAATGAGGACAGAATATGCAGAATAGATATGACACAGACAATATCCACAATGATAACAGTTACAGTGTCAGCTCTGAAGTGAGCACCAGGCCAGCGAGGCTTTGTTATAATGAAATGAGTATGAGGCATAAGATAAAGAAAGGGGGTTGGAGAAGACAGACTGGTAGATGAAGATGGAAAAGCCTACGATAGAATAGTGTACTATTTTCATATGAGAGACACTCCAGAGAAACTTCAAATCTACTGTATTCATTATGTAACACTTCAATGTGTCCGTAAATCAGTCAGTGTCTTTAAAATACTCCAAAATACTCTTCCTGTCTGAAGGCTTCAGCATTTTATGCCCAACAACAATTGCTATCAGTTGATTACACCATCTAACATTGACAATAAGGAAGTCTTGCATTCTACACCCGAACTTTGCTCACACCCTGCCTATCATACCACTCCTCAGGAGAAGGATCTATGCCCGGAGCAGTTGTTTTTCTCTATATTTATATCTGTCTACCTCGTTCCACTGCATTACAGCAGTGGCGCCTCTGTCTCTGTACAGCAAGTTGCTGTGGGAACCCACACAGACATGCAGCAGGGCTGCGTGTCACAGGGGACTCAGTGTTGCTCACTCTGATTGGCTGGCTGACTCTGCTAATGTTGTTTACTTACTTGAGCAGTGAGCGCTTATCTGGCTGCTACATCATAATCACAGAAGAAATTGACAGAGAGGGGGAGACAAAGATACAGAGAGGTTACAGTAGCATTGTCTTTGCTCTCAGGAGGGGTTAGAAATGGTATACTGTCAATGGCCATGGAATGAGGAACCCATCCAAGGAGCTATCTAAGGAGAACACTACAACAGTGCCTGTAAAAGAGAAGTTACTACATGTCATGTAGTGTTTTTGATGGTTGTTGACACTCCACCTTGATTGCTGATTAGCACATCTGTGATTGGGAATAAAGCAAACTCACTGTACTGGGAGCTACAGGAAACTGTCCTGACAGTTGTTTCTGGATATGAGTCAATATTACAGTGCAGTAGCCTGTATGATTTGACCTCTGACCTACATACTGAACCATCATGGTTGTTTAGAAATGGTTTGTGCCCTGTAGAGATGAGGAGGGGCCTAATTTTGTAGATGGCCAGGCGATTTAGGTGATTGTATCCTTGGGCAAAGTGTGTTATCTAAGTTACTGAGGTAATCTTTTTGCTGTTGAAACCGATTATGTTAATGAGACCAAAGAGACACCAAGAGCAGTTCCTCAAAATGATGAACACGATGTGAACAAACGTTTGTGATGTCCCAATTCAATTTTTTGAGGGGAATTAACGTTCAAATCATAATTCAATTTTTTAGGATGTTTCTATGAGTTAAATAATCCTTAAATGGACAAATCTAAGACTGGGGCACATCATCGCCTCTCAAAAACTAAATCCCTTAACCGGATAACATCCGTAGTCGATTTAAGCTTACTGAGAGATTTAGCTTTTAAACTGCAGCTCATTTTGAATGTTGCCATTTCTCTAGCAGTTTCGCTAGCTGTAGTCTGTCCTGGATTGCAGTCTGTCTGTGTCTGTTCTAGCCAGCTCTTCTATAGTTCTCTTGCAAGCAGAGTGACATCAAACATTCCCATTGTCACATGATGCTCCTGTTTCAGAAGATGACACACACATTACGAAAGTAGCACCTGCTTACAGTCCAGACCTATCTTACAACACTGCTGTAGCGTGTCTCCTGTTCTGTCCCATGCACATTGCTCTGTGTCTCTCTCTCACACAATCACACACAAAAACACTCAAATCTGATCTGCAAGTGCTGACTTGATGAAATATAAACATGTTAATAATTCATTGAAGAGTTCATCCAAACACACTTTTTGCCATCCTTACTCCAGTTTGAATATCCTCTGTTATGAATTGTACACACTATGCGGTCGAGGGCTTTGTGTTGCATATTGGGGGGGGTCCAGGTCAATTGGTTCCAGTCAACACCCTGGGGGTTCAGGGGTAGACTTTGAGGTAGCCTACGTTTGGTGGGTGTGGCTTGAAGTAATGAGTGACATATTTGAAGGGCAGCGGTGTATTTTGAACCCACAGCCCAACCCCCTTCCCGGTTTGTCAACTGGTTGTTCAGAACATCACTGTTGCCCTTTGATTGAACATTGCATTAAAACAATTTGTCCTGAACACAGCTCTGGTGTCTTTTCTACTCCAAAATGAATGAAAATAAAATGATGGTAAGGCCATTAAAAGATCATTTCCCCCTCCAAAAATGAGGCTAACAACATATAAGCATGATCACCTGTAGCCCTGATGCAGCATAGTGGCTGAACCATAGGGTTGCCCATCTGTATTTGTGCTAATCATTAGCTAGATCAGTGCTTCCTAAACCCTTTCATTATGGGGGAACAGCATCTGCTGAAAAATATAATAAAGGAGAAATAAACCATCGAACCGCTGTGCAATGTCACAATCATCCCCATCAATGAAAACTAAGGTGGGCCAATTTCTTTTCTCAGTTGAAATCAAATGTAAAGGTGGTTCTGAAGCATTCTTAGGGTGATTATTAGGTTGCATTAACATGATGAGTGCTTTCCCCCAAAACATGTTGGCCTTCAAATGTGTTTTCTAAACATAAATATGGAGGATTGGTTTGGTTGCTGCTGCTGATGGTCAGAGTCTGTGAGACAGGCATGCTGCCTCTGACTGGGGAGATAATCAAAATCAAATCAAATTGTATGTGTCACATGAGTGGAATACAACTGGTGTAGACTTTTCCATGGAATGCTTGCTTAAGAACCCTTTCCAACTAGGCATAGTTTAAATATAGTAATACAAATAGTAACACATTAGATATCAATGAAGATACACACGAATGGAGCTTTATACAGGGAGTACCAGTACCAGATCAATGTGCAGAGAGGTACAAGGTATTGGAGGGACATGTACATGAAACAGGCTTGCTTGAGCCTACTGCTTGAGGTTCAGAGAAACAGCCCTTCTCTAATTCTGTAGCCTTCTAGAAACCAGTTTATAATACTAGCAAATTTGACTTTGAACTCACATAATTTTACCTAATATAACCGTTACCAATTATCAGTCATTTTGAGAAATACCGCTCACAATATAGTGGCACAGCAGAAGAGCGCTTCATTGGTTTATAGTTAATCCATAAGGAGCTCTTTGATCATGGGATGAAATACTATAAAGCAAAAAGAAGTTGCTGCTGGATAGTAAACACTGCGGAACAGCCTTTGTGTAAACAAACTTCCAGAAGTAGTCAAAGTCTTATTTAAAATCCTTTCGTTTATTATGATCACGAACCCCCTGTCCCCCACCGCAAGTTATGCGCCTGTATGCGGCGTATTACAGTGGGCTCCAAAATGACTGGCACCCCTGACTGGCAATGCACAAACAATACTTAAACAAATATAAACACTATAATTAGAGATTAACTCAAAATACCAACATGTGAGAAATACTGTACTTTAATAATGTTTCAATGGAACCAACCAAAATCATACAATTATTTAATACAAAATACATTTAACCAAAATCAAGGTTTCATAATTATTGGCACTCCTCATTTAGCACTTAGTGCAACCACCTCTGGCAAGGATAACAGCATGGAGTCTTTTCCTGTAATGTTTGACAAGGTTAAGGAACACATTTGGAGGGATTTTGGACCATTCCTCTATGTAGATCCTTTCAAACTCCTTCACATTCTTGGATTTGCGCTTATCAACTGTCCTCTTCCACTCAGCCCACAGGTATTCGTTTGGATTGAGGTCCGGCGACTGAGATGACCATGGCTGAACATTGATTTTGTTGTCACAGAACCATTTCTGTGTGGATCTTGAGGTATGTTTCGGGTCATTGTCTTGTTGGAAAGTCCACCTACAGCTAAGTCCCAGCCTTCTGGCAGAGGCAACCAGATTGTCAGACAAAATTGCCTGATACTTGGTAGAATTCATTATGCCATCAATCTTAACCAGTGCCCTTGGATCTCTGGAATTAAAACAGCCCCAAAACATCACTGACCCCCCTCCATATTTCACAGTGGGTATGAGGTGCCTCTCCTTGTATACATCTCTGTTTTGACGCCAAACATCTGACCAAAACGTTCAATTTTGGTCTCATCTGACCAGAGCACCTTCCAGTCATAATTTAAATGACGTTTGACAAACTCCAAGCGCTTGCATCTGTGTCTTGGGGCTTTCATCTCGCAACCCTTCCAAATAGCCTGTGGTTGTGGAGGTGGCGTCTGATGGTGCTTTTTTTTTTAAACCTGGTGACCCCAAGACGCCACCAAGGCCTGCAATTCTTTCACAGTGATTCTTGGGGATTTTGTTGCTTCTCTCACCATCCTCCTCCCTATCCTGGGGAACAAAATGCATTTGCGTCCTCTACCCGTGAGGATTTTAACTGTTCCATATCTTTTGAATTTTCTAATAATTGCCCTGACAGTGCTCAGTGGTATACTCAATTGTTTGTGGATCTTCCTGTAGCCATTACCAGATTTATGAAGGTTTATGACCATCTGTCTCTTTTGAACTGCTAGTTCTTTTGTTTTCTTCATGGTGTTGGATGACAAAAGGATATTGCATGTGTGTTACCACATTTTTATACTCTAGTGAAACAGGAAGTTGATGTCATGGCTCAATATAGTTCCTTAAGACTTAGATCAACTTAAATAAGTGGAAATTAATTTGTGGTTTAATTTTGGTAGATGTTATTTACAATAATCTTTAAGGGTGCCATTCATTGTGAAACCTTGATTTGGAGGACATTGATTTTTAATTAAATCACTCAATTATTTTGTTTGGTTCCATTGAAACATTATTAAAGTACAGTATTTCTCACATGTTGGTATTTTGAGTTTATCTCTAATTATATTTGGTTTATATTTGTTTAAGCATTGTTTGTGCATTGCCAGTCAGGGGTGCCAGTAATTTTGGAGCCCACTGTTTATCAAAATGAGAGCCATCATTTGATTACAGGTTGAGTAAACTTGGAAAAAGTAATGCAATCTCGATTGGAAGGAATATACAAACAGCCAAGTTCAGCCTAAAAAAACAGAACAACGCACATTGTTAAATACACTATAATAAATTATGTTTGGGCGCATAATCAAATCAGGGTTGCTGTGATGTGTCCGCGTCTCTGATCTTTCCGCGTTTAACCATTTGTGCTGCCGCCTGTACTGCTGTTCTAACGCATCTCGCAGCACTCCGGATGAAAACCTCCATCGATTTCGTTTTGACATGTGAGTTGCAGAGTCCATAGAAAACTAAAGATTCTTAGAAGATTATTGTAGGCTAAATGCATTACATACTAGGCCTTAATGTAAACAAGCTGTGCATGAAAACGACGGAAAGTGTTTTCGGGTGCGTTTCTTTCCAAATGTTAGCTGTTTTCATGGCTGTGGGGAAATTAAATAATATGCTCCCTGATTATTAACTCGACCGAGAGATGCCTCCACAATGCATAATTTTCTACTACGCCCGAGTTAACCGATGAAACTACTTACTGTAGCTTCATTCTGAAATGAAATAGGTTTTCCGACTTCCTGATCGAGCTGTAAGGGCACATAGCCCGTGGGAATCCATGGGATCAATGGATCCCCAAAGACTCAGTTTACCCATGCCGCCCTCTCCTGAGAGAGAGACATCCATCTCTTCCCTACTTTCTTTATGCTTGACCTCCTTCACTGAGAAAATCTGCTGTTGCAGGTCGGGAACACACCAGTCTTTCATTACGGCCTTATTCTAGTTAATGTGTCTGCAAACTATAACAACAATATAATATGCTGTGTCATGGACCTGATCACACTTTCAAGAGAGGAGAAGTCACTTATCTGTGTATGTGGACTCTGTTCCAGCCAGACATAACCCACGTTATTTCAGTCAGGAGTTTATTTCAGCTGTGTCAGCAAAAGCTGTAAAAATACAACATTTTCAAAGACATGTGGAAGAAGCCCTCATACTCCTACTCACACACAGACACACACTCACACATTCTCAACCCCCCCATCTCTCGTTATCTTTCTCTCTCCCTCTGTATTTCTCTCTTTACCTTTGGAGAGTCTGTGCTGGAGTTAGAGACAGTGGGTGAAGGTGCGGAGCAGAGAGCTGGAGAACAGGAAGTGATCCTGGATAGAAATATGAGATGTGCCAGAGCAGAGCTGGAAGGCACTGGCTAATTTAATTCTGTCTGTCTTGCTGTCACTGTCTTTCTCTGTGGGAATATAAATGTATCCTATCAATTGAGGCCTGTGTTTGATTCATCATATGTCACACAGCTGTTGACTGATCAGGCTGGTGTGGCCAGATGTCGGCCAGCTGTCTGTGACAGGAAGAGTATTTTGGAGTATTTTAAAGACACTGACTGATTTACGGACACATTGAAGTGTTACATAATGAATACTGTAGATCTGAAGTCTCTCTGGAGTGTCTCTCATATGAAAATAGTACACTATGCTATCGTATGCTTTTCCATCTTCATCTACCAGTCTGTCTTCTCCAACCCCCCCCAACACAGAAATATACAAATTATACAAAAAACACACACAAACCAAATGTTATTGGTCACATACACATGGTTAGTAGATGTTATTGCGAGTCTAGTGAAATGCTTACGCTTCAGCAGTATCTAACAGGTAATATCTAACAATACCACAACAAAACCTAATATCTAACAATTCCACAACAAAACCTAATACACACAATCTAGTAAAGGAATGGGATAAGAATATATAATATACAAGTATAAAATATATACAGTGGGCAAAAAAGTATTTAGTCAGCCACCAATTGTGCAAGTTCTCCCACTTAAGATGAGAGAGGCCTGTAATTTTCATCACTTCAACTATGACAGACAAAATGAGAAAAAAAATCACATTGTAGGATTTTTAAATTAATTTATTTGCAAATTATGGTGGAAAGTTAGTATTTGGTCACCAACAAGCAAGCAAGATTTCTGGCTCTCACAGACCTGTAACTTCTTCTTTGAGAGGCTCCTCTGTCCTCCACTCGTTACCTGTATTAATGGCACCTGTTTGAATTTGTTATCAGTATAAAAGACACCTGTCCACAACCTCAAACAGTCACACTCCAAACTCCACTATGGCCAAGACCAAAGAGCTGTCAAAGGACACCAGAAACAAAATTGTAGACCTGCACCAGGCTGGGAAGACTGAATCTGCAATAGGTAAGCAGCTTGGTTTGAAGAATTCAACTGTGAGAGATATTATTAGGAAATGGAAGACATACAAGATCACTGATAATCTCCCTCGATCTGGGGCTCCATGCAAAATCTCACCCCGTGGGGTCAAAATGATCACAACAACAGTGAGCAAAAATCCCAGAACCACACGGGGTAACCTAGTGAATGACCTGCAGAGAGCTGGGACCAAAGTAACAAAGCCTACCATCAGTAACACACTACGCCGCCAGGGACTCAAATCCTGCAGTGCCTGACGTGTCCCCCTGCTTAAGTCAGTACATGTCCACCCGTCTGAAGTTTGCTAGAGAGCATTTGGAAGATCCAGAAGAAGCTTGGGAGAATGTCATATGGTCAGATGAAACCAAAATATAACTTTTTGGTAAAAACTCGTGTTTGGAGGACAAAGAATGCTGAGTTGCATCCAAAGAACACCATACCTACTGTGAAGCATGTGAGTAGAAACATCATGCTTTGGGGCTGTTTTTCTGCAAAGGGACCAGGACGACTGATCCGTGTAAAGGAAAGAATGAATGGGGTCATGTATCGTGAGATTTTGAGTGAAAACCTCCTTCCATCAGCAAGGGCATTGAAGATGAAACGTGACTGGGTCTTTCAGCATGTCAATCATCCCAAACATACCGCCCGGGCAACGAAGGAGTGGCTTCGTAAGAAGCATTTCAAGGTCCTGGAGTGGCCTAGCATTTCAAGGTCCTGGAGTGGCCTCTCAACCCCATAGAAAATCTTTGGAGGGAGTTGAAAGTCCGTGTTTCCCAGCAACAGCCCCAAAACATCACTGCTCTAGAGGAGATCTGCATGGAGGAATGGGCCAAAATACCAGCAACAGTGTGTGAAAACCTTGTGAAGACAGAAAACGTTTGACCTCTGTCATTGCCAACAAAGGGTATATAACAAAGTATTGAGATAAACTTTTTGTTATTGACCAAATACTTATTTTCCACCATAATATGCAAATAAATTCATTAAAAATCCTACAATGTGATTTTCTGGATTTTCTTCTTCTCATTTTGTCTGTCATAGTTGAAGTGTACCTATGATGAAATTACAGGCCTCTATCTCATCTTTTTAAGTGGGAGAACTTGCACAATTGGTGGCTGACTAAATAATGTTTTGCCCCACTGTATATAGGCCTGGCAGTATACAGCCCAGAGAAGATGCAGATGCCCACCCAGCTTCAGTCAGACTGCCAGGCCTGTTCTGAAGAGTAGTAGGTTTCAATAGGTTTCCATTCTAACTGTGGCGGCAGAAGTAGCAGCAGCACCAGTATCAGCAGCACCTCTAGCAGAAGTATCAGCAGCACCACTAGCAGCAGTAGCAGAAGTATCAGCAGCACCACTAGCAGCAGCAGTAGAAGCAGCACCTCTAGCAGCAATAGCAGCAGCACCTCTAGCAGCAGTAGCAGCAGTAGCAGCAGCACCTCTAGCAGCAGTAGCAGCAGCACATCTAGCAGCAGTAGCAGAAGTATCCGCAGCCCCACTAGCAGCAGTAGCAGCAGCTCCTATATCAGCCGAAGCAGCAGTAGCAGCAGAACCTTTATCAGCAGTAGCAGCAGCACCTCTAGCAGCAGTAGCAGCAGCAGCAGTGTGTTGCTGTGGGGGTGGGGATATCCAACACTCTCTCTGCTGTTGCCTTATTGAGCCATCCAACCCTATGCATTTCACTGACATGCCAGCCCACAGAGATCAATAAAGGCAAAGAGGACAGGGGAGTGTGTGTGTGTGTGTGTGTGTGTGTGTGTGTGTGTGTGTGTGTGTGTGTGTGTGTGTGTGTGTGTGTGTGTGTGTGTGTGTGTGTGTGTGTGTGTGTGTGTGTGTGTGTGTGTGTGTGTGTGTGTGTGTGTGTGTGTGTGTGTGTGTGTGTGTGTGTGTGCGCGTGTGCTTGGGGTTAGGGAGTTTGGAAAAGGAGTGATACAAACAGAGATACTGAGATTGGTTGGAATCCTTATAGGGGCCTAAATGTGCTGATTCCACACATAAGCAGCATATTATAGAATGCTTGGCACGTTGAATCACAGAGCAAGAGGAGCTATTACATCAGAGGGTTTGCTCAGTCTTTGGCAGCACGGAAAGGACAGAATATAGATAGGCTGATACTGTATATAGATGGATCCCATAGATCCGGCAGTGTGTGTGTAGTGTGTATGTGTGCGTGTAAGTGAGGAAGATATAGAGAGAGAGGAACAGAGAGAAACCGAGAGCGACAGATAGAGAGAGAGGCCGTGAATTGTCCTAGATTTAAGCACCACACAGTTGGACCTAAGCTGTAATGGGAAATAGAGGAGAAATCCTGCTACATCTAAAATACCAGCTACTAAGGCAGTATACAGAGGAAAAGTACTGGATTGCGCCTATTCACAGACAAAATAGACTCAGAGTGTAGTTCACGTTTTGAAACCATGCTACTATCTCTAAAGAAAGGCCTGTAATGATTCAAAACTGTCAAAACATCATGTCATGTATCGCATCAGGCTGAAAATCTGTCACATAACCTCACATAATAGTATAGCACTGAACTGAATTACGGAATCCAGAGAGCGGGTCAATCTCAGAGTGAAGCATTATTGTTTTGGAATGACAATTGGAACCTAATCTTTGACCCTGGCCAGTCAGGATTAGTTTGCTACCTCTACAGTGCATTTGTAAAGAATTCAGACCCCCTGGTTTTTTCCACATTTTGTGACGTTACAGCCTTATTCTAAAATTGATTAAATACATGTTTTTCCTCTTCAATCAACACACAATACCCCATAATGACAAAGCGAAAACAGGTTTTTAGACATTTCTACACATTTTTGCAAATAAAAAACAGAAATACCTTATTTATATAAGTATTCAGACCATTCGTTATGAGACTCGAAACTGAGCTCAGGTACATCCTGTTTCCAGGAACATCCTTGAAATGTTTCTACAACTTGATTGGAGTTCACCTGTGGTAAATTCAATTGCTTGGACATGATTTGGAAAGGCACACACCTGTCTATATAAGGTCCCACAGTTAAGAAAATAGCTGTGCAGCGACGCTCCCCATCCAACCTGACAGAGCTTGAGAGGATCTGCAGAGAAGAATGAGAGAAACTCCACAAATACAGGTGTGCCGAGCTTGTAGCATCATACCCAAGAAGACTTGAGGCTGTAATCGCTGCCAAAGGTGATTCAACAAAGTACTGAGTAAAGGGTCTGAATACTTATGTAAATGTGATATTTCAGTTTTAGTATTTTTTTTGTAAATTTTCCAACATTTCAAAAACCTGTTTTTAGCTTTGTCATTATGGGGTATTGTGTATGGATTAATTGTGTGTAAAAATAAACAATTTAATCCATTTTCGAATACTGCTGTAAAGTAACACAATGTGGAATAAGTCAAAGGGTCTGAATACTTTCCGAATGCACTGTATATAGGACTATTCTGAGACGTGATCTGCCAGAGGGGTTGGCAGACAAGATGATAAACAGCTGCCATACTGGACATCTCAGGGAAAATAACATTCCATTATTTTGTTGGCAAAATGTCCCATAAATAACGGTGCTGACAGGAAATGGGATGGACATGGTGATAGATGTTATAAGTGCTCTTCACTTACTTAGTACCTCTCCACAGTTTCAGTCATACTTACATATACTGAGTGTACAAAAGATTAAGGACCGCCCTTTCCATGTCATAGACTGACAAGGAGAATACATGGTAAAATCTATGATCCCTTATTGATGACACGTGTTAAATCCACTTCAATCAGTGTAGATGAAAGGAAGGAGAGAGGTTAAAGTTTTTTTAAGCTTTGAAACAATTGAGACATGGATTGTGTGTGCCATTCAGAGGGTGAATGGGAAAAACAAAATATTTAAGTGCCTTTGAACAGGGTATGATAGTAGGTGCCAGGCACATCAGTTTGTGTCAAGAACTGCAACGGTGCTGGGTTTTTCACATTTCCTGTGTGTATCGAAAATGGTCCACCACCCAAAAGTCACCCAGCCAACTTGAGTCAACATGGGCCAGCATCCCTGTGGAACGCTTTCTACACCTTGTAGAGCCCATCCCAACGAATTGAGGCTGTTCTGATGACAAAACATGTTCTTAATGTTTTTTACACTCAGTGTATATTGATGACAAGCATAGAGTAATAATACTATCTTTAGTATAGTAGTGTTGGTAGTAGTAGTAGTAGTAGTGGTAGTGTTGGTACTGGTAGTGGTACTGGTAGTAGTAGTGGTGGTACTGGTAGTAGTGGTGGTGGTGGTATTGGTAGTAGTAGTAGTGGTACTGGTAGTAATAGTGGTAGTGGTGGTACTGGTAGTAGTAGTAGTAGTAGTAGTAGTGGTACTGGTGGTAGTAGTAGTAGTAGTAGTGGTACTGGTGGTAGTAGTAGTAGTAGTAGTAGTAGTAGTAGTGATGGTATTGGTAGTAGTGGTACTGGTAGTAGTAATGGTGGTACTGGTAGTAGTAGTAATGGTGGTACTGGTAGTAGTAGTAGTAGTGGTACTGGTAGTTGTTTTGTTGGTACTGGTAGTAGTCGTAGTAGTGGTACTGGTAATAGTAGTAGTGGTACTGGTAGTAGTAGTAGTAGTGGTGGTACTGGTAGTGGTGGTACTGGTAGTAGTAGTAGTTGTGGTACTGGTACTGGTAGTTGTAGTAGTTGTGGTACTGGTAGTAGTAGTAGTGGTACTGGTAGTTGTAGTAGTTGTGGTACTGGTAGTAGTAGTTGTGGTACTGGTAGTAGTAGTTGTGGTACTGGTAGTAGTAGTAGTGGTAGTAGTAGTAGTAGTAGTAGTAGTGGTACTGGTAGTAGTAGTAGTAGGGGTACTGGTAGTTGTAGTAGTTGTGGTACTGGTAGTAGTAGTGGTACTGGTAGTAGTGGTACTGGTACTGGTAGTAGTGGTACTGGTAGTAGTGGTACTGGTAGTTGTAGTAGTTGTGGTACTGGTAGTAGTAGTGGTACTGGTAGTAGTAGTAGTAGTGGTACTGGTAGTAGTAGTGGTACTGGTAGTAGTGGTACTGGTAGTAGTGGTGGTACTGGTAGTAGTAGTGGTTTTGTTGGTACTGGTAGTAGTCGTAGTAGTGGTACTGGTAATAGTAGTAGTGGTACTGGTAGTACTGGTGGTACTGGTAGTAGTAGTAGTGGTACTGGTGGTAGTAGTAGTAGTGGTACTGGTAGTAGTAGTAGTGGTACTGGTAGTAGTAGTAGTGGTACTGGTTGTAGTAGTAGTAGTGGTACTGGTGGTAGTAGTAGTTGTGGTACTGGTAGTTGTAGTAGTTGTGGTACTGGTAGTTGTAGTAGTTGTGGTACTGGTAGTTGTAGTAGTTGTGGTACTGGTAGTAGTAGTAGTGGTACTGGTAGTAGTGGTACTGGTAGTAGGGGTACTGGTAGTTGTAGTAGTTGTGGTACTGGTAGTAGTAGTAGTTGTGGTACTGGTAGTAGTAGTAGTAGTGGTACTGGTAGTAGTAGTAGTGGTACTGGTAGTAGTGGTACTGGTAGTTGTAGTAGTTTTGGTACTGGTAGTAGTAGTAATTGTGGTACTGGTGGTAGTAGTAGTTGTGGTACTGGTAGTTGTAGTAGTTGTGGTACTGGTAGTTGTAGTAGTTGTGGTACTGGTAGTAGTAGTAGTGGTACTGGTAGTAGTGGTACTGGTAGTAGTGGTACTGGTAGTTTTGGTACTGGTAGTTGTAGTAGTTGTGGTACTGGTAGTAGTAGTAGTACTAGTAGTAGTAGTGGTACTAGGTAGTAGTACTGGTAGTAGTGGTACTGGTAGTTGTAGTAGTTTTGGTACTGGTAGTAGTAGTAATTGTGGTACTGGTAGTAGTACTAGTAGTGGTGGTACTGGTAGTAGTACTAGTAGTGGTACTGGTAGTAGTGGTACTGGTAGTAGTAGTGGTACTGGTAGTAGTAGTAGTAGTGGTACTGGTAGTAGTGGTACTGGTAGTAGTGGTACTGGTAGTTGTAGTAGTAGTGGTACTGGTAGTAGTGGTACTGGTAGTAGTAGTAGTGGTACTGGTAATAGTGGTACTGGTAGTTGTAGTAGTAGTGGTACTGGTAGTGGTAGTAGTGGTACTGGTAGTAGTGGTACTGGTAGTTGTACTGGTAGTAGTGGTACTGGTAGTTGTAGTAGTTGTGGTACTGGTAGTAGTAGTAGTAGTAGTGGTACTGGTAGTAGTGGTACTGGTAGTTGTAGTAGTTGTGGTACTGGTAGTAGTTGAAGCATTCATTGTCTCAGGTAAGATGCAGACCATGCTGGGCAGCGATTATTACTGTAGTTCCATGAGCTGAGTCCCGACAGAGGGATTTACACATAGTAGACCCTTGTTGAGATATGAAACGACTCCTCCCTCCCCAGTTCTCACTCTCCCCCTCTCAATGGCTGGAGCACATTAAAAGCATGTCATCACATTTTTCCCCAAATATGACTTTCAGGAAAGTGTGGGGGAAAACATTTAATGGTGTTGCATTAATGAACGTGAACTGTAAGTGAATTTGTCCCAATACTTTTGGTCCCCTAAAATGAGGGGGACTATGTACAAAAAGTACTGTAATTTCTAAACGGTTCACCCGATATGGATGAAAATACCCTCAAATTTAAGCTGACAGACAGACAGTACGTCAAAATACAGAGTGTACAGAGAAGTACAGAGCCAAAACAACAACAAATTGTCACTGTCCCAATACTTTTGGAGCTCACTGTATGTGCAATGTTCAGAGAAAGTGAGGAGCTTTGACGTGGGTGCTAAAAAGATTGGAGGAGAAAATGATTGATTGGTTTGTTCTATGAACAGGGAATGAAAGGGAGAGCAGACACAGAGGGAGCTTTGGTATTGTTCTATAAAGCATTAAGTGAGAAGACGGTTGTCATGTAGTGTATTTTGTTGTCTGCTAGCAATCATACCATTCCCTTTTGAAGAACCTAAAGAGTGGGTATGAGTCTAAGGGGATAATATCATTGCTCTCTGCCCAGGAGTTCAGCCCTACAGCTGACCTGTTACTGGTGGTCTGGTGTCTAAATGCTAACAATGTGATACAACAAGGTCTCACTGTGAGGGTGAACAAACATCATATCTCGCAGTACCACCAGACACCTTAGGCCCATATCTCCCTCACTAGTGTTGTGGTTGTCCTTGAAATATATGAAAATGAATTATTTATTGATATGCTGTTATATCATAGTGGCATGCATTGTAACATTTGTCTCTGTGTCTTTCTGCAGGTACGTACCAAGGCCAGTGGGTGGGGGGGATGCGGCATGGATACGGCATGCGGCAGAGTGTGCCATACGGCATGGCAGCCGTCATCCGCTCTCCGCTGCGTACCTCCATAAACTCCTTGCGCTCGGAGCACAGTAACGGGACGGCTCTGCTCGCGGACCGGGCCGGCGTGGGGAGTGTGGGCGGGACAGGCTCCACCAGCAGTCCGGCAGTGTCGCGGGGGGGCTTCGTGCTGACGGCTCACAGCGAGGCAGAGCTGCTGAAGGGCAAGAAAAAGGGTCTGTTCCGAGGTCGCTCCATCCTCAGCGGACTCAAACTGAGGAAGTCAGAGTCCAAGAGCTCCCTGGCCAGCCAGCGCTCCAAGCAGAGCTCGTTCCGCAGTGAGGCGGGCATGAGCACGGTCAGCTCGGTCAACTCTGACATCAACTCCACCATCAGCCTGGGAGAGGGCGAAGCCGAGCTGGCCGTCGCCGAGGACGACGTGGACGCCACAGCAACGGAGACCTACTGCGGCGAGTGGAAGAACGACAAGCGCACAGGCTGTGGGGTGAGCCGGCGCTCGGACGGCCTGCACTATGAGGGGGAGTGGGTGGGAAACAAGCGGCACGGGTACGGCTGCACCACCTTCCCTGACGGGACCAAGGAGGAGGGCAAGTACAAGCAGAACGTCCTGGTGAGCGGCAAAAGGAAGAACCTAATCCCCCTCCGAGCCAGTAAGATCAGAGAGAAGGTGGACCGGGCTGTGGACACGGCTGAAAAGGCTGCGGACATCGCCAATCAGAAGGCTGAGATCGCCATGTCCAGGTAAGACCTAGCAGCAGGTCCATGTATAGGCCTTAAGCCTAATTTACACCGTCCCGCTTCTTTGCTGTCCTCTAGGTCAACTCAAATTAAATGATCCAATTCGTACGTCCAGTCCCTAAATCTCTGCGACCACAGAACACTTTTCAAGGGAGTTGCCCTGATGAGGATGTGGACAACTGTGCGGAAAGGGGCGGACTTAAGGGGAAGGTGTAAATCACTAGTAGGCCTTATTAGGAGCAGGTCCATGTGTAGGCCTTACTAGCAGCAGGTCTATGTGTAGGCCTTACTACAGTAGTCTGTGTTTAGTTTCAAATTTCAAGTTTTATTTGTAACATGCACAAGTACAGTGAAATGTTTAACTTGCAAGCCCTTCCCAACAGTGCAGTACTCAATATCAAGATAGTATAGCAACACAAAAAGAAATAGGAAATAAGAAAGGAAGAACCACATTTACAATGTGCAGGGATACTGGAGTAGCTCAGGTTACTGTCAAAATAATGAAAATACTTGAGTAAATGAAGGATAAAAAGTTTATTGAAATGAAATGCTTCCACACAGGTGTGGTTCCTGAGTTAATAAAGCATCATGCTTAGGATCATGAATAAAAATGATGGGAAGGCCATTATTTTGGTCATTATTCTGCTACCATGACAATGCCACCAATTACAGGGCTCGAGTGGTCACTGAATGGTTTGATGAGGATGACAATTATTTAAACCATATGCCATGGCCGTCTCTGTTATGCAGGTGAATGAGGACCCAAAAGCGATTTAGCGAAAACAGAGTCTTTATTCCAGTAAAACTCAAGACGAAAACAAAACATGAAAAAACTTAAATCCACTCGTAGTGACGAGGACAGACTGGAGACTCGACCATTGACTGCAGGTTGCCTCGGGAAGGCACCGACCGTAGCAGACCAAGACACCTGCTACACGCAGCATCTGAAGGAGACAAGACACGACAGGGCGAGACAACGACACAGCACAGCGAACATCATACAAGGATCCGACAGGACAGAAACGGAAAACAAGGGGAGAAATAGGGACTCTAATCAGAGGACAAGATAGGGGACAGGTGTGAAAAGACTAAATGAGTGAGTATGAGAATGAGGAACAGCTGGGAGCAGGAACGGAACGATAGAGAGAGGAGAGAGAGGGAGGGGGAGAGAGAGGGATAGAAAAAGGGAACGAACCTAATAAGACCAGCAGGGGGAAACGAACAGAAGGGAAAGCATAATGACAAGACAATATAAGACAAAACATGACAGTCTCAGTCACCAGATCTAAACCAAATTGAACACTTATGGAAGATTCTGAAATGGCGCCTGAAACAGCGTTTTCCCCCGCCATCGACAAAACACAAAATTCGGGAATTTCTCCTCTACGAGGGTGTTGCAGTTGCCATACCAGGCAGTGATGTAGCCAGTCAAGATGCTCTCAATGGTGCTTCTGTAGAAGTTTTCAAGGGGCCATGCCAAATCTCTTCAGCCTCCTGAGGGCAAAGAGGCACTGTCCATGTTAAGTTATCAGTGATGAGGATGCCCCCATCCCATCAATGTGGATAGGGGTATGCACGATCAGTTCCTTGGTCTTGCTGACATTGAGGTGGAGATGTAGTCTTGGCGCCACATCAGGCCTACTACCATTGTGTCGTCATCAAACGTGATGATGGAGTTGGAGCCGTGCATGGCCACGCGGTCGTGGGTGAACAGGGAGTACAGGACATAACTAAGTACACACCCCTGGGGGGCCACGTGTTGAGGGTCAGGGTGTCAGATGTGTTGTTGCCTACCCTCACCACCTGTGGGCGGCCCATCAAGAAGTCCAGGACCCAGTTGCAGTGGGAGGTGATCAGTCCCAGGATCCTGAGATTGGTGCCGAGCTTGGAGAGGACTATGGTGCATGTTGAACGCTGCGCTGTAGTCAATTTACAGCATTCTCACATACACACAGCATACACACAGCATTCTCAGGAGGCTGGTAGAGGGTCAGCTTTGGGTTAAGCTGGATGGATGGAGAGCTTATAGTATCTCCAAATAGCATTTACTAGGGCTTAGTTTGTGGAAGTATCCCCTAATGGATGAAGACTGGCTTTCACTTTCTGATTGGACTGACGAAATACACGGAACAAAAATATAAACACAACATGTAAAGTGTTGCTCCCATGTTGCATGAGCTTAAATTAAAGATCACACAAATGTTCCATGTGCACAAAAAGCTTATTTCTCTCAAATGTTGTGCACAAATTTGTTTACATCCCTGTTAGTGAGCATTTCTCCTTTGCCAAGATAATCCATCCACCTGACAGCTGTGGCATATCCAGAAGTGGAATAAACAGCATGATCATTACACAGGTGCACCTTGTTTTGATGGAGCATGCAAAAGGCAAGATGACTGCAGGAATGTTCACCAGACCTGTTGCCAGAGAATTAAATGTTAATTTCTCAACCATAAGCCACCTCCAACGTTGTTTTAGAGAATTTGGTAATATGTCCAAGCGGCCTTCCAACCTCAGAAGATGTGTATGGTGTTGTGTGATCGAGCCGTTTGTTGATGTCAACACTGTGGACAGAGTCCCCCATGGTGGTGGTGGGGTTATGGTATGGGCATGCATAAGTTACGAACAACGAAAACAATTGAGTTACCGTGACGAGATCCTGAGGCCCATTGGCGTGCCATTCATCCGCCGCCATCGAAAGATCTGTACGCAATTCTTAGAAGCTGAAAATGTCCCAGTTCTGCATACTCACCAGTCACCCATTGAGCGTGTTTGTGATACTCTGGATCGAAATGCATGACAACGTGTTCCAATTCCTGCCAATATTGAGCAACTTCACAAAGCCATTGAAGAGGAGTGGGACAACATTCTACAGGCCACAATGAACAGCCTGATCAACTCCATGTGAAGGAGATGTGTTGCACTGCATGAGGCAAATGGTGGTGACACCAGATACTGACTGGTTTTCTGATCCACGCCCCTACCTTTTTTTTTAAGTATCTGTGACCAACAGATGCATATCTGTATTCCCAGTCATGTGAAATCCACAGATTAGGGCCTAATGAATTCATTTCAATTGACTGATTTCCTTATATGAACTGTAACTCAGTAAAATCTTTGAATTGCTGCATGTTGCGTTTATATATTTTTTCAGAATAAAAGACTATGGTAACATTGCGGTATATATCACATTGTGTTTCTTTTGAAGTAAATATCTTCAGGGAGTATTTATTTAGTGATAAACGAGGGTTGGACTACATAGATGGTTGCTCTTGGAAATCATACATGGATATGGAAATTTGAATGGTGTCATGGCTATATAAACAGTGCATCCCTCTTTCAAACCATGTGTGCATTTGTTTGTATGTACGTGTGTATGTCAAATCAAATTGAATGATATTTGTCACGTGCTTCGTAAACAACAGGTGTAGACTAACAGTGAAAAACGGACATACGGGTCCTTCCTAAAAATGCAGAGAGATAGATAAATAATATGTGTGTGTGTGTGTGTGTGTACTTGCCTGCCTGTCTGTCTGTTTGTCAGTGTTTGTGTGTGGTTGACAGATAAATAGAAAGTGTAACTAGGCCATAAGCTTTCATAACAGAATATCTGTGTGTGATCTGCCTGTTTATTCATTTAGTTATCTACTCCTGTGTTGGGCCATGGAGGCCTGACCTACTCCTAGAGGGATGTGTTGGGCCATGGAGGCTTGGCCTACTCCTGGAGGGATGTGTGGGCCATGTAGGCCTGGCCTACTCCTGGAGGGATGTGTTGGGCCATGTAGGCCTGGCCTACTCCTGGAGAGATGTGTTGGGCCATGTAGGCCTGGCCTACTCCTGGAGGGATGTGTTGGTCCATGGAGGCCTGACCTACATCTAGAGGGATGTGTTGGGCCATGGAGGCCTGGCCTACACCTAGAGGGATGTGTTGGTCCATGGAGGCCTGGCCTACACCTAGAGGGATGTGTTGGTCCATGGAGGCCTGGTCTACATCTAGAGGGATGTGTTGGGCCATGGAGGCCTGGCCTACATCTAGAGGGATGTGTTGGGCCATGGAGGCCTGACCTACATCTAGAGGGATGTGTTGGTCCATGGAGGCCTGGCCTACATCTAGAGGGATGTGTTGGTCCATGGAGGCCTGGCCTACATCTAGAGGGATGTGTTGGTCCATGGAGGCCTGGCCTACATCTAGAGGGATGTGTTGGTCCATGGAGGCCTGGCCTACTCCTAGAGGGATGTGTGAGAAAGGCATTATGTGAGGAAGAGCGAGAGAAAGCAAGCGAGAGAGAGAGAAGAGGGAGGGAGGGAGCGATTTCCGCATTATGCCAACAATGTTGGCGGACAGCCGGAAAGAGACCAGGAAGGCTGAACTGGAGGCTGGCCCACGCACGCACACACGCACACACACACACAATTTGCAGCCAACAAATGTTCAAACAACCATGCTTACAACAGTCATACCCAGCACACTCTTCCAAGAGCTCCAAAGTCTTAAAGGGCAATTCTACCACTTTTGTGTTTTTGTGTCTGTACAAATACATACAGTGCCTTCAGAAAGTATTGATAACCCTTGACTTTTTCACATTTTGTTGTGTGTCCAGATAAAAATATACTTAATCAATTTTGAATTCAGGCTGTAACACAACAAAATGTGGAATAAGTCAAGGGGTATAAATACTTTCTAAGTATCTACATAAGGCACACTGACTACAGCTAAGTATCACTGACTACAGCTAAGTATCTACATAAGGCACACTGACTACAGCTAAGTATCTACATAAGGCACACTGACTACAGCTAAGAATCTACACAGGGCACACTGAGTACAGCTAAGTATCACTGACTACAGCTAAGTATCTGAACAGGGCACACACTAAGTATGTATCTACAGTGCATTTGGTAAGCATTCAGACCCCTTGACTTTTTCCACATTTTGTTACGTTACAGCTTTAGTCTTAAATGGCATCCCCCACAGCATGATGCTGCCACCACCATGCTTCACTGTAGGGATGGTGCCAGGTTTCATCCAGACATGACGCTTAGCATTCAGGCCAAAGTGTTCATTCTTGGTTTCATCACACCAGAATCTTATTTCTCATGGAGTGAGAGTCCTTTAGGTGCCTTTTGGCAAACTCCAAGCGGGCTGTCATGTGTCTTTTACTGAGGAGTGGCTTCTGTCTGGCCACTCTACCATACTGGCCTGATTGGTGGAGTGCTGCAGAGATGGTTGTCCTTCTGGAAGGTTCTTCCATCTCAACAGAGGAACTCTAGAGTGACCATCGGGTTCTTGGTCACCTCCCTGACCAAGTCTCTTCTCCCCCGATTGCTCAGTTTGGCCTGGGTAGCCGGCTCTAGGAAGAGTCTTGGTGGTTCCAAACTTCTTCCGTTTAAGAATGATGGAGGCCACTGTGTTCTTGGGGACCTTCAATGCTGCAGAATTGTTTTGGTGTCCTTCCCCAGACCTGTGCCTCGACACATTCCTGTCCCTGAGCTCTACGGACAATTCCTTCGACCTTATGGCTTGGTTTTTATCTCTGACATGCACTGTCAACTGTGGGACCTTATATAGACAGGTGTTTGCCTTTCCAAATCATGTCTAATCAATTGAATTTACCACAGGTGGACTCCAAGTTGTAGAAATATCTCAAGGATGATCAATGGAAACAGGATGTACCTGAGCTCAATTTGGAGTCTCATAGTAAAGGGTCTGAATACTTATGTCCATAAGGTATTTCTGTTTCTTATTTTTTTATACATTTCCAGTCAAAGGTTTGGACACACCACATTCAATGTTTTTTATTTATTTTTCCAATTTTCTAAATAGTAGAGTAATAGTGAAGACATCAAAACTATGAAATAAGACATATGGCGTTCTCCCGACCAGCTTCATGAGGTAGTCACCTGGAATGTATTTCAATGAACAGGTGTGCCTTGTTAAAAGTTAATTTGTGGAATTTCTTTCCTTCTTAATGTGTTTGAGCCAATCAGTTGTGTTGTGACAAGGTAGGGGTGGTATGGGGAAGATAGTCCTATTTGGTAAAATACCAAATCCATATTAAGGTAAAGAACAGCTCAAATAAGCAAAGATAAACAACAGTCCATCATGATTTTAAGACATGAAGGTCAGTCAATATGGAAGATTTCAAGAACATTTAAAGTTTTTTCAGGTGCAGTCACAAAAACCATCAAGCAGCTGGTTGAGAGAATGCCAAGAGTGTGCAAAGCTGTCATCAAGGCAAAGGGTGGCTGCTTTGAAGAATCTGAAATATAAAATATATTTAGATTTGTTTTTACACTTTTTTTGCTTACTACATGATTCCATGTGTTATTTCATAGCTTTGATGTCTTCACTTTTATTCTACAATGTAGAATATAGTCAAAAGAAAGAAAAAGAACGAGTAGGTGTGTCCAAAGTTATGACTGGTACTGTAACCTTTCGCTTTGTCATTAAGGATTGTGTCTAGATTGAGGAGGAAAAATATTTATTTCATCAATTTTAGAATAAGGCTGTAACGTAACAAAATGTGGAAAGAGTCAAGGGGTCGGAATACTTTCCGAAGGCACTGTAGGTCCTCGCTACAGCAGGAGATGGCAACCCATGTCAGCTGACTCAGTGTTGTAGAATGGACGGAGAGGAGAGGAAAAGAACTGGGGTAAAATAATGAGCTTAGAGCTGTATGAAGGTTCAGTAGGAACCCCAAATAAGACCCATACAGCCCAGCATGTTTTGTGCAGTTGTCTGGGGCAGGCCAGAGAAATGTTTTTATTTTGTATACAAGGAACAATAGCAGTCACTGCTTTACTTTGCAGCTGTGCTAAATACAGTAAGGAGAACGTCGGGAGCATATGTCTGTCTGTGAGAAGAGAGGACAGGGGAGCACATTTCGAGGAACAGTGTGTGAGAAGAGAGCTTGACCTCAGCCATTCTATGCTAAAAATCGGAATTGCCTGTAGAACAGTTCTCTGGTGCATGCAGTACTCAGGGTAACCCAGATATTATGAGAGGCAAAACACCAAGACAAAAGTTACTGTAAGAGGTAAGATACCAAGCACTAATGCATAGTCAAATAATAATATTGACAATATTTTAGACAACAACAAACTCTCCCTCACACACACACACACACACACACAAACAAACAGGGGCAAAGGGAGACCAAAGTAACAGTAGACAGAAACAGATGTTTGTGAGATGTGTTAAATAAGATTATCAGAGTCCCTGTGTCTGGTAGGTCATGTTTAAAACAGAATCCTGTCCTACACACATGTGCTGCTGATGAGGCACTGATACCGGAAACAAGCATGAATCATCTCTGGCTCCGCTTAAGTCCATCTTGATGCAACTTATTAAAAAGAGGCAGCTTACATGTGTCATCCTGAGGATTAGTGAGACTCTTTGTGTTCCAAATGGCACCAATTTCACCATGGGGCTCTGGTGAAACTTAATGTACTATATAGGGAATAGGGTGCTATTTGGGATGGAGCCTCTCACGCCTTGCCGTGTCTTCGCTATGCCTTAGTCAGGCCATTCTAGGTTATTGAAGATTGTAAGCATGGCCCCTTTTACAGTAACATAAGGTTAGCAGCTTTTCTCAAGACAAATCCACTGAGTGTAAAAAATATTATGAACACCTGCTCTTTCCATGACCAAGTGAATCCAGGTGAAAGCTATGATCCCTTATTGATGTGAAAATCCACTTCAATCAGTATAGATTAAGGGGAGGAGACAGGTTAAAGAAGGAATTTTAAGCCTTGAGACAATTGAGATTTGAATGGCAGGGGCTGATTCCTCACTGTTCCCATTATCATTGCAACTCCACGAGGAGTAGCTCGTGGAGTTAATAGTTACTACTCCACGAGGAGTAGCTCAAGAAGAATCACATTAAGGTCCTTGAGTGGTCTAGCCAATCTCCAGACCTTAAACCCATAGGGAATATGTGGAGGGAGCTGAAGGTTCGAGTTGCCAAACGTCAGCCTCAAAACTTTAATGACTTGGAGAAGATCTGCAAAGAGGAGTGGGACAAAATCCCTCCTGAGATATGTGCAAACCTGGTGGCCAACTACAAGAAACGTCTGACCTCTGTGATTGCCAACAAGGGTTTTGCCACCAAGTACTAAGTCATATTTGGCAGAGGGGTCAAATACTTTTTTCCCTCATTAAAATTCAAATCATTTAAACATTTTTGACATGCGTTTTCCTGGATTTTTTTGTTATTCTGTCTCTCACTGTTCAAATACAGCTACCATTAAAATTATAGACGCATCAATTCTTTGTCAGTGGGCAAACGTACAAAATCAGCAGGGGATCAAATACTTTTCCCCTCACTGTATGCTCCCTGCTTTTGTTTTGCCGATTATCTGAACAATCTGTGTTCTTCAGGTCACTGTACCAATCTTTCACCCAAGGCTCAGACTTTCCAGAAAGCAGGCAAGGCCAGCAATACAGGCGGCTTGATGAAAGGCTCCCTGTTAACCAGCTATACATTTGATACCAATTAGTATTAAATGCCCTCACCTTTTCATCCCTCTTCATGAAACTAATCTCAGGCAGAGTGTCACGTGTGCTCCCTCTTCGGCCTCTAGGTCACCAGGCTGCTCGTTATGGCGCACACCTGTCACCAGCGGTACACGCATAATGACACTCACCTGGACTCCATCACCTCCTTGGTTACCTCCTTGGTTACCTCCTTGGTTACCTCCTTGGTTACCTCCTTGGTTACCTCCTTGGTTACCTCCTTGGTTACCTCCTTGGTTACCTCCTTGGTTACCTGGTCCTTCTGTAGCTCAGTTGGTAGAGCATGGCGCTTGTAACGCCAGGGTAGTGGGTTCGATTCCCGGGACCACCCATACGTAGAATGTATGCACACATGACTGTAAGTCGCTTTGGATAAAAGTGTCTGCTAAATGGCATATATTATTATATTATTATTTATATGTCAATCCCTTTGGTTTCTTCCCCAGTCGTCATTGTTTCTGTTCCAGTGTCATGTCTGTGCGCTGTTTGTGGTTCTTGGTTTGTATTTAGATGCGACTAGATCCCGACTCTCAGCGCACATGGTTACACAGAGGTCGACCCTTGGTTTTAATTCGCACCTTTTCTGTGTACCCCTGAGAATGAAAGGGGTTCTTCAACAACATTTGTAGTAGTGTTGGTGGTGAAAACTGCACACTCGAGCTGGTAGCTACTGCTACTTGCTACTGAAGTTAGCAAGGCAAATTGAAATAAATTGTACTAACTGAACACAAAAATAAAGTTCTAAAACCAAGAAAACTATTTAGAATCTACCTCCACTGTCTCCTGTAATTTTAAGAAACTATTTTGAATTGAATAATATCCCCAAAATGCTCAACTATCACTATCCAATAATTTCCCCAACTCACCATTCTCTGATCCTAATCCTATGATTGGATGGACGACATGTTAGTTCATACTGCATAAGCTTTGATTGGTTGGAGGTTGTCCTCTGGAAGTGGTCATAATTACCATGTAGAGTACCAGTCAAAAGTTCGGACACACCTACTCATTCAAGGGTTTTGCTTTATTTGGACTATTTTCTACATTGTAGAATAATAGTAAAGACATCAAAAGTATAAAATAACACATATGGAATCATGTAGTATCCAAAAAAGTGTTAAACAAATCTAAATGTACTTTATATTTGTAACGTATACGCTGGGAGTTGGAAAGCAAGTGCAGTTAAATAATGAACTGAACATAGACCAATACAAGAACCACGAGTAGCGTATAGACATGAAACACATAGTCAATACTGCCTGGGGAATGGAACTAAGGAAGTGACAGATATAGGAGAGGTAATCAGTGAAGTTATGGAGTCCAGGTGTGTCTCATGATGTGACACAGGTGCGCGTAATGATGGTTGCCAGGGCCGGTGATGTCGAACGCTGGAGGGGCGGAGCGGAAGTAGACATGGCAATATTTTAGATTCTTCAAAGCAGCCACCCTTTGCCTTGATGACAGCTTTTTACACCCTTAGCATTCTCTCAACTGGAATGCTTTTCCAACATTCTTGAAGCAGTTCCCACATATGCTGAGAATTTGTTGGCTGCTTTTCCTTCACTCTGTGGTCCAACTCATCCCAAACCATCTCAATTGGGTTGAGGTCAGGTGATTGTGGAGGCCAGGTTATCTGATGCAGCATTCCATCACTCTCCTTCTTGGTCAAATAGCCCTTACACAGCCTGGAGGTGTGTTGGTTCATTGTCCTGTTGAAAAACACATTTTAGTCCCGCTAAGCGCAAACCAGATGGGATGGCTTATCGCTGCAGAATTCTGTGTAGGCATGCTGGTTAAGTGTGCCGTGAATTCTAAATAAATTACTGACAGTGTAACCAGCAAAGCACCCCACACCATCACACCCCCTCTTCCATGCTTCACGGTAGGAACCACACTACTCTGCGTCTCACAAAGGCATGGGGGTTGGAACCAAAAATCTCACATTTGGACTCATCAGACCAAAGGACAGATTTCCACCGGTCTAATGTTCATTGCTCATGTTTCTTGTCCCAAGCAAATCTCATCTTCTTATTGGTGTCCTTTCGTAGTGGTTTCTTTGCAGCAATTCGACAATGAAGGCCTGATTCACGCAGTCTCCTCTGAACAGTTGTGTCTGTTACTTGAACTCTGAAGCATTTATTTGGGATTCAGTTTCTGAGGCTGATAACTCTAATGAACGTATCCTCTGCAGCAGAGGTAACTCTGGGTCTTCCTTTCCTGTGGCGTTCCTCATGAGAGCCAGTTTCATCATAGCACTTGATGGTTTTTCCGACTGCACTTGAAGAATCCTGAAATGTTCCGTATTGACCTTCATGTCTTGAAGTAGTGATGTCGTTTCTCTTTGCTTATTTGAGCTGTTCTTGCCATCATATGGACTTGGTAGTTTACCAAATATATACCACCCCTACCTTGTTACAACACAATTGATTGGCTCAAATGCATTAAGAAGGAAAGAAATTCCACAAATTAACTTTTAACAAGGCACACCTATTAATTGAAATGCATTCAAGGTGACTACCTCATGAAGCTGGTTGAGAGAATGCCAAGAGTGTGCAAAGCTGTCATCAAGGCAAAGGGTGGCTACTTTGAAGAATCTCAAATATAAAATAGATTTTGATTTGTTTAACACTTTTTTGGTTACTACATGATTCCATGTGTTAAAAATAAAAAAAGTAAAAATAAAGAAAAACCCATGAATAATTAGGTGTGTCCAAACTTTTTTACTGGTACTGTAGGTCTTTGGAAGGGGATGAGGCCTTTGAGCCTCCCAGGTTTTGTATTGAAGTCAATGTACCCAGAGGAGGACAGAAGCTAGCTGTCCTCTGGCTACACCATGGTGCTACCCCAAAGGGTACTGTTGAAGTTCCTATAGACATTCATTACAAAACTGTTTGTTTTAATCAATTATTTGGTGACATATGAATATATTTAGTATAGTTTTATCAAAAATTGGTAACTTTTTCAGTGTTTCACTTTTTATTTTTATGAAATTTCACTGAGGAGGATGGTCCTCCCCTTCCTCCTCTGAGGAGCCTCCACTGGTAAAGAGAGATCCTTGATGAAAACCTGCTCTGGAGCTCTCAGGACCTCAGACTGGGGCGAAGGTTCACCTTCAAACAGGACAATGACCCTAAGCACACGCCAAGACAACGCAGGAGTGGCTTCGTGGACAAGTCTCTGAATGTTCTTGAGTGGCCCAGCCAGAGCCCGGATTTGAAACTGATCGAACATCTCTGGAGAGACCTGAAAATAGCTGTGCAGTGACGCTCCCCATCCAACCTGACAGCGCTTGAGAGGATATGTAGAGAAGAATGGGAGAAACTCCCCAAATACAGGTGTGCCAAACTTGCCGCGTCATACCCAAGGCTGTAATCACTGCCAAAGGTGCTTCAACAAAGTTCTGAATAAAGGGTCTGAATACTTATGTTAATGTAATATTTTTTAAATATATTTTTATATATTATATAAATATATAAATTATATAAATGTGCAAACATTTCTAAAAACCTGCTTTTGCTTTGTCGTTATGGGGTATTGTGTGTAGATTGATGAGGGGAAAGAACTATTTAATCATTTTTAGAATAAGGCTGTAACGTAACAAAATGTGGAAAAAGTAAAGGGGTCTGAATACTTTCTGAATATACTGTAAATAGACAGAAAATCAGTACACCCCTACCCAGTACCACAGTAAATATAGATCAGATCAATATTTGCCTTACACGCCATCCCTAGTGTGTGTGTGTGTGTGTGTGTGTGTGTGTGTGTGTGTGTGTGTGTGTGTGTGTGTGTGTGTGTGTGTGTGTGTGTGTGTGTGTGTGTGTGTGTGTGTGTGTGTGTGTGTGTGTGTGTGTGTGTGTGTGTGTGTGTGTGAGAGAGAGAGAACCCTAATCCCATTACCATTAATTCCCTAAAGTATGTACATTGTATATAATTTACAAGTAATACATAATGTAACCATCATCCGTGTACATTTAGTTATTTGTTATCCTTTCTTTTTCTTTTTATAATCTTAGTTTTCTTTAA